>NC_040081.1:26246237-26859892 GCF_003369695.1 Bos indicus x Bos taurus | reverse complement strand
AATCCCTCCCAGCATCAGAGTCTTTTCCAATGAGTCAACTCTTCACATGAGGTGGCCAAAGTACTGGAGTTTCAGCTTTAGCATCATTCCCTCCAAAGAAATCCCAGGGCTGATCTCCTTCAGAATGGGCTAGTTGCATCTCCTTGAAGCCCAAGGGACTCTCAAGAGTCTTCACAAACACCACAGTTCTAAAGCATCAATTCTTCGGCCCTCAGCCTTCTTCACAGTCCAACTCTCACATCCATACATGACCACAGGAAAAACCATAGCCTTGACTAGATGGACCTTTGTTGGCAAAGTAATGTCTCTGCTTTTGAATATGCTATCTAGGTTGGTCCTAACTTTCTTCCCAAGAGGTAAGTGTCTTTTAATTTCATGGCTGCAGTCACCATCTACAGTGATTTGGGAGCCCCCCCAAAAAAAGTCTGACACTGTTTCCACTGTTTCCCCATCTATTTCCCATGAAGTGATGGGACCGGATGCCATGATCTTTGTTTTCTGAATGTTGAGCTTTAAGCCAACTTTTTCACTCTCCACTTTCACTTTCATCAAGAGGCTTTTGAGTTCCTCTTCACTTTCTGCCATAAGGGTGGTGTCATCTGCATATCTGAGGTTATTGATATTTCTCCCGGCAATCTTGATTCCAGCTTGCGCTTCTTCCAGTCTAGCATTTCTCATGATGTACTCTGCGTATAAGTTAAATAAGCAGGGTGACAATATACAGCCTTGACATACTCCTTTCCCAATGTGGAACCAGCTTGTTGCTCCATGTCCAGTTCTAACTGTTGCTTCCTGACCAGCATACAGATTTCTCAAGAGGCAGGTCAGGTGGTCTGGTATTCCCATCTCTTTCAGAATTTTCCACAGTTTATTGTGATCCACACAGTCAAAGGCTTTGGCATAGTCAATAAAGCAGAAATAGATGCTTTTCTGGAACTCTCTTGCTTTTTCGATGATCCAGCAGATGTTGGCAATTTGATCTCTGGTTCCTCTGCCTTTTCTAAAACCAGCCTGAACATCAGGAAGTTCACGATTCACGTATTGCTGAAGCCTGGCTTGGAGAACTTTGAGCATTACTTTACTAGCGTGTGAGATGAGTGCAAATGTGCAGTAGTTTGAGCATTCTTTGGCATTGCCTTTCTTTGGGATTGGAATGAAAACTGACCTTTTCCAGTCCTGTGGCCACTGCTGAGTTTTCCAAATTTGCTGGCATATTGAGGGCAGTGCTTTCATAGAATGATCTTTTAGGATTTGAAATAGCTCAACTGGAATTCCATCACCTCCACTAGCTTTGTTTGTAGTGATGCTTTCTAAGGCCCACTTGACTTCACATTCCAGGATGTCTGATTCTAAATGAGTGATCACACCATCGTGATTATCTGGGTCATGAAGATCTTTTTTGTACAGTTCTTCTGTGTATTCTTGCCACCTCTTCTTGCCACCATAATTTGGTCCCAGGTAAATAACAGGGAAGGAACACAGCCCCACCCATCATCAGAAAATTGGGTTACAGATTTTCTGAGCGTGGCCCTGCCAATCAGAACAAGGCCCAGTTTCCCTCTCAGTAAGTCTCTCCCATCAAAAAGCTTCCATAAGCCTCTTATCCTGCTTAAAGAGGACAGACAGACTGAAAACCACAATCACAGAAAACAAACCAATCTGATCACACAGACCATAGCATTGTTTAACTCAATGAAACTATGAGCCATGCCCTGTAGGGCAACCCAATACAAACAGGTCATGGTGGAGAGTTCTGACAAAATGTGGTCCACTGGAGAAGGGAATGGCAAACCACTTCAGTATTCTTGCCATGAGAACCCCATGAACGGTATGAAAAGGCAAAAAGATAGGACACTGAAAGATGAACTCCCCAGCTCGGTAGGTGCCCAATATGCTACTGCAGATCAGTGGAGAAATAACTCCAGAAAGAATGAAGAGACATAGCCAAAGTAAAAACAACGCCCAGTTCTGGATGTACTGGTGATAGAAGCAAAGTCCGATGCTGTAAAGAGCAATATTGAATAGGAATCTGGAATGTTAGGTCCATGAATCAAGGCAAATTGGGAGCAGTCAAACAGGAGATGGCAAGACAGAACGTCGACATTTGAGGAATCAGTGAACTAAAATGGACTGGAATGGGTGAATTTAACTCAGATGACCATGATATCTACTACTGTGGGCAAGAATCCCTTAGAAGAAATGGAGTAGCCAACATAGTCAACAAAAGATTCTGAAATGCAGCACTTGGAGGCAATCTCAAAAATGACAGAATGATCTCTGTTCGTTTCCATGGCAAATTATTCAGTATCACAGTAATCCAAGTCTGTGCCCCAACCAGTAATTCTGAAGAAGCTGAAGTTGAATGGGTCTATGAAGACCTACAAGACCTTCTAGAACTAATACCCCAAAAAGATGTCCTTTTCATTACAGGGGACTGGAATGCAAAAGTAGGAAGTCAAGAAATACCTGGAGTAACAGGAAAATTTGGCCTTGGAGTACAGAATGAAGCAAGGCAAAGGCTAATAGTTTTGTCAAGAGAATGCACTGGTCATAGAAAACACCCTCTTCCAACAACACAAGAGAAGATTTTAACATGGACATCACGGGATGGTCAATATCAAAATCAGATTGATTATATTATTTGCAGCCAAAGATGGAGAAACCTGTACAGTCAGCAAAATCAAGACCAGGAGCTGACTGTGGGTCAGATCATGAACTCCTTGTACATCAAGGAGTACATCAAGGCTGCATGAACTCCTTGTACATCAAGGAGTACATCAAGGCTGCATATTGTCACCCTGCTTATTTAACTTATATGTAGAGCACATCATGTGAAATGCTGGGCTGGATGAAGCATAAGCTGGAATCAAGATTGCTGGGAGAAATATCAATAACTTCAGATATGTAGATGATACCACCCTTATGGCAAAATGTAAAGA
The DNA here is from genome assembly GCF_003369695.1 of Bos indicus x Bos taurus. Lineage (NCBI taxonomy): Eukaryota > Metazoa > Chordata > Mammalia > Artiodactyla > Bovidae > Bos > Bos indicus x Bos taurus. Next base: position 26,856,953 of record NC_040081.1, on the reverse strand, counting down.
AGAACTGAAGAGACTCTTGATGAAAATGAGAGAGGAGAGTGAAAAAGTTGGCTTAATGCTCAGTATTCAGAAAACTAAGATCACGGCATCTGGTCCCATCACTTTGTGGCAAAAAGATGGGGAAACAGTGGCAAACTTTATTTTCTTGGGCTCCAAATTCACTGTAGACAGTCACCGCAGCCATGAAATTAAAGGACACTTACTCCTTGAAAGAAATTCATGACCAATCCAGATAGCATATTAAAAACCAGAAACATAACTTTGCCAACAAAGGTCCATCTAGTCAGGCTATGGTTTTTCCAGTAGTCATGTATGGGTGTGAGAGTTGGACTATAAGGAAAGCTGAGTGCTGAAGAATTGATGCTTTTGAACTGTGGTGTTGGAAAAAACTCTTGAGAGTCCCTTGGACTGCAAGAAGATCCAACCAGTCCATCATAAAGGAAATCAGTCCTGAATATTCACTGGAAGGACTGATACTGAAGCTGAAACTCCAGTACTTTGGCCACGTGATGCAAATAACGGACTCATTTGAAAAGACCCTGATGCAGGGAAACATTGATGGCAAGAGGAGATGGGGATGACAGAGGATGAGATGGTTGCCTGGCATCACTGAATCAATGGACATGAATATGAGTAAACTCCGGGAGTTGGTGATGGACAGGGAGGCCTGGAATGCTTCAGTCCACTGGGTTGCAAAGAGTCAGACACGACTAGCAACTGTACTGAACTGAAGTTCCCTTGAGTCTTTGAATATATTTATGATAGCTACTTTGAAGTCTTCATCTGTTAAACACAATGTTTAATCTTACCAAAGTGTCTCAACTGTTTTCTCCCTCTGAGTTTGAAAAATACTTACCTAATATTTACATATCTAATAAGTTTTGGCTGAAAAACATATATTTTAGATAATATATTAACTCTGGATTCCATTTTTCTACAGTAAGGACCATTGTCTATTGTTGTCCTAAGTTTTCAAATTTATTTAAAAATTTTTGTATTACTTCAAGAACATGCAGAAATATCCTTATCTACATTGTTTATACTTGTTTTTGCCTTTTCTCATTTTGTCCTAGTCAGTAAAATCACAAGGTGATGAACTCTATTCTGTCTTTTAAAGATAGATCTATACAGACAAATAAGTTACCTTTGTTTTTAAATTTGTCTGCTTTCCCCTGTAGTTATGCCAATATTATTGTATATATTAGTGGAGCTGTGATAAAAAAATTTTTAATTATCATATTATTCTGGCAAATTAAATTTTTTAAGATGTAAAGCTTATCTCTAAATTGCAATTTGTCTTAATAGGCAGCCAGGTTATTCTACCGGAAAGAGAAACTAGTGGAGCTTTCAAAGGACACAAAGTCTAGCATAAGGGACTGAAGATCAGGAGAGAACAAACTCATTATGGTTCTTTCCAATGGACTATTTGCTGAGTGCTGGAGCAAGCAAAAGAACAGAAGTCTGGGCTAAAGAGACAGAATAAAATGTGCAGCCTCCTGATGCATAGGAGCCAAAGTCACACTATTGTATGGGCTGGCAACAAATACAAGCCTCTTTCTCAGATATTTGTCAAGTTTTGAACCCAAACAGCATAGGAAGCTAAAGAGTAAGCTGAAATTTTGTAAAGGGTAGGACTTGCAGGGAGGAAAAATGAGACCCTCAGGAAGGGCAACATGAATAGGGGCAGAGCCACAGAGGCAGAGTGGAATTTCAGTTTTCCTTTACTTAGAAGACAAACTCTGACCAGCAGGTTGAGTCCACAGTGATACACAACAGCTCTAAGAATGATAACTAGGTAACAAATTCACACACACTACAACAAGAGTTAACATTCTAGGCAATTGGACACGAACTATTTCTTGCAAGATATAAAACAAAAGGTTCTTCCATTTTCGCTTTCTGTAAGGTATATATGTACATATATACCGCACGCACACACACAAAGCTAGGTAAAATAATAAATCACTAATCAACTATGATTTGGGCTAAAATTAACTATGTTTTGGGACAACTTGTTCTAGCTGTTATTTCTAGCTAGGTATATTCTGGTCTAAAATTCTGGTCTAAGATTCTAAAATTCTATTTTAAAATTTCAAATATATAATTATTAAGAACTCAGGGGTTCTTTTATGATGAAGCTTGTCATATTAGTGAAGTGTGTTAAGAAAATTTCAAGGATACTTTCAATCAAAGCATCAAATCAAAATCTTTAATCAAATATATACAGTGAAAATTTTATAGACCATATAAATGTAGTGAAGTTTGCCTGAATATGCAGAAAACTTTGATTAAAGCAATTTACCAGTATGTTTATCCAAGTTATTTCATTTTGGCTTTATAGAAAAGAAAGGCATTTCAGATGATAATCAAATTATCTTTGTTCTGTATATTGTAAATTATAATTACAAACATGTTACCCCTGCCTTTTTTCAGCATTCCTAATATTCACCATTCTAAACATACACTTCTTTAAATATATGACTTAGAAAGGAATGCTATTTTAGAAAGAAAAGTATTTTAATACAGATGTAATATAATGTAATTGTGATCATCAAAAACAGGAAACATGGATTTCATTTTCTGTAATCTCCCAGCACAGTGAAAAAGACCTTTTATCCTAATGCTGTTTTATGAAAGAAAGTAGAATTGTCAGCTACACTATGATACTTCAAAACCCAGTAAAGGAAAAAAAAAAAAAAATGCTGATGGGCAAAATCATGTTGGCAATAAAACCATTAACTTCAACTAATTTCTCCAACATAATACTATACAACTCGTCATGCTTAAGTCACAAATTTCCAATTGTTTGCTGTACATTTCCACTTCATTATTCTCAGATAGCCTTAAGATAAAGTTCATTTTCTTTCCTTCCGCAACTACCCAATCATCTATCCTTTCTCACCTGCCTACAACAATTCTTTATGTAGCCAGGCCTGAAAACAGAAAGCTGTCTGTCATTTCACCCTTCTCTCCTATATCTAAAAATCAACGCTCTCTTTCCTTTACTACCAAAAAGATCCTGGTAAGGGCTCCAAAATACTGCTTGACAACTGTAATAACTGCCTCTTTAACCTTTAGGTCTTCCAGTCTCAAATCATTGGCATTCCAACAGCAACTAAGTTATCGTACTAAAACATGACACACATCCACCAGAAGCATTCATGAGCTCCTGAGTGTTTATGGGGAAAAAATTCAGAAGATTCTCCTTTTTAAATTGTGAAGGCAACTTTACAATTTTAAAGCTCAGTTCAAATGGAACATTTTCCATGAAGCATTCTTGATCACTCAAGCTGGAATTGATATTCTTTACCTTTTAATTCTTCTAATACTTATTGCTTGTATAGACACACAAACATATAAAAGGCACATTAAATAAATACACCATATCTACTTGAATATTGCTTTCTTTGTCAATATAAGGATAGAAAGAGAATAAAGTCATTTAATGAGTAGGCAGTCAAGGTTTCCAAAGATAGGATTCTATATACCCTACATATTGTCAGATTAATTTTTCTTTTATTCTCTCAAATTAAAGAAAAAACAATACTAGGAATCCAAGAGTTTAGGGGCTCCAGAGTTACACAGGGATTCAAGGTCCTTTCAGGCTTTCTATTTTACTATACTTAGATTGTGACCATCATCCTAATGTTCTCAGACATTAGCCATAGCTCCTGCCATAGCATTCTCGTTTTAGAAATCCAAAGAAAAAGCAAATGGCAAAATTCTGTTCAACAGCTGAAAAACTTTCCAAGAGGAAATTTCCTAGGAGCCCAAATCAGTAACTTCCGTTTTCTTCCCATTGGTTAAAACTGTGTCAAATGACCACCATATAAGTGAACTTTTAAAAAGTAGCTATTTTATCTGGGCATGTTATTCTTCTAAATAAAATTGGGTTATATTATAGAGGAATGTTAGAAAGGAAGAAAAAGAATAAAGATGGGGTAGGGAACTAATAAACTCAGTCACAATAGCTGCCTGTGAGGAAATAAGAACCATAAAAAATTAACTCACTTCTAGAATACTATCAGGATTTTAGACTATATAAAAAGCTATTTTGACTCATGACTTATTGACTTTGTTTAATTCATGCTCATCCTTTGGGTCTCAAATCTTCCCTGGATCCATTTGTTCTTGCAATAGGCTTTCAGAACACATAGTCCTTAAGTTTGCAGTCATTATTGCATTTTCAATTGAAGTCAATTATTTTTTAACATCACTCATTCCCATAGAAAGATAAACTTCTTGAAGATGCAGAAAGCATCTGTTTTGCTCATCATTATACCCCCGATATATCATCATACCTTCAAGTGTGTGGCACACAGTAAGTGATTAATGAACATTTTAAAATCAATGAGTAGATACATGAGCTAATGAATGAGTCAATGAATCTATCAATATCTATCTCGAAGCTTTCCCTCTCATGTGTGATCTTATCACCGAGTTTCTCCATAAAAGTAGGGCTGACACTATACCCTGAACGCAGTTTCAACCCCTACAGTGATTAAATTAGCCTCATGTATAAAGCAGTTCTTTAAAATATCTGTTGTGTAAAACCATTCAAGTACTGCTTTCCCTAAAGATGCTCCAGTTTCTGGTAAAGATAAATGAAATTTATAATCTCAGCAATGATGCAGGAGTATTTCTATTCAAACTGATCTAGGACTAACTTTCACAAAATCATTACAATATGACTCCAGTTAGTTAAATTTGATTATTATTTTATGTGAGACATATTTCTTTCTCTTTGCTATCAAAGAAGTAGACTTTTACTTTTGATGCTTGAGCTTTTCATGACCACCTCTGACACTGGTTTTACAGAAAAATATATCTATCTCAGCAGGTTAAAGTAAAACATGTGAGCAGAAATAGCCTATATAACCATTTTGTTCCTATAAATGCTAACACTACTCAGGCAGGGAAAAAGCATAGATTATTACCAGATAATCCTTTATCTGGTATAAATCATTCATCTGGTATAAATTTATCTGGTATAATCCTTACATTATTTCTACAGAGTTTTATCAATTCAATAAAAATCCAAAAGTAATTTACTTTGTAAGCAGAATGTGGAAAGAAAGAAAGTTAGTGTAAATGATTCTTTAAAAAGAACATAACTGCTCCCAGAGCCAGTTGAACAGATTTGGATAAGGCAGTAAAAATCATCTTAATAAAGCTAGAAAACTTAGAAGAGGTAAAATTTCAATATGATTTGTGAGGAAACTGTGAATTTGAATAATAGAGTTGTAAAATTGTACATTAACCCTAGAGAAACATCTATAAAAAGAGTCCATACATCATGTTTAAACTTTGTGAAATCAAATGACCCTTATTATCAACTATCAATGCTCTGTATGTCAAGAATCACCCACTGTATAAAAAGAGGAATCATTTCAAGGTAGTGCTACTAAAATATATTAGAACTTGAAGTCAGAATTGCTGGGTTATATTCATAACCTTATCATTAGCTTCAAGAAGGCCCTCAAGGTCTCACTCACTCATCCAAACCCCTCCCATTATAATGCATGCTGAAGGTCATGTTCAGAAAGATTCAGTGGGTCATTGTACAGGAAACATGTCTTTTTTCTTTTCCCTTCTTATGAGATTGGCAGTAGATGAGTCATAGAACTATTGATATTTGAAAACTAACACCACCAAACATAGTAAGCCAAGAGTGGGCAGAATGATCCACGTTGGCTTTCTGTAAGCTATAAATATCTTAGCATCCAATTATCTACTTCAAATAATTATGCTTATATATAGACAGACAAGAGTAAAGATGATGACAGAGAAGAATGAACTGAAAAAGATGAAAAGAGAGAAGAGAAAGCAAGGTGTAAGACAAAGAAGGTATATAGAACAACAAAAAATGAACATTGATTGTCTCAACAGATAAAGAGGGCAAGATACGAAGCTCTGGTAATGTTAACCATACACAAAAATAATGTTTTATGACACAGGTTGTAGATTTCAATATCAAAAAATAAATTGCACATTTAAAATGCAGGAAATCTAATTATGCTCCCCGTATGTTCCTATAAACATCCTTTTTGATGAATGAAATATTTTAAATATTCCCTCTTCTTTCAAATCTATGGTATTTTTGTGACACCAATGAACTCTGCAGGTTTATCATGTATTTGGTGTCAAATCTAACAGCATATTTCTTAGAAACATTAAATGTTTGTTGATTAACTAGATAAAAAACCAAACAGGCAAAATTAAACATAAGATGAAAGTGCTTCAAGGGTGCTATTACTATTTTCCAAGATTATGTATTTAAAGATTAGAGCCACATAAAAACATCCAAAATATTATTTATCCAAAAACTTCATAAGGAATATTATTAACCAAAAACTTCATAAGGAATCAAGAAAATGACCATCTAAAATAAAAAAGTTAATATCCTTACTTCTTCTCCCTTCTTTAATAGAATTTGATATATTGTTTCCTCCGTACTAAAAAGAAAAAACTACTTAAAGATACTGTTTTTAAATGCTACCCTCACTTCCAGTGAAATACAAACATTTACTGAGTCTTTACAAAGCACTGGCCTCAGTGCACACTAGTAGTAAAGATTGTGGACTCTGAAGGGCACTGCCTGAGGTCAAGCCCTGGCTTGACATGTTTCTAAAACTGTATGACAATGGGTGAATATTATGTTTCAATTTCCTCATTCATAAAAGAGGTATAACAACAACAGTTCCCACTTCTTGGTGTTCTTATGAGGATAAATGCATTGTTACGTGCAGCACAGCGCGCCATGCACCAGCTGAGCACCACCTGAATAACTGTTAGTTATTATTATACTTCATTACAAATATTGTTTCTAATATCTCACATATTTAGGTAACACTTGATTTTTCCAAAATAATTACTACAAATACAACTTGAAAGTAATACACCCTTCACCGCCATAAATTAATTTTAGAACATGCAGTTAAAAAATCAGTGTATCTGTTTCAAATGACAAAACGCACAAACACTGACAGGAATTATCACTTGTCCAACTCCTTGCGAGCCCATGGAGTGTAGGCTGCCAGGCTCCTCTGTCCTCAGGGTTCTTCCAGGCAAGAATACTGGAGTGGGTTGCCATTTTCTTGTCCAGGGGATCTTCCTGGATCAGGGATTGAGCCCACATCTCCTGCATTGGCAGGTGGATTCTTTACCACTGAGCCACCAGAAGCCCACATTAATACCTGTACTTACTAAGAGAGTAAGTCAACTAAGCATGTACCAACGCATGTGAAAAAGAAGACAAGTATAAGAGGAAGAAAATGTGGTTTCAGTCAGAAAAAGCATCTGATTACCATTTCACATGAAGTCACTCCAAATTTTTTATCCCCTCCTTCCTCCCAAAAGTTAGTAAAAAATACTGGCTTTGACTTTGTCCTTCTCTCTTTCCAAGGAAATTATTCAATCTAATACTATAAAACATACTGTCCTCTGAAAGGCTTTTACACCAAACAATATAATATTATGTAAGATCTATGGAAATTTGATTTGAAGGCAAATTAAATAATGTTTTCATACTAATCATTTTTAATGTATACCATTAAAACCTAGACAACACAAATTAAAGCTGATGTACAGGGCCACCGGATTCATTTTGATATTTGGCAAAACTAATACAATTATGTAAAGTTTAAAAATAAAATAAAATTAATTAAAAAAAAAAAAAACAAACAACAGTACAAGTGGCATTATTAAATACTACCTGCAATGTTGATGAAAAATCTAACAATATGCTACTATATGCTATATTTTCTACTCTTGATTTTATAAAGATGCTTTATTGTCCATTAACTATAAAAATTGTCCTTGCTTTGACTTTTTTCAAATCAATAAAGTTAATAAAGACATTTACTTCACAATATCTGCATTTCATTATCATATATGCATTTTCAGAACTCATCTATTGCAAATGATGTTTTCACATTAATCAGTGATTACATCATTTAATGAGGTTCCTAAGGATTAAAAAGTACTCATGACTACACAGTGTTTTTATATACATGAAACACTAAAAACATCAAACTACATTATACATGAGTGGGGAAACACAATTATGAAACAAAATATATGTTCTTTAATCTATCTTCGAAGTTTAGAACATTTATTAATTTAAACAGATTAGTAGTAGTAGTAATGTAGTCACTCAGTAGTGTCCCACTCTTTGCAACCCCATGCACTGCAGCATGCCAGGCCTCCCTGTCCATCACCAAGTTCCGGAGTTTACTTAAATTCATATCCAATGAATCGGTGATGCCATCCAACTATCTCATCCTTTGTTCTCCACTTCTCCTCCCGCCTTCAGTCTTTCCAGGCATGAGTGTCTTTTCAAATCAATCAGTTCTACACAGCAGTTGGCCCACGTATTAGAGTATCAGCTTCAGCATCAGTCCTTCCAATGAATATTCAGGACTGACTTCCTTTAGGATGGATGGGCTGATTCTCCTTGCTGTCCAAGGGACTTTCAAGAGTCTTCAATACCACAGTTCAAAAGCATCAATTCTTCCACACTCAGCTTTCTTTATAGTCCAACTCTCACATCCATAAATGACTACTGGAAAAACCATAGCTTTGATTAGACAAGACCCATGCTAGCAACATAATGTCTCTGTTTTTAATATGCTTTCGAGGTTGCACATAACTTTTCTTCTAAGGAGTCTTTTAATTTCATGACTGCAGTCACCATCTGCAGTGATTTTGGAGCCCCAGAAAATGAAGTCTGTCACTGTTTACCCATCCATTTCCCACGAAGTGATGGGACCAGATGCCATGATCTTAGTTTTCTGAATGCTGACCTTTAAGTCAGCTTGTTCACTCTCCTCTTTCACTTTCATCAAGGGCCTTTTTAGTTCCTCTTCACTTTCTCCCATAAGAATAGTGTCATATACATATATGAGGTTATTGATATTTCTCCCAGCAATCTTGATTCCCGCTTGTGCTTCTTCCAGCCCAGCATTTCGCATGATGTACTCTGCATATAAGTTAAATAAGCAGGGTGACAATATACAGCCTTGATGTACTCCTGTTCCTATTTGGAACCAGTCTGTTGTTCCATGTCCAGTTCTAACTGTTGCTTCCTGACCTGCATACAGATTTCTCAAGAGGCAGGTCAGGTGGTCTGGTATTCCCATCTATTGAACTGTTTTCCACAGTTTACTGTGATCCACACAGTCAAAGGCTTTGGCATAGTCAATAAAGCAGAAATAGATGTTTTTCTGGAACTCTCTTGCTTTTTCAATGAACAAAAGGATATTGGCAATTTGATCTCTGGTTCCTCTGCCTTTTCTAAAACCAGCTTGAACATCAGGAAGTTCATGGTTCACATACTATTGAAGACTGGCTTGAAGAATTTTGAGCATTACTCTACTAGCGTGTGAGATGAGTGCAATTGTGCGGTAGTTTGAGCATTCTTTGGCATGGCCTTTCTTTGGGATTGGAATGAAAACTGACCTTTTCTAGTCCTGTGGCCACTGCTGAGTTTTCCAACTTTGCTGGCATATTGAGAGCAACACTTTCACAGCATCATCTTTTAGGATTTGAAATAGCTCAACTGGAATTCCATCACCTCCACTAGCTTTGTTCATAGTGATGCTTCCTAAGGCCCACTTGACTTCACATTCCAGGATGTCTGGCTCTAGGTGAGTGATCACACCATTGTGATTATCTGGGTCGTGAAGAAATTTTCTGTATAGTTCTTTAGTGTTCTTGCCCCCTCTTCTTAATATCTTCTGCTTCTGTTAAGTCCACCCATTTCTGTCCTTTATTGTACCCATCTTTGCATGAAATTATCACCTGATGTCTCTAATTTTCTTGAAGAGATCTCTAGTCTTTCCCATTCTATTGTTTTCCTCTATTTCTTTTCACTGATCACTGAGGAAGGCTTTCTTATTTCTCCTTGCTATTCTTTGGAACTCTGCATTCAAATGGGTGTATATTTCCTTTTCTCCTTTCCTTTTCACTTCTCTTTTTTTCACAGCTATTTGTAAGGCCTCCTCAGACAACCGTTTTGTCTTTTTACATTTCTTTTACTTGGCATTTGTCTTGATCCCTGTCTCCTGTACAATGTCAGGATCAGCCATCCATAGTTCATCAGGCATTCTGTCTATCAGATCTAGTCCCTTAAATCTATTTTTCACTTCCACAGTATAATCGAAAGGGATTTGATTTAGGTCATACCTGAATGGTCTAGTAGTTTTCCCTACTTTCTTCTATTTAAGTCTGAATTTGGCAACAAGGAGCTCATGATTTGAGCCACAGTCAGCTCCCAGTCTTGTTTCTGCTGACTGTATAGAGTTGTCCACCTTTGGCTGCAAAGAACATAATCAATCTGATTTCAGTGTTGACCATCTGGTGATGTCCATGTGTAGAGTCTTCTCTTGTGTTGTTGGAAGAGGGTGTTTTCTATGACCAGTGTGTTCTCTTGGCAAAACTCTATTAGCCTTTGCCCTGCTTCATTCTGTACTCCAAAGCCAAATTTGCCTGTCATTCCAGGTGTTCATTGACTTCCTACTTTTGCATTCCAGTCCCCTATAATGAAAATTACATCTTTTTGGGGTGTTAGTTCTAAAAGGTCTTGTAGGTCTTCATAGACCCGTTCAACTTCAGCTTCTTCAGCATTACTGGTTGGGGCATAGACTTGGATTACTGTGATATTGAATGATTTGCCTTGGAAACAAACAGAGATCATTCTGTCATTTTTGAGATGGCCTCCAAGTACTGCATTTCAGACTCTTCTGTTGACTATGTTGGCTATTCCATTTCTTCTAAGGGGTTCTTGCCCACAGTAGTAGATATCATGGTCATCTGAGTTAAATTCACCCATTCCAGTCCATTTTAGTTCACTGATTCCTCAAATGGCAACGTTCAGTCTTGCCATCTCCTGTTTGACTGCTTCTAATTTGCGTTGATTCGTGGACCTAATATTCAGTATTGCTCTTTACAGCATTGGACTTTGCTTCTATCACTAGTCACATCCACAACTGGGTTTTGTTTTTGCTTTGGCTCTGCCTCTTCATTCTTTCCGGAGTTATTTCTCCACTGATCTCCAGTAGCATATTGGGCACCTACCGAGCTGGGGAGTTCATCTTTCAGTGTCCTATCTTTTTGCCTTTTCATAGTTTTCATGGTGTTCTTAAGGCAAGAATACTGAAGTGGTTTGCCATTCCCTTCTCCAGTGGACCATATTTTGTCAGAACTCTCCGCCATGACCCGGGCGTCTTGGGTGGCCCTACAGGGCACAGCTCGTAGTTTTATTGAGTTAGACAAGGCTGTGGTCCACGTGGCCAGATTGGTTCATTTTCTGTGATTGTGGTTTTCAGTCTGTCTGCCCTCTGATGGAGAAGGAGAAGAGGCTTATGAAAGTTTCCTAATGGGAAAGACTGACTGAGGGGAACTGGGTCTTGTTCTGATGGGCAGGGCCATGCTCAGAAAATCTTTAATCCAATTTTCTGTTGATGGGTGGGTACTGTGTTCCCTCCTTGTTATTTACCTGGAGCCAACTGTGGTGGGGGTAATGAAGATAATGGAGATCCCCTTCAAAAGGTCCCAGGCATGCACTGGGACACTCAGTGCCCCCAACCCTGCAGCTGGCCACCACTGAACCACTCATCCACCAGATACTCATGAACACTCACAGGCAAAATTATTTCTTAGGGATGTCAAACAAATTTAGGGTGAAAAAAATAATGGTTTCACCTTTTGGACTAATGGATTCATTTTCTAATGCTGAGTAACAAACTGTCACAAATTTAATGGTTTAAAACAGTGCCTGTTCATTAGTTTGCTGTTCTAGAAGTTAGAAGTCATGGTTGGGTTCTATTCTCAGGGTAGCGTTAAGTCCAAAATCAACATGTCAGCCTGGCTGGGTTCTTAGCCTGAAAATTCAGAGGAAGAATCCACTACCAAACTAATGCAGGTAGTTCCTTGAGCCTGGAGGTCTGATGTCCCTACTTCCATGCTGGCTAGTAGCTGAGGGTCTTTCTCTGCTCCTATAGACTGTGCATATTCTTTTTCACCATGTAACTGTCTCCATTTTCAAATTAGCAATGACCTATTATTCAGTTCTCATGATTCTAATTTCCCTGGCTTCTTTCATCTCCAGGTACAGAAAGTTCTCAGGTATTGATGCTATTATAAAGCTGCTGCACTAAGTCTTGGGCTGCCAACTTTCAGATATCATGTTATGTGATAAAAATAATTTTTTGGCCACACCACAGAGCCTGTGAAATCTCATTCCCCTATCAGGGATTGAACCCAGGCTATAGAAGTGAAAACAATGAATCCTAACTATTAGTCCACCAGAGAACTCCCCAGTAACCTTCAATTTAGTCAACACTGTAATAGGGCTTCTGTTACACATAAGAAAGGGCTTCTGTTACACATTTAGAATGACAGCTAAAAATGATAAATGGCTTAGGAGAGAGTTAGCATACTGAATGAGAGTTTTTAAAAATTGTCAAAATACTAAAGAGGTAATTATCTGGAAAATGTAATAGAGAGATGGGGGGGGGGGGGGAAGAATGACAATTTCCAGAATGGATCTAATAGAAATTCCACAGAGAATTAATTGAGATAATCTGTAAGAGAAAATATGTGAAGAGGTCATATGTGACATTTTTCCAATACTGATACAAATGAAAGGTGAGTGGTCAGATTTAGGGAGCTGAATCAAGTTCCAATGAAGATAAGCAAAAAATAAATACACTAATTGCTATTGATGTTTCCCTTAAAATAAGAGGGTTTCAAGTTATCTAATTTTAAATTATATCAGAATGCTGATATAATTTTCAACATTAATTGATCATGTGGCTCTATGAAAAATGTACCTGTAGACAACCAATATTATGGCCAGGAAAAGAGGAAATATGAAGAACTTAGAAATTATTCTATTCTATTATTTGCTGGTGAGTTTATTTGTTAAAAATTACTAAATCCCTAATACTCTCAGTTTAGAAACAAAATAATAGTATTTCAAAATTTTAATGAATAACAACTTAGTAACCAATTAGAATAACATTAATAAATATATTCTCTATAAAATTAGTTTAGAATTTTAAAACTAAAATTAGTTCTAAAATGCCCTCGAGGTCATCTTCATTTATTAATTTTAAAAAAAGAGAGACAGAGGAACTAAGTTTCTTGTTCTAAGTCAGAATTCAACTGAGACTTCTGTGGAGCCCAGGTAGACTAATTATTTAGTGACCAAGAAGACAAACATTTTGATGCATTTTTTAAAAGATAAGCTTTTGATATTTTAAGGCATTTAGGTATTTAAAAAATATTTATTTAGATTAAGATTTGAACACAGTATGTAAGATGAATGGAAGAGGTAACCCTTGATCAGTAAGGTTCCATCTTTCTTTTACACCCAGAATTTCTTCTTCATGGTCCTAAACTTGCAAAACTTCACTGGAAGACCAAATTCCTGCAGTTAATCAGTCCCTGACACCTTAGAAAGCAATTTTGTCATCATCTATTATTAGAAGCATAACTTTCAGAAGTACTAACTTGCCCTCCAATATCAGAAAGCTAACCAACCAGCACTTGGTAATTTCCTCAGAGAATTTCAAATAAATATAATTTTTAGATTCTTTTCATATAGTTTAAGACCCCTCAAATATTTATCTACAAATTGTAAGACATCTAGCTCACAACTAATATGACTTGGCTACATTTTACTATATATTATCAGTGGGGCTTCCCTGGTGACTCAGATGGTAAAGAATCTGCCTGCAATGTGGGAGACCTGGATTTGAACCGTGACTTGGGAAGGTCCCCTGGAGGAGGGCATGGCAACCCTCTCCAGTATTCTTGCCTGGAGAATCCCCGTGGACAGAGGAGCCTGGCGGGCTACAGTCCATGGGTCTCAAAGAGTCAGACACAACTGAGCAACTAAGCACAACACATCAGGGGCAAGGTCAAGACAAGAACCCAGATCTTCCACCAACAGTTCCATGCTCTGTAAGTTACAACCCTCCTCAACAATTTATAAGTCTGCCCAGGCATTTCTTTCCCTAAGCATACAATGATTTCTCTTCATTGTGCTGAATGACATCATCATAGTACTCTGATTTATTAACATCAAATATAAGATCTTTAGCCACATGATCTCTTCAAAGTCATATCTAGAGGAAAACTGGCAACTATGTATGTTCTTGATTAAATGTTAACAGTTTGACAGCAACAAAACACTAGCTAATGAATGCCCCTCCAACATACAAACACACACACAGAAGTAAAAAGAAAAAAATGAAACAAAAAAAACTCTAACACAAAACTCCAAGATGAATTAAATATCCTCAGTAATCCTTTTGGTGATTACCAAAATATAACTGCATGCAATTTAAAAATTAAGAGCAGAAATGAACAAAAAATGAAAGAAATAAAAGTTGATTTGACTTAAGAAAAAAAAGTGAAAGGAAAAAAACACAACCATCTAAGAAATATAGACTAAGTTATAAGGTAAACACAGAAGAAAAAAATTTTACGTAAAAATTTCAAAAGAAATGTTGACTAAAATCAGGAAATGAACCAAGAGTTAGAATATTAGATAAAGTAAAAAGGGAAGAGTCAGAGAAAAAGTGATTTGAAATGGAAAATGGACAGAGAAGATCCAATGTGTCTATAAGTGGAATACCTGAATTTATTTTTTTTAATGGAACTGCCAAAAACCTAGAAAGAGCAAAATTAAAACCACCAAATCAATAAATAGTACTTAGTAAGAGTTTACTGTGCATAATTAGAACAGTTTGCAACTGAGTATGTCCAAAAATAAAAACTGATATGAAGTTTGGGGGTATAATGTTTTATTATGTTTTATAGAGTAAAATGAGAAAGCAGCTAACCTTTACAGTCATTGGTTATTATAATGGAGGTTCTTAGATGGGAGAGGATTAGTTAAAACTGACTTCATACTATTTTTAGAAATATGGTATGTTTTCTTTGGCCACTTGATGCGAAGAGCTGACTCATTTGAAAAGACCCTGATGCTGGGAAAGATTGAGGGCAGGGGCAGAAGGGAATAACAAAGGATGAGATGGTTGGATGGCATCACCGACTTGATGGACATGGGTTTGGGTGGACTCTGGGAGTTGGTGATGGACAGGGAGGCCTGGCGTGCTGTGGTTCATGGGAGCACAAAGAGTCAGACACGACTGAGCAACTGAACTGAACTTTAATGATTGCCACAGGATTTATAAGAAATAACCTAGGTTAGTTATCTTCATGAAATAAGATCTAGTTTTCCTTATGTGGCTTAAATGTTTTTTACTTCTCAGGAAATTTTCAAGTATGGTCTCCATTTTATATGCTACTTTAACAGAGCAAACTAATATATAAAGTAATAATGAGGAAAAATATGAAAGTTAAAAATATATTTAAATATATATATATTAAAAGTGACCATTTTATATGTAGGAAAACTGAAATTTCAGCCCTGGAAATGTGCCAATAAATCCACTGGACTTTAAACATTAAACAAACCAAGAAACTTTTTTAAGATATCCAAGCAAAAACAAAGAAAACAAATGCAATACAAAGGCAATAAAAGTAGGTGGGTTATAGACTTCTCCAGAATAACACACCAAGCCAAGTTACAATAACTGTTATCTTTAATAAACAGAAAAAATATTTATCAATGTAGAACAACATTGCCAGCCACGCTGCCCTTAAAGTATCAAGACTATAGGAAAACAATCCCAAACACTCAAGAGCCCAGGTAATATTGTCCTTATGAAAATTGTGCACAAAGATGAGTCTCGCTCAACCAAGATACAACACATAAGAGTTCAACAAACATGAGTAATATATGCAACAGTACATCTAAGACTAAAACAGGGTATAAATAATGCAACTGAATAATGGCAAGAGGAGGGAAAGGATAAGAAAAATAGAGAAGCCCATTGACTGCTATATAGGTCACAGATGATAGTCAGAAAAAAAAAAATTAAAAAGTGGCAAATCAGATAGTAAAAAGATAAATAAGAAAATGGGACTAAGAAAATTTTCAAAAGTTCTAAGCATAAAAATAACAATTCCAACAAAAATACAAATTTTCTTAAATAAATAAATTGACATTATGAAAGGCCAAAGAGAAAAAACAACATTAGAGAGTAAAAGTAATATAATATATAGTAATTATAAAAAAATGTTATAATAGAGACTACAGGCATACCACATTTTGCTTTTTTGTGCTTCACAGATAACTGCATTTTTCACAAATTAAAGGTGTGTGTCATCTTGTGACAAGTCTACCATATCACTTTTCTAACAGAATTCGCACATTTCATATCTTTATGACACATTTTGTAATCCTAACAGCCCACCACTTCATGGGAAATAGATGGAGAAACAGTGGAAACAGTGTAAGACTTTATTTTTCTGGGCTCCAAAATCACTACAGATGGTGACTGCAGCCATGAAATTAAAAGACGCTTACTCCTTGGAAGGAAAGTTATGACCAACCTCGATAGCATATTCAAAAGCAGAGACATTTCTTTGCCAACAAAGGTCCGTCTAGTCAAGGCTATGGTTTTTCCTGTGGTCATGTATGGATGTGAGAGTTGGACTGTGAAGAAGGCTGAGCGCCAAAGAATTGATGCTTTTGAACCGTGGTGTTGGAGAAGACTCTTGAGAGTCCCTTGGACTGCAAGGAGATGCAACCAGTCCATTCTGAAGGAGATCAGCCCTGGGATTTCTTTGGAAGGAATGATGCTAAAGCTGAAACTCCAGTACTTTGGCCACCTCATGCGAAGAGTTGACTCACTGGAAAAGACTCTGATCCTGGGAGGGATTGGGGGCAAGAGGAGAAGGGGACGACAGAGGATGAGATGGCTGGATGGCATCACTGACTTGATGGACGTGAGTCTGGGTGAACTCCAGAAGTTGGTGATGGACAGGCGTGCTGCGATTCATGGGGTCGCAAAGGCCTGGCGTGCTGCGATTCATGGGGTCGCAAAGAGTCGGACACGACTGAGTGACTGATCTGATCTGATCTGAACAGTATTTCAAACTTTTTCACTATTATTATATTTTTATGGTGATCTGTGATCAGTGATATTTGATGTAATTTTTTAGGGGAACCATGAATCACACCCATTTAAGACAGTAAACTAAATCAGTAAAGGCATATGTTCTGACTACTCCACTAACTGATCCCCCATCTCTCTCACTCTCCTTGGGCGTTCTTATTCCCTGAGACACAACAATGTTTAAATTAGATCAATTACTAACCCTACAGTGACCTTTAAGTAAAAGGAAGAGTCAATTGATGCAGCAAACTTCATCGTTGTTCTATTTCAAGAAATTGCCACAGGCACCCAGCCCTTCAGCAACTACCACCCTGACCAGTGAGTAGCCATCAACACAGAGAGAAGACTGTCTACCAGCAAAAAGATTACAACTTGCTAAAGACTCAGATGACAATGAACAGTTTTAGCATGAAGTACTTTTAATAAGATAGGTACATTGTTTGTCAGATATAATGCTACTGTACTCTTAATAGACTATTGTATAGTGGAAAAATAACTTTTATATGCTCTGGGAAACCAAAAAATTTGTACAATTCACTTAATTGCAATATGTGCTTTACTGTGGTGGTCTGGAACCAAATCAACAATATGTCCAAGATTTGTATATACTCAATAAGTGTGAACAGACATAATTCACCTATTGAAATAAAACAATTTTCAAATTGGGTAACAAAACACTCAACAAACAACTATATGCTCTGCACAAGACACAAACATAAAAGTAACTTTGAAAATCTAAAAAATAACAAAATGTGCTGGGTAAAGATAAAGGTATATCAGGCAAATGCAAATAAGATAAAGGTTTATGACCATATCAGATAAATTAGAATTCAAGCCAAAAATATTACTGTAATGAAGAAGAAAACTTTCAATGCTAAAAGATACATTCATTTTGAAGATTAAAAAAAAATTTACAACTGCCTATGCACCAAATAAAACAGCAACTATTATAAAAAATTATAAAAAATGTAATTTTAGAACAATCGGGCTTTCCTCATAGCTCAGTTGGTAAAGAATCCGCGTGCAATGTAGGAGACGCCAGTTCCATTCCTGGGTTGGGAAGATCCACTGGAGGTAAAAAAGGCTACCCACTCCAGTATTCTGGCCTAGAGAATTCCATGGGGTCACAAACAGTTGAACACAACTGAGCAACTTTCACTTTTACTTTACAGATGTGAGAATAAGTAGATGGAAGCACATTAAGAAACATTAAAATACCATGGTCAGTTCAACACAGTTCAGACATGCTGACTAGTGGATTCCTGTTTTATTCTATGCATTACAACTCATTATTATCATTATTTATTTTGATATTCAAATTATTTCAGGTGCCTATGGGAGCACCTTTAATCTAGCTCCTGTTCTTTCTGACTTGTTTCAATCACTTTTTTTTAAGTGAGCACTGATTTTTAACACAACAAGATAGTCCTGCCCCTGCCCTGGAATCAGCCAGTTCTCTAAGGACCTCCAGAACCTTTCGGTAAGGAATGATTTTTAGAAACCGAGATCTGAGAATAAACTGTGTTCATTGCTACAATGGCTCTTTAAGCAGACAGAGATAGGGAAAAAAAGAATGTACACATACATACACAAATAACTATGTTCATATCTATATCCATATATCTCTATCTATACATTCGAGTTTTCCTTTTCATATTTGTAACTCCTTTTCTAACAGTGAAAAACACAGCTCTTCTTATTCTCAATGTATTGACCCATTCACTTACTCCTAACTCACACAGAAAGTTGTTTTAAAATCGCTAACCTACACCACTGTGAAAATCGGACCTACTAAATACAGTTCAGAATTTGTTTATAGTTCGTTTTTGCCCTTAGTCTGAAAGTATTGTGTTCAAAATTTTATTTGGGTTACTACTATTAATATTTTTTAAATAGCAGGGAAATTACAGCAATAAAACACACTAGTGAACAAGAAATTTCTCTCATATGTCTTCCCTTTTTAAGGTGCAACGTTATACAATACTACAAAAATATCATACCACATAGAAGAAACACCATGTTATGCCTTTTTTTTTTTTCCAAATGACTCAAAAATACCCCACTATCAAGATTCTTATAACTTTGTTCATGCTCAGTTGCTGAGTCATGTTTGACTCTGTGACCCCCATGGACTAGCCCGCCAGGCTCCTCTATCCATGGGACTTCCCAGGCCAGAGTACTGTAAACAGAATGCCATTTCCTACTCCAGGGGATCTTCCCAACCCAGGGCTCAAACCCACGCCTCTTCAGTCTCCTTCATTGGCAGACAAATTCTTTACCACTGTGCCACCTGGGAAACCTTATGTTCAACTTATTTTCCAGAAACAAAAGAGAAATAAAATCATTCCACTCACTCTAATATGTTTGAATTAGAAACAGTTTCCATCTCTTGCAAAATAAAATTCTCGTTAGTAACACATTAATTCTATTATATACACTGAACCTTTGAATCTAAACCCTGGGGTCTACTAAATTTCCAGTGCCTTGGAAAGCTTCTGTTATTGGAGTATGCCAAGAAAATAGTAAAAAAAAAAAAAAAAAAAAAAAGTATATTTCCTACATTATTTTTCTCTAACTGTATAATTGAAGTAAAATAATGGATAATCAGAAATGTAGATAATAAAAGAAAAGCTGAAACATTAAAACATTCAACCTATTGTGCAATAAAGAAATTTACACCATAAAGTAAAAGCAATGTAAAAAATAAACTCTATTCTCTCATCAATCAAAATAAGAGTCATTTTAAAACTGTGAACATGTGAAACGAAAATTAGTTATTTAGAAACTCCACTGGAAACACTTTATGAAACCCATTAGTCCCTGGGGTTACCAATTCACGCAATGATCATCTTAATGACTTATTTTTGTTTGTCATTAATGTATTTTCTCTTTACTTTTATAATTTTGATCAATTTGTCTTATCTTTCTAAGTAATTTTTTGCACTTTACTAATGTATACTTGACAAACAGTAAACTTCACATATTTCCGGTGTACAATTTGACAAGTTTGGGGATGTCACCTGCATAAAAGTATCTCAACAATCATGATAATAGACATTTTTTTTATCCTCCAAAGTTCTCATGTTTCTTTGTAAGCCACCCCACCTTCTACCCACATTCACATGTAAACAGTGATCTGCTCTTTGTGACTTTACTTTAATCTTCACTTCTAGAATGTTATATAAATAGAATCAGGTATTATATAGAGTTTTGTTTCTAGCTTTCTTCACATAACATGATTTTAAGACTCACCATGTTCCTGTGTATATCTGTATTTCATTCACTTAAATTTATGAGTAGTATTTCATTTTATAGACATCCTAGCTGACTTATTATTCACTAGCTGATGAACACTCAGGCTGTTTCCAGTTTGGGGTAAATAATACTAGTTTAGGTTAATAATACTGCCATAAACATTCATATACATGCCTCCCATTTTTCCTGAATAGAGACCTAGAAGCAGAATGGGTACTTATATTGCAACTACACTGATCTTGGTATATTTTTCTCTGAAGGTCAAAAATCTCCAAAATACTAAGAAAAAAGATTAGAACTTAATGATTAATCAGGGGAGAAAAAGGGATTCATCATGATGTTAAATTACAAGTAGACTATGCACATAAGTGGGAAAAGAATTGTCCCAGATGATATAAAAAACACAAACTATGTTGCTCAGAATTTGTTTTCAAAGGCATTAATTCTACTTTTGGATGAAGTTCTTCTGGAAGAAAGATCATAGCTATCTTTTATCCCAAATACTATCACAGTGATTAGAATACATCAAGGTAATAATAGTGTTTATTAGAATTAGAATAATGAACTTAGATGAGCTCATAAAGGAGACAAATGAACAGAAATTATAATATGTGTAAAATGTTAACAACTTACAAGATAAAATGTTTTATAACCACAATTGGACTCTAAACAATAATCTGTTTTACTTCTATTTTCTAGCATTAAGTCTTCAGACCAACACTGTTTTGTAATTTTACAGTCTTGTAAATATACAATAGAATTTTATTAAAGTATTTGAGATATGGCATATTAAAAAGAGAATGACAACTGAAAAAAATAAAATAAAGGACACTTTGAGAAACAACTGTATATACAAAATAAAGAAATTACATAAGAATTAAAGTAAAAAGTTAACTTCATTAAAAATTTAGCTGGTACACAGTTCATCTATTTCACTGTGGCAAGCCATCAAAATAATTATGATTCCGGAATGCAATCTAATCTCAAGCGAATGCTAAAAAGTCTGTCTTCCAATTAGCACATTAGTGTGACTTGCCTAATTAAATCAACAGAATACCAGTAGAAGATAAGCCCCTAAGTGTGCACTATGAGACTCATATGAAGAAACAGATGTAATCATGTATTTACAATGCACATTAGGAAATTGTTGAAAAGTGTTTAATATGTGATTTTTTTCCTTCATATAGAGCAAATCAAAGGTCTAGGAAAGGTATTAAACCCTAGCGAAATGCTCAAATGTGCAAAATCAGATTTTAAAAATCTACTCTGTTAATGCTTCTTTTATAATTAAGCAATGATGTCTTAAAAGCATACTTCTAGAATTGGATGTGGGACCATAAAAATGGGTAAATTAATTTTTAAATATAAACGCCATATTAGAAGGTAATTAGAAAGTCCTCAGAGATACTTATCATTAAATTACATGCTGCTTCCTTTGTTTTCCACTGTGTAGGGAACAGCTTTTCTTTTCTATGAATCTCTTTTCCATACTAATCATTACATACATTTAAAAGCTAAGGATATCTCATTGTATAGAAGTTTTAAAATATTTCTTTAAAAAAAGTCTTGTAAGATTTTTAAGGGAATATAAACAATTAGTAGAATGCATAAAACTTCATTTTTCCCTTTTAGTTATCATATTTAATCTTTCATAAAAGTTTGCATTTTATGTAGATGAGAATTAGAGGT
Organism: Bos indicus x Bos taurus; assembly: GCF_003369695.1. Taxonomy (NCBI): domain Eukaryota; kingdom Metazoa; phylum Chordata; class Mammalia; order Artiodactyla; family Bovidae; genus Bos; species Bos indicus x Bos taurus. Next base: position 26,834,973 of record NC_040081.1, on the reverse strand, counting down.
TTACTTACACTCTTCAAAGAGACTCCTGTATTCTTTATATGGTAAAAAGTAAGGGAAAAGGAAAATTTTGGACTAGAACACAGCTGCATTTGAATAAAACACTTTCATAAAATACCTTTTGCATTTTGTATCAATGGCATCAGATTCATTGAGAGTTTCTATTTCTGCAGGTACAGTTAAAAAGAAAAAGCAGAGATGTCAAAGAGCAATTAGTAAACATGGAGAAAGTATGTTCAAATAGGAAATAGCACAGATGAAAGATTATCTTCAGACATCAGTAAAAATAAGAAGATGGATTTCACTGGGAAGTATTAATAAAGACCTGAGCAGACAATCAAGATTCCCAATTTCTAGTTCAGGGACTGTTAAAATGTAACTGGAACACTAGAGAAGCCCCAGAATCAAACACTTCTACAGCAAAAATGACCCTACTGGTTAAGAAGGTATGTCCCTTAAGAACTGATTATATATGAGGTAGGTAAGAAGTTGCCATCACTGGCTACAGAGTTTATAAGAAATCCAAATTATCCACTTGAGCTAAAGTACAATATTGTTCTTTCCTGAATATTTTGGCATTTTTTCATGCTAGGAAGAGATGTCTTCAGGGAAAAGGGAATAAGCTCAGAAGGGAAAACCTATACACACTTCAGAATAGATGTGGAATAAGAACACTAAGACTTTCGTTTCCAGTTTAGAAGGTTTCCAGCCATTTTGGTTAACATAATTTTAATATTCGACAGCTTAAAATGTGCTTTTTTGTTGCTATCTTCAATCTGTCCTCCTAAAAGGATTATCCTTAAAAGGAAATAGTCTCTTTACCAATTTGGAAGAAAAAAGGAAAAGCAAAACTGAAGAATGCACCTGAACTCAGCCACAAAGTAAACCCAGGAAATAAGGGAAGGATATAAATAAGTTAAAAAAAAAAAAAAAAGCAGAGGTCCAGCACTCTTGAGTTTGCTAAAAAATCAGAAAGGAGAGCAAAGTAGAGCTCTAGTAAAGTAGGCTAGAGCAAGTCTAAAACTTTAGCCCTAATTCCAAAAATTAAAGGACAAACACAAAACTTTTCCTCTGACAGATTTCATCTAAGACAACTCTCTCCTTTTCTCAAGAAATCTCTTTGCAATATTTTCTTTAAGTCACTTAACATTTTTGCTTCTTAATTTCTTCATCTCTTAAAGGTAAAAACGTTACTTTGCTGCTACTGCTGCTGCTGCTAAGTCGCTTCAGTCGTGTCCGACTCTGTGCGACCCCATAGACGGCAGCCCATCAGGCTCCACCGTCCCTGGGATTCTCCAGGCAAGAACACTGGAGTGGGTTGCCATTTCCTTCTCCAATGCATGAAAGTGAAAAGTGAAAGTCAAGTCGCTCAGTCGTGTCCAACTCTTTGTGACCCCATGGACTGCAGCCTACCAGGCTCCTCCATCCATGGGATTTTCCAGGCAAAAGTTTCCTAAAGTCCCTTCATCTCTAAACTGTTATTATCAATATTTAAAGTAGTCATTCTACCCTCAAATTCTCATTAAAAGGACTTTGTGAATGCATTTTCTATACTTCTGTATAATATTCTTGAAATAGGTAACCATACAGTCATAAATGGACAAGCAAGAAAATAGTCTAGAGTTTTAAATATTCCTATACTCCTTGGAAGGAAAGTTATAACCAACTTAGACAGCATATTAAAAAGCAGAGACATTACTTTGCCAACAAAGGTCCGTCTAGTCAAGGCTATGGTTTTTCCAGTAGTCATGTATGGATGTGAAAGTTGGACTGTGAAGAAAGCTGAGTGCCAAGGAATTGATACTTTTGAACTGTGGTGTTGGAGAAGACTCTTGAGAGTCCCTTGGACTGCAAGGACATCCAACCAGTCCATTCTGAAGGAGATCAGCCCTGGGTGTTCTTTGGAAGGAATGATGCTAAAGCTGAAACTCCAATACTTTGGCCACCTCATGTGAAGAGTTGACTCATTGGAAAAGACTCTGATGCTGGGAGGGATTGGGGGCAGAAGGAAAGGGGACGACAGAGGGTGAGATGGCTGGATGGCATCACTGACTAGATGGACGTGAGTCTGCGTGAACTCCGGGAGTTGGTTATGGACAGGGAGGCCTGACATGCTGCAATTCATGGGGTCTCAAAGAGTTGGACACAACTGAGTGACTGAACTAAACTGAACTGAATAAATTAAATGACAAGAGAAAATGACATAAGGAAATGATATTCTGGCTTACTGAGTATAAGAAAATGACATTCATAATTAAATTGTATAGTTTAAAAGGGTGACTTTATCAGAAAAGAGTCAGTCTAAAATATTTCCTAAGTACACCTCAAAACTAAAAACTTCCAACTTTTATACTTCTCCCATTACTCTGGTTTCAGTTATCACTATATATCTCAAAGATTACTGAAATAGTATCAAGAGCACTACATCATAATCTTCAAATCTATTGTCTTTTAGTTATACAATATTTTTAATGTCAAAACTGACTTTCAGCCTCTACCTAGGATGTAGAAAGCTAGAATGACTGTCATTTCCACCCTAACAATAACAAAAGGCTGATTTCTTATATATGATTATAATTTTTCTAAGCCCACTAGAGAGACAAAGTCACAGAGTATAAAAAGTTAACCTATTAATAAAAATGTAAAGAAAGGCAAGTGTCCCTGAGAAAAGCCATTTTAAAGTATTGATTTATCCAAGGTGGAGCATGGAGGGAAGACAGGCAACACCATACAAGCTGGTAAGAAAAAAATTAATGAATTGCTTAAGGCTAAGCATGGACGGGCATGAGAGTATAGAATACCATACTAGGACCTTCAGACACAAAGATAGTTACGACTCATTCAAGGGCTCTACACTACAGACCATGTGCTGACAAGAAATACTGGGGACAGAAGGGAAACTAAAGAAAGCATCTCTTTCGGTAGAGACTTGGGGGAGGAAAGTAGTTGTCATTGCAGAACAGGCCAAAGCTGTACCCAAAACATTCTTTCATGTGAGACAAAAGCCTTAAGCTGCCAGAAGAAAGGCAGTAAATTCTGCTGCCTCTAGGACACAGATGAAGAACTATTATGGCTGGAGGGATGGAACAAGAAATAAAACCTGCTCCTCTGAGATAAACAAGGGCAGAAAACCAGAGGACTGCTGCAGAAACTCAACATGACTGTGAAAGATCCACCCAGCTGCTGCTGCTGCTAAGTCGCTTCAGTCGTGTCTGACTGTGCGACCCCAGCCAGATGACCTGGTAAATGGGTCTCAGGCTGAGGATGATCTAGGACACTGGAGAACAGGGGTCCCCAACCCACTCTCCCCGACCCAGTGCACAGCCTGTTGGGAACCTGGCTGCACAGCAGGAAGTGAGTGGCAGGCCAGTAAGGCCATCGCTCACCTGCACCACCCCCACCCCACTCCACAACCCTCATTCTGTGGAAAATTGTCTTCCGTGAAACCAGTCCCTGATGCCAAAAAGGTTTGGGACTGTTGATATAGAACATCCATCCCATGCTCCTCAACACCACTAGTAAGACCTCAGTAACAAGCAACATGAGGCATAGCCTAAAAGGAGGACAGAACAGAAATGAGGAAAAATCTTCTGGAAGCCAACTTCCACCCTAAACAAAAGATGACAATGGAGTAACATAAAGCCAACAATGCACTAAGTAAACCCGAGCAACACAAAATCCCAAACCAGCTCAATTCCTGACAAGTCTAGCCCAACTCTGCACTGAAGTACAGCAGAAGAAAAGGTATGCCAATCCAGGCAGAGCTTACTTTATTCTCTTTTACATCGTGTCCAGCCTTCAACCAATATTTATGAGACACAAATGGGAAAAAAAATGCTATAAAAACACTCATCTGCCAAGAAAGAAAGCAATCAACACAGCCTGACACAGATATGGCCCAGATGTTATAATTTTCAGACAGAGAATTTAAAATAACTGTGATTAATGATAAAGGCTTTAGTGGAAAGTGGGTAACAGAAAAGAATCAAATAGAAGGTGTTAGAAATGAAAACACAGAAACAGACATGAAGAGTGCTTTCTATTGATTCATCAATAGATTGGACACAGGCACAGGAAGAAGTAATGCATAGAAAATAGGCCAATGTGAGGGAGTCTGGAGAGTAAATGTCTGGGAGGCTGTAGTCAGAGAACTGAAGAAACAGTCTCCAACAAACTTAGCCTGAAACCCTAGAGTTGGTCAAGAAGTAAGAGCTCACAAAAAAGTCTAAGAAACTGCTGGGTCCAGTCACCATAACTATAAAACAGGAATGTGTGGGAAGATCTCCAAAGCTACTGCAACTAGGCATCATTACATGCCAAGAATAATGACTTCTATTTTATCTCCATATTCCAAATAGCATGTAAGATTCTCTTAGCGCCTAACTCTAACCTGGAGCTATACAGGGAATGAAATTCTAGAAAATACACTTGCTAGCTTTAGTATGAAGTATTGGTGGCACTTAGTTGACCATATACAACCCAGAACATTTAGTATTTCAAAACAAGCTAAAAATGAAGAATATGGTATAAGATGAAAGTGTAGGTGTTAGTCGCTCAGCTGAGTCTGACTCTGCAACCCCACGGACTATAGCCCAACAGGCTCCTCTGTCCATGGAATTTTCCAGGCAAGAGTACTGGAGTGTGATGCCATTTGCTTTTCCAGGGGATCTTCCTGACCCGGGGATCAAACCAAGTCTCCTACATTGCAGGCAGATTCTTTACTGTCTGAGCCACCAGGGAGTCCATCATTTTGGCCTTAAGAGACCCGAAACAAAAAACAAGCTGAGTTATGCTGCACCTGGACTTCTGACCCAAAGAAAATGGGAGATAACAAACAGATGCTGCTGTTTTCTGCTAAATTTGTGGTAATTTGTGAGAGCAGTTATACAAAACTAAAACATCTCCTTACTGGACATGCTGATTCCTGTGTATCCCACTCCAACTCATTCTCTACTCCAGAGTAATCCTTCTAAAAATTGAATCCATTTTTGTCATTCCTCTGCTTAAAACTACCACTGAAACCTCACTGCATTCTCAGATAAAGTTCTATTCCCTTGCATGAGCAGATAAGACCTTTATTTAGTGCTGCTGCTGCTGCGGCTAAGTCACTTCAGTCGTGTCCGGCTCTGTGCGACCCCATAGACGGCAGCCCACCAGGCTCCCCCGTCCCTGGGATTCTCCAGGCAAGAACACTGGAGTGGGTTGCCATTTCCTTCTCCAATGCATGAAAGTGAAAAGTCAAAGTGAAGTCGCTCAGTCATGTCTGACTCTTAGCGACCCCATGGACTGCAGCCTACCAGGCTCCTCCGTCCATGGGATTTTCCAGGCAAGAGTACTGGAGTGGGGTGCCATTGCCTTCTCCATTATTTAGTACAGCTGGCTGAATCCAGCTGATTCAGCCACCAAATGTCTTGACAGTCGCTGCCCTAAATATTCTGAATTATTTTTGTTCTGAAAAATAGAAAGCAAAGGAGCTTTTGCACATGCTGAGTATTGCATGGAAGAGCCTCCTTTTAATTCATCTCACTCAGCTTTCAGGACTCAGATTAAATATTACTGAACCCCCCTCAGTAATATCTCACCCTCAAGCCTGGTTAGGCAGTCTGCCTATGTTTATTCCTATCAGGGTGTCTTTCATTATTTATTGGAAATTGCCTCTATTTCTCAGTCTCTTCCACTAAACTACAAGATAGGAGACTTGGTATTTTATTCTTCAAAGCAGTTCAAGTAATGCTTGCCACATACACAAACACATACAAAGATGGAAGGTAGAATTTTAAAGAATCTATTAATATGAAATATAAGAGGAAAGTTAAAATAATAAGCAATTATTAAAGGTAATATTACTTTTTCTAGATTGATGGTATAATTTCTTCTGCCTTCATAATGTTTAAAAATACTATAATTTTAGTGATTGGAAATTACTTTGAATTTACTTTAAATTTGAGCTTACTTCAAAATGTTTTCCCCTAGGATTATTTCTAAGAAAAGAATGGTTAGGCATTTTTTTCTAAGTAGAAAATACCAAATCTGTGGTATTATTCCAGTTTTCTCAAAATAGTCTGTTTCCAGCTAACTTTTTTTCTAAAGCCTCATGACCCAAGAACTTTTCACAGTGCTCACAGTGAGTTACCATGGTAACTCGAAATGTTTCCCACCATCTCATAGATCAGTTCATCATGATTGCCATAAGACTGCTGAGAGAGTGATTAATGGGTGAAGTCACTGCAAAAGGGTTCATAAAAATGCTATCATATTTGAAAACTAAAGGACAATATAGAATGTACCACTCACAAGATTTTGAACACTAAATTTTGAAAAGAGTAAAAAGCATTATTTTTTAAAGAGTAAAAAGCATACTAGCAAAAGATTAACTCTTTATGATTGTCTAGAAGGACAAGACTTGTCAAAAACTGTGCCAATAAAAACTACTTGACCTTAAACATTTTAAAGGAATCTGGAGGTGAAAGACGAATAAATTAGGAGTTCAGGTTTAATATATATACACTGCTAAGCATTAAATAGAAAACCAACAAGGAGCTACTGCATAGCACAAGTAACTATACACAATATTTTGCAATAATTTAAAGGGAAAATAATATGAAAATACATATTTTTATGTATAACTGAATCACTTTGCTATACACCTGAAATTAACATTTTAAATCAACTATCCTGTGGTCATGTACGGATGTGAGAGTTGGACTGTGAAGAAGGCTGAGCACCGAAGAATTGATGCTTTTGAATTGTGATGTTGGAGAAGACTCTTGAGAGTCCCTTGGACTGCAAGCAGATCCAACCAGTCCATTCTGAAGATCAGCCCTGGGATTTCTTTGGAAGGAATGATGCTAAAGCTGAAACTCCAGTACTTTGGCCACCTCATGCGAAGAGTTGACTCATTGGAAAAGACTCTGATGCTGGGAGGGATTGGGGGCAGGAGGAGAAGGGGACGACAGAGGATGAGATGGCTGGATGGCATCACTGACTCGATAGGTGTGAGTCTCAGTGAACTCCGGGAGTTGGTGATGGACATGTAGGCCTGGTGTGCTGCAATTCATGGGGTCGCAAAGAGTTGGACACGACTGAGCGACTGATCTGATCTGATACTTCAATAAAAATAAGATTTTAAAATAAGATATCCAAAATAGGAATGATACAATTAACTTAAAAGGGAAAGAAAATTGTATATAAAGCTAAGATAATTTAATAAAACTCTGTCTCCATTGTATTAATGGAAATGAAGCTATAAAAACATTGACACAAGGACAGCTCTTTCACAAGATTCATCACAGAAGGCTACAAGTCAAATCACTGAGTTCTGCTTTCAATCTCTGAGAACAACTAGACACTAATATTCATTGAACTGAATATCACTGAATTGGGAATAAAGCTTCTTAACTGGCAATTTTGATCCAATGTACTCTCAGAGAAAACAAGGGTACCATCAAAAGAGAAAGAATTACTGAAGGTCCATGCCAGTTTCTGATTCAGATAAGGAACATGATAAAGATAATACTAGCTTATCAGCTGCTATTTGAATCTCTCTTTTTTCAGTACTCATAAAGATAACTGGAGAATTCAAGTACTAACAGCTACAATATCATGCTGATTTTCATTAAATTTGGCAAAAGGGTGCCCAGCATGGGAATATTAAACAACTTTCCAACCATATGACAAAAAAAGGTTTTTGTATTTATAGCCATTATGCTTTATTTTAACTTTTTTAATACTGGCACCCATTGAAGTCTAGATAATTAAAGTCAGCTACAAAATACTTCTTTTCAAATCTTCATGCCTTGAGAAAAAGACCCCTTAAGGAAAACTTTGAACTTAGTATGCTATATAAAATAGAAAATTTAGTCTCACAAACATTATAAATATAAAGTTTTTAAAGTAGATTAATCACATAAACAAAAGACTTATTATTTGATAACTCAAAATCATAATAATCTATAGAAGTCAAATTAGTTATTTTAAAAAATTCTGTATTATACAATAGATACCCCAAATCTTTCATTTTCTGATTTATAAAGAGCACTGTGTTAAGTTTACAGATGTTGAATTGGTTAAGAAAACTGAGGAGACTAAATTAAGACAGTAAAAAAACACTTGAAAGCAAATTATATTTAATGTTGCTAAACTTAATTCAGAAACAAATTGACAAGTTTTAAAACCATTATCCATCTTTCACACTGGGAGATACTTACAGTTTTTTATGAATAGTACTAAGAGATTTTCTAAATTAACATGGCGATAGGTCATCTGATATCCACAGTGGGTCTGACAGAGGAAAACACTAACACATAATATGAACAACACAAGCTCAAAAGGAGAAAACTGTATTTTATAATCTGGATTATTTAGTTAATACTTTAAAAAGTTATACCTATTACTTTCAATGTTAGCATCTACCAGGAAGGTAGTGAATAGAAGACAGTCATCTAAATAAAGCCTTGGCCAGTTTCAGTGCATGATGATGCCATTTGGCCTGGAAACCATTTTAATTCACAACAAGTGCATATCGAAGCATCTTTCCTGGCCTTCTACCATAAGAGCTTGTGGTTTCATGGGTAAATTAAGAATATGGTGCCATAATTTGACTTTCACTATCCCTGACTCAACTTAGTCCTCAACCTCTAGCTGCAGCACTGGCTCTGGGTCCAAGTTAAAGACGGTAAAGGTATTCTGAGATTTTCTTTGGAATTCTGGAGTGGTTATTTTCTCTGAACACGAGATAACAGATGCTACAAGATATCTATGGTTTATAGATGAACAGTCTTTCAGGTCCATTCAATACCTTTCAAAGTTATCTCAATTGGTTTTGGCATCAACATAGACTCACCATATATTGACAAACCAATTCCAAGCATTATAAACAAAGATATCCTTCCCCATACAATGCCAGCTTTTGGCCTCTGAAAATATTCTACTTCTAGAACTATAGCCAGGAGAAGGTGAAGTGTTCATCTAGGAAATCAGAACTATAGACACTGAGGATTCCTTGCAGCCTTCGTGGGAGTATCTTGTGAGAGGCTGGCATAGCTACTTAGAACCCTGTAGTACATGAGACAGACTCAACTTAGTTTGAACAAAGGCAAATCAAACTGAAATGCCAGGTGAAGGTACTGGTGGTCATTACTGGAGAAAATATTTAAAACAAAGAGCTTTTTCACCTATTTAACATTGCATACAGTTAACTGATATAATCAACATACTTCAAAAACCCTAAGAACACTGGAAGCACTCAATGAAAGGAGTGGTAGCAACCATGATCATGTGACACTGAAAGCAATACATTAATTCAAAAACAAGCATCACCACAAACAAAGCTAGTGGAGGGGATGGAATTCCAGTTGAGCTATTTAAAATCCTAAAAGATGATTCTGTTAAAATGCTGCATTCAATATGCCAACAAATTTGGAAAACTCAGCAGTGGACACAGGACTGGAAAAGGTCAGCTTTCATTCCAATCCCAAAGAAAGGCAATGCCAAAGAAAGTTCAAACTACCACACAATTGTACTCATCTCACATGCTAGCAAAGTAATGCTCAAAATTCTCCAAGTGAGGCTCCAACAGCACATGAACCGAGAACTTCCAGATGTTCAAGCTGATTTTAGAAAAGGCAGAGGAACCAAATATCAAATTGCCAACATCTGTTGGATGACAGCAAAAGCAAGAGAGTTCCAGAAAAATATATGCTTCTGCTTTATTGTCTATGCCAAAGCCTCTGACTGTGTGGATCACAACAAACTGGAAAATTCTGAAAGAGACCTGACCTGCCTCTGAGAAATCTGTATGCAGATCCAAAAGCAACAGTTAGAACTGGACATGGAACCATGAACTGGTTACAAATTGGGAAAGGACTATGTCAAGGCTGTATATTGTCACCCTGCTTATTTAACCTATATGCAGAGTACATCATGAGAAATGCCAGGCTAGAGGAAGCATAAGCTGGAATCAAAATTGCCAGTAGAAATATCAATAACCTCAGATATGACATCACCCTTAAGGCAGAAAGTGAAAAGGAACTAAAGAGCCTCTTGATGAAAGTGAAAGAGGAGAGTGAAAAAGTTGGCTTAAAGCTCAACATTCAGTAAACTGAGATCATAGCATCCAGTCCCATCACTTGAGGCAAACAGATGGGGAAACAATGGAAACAGTGAAAGACTTTATTTGGGGGGGGGGGGGGGTCCAAAATCACTGCAGATGAATACTGCAGCCATGAAATTAAAAGACACTTGCTCCTTGGAAGACAAGCTATGACCAAATTAGACAATATATTAAAAAGCAGAGACATTACTTTTCTGACAAAGGTCTGTCTAGTCAAAGCTATGGTTTTTCCAGTAGTTATCTATGGTGTGAGAATTGGAACATAAAGAAAGCTGACTGACAAAGAATTGATGCTTTTGAACTGTGGTGATGGAGAAAACTCTTGAGAGTCCCTTGGACTGCAAGGAGATCCAACCAGTCCATCCTAAAGGAAATCAGTCCTGATTATTCACTGAAAGGACTGATGCTGAAGCTGAAACTCCAATACTTTGGCTACCTGCTGCAAAGAACTCACTCTAGAAAAGACCCTAACGCTGGGAAACATTGATGGCAGGAGGAGAAGGGGATGACAGAAGATGAGATGGTTGGATGTTATCACTTACTTGATAGACATAAGTTTAAGCAAGTTCCAGGAGTTGGTGATGGACAGGGAGGCCTGGCATGCTGCAGTCCATGGGGTGCAAAGAGTTGGACATGACTAAGCAATTGAACTGAATTGAACTGAAAAAGGTTCAATACAAGCTGCTGGTAATAATAAAAGAAACAATAATAGTAACAACACAGTACTTTTTTGAATGCTTCATTGATTTTCACATGTCTTAGCATGAATGTTTGGAATTTCACAATATTTATTATTATTATTAATTTTATTGGCATAATATCCTATTTAAATGGGGCTGACAGAGTTTTGCCAAGAAAATGCACTGGTCATAACAAACACCCTCTTCCAACAACACAAGAGAAGATGTCCATGTATAGACATGGACATCACCAGATGGTCAACACCGAAATCAGACTGATTATATTCTTCGCAGCCAAAGATGGAGAAACTCTATACAGTCAACAAAAACAAGACCAGGAGCTAACTGTGGCTCAGACCATGAACTCCTTATTGCCAAATTCAGACTCAAATTGAAGAAAGTAGGGAAAATCACTAGACCATTCAGGTATGACCTAAATAAAATCCCTTATGATTATACAGTGGAAGTGAGAAATAGATTTAAGGGCCTAGATCTGATAGATAGAGTGCCTGATGAACTATGGAATGAGGTTCATGACATTGTACAGGAGACAGGAATCAAGACCATTCCCATAGAAAACAAATGCAAAAAAGCAAAATGGCTGTCTGGGGAGGCCTTACAAATAGCTGTGAAAAGAGAAGTGAAAAGCAAAGGAGAAAAGGAAAGATATAAACATCTGAATGCAGAGTTCCAAAGAATAGCAAGAAGCGATAAGAAAGCCTTCTTCAGTGATCAATGCAAAGAAATAGAGGAAAACAACAGAATGGGAAAGACTAGGGATCTCTTCAAGAAAATCAGAGATACCAAAGGAACATATCATGCAAAGATTAGCTCGATAAAGGACAGAAATGGTACGGACCTAACAGAAGCAGAAGATATTAAGAAGAGATGGCAAGAATACACAGAAGAACTGTACAAAAAAGATCTTCATGACACAGATAATCACAATGGTGTGATCACTGACCTAGAGCCAGACATCCTGGACTGTGAAGTCAAGTGGGCCTTAGAAAGCACCACTACGAACAAAGCTAGTGGAGGTGATGGAATTCCAGTTGAGCTATTCCAAATCCTGAAAGATGATGCTGTGAAAGTGCTGCACTCAATATGCCAGCAAATTTGGAAAACATAGCAGTGGCCACAGGACTGGAAAAGGTCAGTTTTCATTCCAATCCCAAAGAAAGGCAATGCCAAAGAATGCTCAAACTACCACACAATTGCACTCATCTCACACGCTAGTAAAGTAATGCTCAAAATTCTCCAAGCCAGGCTTCAGCAATATGTGAACCGTAAACTTCCTGATGTGCAAAACTGGTTTTAGAAAAGGCAGAGGAACCAGAAATCAAATTGCAAACATCCACTGGATCATGGAAAAAGCAGGAGAGTTCCAGAAAAACATCTATTTCTGCTTTATTGACTATGCCAAAGCCTTTGTGTGGATCACAATAAACTGTGGAAAGTTCTGAAAGAGATGGGAATACCAGACCACCTGACCTGCCTCTTGAGAAATCTGTATGCAGGTCAGGAAGCAAGAGTTAGAACTGGACAGGGAACAACAGACTGGTTCCAAATAGGAAAGGGAGTACATCAAGGCTGTATATTGTCACCCTGTTCATTTAACTTACATGCAGAGTACATCATGAGAAACGCTGGACTGGAAGAAGCACAAGCTGGAATCAAGATTGCTGGGAGAAATATCAATAACCTCAGATATGCAGATGACACCACCCTTATGGCAGAAAGTGAAGAGGAACTCAAAAGCCTCTTGATGAAGGTGAAAGAGGAGAGTGAAAAAGTTGGCTTAAAGCTCAACATTCAGAAAACGAAGATCATGGCATCCAGTCCCATCACTTCATGGGAAATAGATGGGGAAACAGTGGAAACAGTGTCAGACTTTATTTTGGGGGGCTCCAAAATCACTGCAGATGGTGACTGCAGCCATGAAATTAAAAGACAGTTACTCCTTGGAAGGAAAGTTATGACCAACCTAGATAGCATATTCAAAAGCAAAGACATTACTTTGCCAACAAAGGTCCGTCTAGTCAAGGCTATGGTTTTTCCTGTGGTCATGTATGGATGTGAGAGTTGGACTGTGAAGAAGGCTGAGCGCCGAAGAATTGATGCTTTTGAACTGTGATGTTGGAGAAGACCCTTGAGAGTCCCTTGGACTGCAAGGAGATCCAACCAGTTCATTCTGAAGGAGATCAGCCCTGGGATTTCTTTGGAAGGAATGATGCTAAAGCTGAAATTCCAGTACTTTGGCCACCTCATGCGAAGAGTTGACTCATTGGAAAAGACTCTGATGCTAGGAGGGATTAGGGGCAAGAGGAGAAGGGGACGACAGAGGATGAGATGGCTGGATGGCATCACTGACTCGATGGACATGAGTCTGATGAACTCCAGGAGTTGGTGATGGACAGGGAGGCCTGGCGTGCTGCAATTCATGAGGTCGCAGAGTCAGACACGACTGAGCAACTGATCTGATCTGCAGCAACATGGATGGACCTGAAGATGATCATACCAAATGAAGTCAGGCAGAGAAAGACAAATACTTTACAATATCACTTTTATGTAGAATCTAAAAAAAAAGAAAAATCACAAATGAATTTATTTACAAAACAGAAACAGACTCACAGACTTAGAGAATGAATTTATAATTACCAGGGTAGAAGGATGCAAGAGACAGATAGATTGGGAGTTCTGGATTGACATGTATACACTGCTATATTGAAAATAAAACGCCTTTCCATGAAAAGAAAGGTTAGTGGATGCAATCTTTAATATATTCTAAGAAGCACTGAGAGAGGCAATGCAGCAATTTAGAAAAAGGATGAGAGACCAGGAGTGAGACTGCTGGATCATATGGTAATTCTCTTTTTAGTTTTTTAAGGAACCTCCATACCGTTCTCCATAGTGGCTATACCATTTACATTCCCACTTACCATGTACTAGGGTTCTCTTTTCTCTACAACCTTTCCAGTAATTTTTATTTGTAGACTTTTTAATGATGGCCATTCTAACCCATGTAAAGTGATACCTCATTGGAGTTTTAAACTGCATTTCTCTAATAATTAGCATGTTAAACATCTTTTCATGTACCTGTTGGCCATCTTGATGTCTTCTGTGAATAAATGTCTGTTTAGGTCTTCAGCACATTTTTGGATTGGATTGATTTGGGTTTTGTTTGTTTGTTATTGAGCTGTATGAGTTGTGTGTATACTTTGAAAGTTAAGCTCTTGTTGGTCTCATTGTTTGCAAATATTTTTCTCCCAGTCTGTAGGCTGTCTGTTGATTTTTGTTATGGTTTCCTTCACTGTGTAAAAGCTCACAAGTTTGATGAGGTCCAATTTGCTTGTTTTTGCTTTCATTTTGTTTGCCTTTGGAGACAACCTAAGAAAACATTGCTAGGATTTATGTCAGAGAATTGATTGCCTATATCTCTCCTAGAATTTTTATGGTTTCATGTATTATATTTAAGTCTTTAAGCCATTTTGAGTTTACTTTCTTTATTTTGGTGTGTTCTAACTTCATTGATATACATAGGGCTATCCACTTTTCCCAAGACCACTTGCTGAAGAGACTGTCTTTTTTCCATTGTATATTCTTGCCTCCTTTGCCAAAGATTAATTGACTGTATGTGTATGGGTTTATTTCTGGGCTCTCTATTCTATTTCATTGATCTATATATCTGTTTTTTGTGCCAATACCACACTGTCTTGACAATTGTAGCTTCGTAGTATTATCTGAAGTCTGGAAGAATTATGCCTCCAACTTTGTTCTTGCTCTTCAGGAATGTTTTAGTAATTCTGGGTCTTCTGTGGTTCCATATAAATTTTAGGATTATTTGTTCTAGTTCTGTGAAAAAATGTCATGGGTAATTTGATAGGGATCACATTAAATCTTCAGAATGCTTTGGTTACTATGGGCACTTTAAATAACTATATTAATTCTTCTAATCCAAAAACATGAGATACCTATTTCCTTTCTATTTCCTTAAATCATCTTCTACTTCCTTTATCAATGTTTTATAGTTCTAATATAAGTCTTTCACCTCCTAGGTTAGGTTTATTCCTAGGTATTTTGCTTTTTTTTTATGCAATTGTAAATGGAATTTTCTTTTACTTTCTGATATTTCATTGTTAGTGTAAAGAAATGCAACAGACTTCTGTATATTACTCTTGCATCCTGCTACCTTGCTGGATTCATTTATTAGTTCTAATAATTTTTATTTGGAGTCTTTAGGGTTTCCTGTATAGAGAATCATCTCATAATTCTTTTAATTTTAGCCAACCTAATAGGAGTGCAATGGTATCTCACTGTGATTTGTCCAGTTCCATCTGTGATTGTTTAAGACACTTAATATGCCTGAAAATAAATCCTTTTTTCCTTAAAATAGCTAAAGTAGTTTCTATTGTCAGCAACTGAAGTCTAATCCAGTACATTTTAGATATGTGAAGCAGTTTAGAGAGTAAGAATAAGAAGCTACAAATAGTGGTAACAATGACTTGGAAAAAGTAATGGTTTCTTTTCTAATTTCAAAAAATAATAATAATAAAAGAGCAAAGATTTGGGAGTAAAGATAATCCCAAAGGCTCAGGAGTATCATGACTATGAAAGGGAAGATTAGGGAAGGTGAGATAGCCAATGAAAATTTTATGGAAAATATGCCGGCTCTGTGGAACTAAAGAGGGAAGAATGTGAGTTTATCTCCAACAGAGCATAAATATCTGAAGATAAAACTGAACAAGATCCCAGTGTAGGGAAAAAACAGCAGGATGGTGGTTAGAATGGGAAATATGAAACAGAAATGATTGACATTGGAAACAGAAATGAAACAGAAAAAATTGAATAAAATGTGGGCAATCTAAATATTAATACATATAAGAGTAAAACATTTCAGTGACAACAACTGAGTGTTATAAACTCCAGGGGAAGCCAGTCACAGAGGGGTAATCACAAGGTTGTGAGATTTAACTCCAGGAGCTCCAGCAGAGTCCTACAGGAAGTAGCAGAGAAAAATTCTCTTGGTTTTCTTCCAATAGTAAGGGAATAGGAACCATTTTGAAATACCTCAGAGCATGCTGTTCTTCTTTATATATATATATATTTTAAGTATTTATTTTCAATTTCTATTTATTTTTTAATTGGAGGATAACTGGTTTACAATATTGGGTTGGCTTCTGCCATATATCAATATGAATAGGGAGGGAGGGAGGTTCAAGAGGAAGGAGACACTTTGCTCTTCTTGATAAGACCTGGCCTCAAGGCAAACTAGTTAACCAGAGCCTAAGCTTCTCAGAGAAGGTAATGGCACCCCACTTCAGTACTCTTGCCTGGAAAATCCCATGGATGGAGAAGCCTGGTAGGCAGCAGTCCACGAGGTCGCAAAGAGTCAGACACGACTGAGCAACTTCACTTTCACTTTTCACTTTCATGCACTGGAGAAGGAAATGGCAACCCACTCCAGTGTTCTTGCCTGGAGAATCCCTGGGATGGGGGAGCCTGGTGGGCTGCCGTCTATGGGGGATACGAATGAAGTGACTTAGCAGCAACCTTCTGGGGCTATTTTTCTGAGCCTAACTAACTTTGGGAAGGTAAATTACCCAACTCCAGCCCACTTGAGTTATCCAGTCCCACCTAAAGGAAGAGAAAAAAATGAGAAACACCTGTGAAGTTCACGGCCTAGAGGCTTAGGCTCACTAAAAGAATGAGACTATAGGACTGTAAAATGGACTATAATCCATAGGACTACAGAATGCTCCCCCACCACACACACCTCAATACCACATTACTAACAGCTGATTCACAACAGTTCCTTTACTCTGTACATAATCCACTATGAAGAAAAAATTACAAGGCATACCAAAAGGCAACAGAACACAATTTGAAAAGACAGAGAAAGCATTAGAACTAGATATGGAAGGGGTGTGATGAACCATCAGATCAGGAATTTTAAGCAACAACTGATATGCTAAGGGCTCTAATGGATAAACTTCCATGGTAGCTCAAATGCTAAAGAATTTTTCCACAATGTGGGAGGCCTGGGTTCCATTCCAGGATGAGGGAGATCCCCTGGAGAAGGGAACAGCAACTCACTCCAGTGTTCTTGCCTGGAGAATCCCATGGGTAGAGGAGTCTGGTGGGCTACAGTCCACAGGGTCGAAAAGAATTGAACATGGCTAAGCAACTATTGCTTTCACTTTTCAGTGGTTTAAAAAAAAAAAAAAACAGAACAGATAGACAATATCTGCAGAGAGACAGATATCCTAAGAAAGAACCAAAAAGAAATTATAGAGATAAAAAAAAAGAAAGAAATTATAGAGATAAAAACGGAAATAAACAATTCATTGGGCGGATTTATTAGTAAATTGGAAATGGCTGAAGAAAGAATCCCTGAGCTAGAAAATATACAAACAGAATCTTTAAAAACAAAGTAAAGAAATCAGACTGACAATAAAGAACTGAAACAAGATCAGAAAAGCCAAGATAGAAGTTAAAAAAATATAGCACTACATACCAACATCTCTGGGATGCAATAAAAGGAGAGGGAGGTTCACAGCAATACAGACCTAACTCAAGAAACAGGACAAATTCTATATAATCTAACTTTATATCTACTAAAAAAAAAAAAGAACTACAGATGAAGCCCAAAACTGGCAGAAGGAAGGATATAATAAAGGTCAGAGTAAAAAATAAATTAAACAGAAATTTTAAAATATATATTTAGAAAAAGTCAATGAAATTAAGAGCTGGTTTCTTAAAAAGATAAACCAAATCCACATGCCATTAGCAAGACTAACAAAGTAAAAAGAGTAAAAGGTCAACTAAGCAAAATCAGAAATGAAAGACAAGTTACCACTAAAATCACAGAAATAAAGAGGATCATAAGAAACTACTTCAAACAATTACATATCAAAAAAAATGAACAATCCAGAAGAAACGGATACATTTCTAGAACCATATAACCTGTAAGACTGAATCCTAAAGAAAAATCTGAATAGACTGATGGACAAGGAGATTGAAACAGGAATCACAAAGCTCCTAATAACCAAAAGCCCAGGACCAATGGCTTCACTGACAAGTTCTACAGAGCATTTAAAGAATTCATACTTATCCTTCTCAAGCTCTTCTAAAAAATTAAGAGGAGGGAAAAACCTTCCAAACATTGTATAAAGTTAGCATTACCCTGATACAAAAACCAGATGAGGACACAACCAAAAAATAAAATTGCAGGCCAATATCCTTAATGAAAGAAAAGCGAAAGTGAAGTCGCTCAGTAGTGTCCAACTCTTTGCGACCCCATGGACTATAGCCTGCATCAGGCTCCTCCATCCATGGGATTTTCCAGGCAAGAGTACTGCAGTGGGTCATCATTTCCTTCTCCAAACACAGACACAAAAACTTTCAACAAAATAACAGCAAGCCAAATGCAACAATCCATTAATAAGATCATACACCACCATCTAGTAGTATTTAGTCCAGGGATGAAAGGATAGTTAAGCATCCACAAATTAATGAAAGAGATACATCACATTAACAAAATGAAGGATAAAAATCACATGATCAATATATATAAGAATATCTATAACTTAACAACCACACACACACACACACACACACACAAAAACCTATTAAAGAACAGGCAGAGGATCTGAATAGATATTTACCCAAAGAAGACATACAGATGGCCAATAGCCAGTCAAGAAAAGTTCAACATAACTCTCAGGAAAGTGCAAATCAAAATCACAACAAGATTACCACCTCATACCTGTTAGAATGAAATTACTGAAAAGTCAAGAAATAATAAATGTTGGAGAGGAAGTAGAGAAAGGGAATACTCATATACTGTTTGTGGGACTGTAAACTAGTACTACCACTATGGAAAAGAGTATGGAAATTCCTTAAAAACAAAAATTAAGAACAGAACTACCATATGATCCCTATTCCACTATTTATCTGAGACTTCTTGGGTGGTCCAGTGATTAAGACTCCACGCTTCCACTGTAAGTCAAGTGGGCCTTAGGAAGAACCACTATGAACAAAGCTAGTGGAGGTGATTGAATGCCAGTTGAGCTATTTCAAATCCTAAAAGATGATGCTGTGAAAGTGCTGCCCTCAATATGCCAGCAAATTTGGAAAACTCAGCAGTGGCCACAGGACTAGAAAAGGTCAGTTTTCATTCCAATCCCAAAGAAAGGCAATGCCAAAGAATGCTCAAATTACCACACAATTGCACTCATCTCACAGCCTAGCAAAGTAATGCTCAAAATTCTCCAAGCCAGGCTTCAACAATATATGAACTGTAAACTTCCAGATGTTCAAGCTGGTTTTAGAAAAGCAGAGGAAACAGAGATCAAATTGCCAACATCCACTGGATCATAGAAAAAGCAAGAGAGTTTCAGAAAAACATCTGTTTCTATTTTATTGACTATGCCAAAGCCTTTGACTGTGTGGACCACAACAAACTCTGGAAAATTCTTCAAGAGATGGGAATACCAAACCACCTGACCTGCTTCTTGAGAAATCTGTATGCAGGTCAGGAAGCAACAGTTAGAACTGGACATGGAACAACAGACTGGTTCCAAATTGGGAAAGGAGTACAGAAAGGCTGTATATTTTCACCCTGCTTATTTAACTTATATGCAGAGTACATCATGAAAAATGCTGGGCTGGATAAAGCACAAGCTGGAATCAATATGGCCAGGAGAAATATCAATGACCTCAGATAAGCAAATGACACCAGCCTGATGGCAGAAAGTGAAGAACAACTAAAGAGCCTCGTGATGAAAATGAAAAAGAAGAGTGAAAAAGTTGGCATAAAGCTCAACATTCAGAAAACTAAGATCATGGCATCTGGTCCCATCACTTCATGGCAAATAGATGGAGAAACAGTGGAAACAGTGGCTGACTTTATTATTTGGGGCTCCAAAATCACTGCAGATGGTGACTGCAGCCATGAAATTAAAAGACCCTTGCTCCTTGGAAGGAAAGTTATGACCAACCTAGACAGCATATTAAAAAGCAGAGACATTACTTTGCCAACAAAGGTCTGTCTAGTCAAAGCTATGGCTTTTTCAGTAGTCGTGTATGGATGTGAGAGTTGGACTATAAAGAAACCTGAGTGTGGAAGAACTGATTCTTTTGAACTGTGGTGTTGGAGAAGATGCTTGAGAGTCCCTCAGACTGCAAGGAGATCCAACCACTCCATCTTAAGGGAAATCAGTCCAGAATATTCATTGGAAGGACTGATATTAAGATGAAACTCCAATACTTTGGCCACCTGCTGTGAAGAACTGACTTATCTGAAAAGACCCTGATGCTTGGAAAGATTGAAGATGGGAGGAGAAGGGGGCAACAGAGCATGAGATGGTTGGATGAAATCACCAACTCAATGGATGTGAGTTTGAGAGTTCCAGGAGTTGGTGATGGACAGGGAGGTCTGGTGTGCTGCAGTCCATGGAGTCGCAAAGAGTCGGACCCAACTGAGTGATCTGAACTGAAATTCCACTGTAGGAGTCACAGGTTTGACCCCTGGTCAGGGAACTAGGATCCTCAACACCATATGGCACAGTCAAAAAAAAAGAAAAAAAAATTAGCTTTAATTTGGACTTCCGTTATGGTCCAGTAGTTAAGAATCCACCTGCCAATACAGAGCACACAGGTCTGATCCCTGGCCTGGAAAGATACCAGGAAAGATACCCCGCATACAGCGAGACAACTAAGCCCGCGCACCACAACCACTGAAGCCACGTACGCCAGACCCTTGCTCCACAACAAGAGAACCCACAGTGGTGAGAGGCTGCCCACTGCAACGAAAGAGTAGCCCTGCTCCCTGCAACTAGAGAAGGCCCACACTCAGCAACAAAGACCCAGCACAGCCAAAAATAAATAAAGAACACCCATCCTTAAAAAAAAAAATGTTTTTTAAAAATACCACTTCAAAAAAATACCATTTTAAAAATACCACTTCTCTGTTCGCTGAAGCATTAGCAAAAGTATGGAAATAATCCAAGTATCCATTAATGGATGAATAAAGTTATTCATGTGAATTTTTTGGTTTTCCAGAGCATATAAAGTTATGTTTAGGTAACACTGTAGTCGATTAAGTGGGCAATAGCATTATATTTAAAATAACAATGTACACATCTTAATTTATATTTGGCAAAACTAATACAATATTGTAAAGTTTAAAAATAAAATAAAATTAAAAAAAATAATAAAAGAATAACAGAAAAATACTAACAAGAAAAAAAAAAATACTTCTTTGCTAAAATCTGCTAATCGTCATCTAGGCCTTGAGCAAGTCATAATTTTTTTGGTGGTGGAAGGCTTGGAATACTGCAAGAATTACAAAAAGGTGACAGAGAGACAGAAAGTAAGCAAACACTGTTGGAAAAATGCTGCTGATAGATGATCAACACAGCAAACCTTTACAAACCTTTAATTTTTAGACACCTCAGAGTTAGTGAAGGGCAAAAAACCAAGGTATGCCTGTAGGCTTATGTATGTCATAAGCATACACACACACATACACACGCTTATGTATGTTTATATAGGTGTGTGTATGAAGTAAATGACAGCAATGATAAAATACACAGGACAAATAAATTACACAATGAACAGGAAGAGTAATTTGGAGTTTGCTTTGACATTACAAATAAATCCTTGATCTGACAAAAGTTAAATCTTCCTTCTCTAGACTCTAAAATATTTCAAGCAAATGGTTGGCAAATTATTTAGAAATAAAGAAAGAAAAATAGATTAATAATACTATGACATAAATCAAGAAAATCTCTTATGAAAACTCACTGAAACACAATAAAGTTAGTCCAGCTTTCTATATAAGCACTAGTTTGGATTTTATGTAATTCATTTAAGATTTTCAGGAAGCTAGTAGCAGTTTTCTATAAGCAACACATTACCCCTACCCTTCATTCTTTTCAGTTTAAAAGCAGAATATTACTGTATACAGCTGAATTCTCTGAAAAGCTTCTAGATATTTTCAAAAAGGACTTCCTGGCTGGCTGAGTGGTAAAGAATCTGCCTGCAATGCAGGATACCTGGGTTCAATCCCTGAGTCAGGAAGACCTCCTGCAGAAGGAAATGGCAACTCACTCCAGTATTCTTGACTAGGAAATCCCATGGACAGAGGAGTCTGGTAGGCTACAGTCGTGGGGTTGCCAAAGAGTCAGATAGGATTTGGCGACTACCCAACATCATCTTCAAAAACATAAAACTTTAAAAACTATTTTCTTTTATCTTCCAAGTATCTCAAAAGCTATGGATCATTCTTCTAAACCTATTCAATATATAATAAATTAGAGCTGTTTCTAAAGAATTGAAGTAAATGACATAGAAATCTTACAGATTTCCAAACAAGTATTTCCTTTCCATCTGTGATCCATCTGTAATAACATGCCAAATTTATGTACCACATAACAATCAACCATAAATCTTGTTTAGGATTCCTAATGTTCGATGAGAAGTTTATATTCTAAAACAGTCAGTATCAAAGTACTACACATTGTACATGTAATTAAACAACAATATGCTTATACAGAATATTCACAGCAAGAGAATAACTAACAATAAACTTAAATTCAAATAAAGGTTGTTCTCTTTTGGTTATTTTAGATGACATAGTATATGTCTGGATTTCTGGGACCCTTCCTATTTCTTTTAAAATAATGATTTTTAAAAATATACAGTCATCAGATATTTAATATTACCTGATGCTCCATATGAAGCAACAAAAAATACACATATAATCCTTAGGGTTAAACAAAAAAAAAGTATACAGATTCATTAAAAGTGGGGAGGGAGGAGGGAGGAGGGTTCAGGATGGGGAACACATGTATGCCTGTGGCGGATTCATTTTGATATTTGGCAAAACTAATACAATTATGTAAAGTTTAAAAATAAAATTAAAAAAATAAATAAATAAATAAATAAAAAGCAAAAAAAAAAAAAAAGTTAAACAGTTGAGAAATGTTCTGTAGTACGGTGGCCAGTGAAGAGACGTTTTGCAAAGACTTAGATCTAACAAAGGCTATAAAGAGATAAAAACCTCCAGAGAATCCTAACCACGAAACTTTTACTTTTTAAGCTACAGTTAGAGAGACTGTTAGACTAACCATTTTATTCTAGAGATATACATATGCAAACTGGAGAAGGCGATGGCACCCCACTCCAGTACTCTTGCCTGGAAAACCCCATGGATGGAGGAGCCTGGTAGGCTGCGGTCCACGGGGTCACAAAGAGTCAGACATGACTGAGCGACTTCACTTTCTCTTTTCACTTTCATGCATTGGAGAAGGAAATAGCAACCCACTCCAGTGTTATGGGGTCGCACAGAGTTGGACACGACTGAAGTGACTTAGCAGCAACAGCAGCATAGGTATAGGAAGGAGAATACATGATAGTTTTCTGGTCTGTAGAAATCAACTGTCACAGTGATATTCTTAAAGGAAATGTTCTACCTTAATGTGACTATTAACCCTGTTTATATTATATATTTAAATAAGAAAATAACTTTTTCCTTTTCATTTGAAGTCATGTTTTCTAGGCATCAAGTAAGTATAGAAAATAAAGTTATTTTAATAAACTAATATAATCCATACTTTAAAAGGGATATTATATTCATAAACAGAAGTCATGCAATGTGATTTTGAATTGTGTTAAAGTAATATTTAACATTGTGTGAATCAGGAATGCCATAATTTATAAATGATGTAATCAACTGAGACTATGTGTAAATCAATTATTTAATATCATTTTGGGGTTATAACATGTTTGTCTGTATAAGATTAGTTCATTAAATAAAATGACTTATAAAAAAGAAATATACACTAAACTTGCCTTGCTGTAAATGTTATGTAAATGCTGTAAAAGTTTGCCCCAAAACTGGCATTTTAAGAATAGTAATAGACTCCCTCACTTTATGCTGACACAGAGTCATTTCCTGGTGTCTGTGAAGGATTGACTGTAGGACCAAACACCAAAATCTGCAGTTGCTCAACTGCCTTCTAGAAATTGATATATTATTTGCATATAACCTACACATATCCTCCTGAATACTTGAAATCATCTCAATGTTATTTATCACATCTAATACAATGTAAATACGATGGAAATAGTTGTAATACTGTGTAAATAGTTGTAAATACAATGTAAATGATATGTAAATAGCTGTCAGCAAGGGGCAAATTCAAGTTTTTCTTCTTGAAACTTTTGGGAATTTTTTTCCAATTATTTTTCATCTGCAGTTGGTTGAATTCAGGGATTCAGAACTTGTGGATACAGAGGGCTGACTACACCATTTAAGACTAAAGAAATAAAGTTTCATCAAAGCAGGCAACTGAAGAAATGACATACTAATATATTAAGAATTGACAACTAAATAAAGAAAAAGTTATTTGGGGAAAATTATGGCTTCCCTTGTGGCTCAGCTGGTAAAGAATCCACCTGCAATGCAAGAGATCTGGGTTCAGTCCCTGGGTTGGGAAGATCCCCTGGAGAAGGGAAAGGCCACTCACTCCAGTATTCTGGCCCAGAGAATTCCATGTACTATACAGTCCATAGGGTTCCAAAGACTCGGACACAACTGAACAACTTTCACTTTCACATTAATTTACTGCTTATTGCTCTGTGTGTAAATTTGCTTTGGGTAGTATTTTCAGTTCTATCTGAAAATCAAAATATATTTTCATCTTATTCATTTTATTATAAAGAGAAAAACATCTTTGGGGATACGAAAAGAACATAAAGATTCACATGCACGTTATTCAGTCTTGTATTTTAATGAAGAGGATTATTTTCTGAATTGGAATTACTTAAACCTCTGAAGGAATAATAATCTTAATAATGCTGTTGTTGTTTAGTTGCTCAGTTGTGTCCAACTCTTTCGCCAACCCATGGACTGTAGCTCGCCAGGCTCCTCTGTCCATGGGATTTCCCAGGCAAGAATACTGGAGTGGGTTGCCATTTCCTTCTCCAAGGGATTTTCCCAACCCAGGGATCGAAACTGCGTCTCCTGAGTTGGTAGACAGATTCTTTACCACTGAGTCACCTGGGAAACCCAAACTTAATAATAGTAAAACAGTATTGCATTTGAATAGAAAAACAACAAGCTTAACTACAAAACCAGAGAAACTAGTAAGCGCTATGAGACCAGAGACCATCATATCTCCCCCTTTTTCACTGGATCAACACTTCCCCAGCACTAGCTACCTGGTAAGTAGTACAGAGGTATTCTGCCTGAACTACCTTTGCACTCCACGGTGTCCTCCTCCACCCCCCAAAAATGCTCCTCACTATAGAAGTCAGTTAGACAATTCCCATCAGGTATCAATTTTTCTGTAAAATTTTCTCTACCAATGCACCTATCACCTTCTATCATAAACTTCGCACAACAAAATGTGTAAATCTAATCATGGGTTTTGGTATCAGATAGACATGAGTTCAAACTCCAACTCAGTTTTACTAACTACAAAAATGTGGGCAAGTTTTCTTAAGAAAAATGAGCCCTGGGAACTCCCTGGAGATCAAGTGATTAGAACTCCATTCTTCTGCTGCAGGAGGTGTGTTCAATCCCAGGTTGGGGGACTGAGATCACACACGCCACATGGTGCATGCAACCAAAGAAAAAGAAGAGGAAAACTGGGCCCTACTTTACTTCTCAAAAATGAAATCTGCACACACAAAAAAGTGTGATTAGGAGGATTAGGAGATGGTGATGGACAGGGAAGTCTGACATGTTGCAGTCCATGGGGTCACAAAGAGTCAGACACAACGGAGTGACTGAACAACAACAGGAGGATTAAAGAAGAAAATACAAGTGGAAAGTGAAAATTTTTCATTTTTGAAGGTTTATAGCTCTACACTTTTTGTCTGATCATAGCATTCAGATACTACCTACTTATCTCCTCTTAGTCAGAAAGGAAAACCAACTATATTCCCCAGTAGACTGTATGTGGCAGGAGTATCACATGACCATGAGTATGACCAAGAAGGAAGATGTTGGTGCAAGAGAGAATTCTTCTGGGAGAAGAAAGATAGGTTAAATAATTATAGTGGATGGCTTATTTGGAACCATAAGAAAAGAGACACAAAAGAGGATCAAAATATATTTTTAGACTGAACTACTGAACTACTTTGACTAAAACGCTACTCGTATTGAACCATTTGGTAATCAAAATTTAGCTTACATTTAACACAGAAGTACAAAATACAGTATCTTAAGTAAGGCAGAAGCTTGTTTCTCTTTCACTTAAAATAATTCTAGGAGTAGGTTAGGCAGGGCTGTTATGGAACTCCTCAAAGTTATCAGAGATCTAAGTTCTTCTAACTCACTGCTTTG
This sequence comes from Bos indicus x Bos taurus, assembly GCF_003369695.1. Lineage (NCBI taxonomy): Eukaryota > Metazoa > Chordata > Mammalia > Artiodactyla > Bovidae > Bos > Bos indicus x Bos taurus. The sequence goes on along the minus strand of NC_040081.1, from coordinate 26,808,830 downwards.
CAGTCCCTAAGTGAGGCCCTTGTCCTTACTAAGAAATGGAAAAGAAAAGGTTACCTCCTCTCTTTTAAAATTTTTTGACAAGAGTGAAGAAACTTAATGCAAGTGTCAGAAAAATATAAGAAACTTATTTTACAAAGGAGAAAACCGGGCTCAGTTACTAAGTAAATTCAACTTACTTTTCATTGGCCAAAACTTAGTCACTGACTACATCTAGCTACAAATGATGTATTATTGGTTCAAAAGAATCACGGTTCTGCTAGTAAGGGGGAAGGGGAGAATACAAGTCTCTGCCACGTTACGTGTCACATTTTTCTAAGCCCCTTAAAGTATACCATTTATAAATATGAAACCCAAGATGATGGGTCCTGGCATCAATAACAGAATGGGTAAAAGTCCACAGAGTACAAAACAGAATTCAAGAGTGGAAAACAAAACATGTATTTTTTTTCCTGTGTCAATAACAACAATGTAGCTATTCAATTATACGGAATATAGAGACAAAAGTAAAGGGTACTTTGTAGAAACCTAGGTTCCTAAAGGAGAAGGCAATGGCACCCCACTCCAGTACTCTTGCCTGGAAAATCCCATGGACGGAGGAGCCTGGTAGGCTGCAGTCCATGGGGTCACTAAGAGTTGGACACGACTGAGCGACTTCACTTTCACTTTTCACTTTCATGCATTGGAGAAGGAAATGGCAACCTACTCCAGTGTTCTTGCCTAGAGAATCCCAGGGACGGGGGAGCCTGGTGGGCTGCCGTCTCTGGGGTCGCACAGAGTCGGACAGGACTAAAGCGACTTAGCAGCAGCAGCAGCAGGTTCCTAAAAGTCCAACCTATGGAATTATAAAAGATGGATCACATTCTAAAAGGTGTGTTTTATGAATAAATTAATTTCTAAATATTACTTGATTTTTAAAAATCTATTTTTCACATTGGGCTTCCCTGGTGGCTCAGTGGTAAAGAATCCACCTGCCAAGCAGGAGAGGTGGGTTTGATCCCTGGGTCAGGAAGATCCACTGGAGAAGGAAATAGAAACCCACTCCAGTATTCTTGCCTGGGAAATTCCATGGACAGAGAAGCCTGGTGGGCTACAGTCCATGGGGTCACAAAGAGTTGGAAACAACATAGCGACTGAGCACAGCACACAGTTTTCATATATCTGTTCTATAATATGTGATTCCCAAATTACTTTCTATAACATTTATTTATCTCACCTTGTCTCAAAAAGGGCTTCCCAGGTGGTGCTAGTGGTAAAGAACCCACTTGCCAATGCAGGAGATGGGTTAGATCCTTGGGTCAGGAAGATTCCCTGGAGGATGGCCTGGCCACCCACTCCAGTATTCTTGCTTAGAGAATTACATACACAGAGGAACCTGGCGGGCTAGGTCCATAGGATCCCAAAAAGTCATACACAACTGAAGCGACTTAGCACGAAGCACGTCTCAAGAAGGAATTTAAAGTAGTAAATTCTTTCATATTTTCTCTCAGAACACTAATAAATAAAATGTAGTACAATTGCCCTGTGTATGGTAGACTGGTGTAGAAAACAGGCCATTTAAAGCAACTGCTTCTGACTCCTAGTTGCAAAAAATTTATTTTCTAAACTAATTTATTTTCTAAGATAAGAAATCACTCCAGTCTACTTTGGCTATAACTTTGCTTCTAGCACCACTGTTTTCTCAAGATCTCCAAAGAGTTCAATGTTTCCTTCTCAGTTGATTTATCTCTGGATTCCCAAGTAACTGCTCTACACAGTCTTAGCCATATACTTTAGTTGCCAATTTACATGAAAAATGTTTAAATTCATCCTTAGTCATCTCTGTATCTACTAGTTTACACATTTGAATTTCAGTCTTCCTTGATCGAAATTTACAGCAGTTCGGGAATTTTGCACAGATTTTCCAATACAGGTATCCCTGTTCAGAGGCCTGAGTGGGTCTCAACTATAACAGCCAGCCTGGGACTGGAGAACAAAAACACACTCACAGAAAAAGTAAGAAATTGATCTCTATATTGTTTTTAAAATATTGAAGTTCAGTGGCCAAGAAAAAAATTCTATAAAGGCACAAGAATATTTGATGCCATGTGCATTCCCAATTTTATGTTTTTCAGAGCCATGCTGTGAATTTGTTATTACATTTTTTAAATAAACATGATCAGATACTAAATTAGGAAATAACACAACTCAAGTAGAAAATAATAATATGATATTTATTTCAAAAATCAAATCAATAATGGGCTCAAGGTTTAAACGCCAAAAGAAAATACAGTTCTGATATACCATCAAGCAATTGAAATAAAGTCTGATGATGATGACCCAGTAGCACATGAGTAAAATATAAAAGACATTTTATATTTTCCCCAGTAAAATATAAAAGAAGGGTCTGTTACTAAAAGATCTCCTTAACTATAAGTCAAGTCTAAGAATACATGATATTTCAAGAGATACAGTCAACTTTATGACAAAACTCTCTCTCTCTCTTGTCCAAGTGAAAAGACCTTGGAGGATGTATGTCTAGTTCTGTATATACTCCATTAAGTATCTGACATGAAATAGAAGTATTTTTACAAAGTCACAGTTATATCTTCTTAATAAGGCTTAATATGTTTTCTCACTGTAATGGTTTTCATTCCCTTTTACCAATTTTCCAAACCAAATGAACTTAATAGTTTTTACATATTTTTTTAATAAGTTATAGACCTAGAGTCTGGGATGTTTAGTATAGGAATTCTTTTTAATATTTTTCACACTAACTTTCCTTCCTAAGTTTTTCTAATGAAATCTCCTTTCCTTGTACATTACTGAAACTGATTTTAGTTGCATATAACAGAAAAAGAAACATAGCTAACTTAATAATAAAAAAAAAAAAACAGGCTCATATTACTGAAAAATCAAGAGCAGTATTTCTTACCTGGTCTGTATATTAGAATCACCTGGGTTATTTTTCTTAAAACCTGTCTTTCCCCTAATCTTTATCCCAATGCCCCCTCTTAAGAGATCATTTTTTAAATGGTCTTGAGTTCTCCAGGTATATATTAATATATATGTGTGTACAGAATTATCTACATATATATTATATATAGTTATGTACAAATATAATGTGTATTTGTGTGCATACACATATATTTTATATGTTATATACAATTATATGCATATATTATTATTTACGTTAATATATTAATGTATATTATAACCATTTGTAATTGTATACACATACATGTTATATTCATACATAACAATTATATACATATATAATTTGTATATGCACATATATACATTGTATATATTATAAATATATGTGCATATATATATACATTATATATATATATTTGTTTTCCAGGTTCCAGATAATTTCCAAAGTGTACACAAGGTTAAAACCACAATTTAAGAAGAACGGTGGGCTTCATACATGACTTAATCAGGATTTCAAATCTATTTATCTCTGATTCTCTAAGCCTTATTCTCTTCCATGAGTCAATTCCTTTTGCAGGCCAGTCTACCTAATGATAGAATAATGGCCACAGCCTTATATCCATCTGTTATACAATCCAGAAAGAGAGAAAGTTTATTTATCGTCAACTACAGAACAGTCTTAGGCCATTGTCTGGGCCAGCGTAGTTTCTATTCCCACCTGAACTAATCACTGTGGTAAAAGAGCTAGAATTATGCTAATTATTATGATTAACCTAAATCAAGTAACATAAAATTAAAACAAAATTTTATGTCTAGAACTAATGAACACTATAAAATTCTAACCAATGCAAAAGTGTCAGTTGCCTCTGAATAATGCCTATACATCTCTACACACACGGAAAACAAAAAATCACAATCAAACAGTGTCAAAAGTAAACAAGGACAAACACCGCAGATGCTTGATTTACAAAAAGCATTACATAACTGGGAAGGGATAATGGAAAGATTTTTTTGAAGCCTGTGGGGAATATGACTCCAAATTAAAACTACTAGTCTGTTATTAAGTTATAATAGATATTTATATCACTGAATATAAATAAACTCACATTTTTATATTTATTCCTATGTGAAAATTATTAATGTAATTGAGAGTTGAATTATAGGGCATCTTTAGTAATGCATTCCTCAGAACAAATAAAAGATTCCTGTATTTTATACTCATTAAATAATGATAGTCAAAATGCTTTGTATCAAAATATTTGCAATACAATCCTGATTGAGAAAAACAAAAGACGAACAGGATATTTCACTATTATTACGATGAAAGAAAAATTTACTCAAACATTAGCATTGTTCGTTTCAGGTGGTGGAACTATATAAACTTCTTTTGCTCTTTCTCCTTTCTTATCTTCAAAGATTTCTTTAATTATGTACTACTCTTATAAATAAAAAAGCTTTAATAGACCATTTGTTGTCTCAATTACACAATCAGTGGAAATACTAAGTTAAATAAAAATCTTTCTAAAATCCTTCACTTAATTCTAAACCTTGAATTTCTAAATATTTTTTCTTTGCCAAGAATTGAACATTAATCACTAAATCTTTGTTAATATTATGTGTGCAAATGTCAATGATGGAAGTGAAGTTGCTCAGTTGTGTCCAACTCTTCACAACCCCATGGACTGTAGTCCACCAGGCTCCTCCATCCATGCAATTTTCCAGGCAAGAATACTGGAGTGGGTTGCCATTTCCTTCTCCAGGGGCTCTTCCTGACCCAGGGATCGAACCCAGGTCTCCTGCATTGAAGGCAGATGCTTTTACCATCTGAGCCAGGAGGGAAGTGGTATTCTGATGTTTACAATGTATGCAGAATACCAATAACTGGATGTTTTCATATAAGGTAACACTTCCACAGCACCTGAGAAACCATGACTTACCCTTTGCTTAAAATAAACTTCATGGAGAGGTATTTAGTTTTTCATGACACTGCCTACTCTGTAATTTAAATTCTTTAATTATTAAATTGCAAACTATTTAAGTGCAATGATGGCATCATATACTTATGAAAATGCAGATAAACAGAAATTTTGAAGTTCTTTCCTTTAAATTTTGAAGGAAAGAGGAGAGATGTCACTGAGATGCCAACATAAGTTGTTCCTGACTTGGTTTCCCCTTACAAGAACCACTAACACATATTCAAGAACAATACTACTGGGAGAATCCTAGACATGGGGGTGAAGATGAAGCATCCCACTGATCAAGACAGACTACTTTAGAAAGATAAGGGAAGCAAGTAAATTTTGACCACATGTCCCCTTCCCTTGGATAGGACAGAGCCAAGCAGAGAGGTCTCCCCTGGGTCTCTGGTTCCTCCAGTGGGAAAAGAGAGGAGGGTGTAAGAGGAGAAGGCTAACAGCCTCCCCTGGCATTGTGAATCAGTTTGTGAGAGCCTCTACTCTGATCTCATTCCACAAGAATTGCAGGGGAATCTATGGGGACCAGCCACAGGGTATCTGATTGTGACAGAGAAGATGAAAGAGGCTTACAACAACCAACACACAGGTCTTGGTGGACCAAGATCATACCTGCAATGCCCAAAGAGTAATCCCAACCATCAGCTTTACACATCTGCAGAACTAAGTCAAACACACACAGTCAGTAAATATGACAACCAAAAAAAAACAATAAAGCTCCAACAACTGACCCTATAGAAATGGAGTTATATGAACTGTTAGAGAATTCAGAATGATTTTAAGGAAGGTTAGTGAACTATAAGACAACACAGGCAATGTGTTTAAATGAAATTAGTAAAACAATGGATGAACAAAACAAGAAGTTTGTCAAGGAAACAACAACCATCAAAAAGCCAAACAAACACAGAATCCTACAGTTAAAAAAATATAATAACAGAAATGTTTCAATAGTTTCAAAAGTAGACTCATTCATGCAGAAGAAAGCAAGCCTGCAGAAATGACGGGACACATGAAAAGAAACAATTTCCTATTATAGAATCTGCACCTTGCCTCTTCCCCATTAGATGGTGCAGAGACATTAGATGTCAGGCAGAGCCCTGTGGAACATCTATGCATTGTGCTCAGAATGAAACCTCTCCCACTCCCCAACTGGTGCTGTGGAAACTACAAGGCAGAACCTTGACACTCAAGCTCACTCTATAGTAAGTAAATGACAACGAAAAGGAAGCAGTTCACCTCTCAAAGATGGAGAGAGAAGGAAGTGGATAGAGTACAGAAAAGAGGCAGCTGAAGAAAGGAACTGCTTAAACCTGTGTATGGAGTCCTGGGAACACCCTCCAACTGGCTCATGGATGAAACCAAAAACAACAAAACAAAACCTCTGAGGAAAAAATATCATGTGAACAACCTTGCTTGGCCATTGGGTAGCATACAAACAGGCTAGACCAGAATAACCTAACTACTAAATTGACATTTGAATCACAGTCTAAAAAAGTGGCCAAGGATGTGTGCTCTAAATTCAAATAAGCTGACTGTACTAAAATAGAAGATTTAAGTATTTGCATAACACAGTTACTGAAAATGTCCAGACAAAACCCAAAATTACTCATCATATCAACAAAGAAGAACATCTCAACTCAAATGAGAAAAGATAATCACTGGATGACAACACCAAAATGGAGCAATGCTGGAATTGTCTGACAAGGATTTTAAAGCAGATATCATACAAAAGTACAAACAAGCAATTACATCGTTCTTGAAACGAATGGAAAATTAGAAACCCTTGGCAAAACTCTAGAATAAACAAAGAAAAACTAAATGAGAATTGTAGAATGGAAGTATATAATAACAAATCAAAAACTACAGTGGATGAGCTAAATTAAAGAATGAAGATGATGAAATAATCAATGAACTTAGATCAATAGAAATTACCCAAACAGAAAAACAGAGAGAAAGTAGATCTTAAAAGAATTAACAGAGCCTTAGGGATCTGCAGGTACCAAAAGATTTAACATTTTTTTTTATATCAGAGCCTCAAAAGAAGAAAAGAAAGAGTATAGGGATAATATATGTATGTGAAGGAATAATGGCTAAAAATTCCCAAATTTGACAAAAGATATAAACCAACAGATTCAAGAACCTCAAAGAAGATAAAACCATGTAAATCTATACCCAGACACATCATAATCATATTGATAAAAACTAAATATATATATATATTTTTAGCTAGATCAGAGAGAAATGATACATTATCACTGAGACAGTATCAATTCAAGTAAGAAGTGATTTTTCTCATCTGAAAGCCATTCATCTGGTTTCCTTTCTGTTCCTCAAATATATCAAGTCTTTCCCTCCTTAGGGGTATGATACTATATATTCCTTCTGCCTGGTTCAATCATCCTCAGGCTCTTTTTACCATGGGCTTCTTCTCATTCTTTAGCTTTTTATTCATTTCATCAGAGAAACATTCTGAAAGTATCAACCCACCCCATATCGCTGTCACTCCTCTCTTATTACACAGCATTGTATTTGTTCTCTTCCTTACTGATAATACCAACAAAAATATCATGTAACTTTTTTTAACTTATAGCCTGTATCCCCTCTGTACAAAAATATTAGTTCCATGAGGGCAAAAATCTTGTCTTGTCTACCTCTGTGTTCCTAACATCTAGAAATACTCATAATAGACCCTGAATAAGTATATGTTGAATATTTGAACTAATGAACGAACAAATGCTTGGATTTAAGCTAGTTAGAAATTAGGGAGGGTGAACACTGAGTAAAATTTAGTGTAAATCACAGGATATTCCAACTTTTTTCAACTTGCACTTGTCTTAACATTGTCTGAGAGTTTTAAAAAACATGGATTCCTGGGCCCCATACCACAAGAATTAATTCCTAATATGTAAGGGATGGGGCCTTGGCAATGGTATTTTTTAAAACTCACTAGCTTATTCTAAGCCATGGCCAAGAAACACTGCTGCTACTGCTAAGTCACTTCAGTCGTGTCCAACTCTGTGCGACCCCAGAGACGTCAGCCCACCAGGCTCCCCTGTCCCTAGGATTCTCCAGGCAAGAACACTGGAGTGGGATGCCATTTCCTTCTCCAATGCATGAAAGTGACAAGGGAAAGTGAAGTCGCTCAGTTGTGTCCGACTCTTAGCAACCCCATGGACTGCAGCCTACCAGGCTCCTCTGTCCATGGGATTTTCCAGGCAACAGTACTAGAGTGGGTTGCCATTGCCTTCTCCACAAGAAACACTGGGGCTTCCCAAATGGGGAAGTGGTAAAATGGTTAAGTGGAAAAAGAATCTGCCTGACAGTGCAGAAACCAGAGGATATATGGGTTTGACTCCTGGGTCTGGAAGATGCCCTGGAGAAGGAAATGGCAACCCACTCCAGTTTTAAATTCTCAATTAAGGTTTCAGTGCATGATAATAATGCATCATTCTAAGTATTTACTATTCCCAAATATCATTAACAGTGGGCCATAAACCTACTGATTATGTGTATGGCCAATAGTGGGCCATACACCTACTCACCTACTACATATACCCACTACATTAACAGTGGGCCACAACACTGGAAAAGGTCAGTTTTCATTCCAATCCTGAAGAAAAGCAATGCCAAACAATATTCAAACTATCGCACAATTGCACTCATCTCACATGCTAGCAAAGCAATGCTCAAAATTCTCCAAGCCAGGGTTCAACAATACGTGAACTGTGAACTTCCAGATGTTCAGGCTGGATTTAGAAAAGGCAGAGGAACCAGAGATTAAATTGTCAATGTCTGTTGGATCATCGAAAAAGCAAGAGAGTTCCAGAAAATCATCTACTTCTGCTTTACTGATTACGCCAAAGCCTTTGACTGTGTTCAGTTCAGTTCAGTCACTCAGTCATGTCCAACTCTTTGCAACTCCCTGGACAGCAGCACTCCTGTGTAGATCACAACAAACTGTAGAAAAAGATGGGAATACCAGATCACCTTACCTGCCTTCTGAGAAATGTGTATGAAGATCAAGAAGCAATAGTTAGAACTGGACATATGGAACAACAGACTGGTTCCAAATTGGGAAAGGAGTATGTCAAGGATGTATATTGTCACCCTGCATATTAACTTATATGCAGAGTACATCATGAGAAATGCTGGGCTGCATGAAGCACAAGCTGGAATTAAGAGTGCTGGGAAAAATATCAATAACCTCAGATATGCTGATGACACCACCCTTATGGCAGAAAGTGAAGAAGAATTAAAATGCCTCTTGATGTAAGTGAAAGAGACTGAAAGAGTTGGCTTAAAACTCAACATTCAGGAAACTAAGATCATGGTATCTGGTCTCATCATTTCATGGCAAATAGATGGGAAAACAATGGAAATAGTGTCAGACTTTATTTTCTTGGGCTCCAAAATCACTGCAGATGGTGACTGCAGCCAAGAAATTAAAAGATGCTTGCTCCTTGGAAGAAAAGTTATGACCAACCTAGACAGCATATTAAAAAGCAGAGACATTATTTTACCAAAAAAGGTGTGTCTAGTAGTCATGTATGGATGTGAGAGTTGGACCATAAAGAAGGCTCAGTGCCTTTTATAAGGCACTTGATGCTTTTGAACTGTAGTACTGGAGAAGGCTCTTGAGAGTCCCTCGGACTGCCAGGGACTAAAGGAAATGAGTGCTGAATATTCATTGGAAGGACTGATGCTGAAGCTGAAACTCCAATACTTTGGCCACATGATGCAAAGAACCAACTCATTGGAAAAGACCCTGATGCTGGGAAAGATTGAAGGTGGGAAGAGAAGGGGACAACAGAGGATGAGATGGTTGGATGGCATCATTGATTCAATGGACATGACCTTGAGCAAGCTCCAGGAGTTGGTGTTCCCTAGAGTCGCAAAGAGGTGGACATGACTGAGCAACTAAACTGAACTGACTGGTATACCTACTCATTCAATACAGGGGCATCATCTTGTTCTTTCAGTGTAACAAATATCAGACAGAATCAATACAAATTTTAAAGCTTCTAAATGCATACATAAAGCCCAACGTTTTCTGTATGATCTTATGATATGATCTTATGCTAAATTTGAAATTTAAGTGTAAATATTTAAATGTAATAAGCAAATTTAAAAGGGCAAGTTAAAGATGAAATTTAACATTGACAACAATATACTTTTTAGGTTGCTTCCTGATTCTGAGTGTTTATTTTAATCAAAAATAACATAAAATTATAATTGCAAATCTTAAGAATGTTCAAACTGAAATCAAACTGTTCTTTTCGAACAGATCCTAAATATATAATTTTCAAAACTTTTAACAGTTCTGAGATCTATACCTATATATGCAAGATAACCAATTCTTTGATATGATTTATCTGAACTGGATATATACAAAGCTTGAAATCAAATGACCAAGAAAATCTCCCTCTATATAGTTATTTTCAGAGTAAACTTTATCTGAAATAAACTTCTTATTCTCAAGTTAAATTGACACTCATTATATATTTCTAGAAATTACTTTTAAGGCAAACACAAATAATCTGAGAATTCTTGGAAGCTCAGTTAGAACCATTTTAATGGTAGTTAATCATCACTATAAAAAAAGAATTAGCACATCAAATTAATCTAAAGAAAGTATAAATGAGATAAGTCTTCAGGAAAATAAAGTGCTAGATCATGAAATATCTTGGAAATAGGATACCAAATTGAGAATACATAAACACATATTCAATACTGACAAACAATGACTTTCACTTTTTTATCTTGCCTGGCTAAAAAATTTTTTAAATGATGATTAAAAATTAAACAATATACAATGCATTCTACATAAATACAAGAAACGTCATATTTTAAAAGTATATTCATGTGGAGGAGCTAAGATCGCGGAGGAGTAGGACGGGGAGAACACTTTCTCCCCCACAAATTCATCAAAAGAACATTTAAATGCCGAGTAAATTCCACAAAACAACTTCTGAATGCCGGCAGAGGACATCAGGCACCCAGAAAAGCAACCCAAGTCTTCGAAAGGAGGTAGGAAAAAATATAAAAGACAAAAAAAGAGACAAAAGAGGGAGGGATGGAGTTCTGTCCCGGGAAGGGAGTCTTAAAAAGAGAGAGGTTTCCAAACACCAGGAAACCTTCTCACTACCGAATCTGTGCCAAGCCTTGGAAGCACAGAGGGCAACATAACAGGGAGGAAAAATAAACAAACAATTAAAACCTGCAGATTGCTAGCCCTACAGTAACTCCCCCAGCGGAGATGCAGCGCAGACGCCTGCACACGCCACTAGCAGGCCGGGGCTGGGCAGGGAGGCACGGCGCGGGCTGCATCGCTTAGAGTAAGGATCTGGCCTGAATACCCCGAGCACTATCTGAGCAAAATAATTTGGGCTAGCAAACAAGACTGTGGGATATCTACCACGCAAAAAGCCAGCCCTAACCTAAGACACCGTCAGGCCCGCGCACAGAACAAAGGACTGAACAGAGATAGCCGGCTGCAGACCATCCCCCTCTGGTGATAGGCAGCTAGAACCGGAAGGGGGCAATCGCAGCCCCAGAGAGACATTATCTATAAAACTGTAAGCAGGCTTTTTTGCTAAGTAAAACTTCTTGGGGGTCTGGACGGTCAACATCTGCCTGAGAAGGTGCGCTGGTTGTACACCTAAATAACCAAGCCGGCGGGGAGGCAATAAGTTGCAGAAATCACGCTCGCCAAACACCGCATCACCTGAGCTGCTCAGACCTGGGAAGGGCACAAAACGCAGCCCCAACAGAGTCTGCTCCTCTGAGGACTACCAGAGTGCCTGAACCTGAGCGGCTTGGACCTGGGAGGTACAAGCAGCCCAGGGCCAGCCACGGATGATTCCCAGAGGAGCAACCTAGAGCCTGAGCTGTGTGGGCAGGGAGGCTACACGCTCCGTGAGCGGGGGCAGACCCAGTGTGGCTGAGGCCCTGCGAGCACACGCCAGTATTATTTGTTTGCAGCGTCCCTCTCTCCCCACAGTGCGACTGAACAAGTGAGCCTAAAAAAAAAAAAAAAAAAAAAAAGTGTCCACCACCGTCCCCTTTGTGTCAGGGTGGAAACCAGACACTGAAGAGACCAGCAAACAGAAGAAGCTATAACAGAGGGAACCGCCTTGGAAGCTACAGGCAATAGATTAAAACCCTGTGCTTAGTACCGACTACATAGGAAGGGGCCTATAGATCTTGAGAAATATAAGTCGGACCAAGGGGAACTAGCTGAAAATGAACTGACCCCACAATACTCACAACAAAACCAGAGAAAGTCCTAGATATATTTTTACAATCATTCTTTCTTTTTTTTTAATTTTTTAAAAAAGTTTAAGTCCTCTATTATTCCTTTAATTTTCACTTTTATAACCTACTATTACTTTCCAAAAAAAAACAGACCCTATATTTTTTTAAGCAAATTTCATATATATATATTTTTATAATTTTTGTGACTTTTTTTTTTTCTACTTTTCTTTAACATTGTATTTTTGAAATTCCAATCTCTACTCTAGATTTTTAATTTTAGCTTTTTGGTATTTGTTATCAATTTTGTACCTATATTTTTTTTATAATGTTTGTGACTTTTCTTTTCTCTCTCTCTCTTTCTTTCCCTTCTTCTTTTATACAACATTGTATATATGAAATTCCAAACTCTACTCTAGATTTTTAATTTATGCTTTTTGGTATTTGTTATCAGTTTTGTACCTAAATTTTCTTTATAATTTTCGCGACTTTGTTTTTGTTTGTTTTTTTTTTTCTCTCTTTTTTTTCTTTTTTTAACATTGTATTTTTGAAATTCCAAACTCTACTTTAGATTTTTCACTTTTGCTTTTTGGTATTTGTTATCAATTTTGTACCTACATTTTCTTTATAATTTTTGCAACTTTGTTTTTGTCTGTTTTTTTCTCTCTTTTCCTTCTTATTTTCTTTAACATTGTATTTTTGAAATTGCAAACTATACTCTAGATTTTTAATTTTTGCTTTTATGTATTTGTTACCAATTTTGTACCTTTAAGAACCCAATCCTCAGTACCCATTTTTCACTAGGGAGCGAGATTACTGGCTTGACTGCTCTCTCTTCCTTTGGACTCTCCTTTTTCTCCACCGGCACGCCTGTGTCTCCTCCCTAACCCCTCTCTACTCTACCCAACTCTGTGAATTTCTGTGTGTTCCAGACGGTGGAGAACACTTAGGGAACTGATTACTGGCTGGATCTGTCTCCCTCCTTTTCATTTCCCTCTTTTATCCTCCTGGCCACCTCTGTCTCCTTCCTCCTTCTTCTCTTCTCTGTATAACTCCATGAACATCTCTGAGTGGTCCAATTGTGGATTGCACATAAAGAAGTGAGTACTGGCTAGCCCACTCTCTCCTATACTGACTGCACCTCATCTCATTCGGGACACCTCTAACTCCCTCCTCCCTCTTCTCTTCTCCATGTAACGCTGTGAACGTCTCTGGGTGACCCTCACGGTGGAGAAACTTTTCATCTTTAACGTAGATGTTTTATCAATGGTGCTGTATAGAAGGAGAAGTTTTGAGACTACTGTAAAAATAAGACCGATAACTGGAAACAGGAGGCTTAAGTCCAAACCCTGACTCCAGGGAACTCCTGACTCCAGGGATCATTAACTGACAGGAGCTCATCAAACGCCTCCATACCTACACTGAAACCAAGCACCACACAAGGGCCAACAAGTTCCAGGGCAAGACATACCAAGCAAATTCTCCAGCAACAAAGGAACACGACCCTGAGCTCCAAGATACAGGCTGCCCAAAGTCACCCCAAAACCACAGACATCTCATAACTCATTACTGGACATTTTATTGCACTCCAGAGAGAAGAAATACAGCTTCACCCACCAGAACACCAACACAAGCTTCCCTAACCAAGAAACCTTGACAAGCCACCTGTACAAACCCACACACAACGAGGAAATGCCACAATAAAGAGAACTCCACAAACTGCCAGAATACAGAAAGGACACCCCAAAATCAGCAATTTAAACAAGACGAAGAGACAGAGGAATACCCAGCAGATAAAGGAACAGGATAAATGCCCACCAAACCAAACAAAAGAGGAAGACATAGGGAATCTACCTGAAAAAGAATTCCGAATAATGATAGTGAAATTGATCCAAAATCTTGAAATCAAAATGGAATCACAGATAAATGGCCTGGAGACAAGGATTGAGAAGATGCAAGAAAGGTTTAACAAGGACCTAGAAGAAATAAAAAAGAGTCAATATATAATGAATAATGCAATAAATGAAATTAAAAACACTCTGGAAGCAACAAATAGTAGAATAACAGAGGCAGAAGATAGGATTAGTGAATTAGAAAATAGAATGGTAGAAATAAATGAATCAGAGGAAAAAAGAAAAATGAATTAAAAGAAATGAGGACAATCTCAGAGACCTCCAGGACAATATTAAATGCTACAACATTCAAATCATAGGGGTCCCAGAAGAAGAAGACAAAAAGAAAGACCATGAGAAAATACTTGAGGAGATAATAGCTGAAAACTTCCCTAAAATGGGGAAGGAAATAATCATCCAAGTCCAAGAAACCCAGAGAGTCCCAAACAGGATAAAACCAAGGCGAAACACCCCAAGACACATATTAATCAAATTAACAAAGATCAAACACAAAGAACAAATATTAAAAGCAGCAAGGGAAAAACAACAAATAACACACAAGGGAATTCCCATAAGGATAACAGCTGATCTTTCAATAGAAACTCTTCAAGCCAGGAGGGAATCGCAAGACATACTTAAAATGATGAAAGAAAATAAGCTACAGCCCAGATTATTGTACCCAGCAAGGATCTCATTCAAATATGAAGGAGAAATCAAAAGCTTTACAGACAAGCAAAAGCTGAGAGAATTCAGCACCATCAAACCAGCTCTCCAACAAATACTAAAGGATATTCTCTAGACAGGAAACACAAAAACGGTGTATAAACTCGAACCCAAAACAATAAAGTAAATGGCAACAGGATCATACTTATCAATAATTACCTTAAACGTAAATGGGTTGAATGCCCCAACCAAAAGACAAAGCCTGGCTGAATGGATACAAAAACAAGACCCCTACATATGCTGTCTACAAGAGACCCACCTCAAAACAGGGGACACGTACAGACTGAAAGTGAAGGGCTGGAAAAAGATTTTCCATGCAAATAGGGATCAAAAGAAAGCAGGAGTAGCAATACTCATATCAGATAAAATAGACTTTAAAACAAAGTCTGTGAAAAGAGACAAAAAGGTCACTATATAATGATCAAAGGATCAATCCAAGAAGAAGATATAACAATTATAAATATATATGCACCCAACATAGGAGCACTACAATATGTAAGACAAATGCAAACAAGTATGAAAGGAGAAATTAACAATAACACAAAAACAGTGGGAGACTTTAATACCCCACTCACACCTATGGATAGATCAACTAAACAGAAAATTAACAAGGAAACACAAACTTTAAATGATACAGTAGACCAGTTAGACCTAATTGATATCTACAGGACATTTCATCCCAAAATAATGAATTTCACCTTTTTCTCAGGCGCACATGGAACCTTCTCCAGGATAGATCACATCCTGGGCCATAAAGCTAGCCTTGGTAAATTCAAAAAAAATTGAAATCATTCCAAGCATCTTTTCTGACCACAGTGCAGTAAGATTAGATCTCAATTACAGGAGAAAAATGATTAAAAATTCCAACATATGGAGGCTGAACAACACACTGCTGAATAACCAACAAATCACAGAAGAAATCAAAAAAGAAATCAAAATTTGCATAGAAACGAAAGAAAATGAAAACACAACAACCCAAAACCTGTGGGACACGGTAAAAGCAGTCCTAAGGGGAAAGTTCATAGCAATACAGGCACACCTCAAGAAACAAGAAAAAAGTCAAATAAATAACCTAACTCTACACCTAAAGCAACTAGAAAAGGAAGAAATGAAGAACCCCAGGGTTAGTAGAAGGAAAGAAATCTTAAAATTAGAGCAGAAATAAATGAAAAAGAAACAAAAGAGACCATAGCAAAAATCAACAAAACCAAAAGCTGGTTCTTTGAAAGGATAAATAAAATTGACAAACCATTAGCCAGACTCATCAAGAAACAAAGGGAGAAAAATCAAATCAATAAAATCAGAAATGAAAATGGAGAGATCACAACAGACAACACAGAAATACAAAGGATCATAAGAGACTACTATCAACAATTATATGCCAATAAAATGGACAACGTGGAAGAAATGGACAAATTCTTAGAAAAGTACAACTTTCCAAAACTCAACCAGGAAGAAATAGAAAATCTTAACAGACCCATCACAAGCACGGAAATTGAAACTGTAATCAAAAATCTTCCAGCAAACAAAAGCCCAGGTCCAGATGGCTTCACAGCTGAATTCTACCAAAAATTTAGAGAAGGGCTAACACCTATCCTGCTCAAACTCTTCCAGAAAATTGCAGAGGAAGGTAAACTTCCAAACTCATTCTTTGAGGGCACCATCACCCTAATACCAAAACCTGACAAAGATCCCACAAAAAAAGAAAACTACAGGCCAATATCACTGATAAACATAGATGCAAAAATCCTTAACAAAATTCTAGCAATCAGAATCCAACAACACATTAAAAAGATCATACACCATGACCAAGTGGGCTTTATCCCAGGGATGCAAGGATTCTTCAATATCGGCAAATTAATCAATGTAATACACCACATTAACAAATTGAAAAATAAAAACCATATGATTATCTCAATTGATGCAGAGAAAGCCTTTGACAAAATTCAACATCCATTTATGATAAAAACTCTCCAGAAAGCAGGAATAGAAGGAACATACCTCAACATAATAAAAGCTATATATGACAAACCCACTGCAAACATTATCCTCAATGGTGAAAAATTGAAAGCATTTCCTCTAAAGTCAGGAACAAGACAAGGGTGCCCACTTTCACCATTACTATTCAACATAGTTTTGGAAGTTTTGGCCACAGCAATCAGAGCAGAAAAAGAAATAAAAGGAGTCCAAATTGGAAAAAAGAAGTAAAACTCTCACTGTTTGCAGATGACATGTTCCTCTACATAGAAAACCCTAAGGACTCCACCAGAAAATTACTAGAATTAATCAATGAATACAGTAAAGTTGCAGGACATAAAATCAACACACAGAAATCCCTTGCATTCCTATACACTAATAATGAGAAAACAGAAAGAGAAATTAAGGAAATAATTCCATTCACCATTGCAACGGAAAGAATTAAATACTTAGGAATATATCTACCGAAAGAAACTAAAGACCTATATATAGAAAACTATAAAACACTGGTGAAAAAAATCAAAGAGGACACTAATAGATGGAGAAATATACCACGTTCATGGATTGGAAGAATCAATATAGTGAAAATGAGTATACTACCCAAAGCAATTTATAGATTCAATGCAATCCCTATCAAGCTACCAATGGTATTCTTCACAGAGCTAGAACAAATAATTTCACAATTTGTATGGAAATACAAAAAAACCTCGAATAGCCAAAGCTATCTTGAGAAAGAAGAATGGAACTGGAGGAATCAACCTGCCTGACTTCAGGCTCTACTACAAAGCCACAGTCATCAAGATAGTACGGTACTGGCACAAAGACAGAAATATAGATCAATGGAACAAAATAGAAAGCCCAGAGATAAATCCATGCACATATGGACACCTTATCTTTGACAAAGGAGGCAAGAATATACAATGGATTAAAGACAATTTCTTTAACAAGTGGTGCTGGGAAAATTGGTCAACCACTTGTAAAAGAATGAAACTAGAGCACTTTCTAACACCATATACAAAAATAAACTCAAAATGGATTAAAGATCTAAACATAAGATCAGAAACTATAAAACTCCAAGAGGAGAACATAGGCAAAACACTCTCTGACATACATCACAGCAGGATCCTCTATGACCCACCTCCCAGAATATTGGAAATAAAAGCAAATATAAACAAATGGGACCTAATTAAACTTAAAAGCTTTTGCACAACAAAGGAAACTATAAGCAAGGTGAAAAGACAGCCTTCAATATGGGAGAAAATAATAGCAAATGAAGCAAAAGACAAACAACTAATCTCAAAAATATACAAGCAACTCCTACAGCTCAATTCCAGAAAAATAGATGACCCAATCAAAAAAGGGGCCAAAGAACTGAACAGACATTTCTCCAAAGAAGACATACAGATGGCTTACAAACACATGAAAAGATGCTCAACGTCACTCATTATCAGAGAAATGCAAATCAAAACACTATGAGGTACCATTTCATGCCAGTCAGAATGGCTGTAATCCAAAAGTCTACTAGCAATAAATGCTGGAGAGGGTGTGGAGAAAAGGGAACCCTCTTACACTGTTGGTGGGAATGCAAACTAGTACATCCACTATGGAGAACAGTGTGGAGATTCCTTAAAAAACTGGAAATAGAACTGCCTTATGACCCAGCAATCCCACTGCTGGGCATACACACTGAGGAAACCAGAAGGGAAAGAGACACGTGTACCCCAATGCTCATCGCAGCACTGTTTATAATAGCCAGGACATGGAAGCAACCTAGATGTCCATCAGCAGATGAATGGATAAGAAAGCAGTGGTACATATACACAATGGAGTATTACTCAGCCATTAAAAAGAATACATTTGAATCAGTTCTAATGAGGTGGATGAAACTGGAGCCTATTATACACAGTGAAGTAAGCCAGAAAGAAAAACACCAATACAGTATACTAACGCATATATATGGAACTTAGAAAGATGGTAACAATAACCCTGTATACAAGACAGCAAAAGAGACGGTGATGTATAGAACAGTCTTTTGGACTCTGTGGGAGAGGGGGAGGGTAGGATGATTTTGGAGAATGGCATTGAAATACGTATAATATCATATATGGAACGAGTCGTCAGTCCAGGTTCGATGCACGATACTGGATGCTTGGGGCTGGTGCACTGGGATGGCTCAGAGGGAGGGTATGGGGAGGGAGGAGGGAGGAGGGTTTAGGATGGGGAACACATGTATACCTATGGCAGATTCATTTCGATATTTGGCAAAACCAATACAATATTGTAAAGTTTAAAAATAAAATAAAATTTAAAAAAATAAATAAAATGCAGACTTCTAGGGCCTAAAAAAAAAAACAGTATATTCATATGGGGTGAGTGAGAAATGGATTGGGAGCTTGGGATTAAAGATGCCAACTATTACACATAGAATGATTAAACAACAAGGTCCTACCGTATAGCACAGGGAATTATATTCAATATCCTATGATAAATCATAATGGAAAATAATATGAAAAAGAATGTGTGTGTATATATATATATATGTATAACTGAATCACTTTGCTGTGCAACATAAATTACCATACTGTAAATCAAATATACTTCAAAAAATAATTATTTTTAGAAATATATTCATGTTCATGGAAAGATATCTCATATCTTACATGATATAGAGGCTAGAAATACTCTAACCTCAATCAGCCATGGACCTCAGAAATCCTAGGCGCAGAAACCCAACTAGACCAGGTGAAAGGTACAATATAAAAGATATACCCATTCTCTAAATTTTTATGTAAGCAATATCAAGTGGGTTTGTGGGGAGACTATACATTAATTTGACAAAGACTTCATTTCTTTTCAGGATAATTTTATGTACATCTATGCTTCCTTTGAGATAGGTACTGCTCCCATGAAAAAAGAGCAACCTCTGATTTATTTACTTTCCTTTTGTTGTTGGTGGTTTTTAATTATTTTTATTTTTTAATTAATTTAAAGCAATTTTTAAATTGATTTATATTTTTTCTTAAATGTAAAGCTATATGCTGAGAATCTACTGTGTACCTAGCATGATACCAAACCATGAAGGGTAGCAATGAAGATAGAATCTCCACCTTTAAGAAATAAATGTCTTAACTTTAAGACATTCATATAAAAAGATGATAAAACAAAAAAACTCATAGCAATGTTCTTAAATAAATGTGTGACAGAGAGATCCAAAGTGAAATTAAGGTTTTAAAAGGTATGCTTGAGTAATGATGTTCATAGAAGACTTATTAGAAGATTGAGGGAAAAAATACTAAACCATTTTATGCCCATCTTTTCTGTCAAAAAATAACAGTCCTAATCAAAGTTTGCGATCCCATGGGTGTTCCAAAATAAATCTGATGCTCCTAATTAGCTCTCTCTCATGATATTAAGAGAGACAGCAGATGAAAGAGTGTGCATTGTTAAGAAAATTTTAATGAATTAAGGAAAATACTACAGATATCACAAAGTGAAGATGGATCATTCCTTTCACATAAACAAAAATATTGATATACGCTGATCCATAAAGAAAACATTTAAATTGTTAACAGATTGAAACAACTGAGTATCTAACTCTGTTTCCATAATGGAAGTAAGCTTGAAATCAATAACAAATGGTTAAGGAAAAGAGTTCACTTCAAGGAAATTAAACAATAGTCTTAAATAGGTCTAAGCAGAAAAAAGGTGAATTAAAGAATGTTTGAAACTAAGTAACAGAAAATGTGTGGAATACAGCTAAAGCAGTGTATTAAGGAAATTTATTGCCTTAAAAATACATATAGTCAAAAAGAAGCTTAAAATCATTGATTTAGCTTCCATTTCAAGAAACCAGGAAAAGAACAACAAATCAAACTCAAGGGACAAACAAAGAAATTATAAAATAATCAATGAAACAGAAAATAAGCACATAATGGAGAAAATCGACAGAGCCAAAAGGTTTTCCTTAAAAAACAGTTTATAAATATCGCTAAAACGCCTAGTAAGGCTGATTACAGAAAGCAAGGAGGAAGGAAGGAAAACATAAAGTACCAAAGTCAGGGGGTAAGGAAAGGGCATCATCACTGCAGATCTTATAAACAGAAAAAGGAAATATAGCAATCACTTTTTCAAGAAAATAAACTTGATAATTTGAAAGAAATGGATATATTTCTCTAAAAGTTGAATTAACAAAACTAGAAAAAATATATAAAATGTAAATGGCCCAATATCTACTAAGGTGGTTTTATTATTATTTATCATTACTGAAAAAGAGTTTCTTATACTCACATGCCTCAGGAGGAGGAGCATGTTCCACCATGGAGGTCACACAGGGAAAGAAGAAATGAAGGGAAAACACGGGCGAGAGCCTTCCCTGAGGTTTCCACAGGACGGAACAGGTAAGGCAGAGTATGCAAGCTTAGGATTGGCTAGTTTGAAAAATTTCAGCAGACTCTGGGGTATAGGGTACTGTCTTTAGTTCTCTGGTACCAGGCCCTAGGGTGATTAGAGCAGAAGTAGCTACAAGTGTGTGAGGCCCAGAGGAGATTAGCTCATGAGCCCTGGTTTGGCTAGTTTGCATAGAAACAGCATGCTTGCCAGTTACTTGTTTTCTCTATTATCTGCCTAAAGCTAGAGAAGCTGTCTATTCAGGGTCAACAAGGCCCCAGTGCCAAAGCATCAGAAACAATGATAAGGGATATGAATCTTTTCTTAAAAACCTTTCCCCAAATACCAGGTCCAGAAAGTTTTAACGGTGAATTCTTACAAACATTTAAGAAAGAGCAACTCAATCATGCAAAAAAATTAGCAAACTTATTGACAGAATTGGAGGAATACGAACATTTACTCTCTTTTAAGAACCCAGCATAATCTGACTCCAAAACCTTTCAAAAAAAAAGCTCCTTAGAAGAAAGGACCTCATTTGTCCACCTGCCAATAATTCTTTTGCCAACACTGGCCTCCTTGGACTTACAGAATGGGCTTATTTACTGTTAGGATATTTTAGACAACATTATTTCTGATCAAGGAATTCATTTCAGCAAAACAAATGTGGGCTTTTGCTCACAGAATTCACTAGGTCTAACAAACTCTCCACTTAGAAGCAGCTAACAAAGAGGACCAGCTGAAAACAATAATGATGCCAATTGAGAGACAAGACCTTGAGAGGACCTCTTTAAGCATACATGATACAGAATATGCAATGTGTATCAAATATCTCTTCTTATTGTTTCACCTGGTAACTCACAAAATTTTTGCCACTTGTCTCCATAATTTTGAACTCTACTCATTTAATATCCTGATTCCTGAGGGAGGCATGCTTCCACCTAGAGACAAGACTCTGGTTCTACAGAATTGAAATTTAAAATCATCAACTAGCACTTGGGGCCCTTGAAACAAAGTAGAGGTCACTCTACTGACTGGGGTGATTTGTCACAATAAACAAGAAGAATCTGAGTTGCTGCAACACGGGGAAGGCAGGAAGAACTCTGTTAGCGTATTCTCTGGGATTCCTCTTAATACTTCTATCTCCAATATTAAGAATTGATGGAAAATTACATCAAACAAAAAAAAAAAAGGAAGGCTCACTGAAGATTCAAAAGGGAAGGTCTGGCCATTCACCAGACAATGAACCCTGAACAGCTGAGAGCCAAAGAAACATGGAGAGAGTGATAGAAGAAAGAAGTCATAAATATCATCTACAGCCTCAGAACAGATAAGAATGAGGATTGTGTTCAACAAACAAACTGATCTTAAGTTAAGAGTGCTTTGTCATAAATAACTGTAGACGGGATTGGTTTCTTTCGCAGCTGATACACTTCAGCTATATGTTAACATTAACATCTCAAAGGGATTGATTTATGCTAGTGTGAGTGATAGCTGAACAACACACACCTGTCCTCATCCTGCTCTCTTTTGTTGTCTCTAGTTCCCTAAAGTGTATCAGCAAAAGTTTATGGTACGGGAAACAAATATTCCATTTTCTGAATTACTATTTTTATTTTAGCGTCCAAAGAACAGTTCTATAGTGCACAACCTATCAGTGAGCACTTCTTAATGATCTGGAAAGAAAATATGTTTCATAGATTGGTTAAGGACATTTTTCATGGTTGAGTCAGGTGAATCAAAATTTCCAAATACAATGTCAAGACATTTTAAAATTTAACAATATGTTTTTGCTACAGGCTTCAAATACCTAAGCAATACCTAACAACACCTCTTTTCACTGACTGTAAATAGTTGGTTTGTTTTTTTTTTTTTTTTGGTCCATTAAAGTATTTGTTTCAAAAAAAGAATAAAGATTGTGGCAGCTATTCATATAAATTTCCTTTTGTGTGTGCATATATGTGCACATTAACTAGTTTCATTTTCCTTCTTTGCCTTCTCCTTATTTTCTAAAAATTTAATTGAAATTAACAATACATGATTTACTATGTAATAGTGAACAACTATGAACAAATAGTGAACAAATGAGAAACGCTGGACTGGAAGAAACACAAGCTGGAATCAAGATTGCTGGGAGAAATATCAATAACCTCAGATATGCAGATGACACCACCCTTATGGCAGACAGTGAAGAGGAACTCAAAAGCCTCTTGATGAAAGTGAAAGTGGAGAGTGAAAATGTTGGCTTAAAGCTCAGCATTCAGAAAACAATGATCATGGCATCCAGTCCCATCACTTCTTGGGAAATAGATGGGGAAACAGTGGAAACAGTGTCAGACTTTAGCCCAAAATCACTGCAGATGGTGACTGCAGCCATGAAATTAAAAGATGCTTACTCCTTGGAAGGAAAGTTAGGACCAACCTAGATAGCATATTGAAAAGCAGAGACATTACTTTGCCAACAAAGGTCCGTCTAGTCAAGGCTATGGTTTTTTTGTGGTCATGTATGGATGTGAGAGTTGGACTGTGAAGAAGGCTGAACGCCGAAGAATTGATGCTTTTGAACTGTGGTGTTGGAGAAGACTCTTGAGAGTCCCTTGGACTGCAAAGAGATCCAACCAGTCCATTCTGAAGGAGATCAGCCCTGGGACTTCTTTGGAAGGAATGATGCTAAAGCTGAAACGCCAGTACTTTGGCCACCTCATGCGAAGAGTTGACTCATTGGAAAAGACTATGGTGCTGGGAGGGATTGGGGGCAGGAGGAGAAGGGGACGACAGAGGATGAGACGGCTGGATGGCATCACTGACTTGATGGACGTGAGTCTGAGTGAACTCTGGGAGTTGGTGGTGGACAGGGAGGCCTGGCGTGCTACGATTCATGGGGCTGCAAAGGGTCGGACACGACTGAGCAACTGATCTGATCTGAGTGAACAACTGTAACTTAACAATTTATTAAAGTGTTTAGATAACAAAAATTTTTATGGTCTCTGACTAAATTTGCCAGAGATGAAGACAGTCAGTGTTGGAAATTTGGGCCTTCTCATTCTGTGCAAGGAGAAAACGTATTATACAAAACATAGTTGTACTTTTTTGGGCAGAAACAAAGTTGTTTGGAACAGTATATGTAACTCCACATGAGTGGAAAGATCAATTAAGATGCTAAGCCATCAAAGTGATGAACTGTACCAGATTTTAATCTGTTGTCCCAACTCCAAACCTAGAAATCTGCACTCTATTTGTGCTTTGTCAGATGGGGTTCCTTGTTAGGCTTGGCCAACAGGAGGTGCTACAGGGTCTTTACAAGGCTGGCAGAAGAAGGAATGTCATTCCAGAAGCAGCAGTTCCTTCCCATCAGTTTAGTCACTCAGTCGTGTCTGACTCTGTGACCCCATGGACTGCAACATGACAGGTTCCTACGCCCATCACCAACTCCCAGAGCTTGCTCAAACTCCCATAGTAGCAAATGAATCTAGCTGCAAGTTTTCCAACATGCTTCTGCTTTAGCTTTTTCTTGTGTTACTCTGCATCCTTTCCTTTTTTTTTAATATTTTATTTTATTTTCTAACTTTACAATATTGTATTGGTTTTGCCATATATTAACATGCATCCGCCACAGGTATACACGTGTTCCCCATCCTGAACCCTCCTCCCTCCCCGTAAAATCCCTCTGGGTCATCCCATTGCGCCAGCCCCAAGCATCCTATATCCTGCATCGAACCTCGACTAGCGACTCATTTCTTATATGATATTATACATGTTTCAATGCCATTCTCCCATATCATCCCACCCTCTCCCTCTCCCACAGAGTCCAAAAGACTGTTCTATACATCACTGTCTCTTTTGCTGTCTCGTATACAGGGTTATCGGAGAAGGCGATGGCACACCACTCCAGTACTCTTGCCTGGAAAATCCCACAGATGGAGGAGCCTGGTAGGCTGCAGTCCACGGGGTCACTAAGAGTCGGACACGACTGAGCGACTTCCCTTTCATTTTTCACTTTCATGCATTGGAGAAGGAAATGGCAACCCACTCCAGTGTTCTTGCCTGGAGAATCCCAGGGACGGGGGAGCCCGGTGGGCTTCTGTCTATGGGGTCACATAGAGTCGGACACAACTGAAGCGACTTAGCAGCAGAAGCATACAGGGTTATTGTTACCATCTTTCTAAATTCCATATACATGCATTAGTGATTATATATTTTGAGCCAAAGATGGAGAAGCTCTATACAGTCAGCAAAAACAAGACCAGGAGCTGACTGTGGCTCAGACCATGAATTCCTTATAGCCAAATTCAGACTTAAATTGAAGAAAGTAGGGAAAACCACTAGACCATTCAGGTATGGCCTAAATCAAATCCCTTATGATTATGCAGTAGAAGTGAGAAATAGATTTAAGGGCCTAGATCTGATAGATAGAGTGCCTGATGAACTATGGAATGAGGTTTGTGACATTTTACAGGAGACAGGGATCAAGACCATCCCCATGGAAAAGAAATGCAAAAAGGCAAAATGGCTGTCTGGGGAGGCCTTACAAATAGCTGTGAAAAGAAGAGAAGTGAAAAGCAAAGGAGAAAAGGAAAGATATAAACATCTGAATGCAGAGTTCCAAAGAATAGCAAGAAGGGATAAGAAAGCCTTCTTCAGCGATTAATGCAAAGAAATAGAGGAAAACAACAGAATGGCAAAGACCAGGGATCTCTTCAAGAAAATCAGAGATATCAGAGGAACATTTCATGCAAAGATGGGCTTGATAAAGGACAGAAATGGTATGGACCAAACAGAAGCAGAAGAAATTAAGAAGAGATGGCAAGAATACACAGAAGAACTGTACAAAAAAGATCTTCACGACCCAGATAATCACGATGGTGTGATCACTGACCTAGAGCCAGACATCCTGGAATGTGAAGTCAAGTGGGCCTTAGAAAGCATCACTACGAACAAAGCTAGTGGAGGTGATGGAATTCCAGTTGAGCTATTCCAAATCCTGAAAGATGATGCTGTGAAAGTGGTGTACTCAATATGCCAGCAAATTTGGAAAACTCAGCAGTGGCCACAGGACTGGAAAAGGTCAGTTTTCATTCCAATCCCAAAGAAAGGCAATGCCAAAGAATGCTCAAACTACCGCACAATTGCACTCATCTCACACGCTAGTAAAGAAATGCTCAAAATTCTCCAAGTCAGGCTTCAGCAATATGTGAACCGTGAACTTCCTGATGTTCAAGCTGGTTTTAGAAAAGGCAGGGGAACCAGAGATCAAATTGCCAACATCTGCTGGATCATCGAAAAAGCAAGAAAGTTCCAGAAAAACATCTATTTCTGCTTTATTGACTACGCCAAAGCCTTTGACTGTGTGGATCACAATAAACTGTGGAAAATTCTTCAAGAGATTGGAATACCAGACCACCTGATCTGCCTCTTGAGAAATTTGTATGCAGGTCAGGAAGCAACAGTTAGAACTGCACATGGAACAACAGGCTGGTTCCAAATAGGAAAAGGAGTTCGTCAAGGCAATATATTGTCACCCTGTTTATTTAACTTATATGCAGAGTACATCACGAGAAACGCTGGACTGGAAGAAACACAAGCTGGAATCAAGATTGCCGGGAGAAATATCAATAACCTCAGATATGCAGATGACACCACCCTTATGGCAGAAAGTGAAGAGGAACTCAAAAGCCTCTTGATGAAAGTGAAAGTGGAGAGTGAAAAAGTTGGCTTAAAGCTCAACATTCAGAAAACGAAGATCATGGCATCCGGTCCCATCACTTCATGGGAAATAGATGGGGAAACAGTGGAAACAGTGTCAGACTTTATTTTTCTGGGCTCCAAAATCACTACAGATGATGACTGCAGCCATGAAATTAAAAGATGCTTACTCCTTGGAAGGAAAGTTATGACCAACCTAGATAGCATATTCAAAAGCAGAGACATTACTTTGCCAACAAAGGTTCGTCTAGTCAAGGCTATGGTTTTTTTGTGGTCATGTATGGATGTGAGAGTTGGACTGTGAAGAAGGCTGAGTGCCGAAGAATTGATGCTTTTGAACTGTGGTGTTGGAGAAGACTCTTGAGAGTCCCTTGGACTGCAAGGAGATCCAACCAGTCCATTCTGAAGGAGATCAGCCCCAGGATTTCTTTGGAAGGAATGATGCTAAAGCTGAAACGCCAGTACTTTGGCCACGTCATGTGAAGAATTGACTCATTGGAAAAGACTCTGATGCTCGGTGGGTTTGGGGGCAAGAGGAGAAGGGGATGACAGAGGATGAGATGGCTGGATGGCATCACTGACTCGATGGACGTGAGTCTCAGTGAACTCCGGGAGTTGGTGATGGACAGGGAGGCCTGGAGTGCTACAATTCATGGGGTCGCAAAGAGTCGGACACGACTGAGCGACTGATCTGATCTGATCTGATCTGATACTCTATTGGTGTTTTTCTTTCTGGCTTATTTCACTCTGTACAATAGGCTCCAGTTTCATCCACCTCATTAGAACTGATTCAAATGTATTCTTTTTAATGGCTGAGTAATACTCCATTGTGTATATGTACCACTGCTTTCTTATCCATTCATCTGCTGATGGACATCTAGGTTGCTTCCATGTCCTGGCTATTATAAACAGTGCTGCAATGAACAATGGGGTACATGTGTCTCTTTCAATTCTGGTTTCCTCAGTGTGTATGCCCAGCAGTGGGATTGCTGGGTCATAAGGCAGTTCTATTTCCAGTTTTTTAAGGAATCTCCACACTGTTCTCCATAGTGGATGTACTAGTTTGCATTCCCACCAACAGTGTAAGAGGGTTCCCTTTTCTCCACACCCTCTCCAGCATTTATTGCTAGTAGACTTTTGGATTGCAGCCATTCTGACTGGCGTGAAAAGGTACCTCATTGTGGTTTTGACTTGCATTTCTCTGATAATGAGTGATGTTGAGAATCTTTTCATATGTTTGTAAGCCATCTGTATGTCTTCTTTGGAGAAATGTCTATTTAGTTCTTTGGCCCATTTGATTGGGTCATTTATTTTTCTGGAATTGAGCTGTAGGAGTTGCTTATATATTGTTGAGATTAGTTGTTTGTCTTTTGCTTCATTTGCTATTATTTTCTCCCATTCTGAAGGCTGTTGTTTCACCTTGCTTATAGTTTCCTTTGTTGTGCAGAAGCTTTTAAGTTTAATTAGGTTCCATTTGTTTATTTTTGCTTTTATTTCCAATATTCTGGGAGGTGGCTCATAGAGAATCCTGCTGTGATGTATGTCAGAGAGTGTTTTGCCTATGTTCTCCTCTTGGAGTTTTATAGTTTCTGGTCTTACGTTTAGATCTTTAATCCATTTTGAGTTTATTTTTGTGTATGGTGTTAGAAAGTGTTCTAGTTTCATTCTTTTACAAGTGGTTGACCAGTTTTCCCAGCACCACTTGTTGAAGAGATTGTCTTTAATCCATTGTATATTCTTGCCTCCTTTGTCAAAGATAAGGTGTCCACAGATGCATGGGTTTATCTCTGGGCTTTCTATTTTGTTCCACTGATCTATATTTCTGTCTTTGTGCCAGTACCATACTGTCTTGATGACTGTGGCTTTGTAGTAGAGCCTGAAGTCAGGCAGGTTGATTCCTCCAGTTCCATTCTTCTTTCTCAAGATTGCTTTGGCCATTTGACGTTTTTTGTATTTCCATACAAATTGTAAAATTATTTGTTCTAGCTCTGTGAAGAATACCACTGGTAGCTTGATAGGGATTGCATTGAATCTATAAATTGCTTTGGGTAGTATACTCATTTTCACTATCTTGATTCTTCCAATCCATGAACATGGTATATTTCTCCATCTATTAGTGTCCTCTTTGATTTCTTTCACCAGTGTTTTATAGTTTTCTATATATAGGTCTTTAGTTTCTTTAGGTAGATATATTCCTAAGTATTTTATTCTTTTTGTTTCGATGGTGAATGGAATTGTTTCCTTAATTTCTGTTTCTATTTTCTCATTATTAGTGTATAGGTATGCAAGGGATTTTTGAGTGTTGATTTTACATCCTGCAACTTTACTATATTCATTGATTAATTCTAGTAATTTTCTGGTGGAGTCCTTAGGGTTTTCTATGTAGAGGATCATATCATCTGCAAACAGTGAGAGTTTTACTTCTTCTTTTCCAATTTGGACTCCTTTTATTTCTTTTTCTGCTCTGATTGCTGTGGCCAAAACTATAACTTTACCATGTGAGTACTTCTTCCCATTATCTCTCTTCTTTATGTTCCTTTGTACATCTCTGTCCTTTTTCCTTTCCCCTCTTTTTCTATTTTTCCATTAACATAATTTAAACTTATATGACCTGTTAAGACTTTTCTATGTTTGTTTCCTATATGCTTGTGGTGATGATACAAATACAATGGTATGTGTACCTATGTTTTAAATTTATGTGATGGAAAAATGCCTTTTCTCTTAGAGATTTATAAAAAATAGAATGGAATTATTGTTTACCCCTAGAAATCCAAATAGAAATACATATTTTTGTATATAATGATGATCACATACTCAAAAGTTTAATACTCTGAATTGGTCAAAAGATGACTATGCTAGCCACGTCAGTGAAATCAAATTTCTATAAATAAATCCAGCATTGCAGGCTATAGCTTTCTTCATCAATGAAGATAACATTGAAAAAAGATGAATTCTTAAACACTTAAATATACTAAAATGGTTTATAACTCATGAATATGTGCATCCTAAAATAATTAGACATTGAAGTCAATTTCTAAATGTTGTGTCTCATTAGTTGTGAATTTACTATACAGAGATTTTAGTGGTATTAATGCCATCACTCTACCGTATGTAGGATTGCATATATAGTCATGTTGGCATCAAGGACTTAAATGATGGGGTTAAGGTCTTTATCAGTCATCTCCATATCAGTTGTAACATACTTACCCTCAATTCTCATATAAGCTATAAAACAATGACTGGTTGATATAAAATGTAGGAATCAGATTGGAATGAATACCACAAACAGCTTAAGTCTCAGAGGTTACATCGGAGAAGGCAATGGCACCCCACTCCAGGACTCTTGCCTGGAAAATCCCATGAATGGAGGAGCCTGGAAGGCTGCAGTCCATGGGGTCGCTGAGGGTCGGACACGACTGAGAGACTTCACTTCCACTTTTCACTTTCATGCATTGGAGAAGGAAATGGCAACCCACTCCAGTGTGATTGCCTGGAGAATCCCAGGGACGGGGGAGCTTGGTGGGAGGCCATCTATGGGGTCCCACAGAGTCAGACACAACTGAAGCGACTTAGCAGCAGCAGTAGCAGAGGTTATGTACAGTATGAGTCATTTTGATCACTTTAAATGAACATGTTATCTTTAAAGACAGATTTTATCCTCAAAACATGGAACATGCAAAATTTTTTATCAAAGAGAAAGAAAAAAATCATTTCTTCATAAAGTTATTATTTGCTTCTGACATTTATGTATGACAATTAAAATAACTAATATAAAACTGAGAACTGCATTCTTCTCACAATCTGTGTAGGTACTGACAGGCAATGGCATGCAATCAAGGAGCAGGCTACTAGAATCTGATTTATTACACTGTATCTTGCTTAACAGTTTCCTTCACCATCCTTCTGTGCTTTGAGGAATGTGGCATCCAGCAGCCCTTGTTCTTTCCTTTGCATAACAAGGCCATTTTCTGAACTAATGAGGTTAGACAATTATATGAAAAATTCATAGAGACTTTAAAATGTAATGGAAGAAGAGAAAGTATGTAAGTGCACTGTGCCTGACTTCCTCTTCAGTATGTCAGAAATCATTTTCCTAAAAACCTTTACTTGCACTGATGGGCCTGCAGTAAGAAAATTCACTTTAAGGTGCTTTCCTCAAATAGTTCAGTAAATGATAAGATACCAACAAGCAAACTAGCATCCAATAAAATAAACATTAAAAACTACATAAAAATCTAAGAACTTTCTATCCCTGTTTAGTGAGATACTGTAAGAAAAGAAAGATTGAAAGTAAAAGAAGACAGTTTTTAGTCAGAATAACTTTGATTCTTATGGATTTCAGCTGAAACTCATTTCTAACATATTTTTACCATCTCCATGATCACAAGGTCTGTGCCCCAGACCCAAGGGTTTTTTTTTTGTTTGTTTTTTTTTGTTTTTTTTTTGTGGAGCTCCTGAGCCACTAGCATCAGCTGAGCTGCGCATCCGCTTCACAAACTTAAATCACCTTAAAAGGTCTCTCTAAGATTTCGAGTTTTGTTAATTCCAATCTATTCTCTTTGCTCCCCAAGGTCTAAGGGTGGTGGCATTGTTTGTCACTAGTTCCATGATACTTTAGTGTTCCCTCTTTGACTTTTTGGGTTCTCCATTATCCACAATTCCTTGTACTGCTGCTGCTGCTGCTAAGTCACTTCAGTCATGTCTGACTCTGTGCGACCCCATAGACGGCAGCCCACCAGGCTCCCCCGTCCCTGGGATTCTCCAGGCAATCACACTGGAGTGGGTTGCCATTTCCTTCTCCAATGTCTGCAGCAGCTACCCACCCAATATAAGGAAAGGAGACACCCTCCTAGGCTCTCAGATATGAAGTCGAATTCATACTTCAATTTCTCATACTCCAGCTAGCCCCCTCCCACCGCTCCTAAGAGCGACCCCAGTGAAATGGCATCAGTGAAGCAGCATCTCCCCAGCAAACCTGAAGCCTGAAGTAAGCTGCTCTAGCAGACCTGCAAACTTGTCGGTGAGTAATGAAAGATTTTTATTACATGCTAATATTTTGAGTTTTTTACCCATAAATAGCTAATTTATATAGAAGTTGGAACTCTTAGCCAACTCTAGCTCTAGAATATTTAAAGGAAATTGAAAATTAGAAAATATTTTTCATTATTTTTAAGGCTCTATCATAAAGCTGAAGAACCGATACTTTCGAGTCGCAATGCTGCAGACTATCAAGAGTCCCTTGGACGGCAAAGAGATCAAAGCAGTCAATCCTAAAGAAAACCAACCCTGAATATTCATTAGAAGGACTGATGCTGAAGCTCCAATACTTTGGCCATATGATGCAAAGAGCCACGTCATTGGGAAAGACCCTGGGAAAGATGGAGGGCAGGAGGAGAAGGGAGTAAGAGAGGATGAGATGGTTGGATAGCATCACCGACTCAATGGACATGAATTTGAGCAAACTCTGGGAGATAGTGGAGGACAGAGGAGCCTGGCAGGCTGCAGTCCATGCAGTCACAAAGAGTCGGAGATGACTTAGCAATTGAACAGCAACAAATAAAGCCATGGCCCCCACAACTATTGTCTCTGAAATGAGCTTCAAGAAATGCTTCCAAAGTAAAAAGCTGAACATTTATTCTTTCTGCTGCTTTGCATTCCTGAGACAGCAATACCATGCAAGATAGAGGGTGCCTCTGGTTGCAGAAGGTGAATGTCACAAGGAAATATAAAAAGCAAAAGATATTACCATATTTTAATATATTCTCATTATTACTATAAAAAGATGAAAAGAGAGTACAGGCTTTGACGTGGTATTTACTTCGCTTTGAGCCATAACCCTGCCATTCACAATTTTTATAGCTAACTTACTTATAGCTTACTATGGGTAACACAAGGAAATGAGTGTTGCTCGCAGTAAAACACTTAGTTCTTACTATGACTCCATCAGGTATGCCTACTTATTATCACTATTTAACATTTGAAAAAATAGATTTAGAGACTTGAAAAGCATATCCCTGATGCCAAAGCACTTGCTCTTAAACTTTATTCAGGGATGATATTCAAAATATTTTAAAAATCAAATGAACATAAATTTAATATAGGAATAAACAGAAATTGAAATTTACTTTTAAAATGTCCTTCACTCTCAACTGTATTATAAAACCATTTATTAACTGATAAAAGTGGTAGCACAGCTGTTCAGCAAGCAATTCTAATGTATTTCATTTGTTAATTTTTATAAAATGGTATAATTTTGTGATTTTTTTATACTAGGTTGCCACTAACCAAATGATGCCCCTTTCTGAGACATGACTCAATCTAAGAAAGTACATCAAATTCTTCCAATGATTTTTCCCACTAAATAGATATTCCTTAGTTAATTTTTGGCCTCAGTAACTAGAGGAAAGTTACTAACTTCACTATTGTTTCATAATGCTGAATCCTCCATCAGTTTTTAATAAACATAACTTTTTTTTTCTTTTGCATTAAAAAAAAAGTTCTATCCTTTATAATATGTCTGAGATCTTTACAGTCATATCTCTTTGGTCTTAAATCACAAAAATCATTTATTGTATTGTCATATTTATTCTAGTTAAGCCTAATTCTTCAAGTTAGAGGAAAGGAGCAGAAAAAGATCCCTAAAGGAGTGGATTCTATTGATAGACTGCCTCAGTTTGAAATTACCACTCTGCCACTTAAAAACTTTAAATTCAGTTTCCTCATTTTTAAAGATGGCCATAATTATAATATTCAAATGAGTACCATGCTTTATATTTGAAATGGTCTCTGGAATAGAACAAGCATATTATAAGCACTAGCTCTTATTTTCATTAATAAAATTTATTTCATTAATATCTGTAACAGGCAGGTATTTTGTATTAACAATTCACCTCATTAAATGAAGGTGAAATGTTCAGGATTTCAGGGCTTATTCCCCTAACACACATTCTATAGCAAAAAGTTTAACACTGGCCGACTTCCTTTAAATTCTTTGGTGTGTAAGAAACGTAGACTTATTTGCATTTTACTCTTAACCTGCCTAGGTTTCTTTCTTTCTCTGGAGGTCTCTGCTGCTAAGTCGCTTCAGTCATGTCCGACTCTGTGCAACCTCAGAGACGGCAGCTCACCAGACTCCCCCGTCCCTGGGATTCTCCAGACAAGAAAACTGGAGTGGCTTGCCATTTCCTTCTCCAATTCATAAAAGTGAAAAGTGAAAGTGAAGTCACTCAGTCGTGTCCGACTCCTAGCGACCACATGGACTGCAGCCCACCAGGCTCCTCCATTCATGGGATTTTCCAGGCAAGAGTACTGGAGTGGGGTGCCATTGCCTTCTCCATGGAGGTCTCTGAGACCGTACAAATAAAAACTCAAGGTCATCTAGCTTGGCAAACACCCTCGGGGTGAGAGTTGGCTTCAGTGCTCTACTTGCCACTCTGGGTCCTTCCTTAATTTAGCTTGTGTACTCCTCCTCTCTTTCTAATTCTTGGAAGCATTCACAAATATGTTTTGTTTTTATTTTATCTAGAATTTTGGTTGTTTGCAGAGAAATGAGTCAGTACAGACACCAGTGTGTAATAATACCATTCCAAATGCATACTCATTATAAAATCAGGAGTATTATTTCTACTTTTATTTAAAAATATCTTCACATCATGAATAAAAATCAAATCAATACAAGAATCCAAAATGAATAATAAATTTATCCTCAACCTCTCCCTGGTTCCAGTCCGAGAAATAATTCACACAATAAATAATAAACACAATTAATAGTAATTGTGTTTTTTAGTTTGAGGTGTGATTTTTTTCTTTGGATTTTACCATTATAAATTGAATATAAGGAAGGGCTTAACACTGTTATTTGTCGATTTTTGATAACATGTTAGCTCTGCACTATGAAACAAAAGACCCAACATATCCTACCGTCTCCTACTTTACACTTCTTGATCTATTATTTTATTGATGATATTAAGGTTTCTAATATTTATATTGTTATACTATAATTAAGTCCTCTGCAATGTATACAGATTGATTTCAAATCAATCAATATAATTTCCCATCAAACCAAATAGTGCAGCCAAACACACAGAGAAGTAAATGAAATTCTGTGGTCACCAAACCCCTGACTTTGGAAGAATGTCCCAAGCATGAACTAAAAATGTCTTCTTTATTAATTTGTTTCCACTTTTCTCTACTTCATCCAGAAATTCTCAATTTATGTTCTGAATGTTTATGTCACCCTTCTCTTCTTCCCTTTTTTTTTTTTTTAATTTTGCTGGACCATCTTCACATATGGGGATGTGGAGTTACTAAGCTTTCCAAGCTCTTGCATGTCAGAAAATTATTTTCTTGTTTCATTTAATTGAAACTTTGGGTAGAAACAGAATCCTGTCAATATGTCCAAAATTATCTCCTCTTAGAAATTTTAGAAAATATTATTCCATCACTACTTGCTCTGAAAAGTCTCTAATCCTGATGAGAAAATGTTGGTAACAGTACGTTTCTCATCCCATTGTAGGTGACCCCATTAATTTCCTCTGGGGAAGCTTCAAGGGGATTTTATTTTTAGTCTTCTGAAAATGCAAGCGAATGCGAAAAAAATAAATGTCTTTGAAAATCTGTCTGTGGTATTTTGTTGAGCTCTTCTAATTGAAGACATGTCTTTATTCCCTTCAAGATAACTTACTGTTTTTTACATCAAATACTTCCAACTACCATCCTAGCATTCTGCTCCTGGAATGCCTAATAAACAGATGTTTGGCTTGTGTCTAGCTTCAATTTATCATATTTTCAATATCTTTGTCTTTTTATATTCAACTAATGCTTATATTGTAGTTTTTTTACAAAGTTATTTCATTGGGACCTTGTAAAAAAAAGGGAGATACAGACATATATGTGTACATATATGTTCTTTCATACGATACCAGAAGTCTGGGTTTTTAAATACCTTTATGCAAAACAGCAGAGACATTACTTTGCCAACAAAGGTCCATCTAGTCAAGGCTATGGTTTTTCCTGTGGTCATGTATGGATGTGAGAGTTGGACTGTGAAGAAGGCTGAGCGCCGAAGAATTGGTGCTTTTGAACTGTGGTGTTGGAGAAGACTCTTGAGAGTCCCCTGGACTGCAAGGAGATGCAACTAGCCCATTCTGAAGATCAGCCCTGGGATTTCTTTGGAAGGAATGATGCTAAAGCTGAAACTCCAGTACTTTGGCCACCTCATGTGAAGAGTTGACTCATTGGAAAAGACTCTGATGCTGGGAGGGATTGGGGGCAGGAGGAGAAGGGGATGACAGAGGATGAGATGGCTGGATGGCATCACTGACTCCATGGACATGAGTCTGAGTGAACTCCGGGAATTGGTGATGGACAGGGAGGCCTGGCGTGCTGTGATTCATGGGGTCGCAAAGAGTCGGACACGACTGAGTCACTGATCTGATATGATCTGGTACATATATATAAAATGTAATATTACTCAGCCAATAAAAAACAAAATAGTGTCATTTGCAGCAACATGGGTGGACATAGAGATTGTCATAGTGAGTGACGTAAGTCAAAGAGAGAAAGACAAATAGTATATGATATTGCTCATACGTGGATCTTTAAAAAAAGGCTAAAAATGAACTTATCTACAAATAAGAAATAGAGTTACAGATGTAGAAAATAAACTTGTGGTTACTGGGGATAAGGGGGGGAGGGATAAATTGGAAGATTGGGATTAACACATACACACTACTATATACAAAATAGATAACTAATAAGAACCTAGTGTATAGCACAAGGAACCCTACTCAATACTCTGTAATGGCCTATATGGGAAATGAATCTAAAAGTAGAATGGATGCATGTATAATTGAGTCACATTGCTGTACACCTGAAACTAACAACACTATAAATCAACTATATCTCAATACAAATTATTTTTAAAATAAAAAGGAGTTTTCAAACGCAGTGAGAGATAAAAGCTAAAAAAGGCAAGCATAAGTTAGGTAAAAACAACTGGCAGGCAACTCATCTTTCTCTAGAACAGATCTCTCGATCATCTTTTTTTTCATTACAAACATAAGGTGTAACATTTACATATACATTCCTACGCATTACCTTCAGAAATCTGCATTGGCTTTTCCTAGTAGCTATAATACTACAATAGAAATAACTCTGAATCCATTCTAAATATTCCAAAGCTTAAAAACTTTATAGAGGCTTCGTTGCTAAGTCATGTCTGACTCTTGCAACCCCATGGACTGTAACCTGCCAGGATCCTTTGTCCATGTGATTTCCCAGGCAAGAATACTGGGGTGGGTTACCATTTCCTTCTCCAGGGGATCTTACCAACCCAGGGATCAAACACTGGTTTCCTGCAGTGTTTTTTGTAGGCAGATTCTTTACCAACTGAGCTACCAGGGCAGCCCTAAAAAGCTTTATATTAGTAATAAATTACTCATGACATACTCAACAATGGATCCAAAGGTATGTATAACAATGACTCACGTGAGAATCACAGCACAACCCACAAATTCCTCAAGATGAAGAAATAATTTGCTAAAAGAATTATGAGAATGTCTTAAATGTCAAGACACTGCTAGATCTAATGCTAATTTTGACTCCATCTCTCAGATTCAGTCAACTAATGTTTTAGAAAAAAAATTAGTCTATTCATGAATGACTCTTACCAAATTAATTTTATTTCTATAAATTCCTAAACATTCACAGCTGTATTTAACTAGGCTTGCATTTGTACTTCATTTAAATGAGTTCTTCCCATACTTGTAAGTTACTTCATCATTCAAAAACACAGTAAATGAACTCTTGGCATTATATACCCAGTAGAATTTTAGTTCAGCAAGCCATGCTACTTCTCTGGTTTGACTGGCTATACTTTAAAACCTGGTTAATGGTCCTATTTTGCTCTTGTCACTAATAACATCCTGTGATAGTCTAATTTCTATAAAAATTTATTTTAACAATATCTTACATACAATTCTAACTTTTTAACTTTAAATTTCACTTTGATCTTTTAATAAATTTAATTTGAATGAGTTAGTTAAGTATATAGTTTTAAACTTCACATACTTTCCTTATTTAAATTTATTCAATATTAGCTATTTATAAAAAAAAGGGGAATTCAGGTAGCAAGGTTCACATCAACACAGTTTAAAATACAGATTAACAGGGATAAAAAATGTTGCTCAAGAGTCTGAAATTTCAAGAGAGATTCAAACTGAAATGGGTAAATATTTGCACTTATGAGTAAATTGATTTGAGCTTAAAGTAAATTTTCCACTTCACATACAAGCTGAATTTTCCTATTTGTCCTAAGAATGGATTCTCTCTGACCCTAAAGGAAATATTGCACATAATATTTTCTCCTGGAGGAATGCTAGACTTCTGATTAACTTCAAGAATTTCATTGAACTTTACAAATACAGAAGTTTCACACTAGCTGAAGATGTTACAGCAGGCCACCAGGTACCACTCTCAGGTCCTAATATAATGTATGTTACATAGTCTCCTCACGATTCCTAAATTACAAATACATTTGGTTAGAAAAGTGTTCTTACCATATCTGACACTTTAGTAGTTCTTTCTGTTCTTGACAAGAAAGCAGCATATCGATTAGTCAAGTTGGGTAGTTCATCAGAAATTTCAGGGACCTGTGAATGCCAAAAATAAAACACATGCTGAATGAAGAGGTATATATCGCTTATTTTTCTCAATACAAGGGGCATGATAAATAACTCTGCAATAAGCTTATAGAACAAGATTCTGTAAAGCAATTATCCTTCAATTTAAAAATAAATTTAAATTTTAAAAATAATTTTTTTAATCACTTATGATTTATTGGCTTTTTGTACATAGTGTATAAATTATCACCATTACCTAGTTACAGAACATTTTCATTACCCCCAAAGGAAGCCTCATACCCATTAAGGAGTCAATCCTCATTCCCCACTCTTCTCAGCCTCTTGCAACTGCGGAGCTATTTTCTGTCTCTACACGTTTGCCTTTTCTGTTTATTTCATGTAAGTGAAATTATGTAATAAATGGCATTCTGTGTCTGACTTCTTTCACTTAGTGTAATGTAAGGTTTATTAATATAGCATGTATTATTACTTCATGTAGCAACACTTTTCATGGGTGAGTAATATTCCACCATGTATGTATCTTATTTTTTTTTAATTTTATTTTATTTTTAAACTTTACATAATTGTATTAGTTTTGCTAAATATCAAAATGAATCCGCCACAGGCATGCATGTGTTCCCCATCCTGAACCCTCCTCCCTCCTCCCTCCCCACACCATCCCTCTGGGTCGTCCCAGTGCACCAGCCCCAAGCATCCAGTATCGCGCATCGAACCTGGACTGGCAACTCGTTTCTTACATGATATTCTACATGTTTCAATGTCACTCTCCCAAATCTTCCCACCCTCTCCCTCTCCCACAGAGTCCATAAGACTGTTCTATACATCAGTGTCTCTTTTGCTGTCTCGTACACCAGGTTATTGTTACCATCTTTCTAAATTCCATATATATGCGTTAGTATACTGTATTTATGTTTTTCCTTCTGGCTTACTTCACTCTGTATAATAGGCTCCAGTTTCATCCATCTCATTAGAACTGATTCAAATGTATTCTTTTTAATGGCTGAGTAATACTCCATTGTGTATATGTACCATAGCTTTCTTATCCATTCATCTGCTGATGGACATCTAGGTTGCTTCCATGTCCTGGCTATTATAAACAGTGCTGCGATGAACATTGGGGTACACGTGTCTCTTTCCCTTCTGGTTTCCTCAGTGTGTATGCCCAGCAGTGGGATTGCTGGATCATAAGGCAGTTCTATTTCCAGTTTTTTAAGGAATCTCCACACTGTTCTCCATAGTGGCTGTACTAGTTTGCATTCCCACCAACAGTGTAAGAGGGTTCCCTTTTCTCCACACCCTCAACATCCATTTATGATAAAAACTCTCCAGAAAGCAGGAATAGAAGGAACATACCTCAACATAATAAAAGCTATATATGACAAACCCACAGCAAACATTATCCTCAATGGTGAAAAATTGAAAGCATTTCCTCTAAAGTCAGGAACAAGACAAGGGTGCCCACTTTCACCATTACTATTCAACATAGTTTTGGAAGTTTTGGCCACAGCAATCAGAGCAGAAAAAGAAACAAAAGGAATCCAAATTGGAAAAGAAGAAGTAAAACTCTCACTATTTGCAGATGACATGATCCTCTACATAGAAAACCCTAAAGATTCCACCAGAAAATTACTAGAAATAATCAATGACTATAGTAAAGTTGCAGGATATAAAATCAACACACAGAAATCCCTTGCATTCCTATACACTAATAATGAGAAAACAGAGAGAGAAATTAAGGAAACAATTCCATTCACCATTGCAACGGAAAGAATAAAATACTTAGGAATATATCTACCTAAAGAAACTAAAGACCTATATGTAGAAAACTATAAAACACTGGTGAAAGAAATCAAAGAGGACACTAATAGATGGAGAAATATACGATGTTCATGGATTGGAAGAATCAAGATAGTGAAAATGAGTATACTACCCAAAGCAATTTATAGATTCAACGCAATCCCTATCAAGCTACCAACAGTATTCTTCACAGAGCTAGAACAAATAATTTCACAATTTGTATGGAAATACAAAAAACCTCGAATAGCCAAAGCGATCTTGAGAAAGAAGAATGGAACTGGAGGAATCAACCTACCTGACTTCAGGCTGTACTACAAAGCCACAGTTATCAAGACAGTATGGTACTGGCACAAAGACAGAAATATAGATCAATGGAACAAAATAGAAAGCCCAGAGATAAATCCATGCACATATGGACACCTTATCTTTGACAAAGGAGGCAAGAATATACAATGGATTAAAGACAATCTCTTTAACAAGTGGTGCTGGGAAATCTGGTCAACCACTTGTAAAAGAATGAAACTAGACCACTTTCTAACACCATACACAAAAATAAATTCAAAATGGATTAAAGATCTAAACGTAAGACCAGAAACTATAAAACTCCTAGAGGAGAACATAGGCAAAACACTCTCTGACATACATCACAGCAGGATCCTCTATGACCCACCTCCCAGAATATTGGAAACAAAAGCAAAAATAAACAAATGGGACCTAATTAACCTTAAAAGCTTCTGCACATCAAAGGAAACTATTAGCAAGGTGAAAAGACAGCCTTCAGAATGGGAGAAAATAATAGCAAATGAAGCAACTGACAAACAACTAATCTCAAAAATATACAAGCAACTCCTACAGCTCAACTCCAGAAAAATAAATGACCCAATCAAAAAATGGGCCAAAGAACTAAATAGACATTTCTCCAAAGAAGACATACAGATGGCTAACAAACACATGAAAAGATACTCAACATCACTCATTATCAGAGAAATGCAAATCAAAACCACTATGAGGTACCATTTCACACCAGTTAGAATGGCTGCGATCCAAAAGTCTACAAATAAAAATAATTTTTTAAAAATATGGCTATCATTAAAGAGAGACATTTATTTTTAAAATGTTTTAAATGGAATATAGTAAAAGAGTTTAACAATGAAACATTAAAATGGGAAAAGGGTTGATTATATGAACCTCTAGGAAAGTAAGATGGATCTGCATACATTATTTAAACATATTTAGGGGCAAATTACAACCTGATAATTATGAGTCAGGATAAGAATTGGTTCTGAATTTAACATTAGAGTATGGCTAATAAAGTGAAAGTGTTAGCTGCTCAATCGTGTCCGACCCTTTGCAACCCCATGGACTGTATCTCACCAGACTCCTCTGTCCATGGAATTCTCTAGGCAAGAATACTGGAGTGGTCAGGAAGATCCCCTGGAGAAGGGAATGGCAACCCACTCCAATATTCTTGCCTGGAGAATCCCATGGACAGAGGAGCTTGGTGGGCTATACAGTCCATGGGGCTGCAAAGAGTTGGACATGACTGAGCAACTAACTCTTTGACTTTACTAGCTACACTCTAATGTTAAATTCAGAACCAATTCTTGTCCTGATTCATAACTAGCAGGTTGTAATATCAATAATATATAAGATATTTGGCCAATTATATAGTATTATTTGTTACTACCTGATTATTAATACAAGAACTAGAAGTACATTAACAATAACTATTTAAATTGATTATGTGGCAATCCTGGATTAATAAATTTTCTAGTAATATGATCCACACTTTCTTAAATATAATTCCTTATATTCATTGAAGATGCAAATTAATAGACTAGAGGAAGATGGTACTCTAAAATTTTAACTGACAATTAGTTAATGCTCGTGATATTATACTCCTAATTTATTATACAATTCAGTCATTTGTATTCATTTAATAATTTAAATGATATAACCAACAGTAACATTCTTTTTATATACAAAAAGGATGAGGATTTATTTTCCTGTTTTTATACACATCACTATTTTTATTTCAGAATTTTATATTTGTATTTAATACTTCAGAATTTAACACCTAGTACAATAGTTAGATATTTCTTTCTCAGCTCATTTTTTCAGGAACATTGATCTACTAAAAAATCCACCTCTCACTGTATCTTTGAAACTATATGCTTCACTATCATGAAGCTGGTGCCTCTCCATTCTTTTCTTCATGTTTCATTCCTGCATAGTCACTCAAAAATAAATAGGTAGTTTCTGTCACTTTCAAAAACAGAAAAATCACACTTTAAATCTTGTAGAGATGTGAAACCCTTCAAACAGGGCATCTGAGCCAGCATTATTATTTCATGTGATTTTTAAATTTATTGAAACTGAAAAACAATCCACTTTCATAATAATTGTATTATTATCATGTATGTGGTATTAGAAATTATGAAATAAGTTCAAAAGCATTTTGCAATTTTTACTGTTTAAAGTAGAAATTAATGAGCTAGAAGAATGTATTACTCATTGAATGACTTTGGTTTTAGAGGGAATGTAGTTTACAGAACACTACAATTTTGTATTTTTACCAAATTAATCCATATAAAATATAACAAAATAAAAATGATTTTTTTATTTGTTATAAATACGATATATTTGTTATAAACCCAGATAAAATATATATTTTTAAGTCTTCACAGGGCTGTGAATGCTTCCAAATCTAGGAGTTGTCAGCACAGACAAGAGGGGTTAAGATTCTGAAGAGGACAGAATCTCTGAAAGGTTATCTATCAATCTGCAGGTGTTTTTTTTTTTTTTTCCTGGGATAATTGCTGATAACAGGACAGAAAGAATCTGGGTTTAGATCTGGCAGAGGGCTGCTATTAAGGAGCTAGAAAATAAGTTTACTGTGGTCTTGTTGGGACACATGACAAAACTAGATTTGAAGTGCCTCAAAACACATGATTTGTTTTCCACTTACGATGTTAGCCTTGACGAACTCCTTTTCCTATTTGGAACCAGTCTGTTGTTCCATGTCCAGTTCTAACTGTTGCTTCCTGACCTGCATACAAATTTTTCAAGAGGCAGATCAGGTGGTCTGGTATTCCCATCTCTTGAAGAATTTTCCAGAGTTTGTTGTGATCCACACAGTCAAAGGCTTTGGCATAGTCAATAAAGCAGAAATAGATGTTTTTCTGGAACTCTCTTGCTTTTTCCATGATCCAGCAGATGTTGGCAATTTGATCTCTGGTTCCTCTGTCTTTTCTAAAACCAGCTTGAACTTATTGTCATCCTGTTTATTTAACTTATATGCAGAGTACATCATGAGAAACACTGAACTGGAAGAAACACTAGCTGGAATCAAGATTGCCAGGAGAAATATCAATAACCTCAGATATGCAGATGACACCACCCTTATGGCAGAAAGTGAAGAG
The DNA here is from genome assembly GCF_003369695.1 of Bos indicus x Bos taurus. NCBI lineage: Eukaryota > Metazoa > Chordata > Mammalia > Artiodactyla > Bovidae > Bos > Bos indicus x Bos taurus. The sequence goes on along the minus strand of NC_040081.1, from coordinate 26,765,154 downwards.
GAACTCAAAAGCCTCTTGATGAAAGTGAAAGTGGAGAGTGAAACAGTTGGCTTAAAGCTCAACATTCAGAAAACGAAGATCGTGGCATCCGGTCCCACCACTTCATGGGAAATAGATGGGGAAACAGTGGAAACAGTGTCAGACTTTATTTTTCTGGGCTCCAAAATCACTGCAGATGGTGACTGCAGCCATGAAATTAAAAGACGCTTGTTCCTTGGAAGGAAAGTTATGACCAACCTAGATACCATATTAAAAAGCAGAGACATTACTTTGCCAACAAAGGTTCGTCTAGTCAAGGCTATGGTTTTTCCTGTGGTCATGTATGGAAGTGAGAGTTGGACTGTTAAGAAGGCTGAGCGCCGAAGAATTGATGCTTTTGAACTGTGGTGTTGGAGAAGACTCTTGAGAGTCCCTTGGACTGCAAGGAGATCCAACCAGTCCATTCTGAAGGAGATCAGCCCTGGGATTTCTTTGGAAGGACTGATGCTGAAGCTGAAACTCCAGTACTTTGGCCACCTCATGCGAAGAGTTGACTCATTGGAAAAGACTCATGCTGGGAGGGATTGGGGGCAGGAGGAGAAGGGGACGACAGAGGAGGAGATGGCTGGATGGCATCACTGACTCGATGGACATGAGTCTGAGTGAACTCCGGGAGTTGGTATGGACAGGGAGGCCTGGCATGCTGCGATTCATGGGGTCACAAAGAGTCAGACACGACTGAGCGACTGATCTGATCTGATAAGATGTTAGCAAGGGGATAAGAAGCAGGATAATGCTAAAAATCGAAGCTAAAACTCTGAAACGCGGAGTCATTAAATATTAGCATCCAGAACATGGGACTGTCAGTGGCCAGCACATCCGGCTCACAGTTGAAATCCCCAGAGGACAAAACTTTGTACAATGAACACACGACGTAAACTAAGTCCTGGAAAAACTGTAAATAACACAAACCATGATTAGATTAAGGTGATCTCCATTGACTTCTATCTGTTTTGCAGAGAAAAATGTGAAATCTTTCTATTAGAAGATAATACCACTTAAAGCCCCTATATTATACACTAAGTATTTAACATTCAATTTCCAACTATGTGTGTTCCATACTTTCTGTGTTGAAAGTCATTTGCTCCTAGTGACAGAAGAATCCAATCTGGTTCAGTAATTCAGTGGCTCTGCTATCCCTATATCATCTACCCTACCCTACAGGATTCTGGGAGCACAGAGTCTTAGTCATTGGACCACCAGGAAAGTCCCGATTTTAATTTTCTTTACCAATTTTTACAATAAATTATTCTTCTCTTTAAGCTTCCTAGATCATATTTCTATGCTTCTCTTTTGTATTCATTTATTCAATTATTACTTCCTGAGTGTGTACTATAGGATAGACATAGTTCCAAAGTTCTGTACATGCCCTTTTATTATGTGACAACTATGTTCAAACTTCCCCAATGTTTAACTTCTGTTTATATTCTATGTACAGAATATCCACATGTCTATTCTTTCCATATTTTCCACCTGAATTTTTAGCTACTTTAACTTTTCCATATATGCATTCTTTTAAGCTTTCTCAACTTCTGCAGTGATGAGAAAAATGAATAATTTTATATATATATATATATATATATATATATATATATATATATATACACACACACACATTAAGATGTCTTTTTAAATCTGAACTCTGAATGAAGAAAAATATCATATAACATCACTCATATGTGGAATCTAGAAAAACGGTACAGGTGAACTTATTCCCAAAGCAGAAATACAGACACAAACTTAGAAAACAAACTATGCATACCAAGGGAAGAGAGGAGGGGTGATGAGTTGGGAGGTTAGAGTCAACATATATACACTGTTGTTGTTGTTGTTTAGTCACTAAGTCACGTTCGACTCTTACAACCCCATGGACTGTAGCCCGCCAGGCTCTTCTGTCTATGGGATTTTCCAAGCACAAATACTGGAGTAGGTTGCCATTTGCTTCTCCAGGGGATCTTCCTAACCCAGGGATCAAACCCCTGTTCTCCTGCGTTGGCAGGTGGATTCTTCACCAGAATCATATATATATACACACACATACACACACACACACACACACTATTATATATAAAATAGGTAACTAATGAAAACACACTGTATAGCACAGGAAACTGTACTCAATGCTCTGTGTTGACCTAAATGGGCAGGAAATCTAAAAAAGAGTGATTATTTGTAAAATAATTAATTTTAAAAAAGTTTAATGTGCAGCAAACTACATTGTCAGAATTTTACTCATGAAAGTGGTTTTCTATCAACCTGTTAGGCTAATTTTATTTGTATCATCTCTTATCTTAGGAACATTTTTTCTTTTCTGCTGATCATTTTGAAACAGGGATTTTCTGTATTTCTTGTACATGTCTAACAATGTCCAGAATCTCTTTCTTTGATGATTCTTAACTTTTAAATATCATGATCACTATTTACAAAATTATTTTTCCCTTCTATTTCATAAATGAGTTCTCCTCTATTTAATTAAAATTAAGGTCAGAATAAGAGTTCCTCTATTGGCTTCCACTTCTTTCTACAGAGGTAAACTGTCAGCAAATCAAAAAATGAAAACTTTTTGCTTTCAATAAAATGATAAATCAAACAAAACTTTTATATTTACCCACACGAGTATTTTTTATACTCTGCATTACTTCATAAAGATCCAGATTTTATTGGGTAACATTTTTTCTGCGTGGAGGACTTTCTTTAACATTTCTTACACTTTTGTGGATAAATATTTCAGCTTTCATATATATGAAAAGGTCTTCTTTTTTATTGAGGTAGAGTTGACATACATTATATTAGCTTCAGGTGTACAATATAATGGTTTGATACTTGTACATATTGCAAATGGTCATCACAATATCAAGTTAACATCCATCACCCCAAAGTTTTTTTGTGCAATAAGAGCTTTTTAGATTTACATAACAACTTTCAAATATTCAGTATAGTGCATATATGCATACTAAGTTGCTTCAGTAGTGTCTGACTCTTTGCAAGCCTATGCACTGTACCTGCCAGGTTCCTCTATCCATGGGGATTCTCCAGGCAAGAAGGCTAGAATGGGTTGCTATTGCTTCCTTCAGGGGATCTTCCCAGGGATCAACCCACATCTCTTATGTCTCCTGCACTGGCTGTACATTACATTTCCATGACTTATTTTATACATAGAGGTTTTTAGAAAAGCTTTTCACTTTGTTTGCATTTTTGCAGGGTATTTGAGCCTGCAATTGAATTATAGGCTAACAACTGTTTACTTTCTTTTTTTTTTTTAATTTTCTTTTATTTTTTAACTTTACAATATTGTATTGGTTTGCCATATATCAAAATGAATCCGCCACAGGTATACATGTGTTTACTTTCAATGCTTTAAAGATGTTGCACTGCTCTCTTCTGGCTTGCATCATTTCCAACCTGAAGTGTAGTGTCATTTTTAACTTCATCCCTCTTAATGTCACATTTACTTTTTATCTGGTTGTTTTTAAGAATTTATTCTTTGTTACCATTTTATTCAATTTGATTGTAATTTGCCTCGGCATAGTCCTATGATGCCTTTTTGCTATGGGTTTGTTGAGCTTTATGGATATGTGGTTTTAGATTTCATCAAAATTTGGAAATTTTCAGCCATATTATTTCTTTAAATTATTTCTTGTGCTTCATTCACTCTTTCTTTCCCTTCAAGGACTCTAGTTACACAATTAGGCCACTTCAAATATACCCATAGTTCACTGATAATTTATTCATCATTTTTTGTCTTTTTTTCTCACTGTATTTCTTTTGAAGTTGTTTATATTACTGTCTTAAGGTTAACTAATAGTTTTGTCTGAACAGCATAAATTGCTGTTAGTCAGAATGTACTTATTTTCATATGGTATACTTCCCATCTCATGAACTTCAACTTATGCTTCTTTATTTGTGACATTTCTCTACTTAATATTATCTATCTTTCCACTACCTCCTTGAACATACAGAATACAGCTATCAGTTCAGTTCAGTCGCTCATTCATGTCCGACTCTTTGGACTGTAGCACACCAGGCCACCCTGTCCATCACCAACTCCAGGAGTTTACTCAAACTCAAGTCCATTGAGTCAGTGATGCCATGCAACCATCTCTTCCTCTGTCATCCCCTTCACCTGCCTTCAACTTTTTCCAGCTGCAGGGTCTTTTGAAATGAGTCAGTGCTTCGCATAAGGTGGCCAAAGTATTTGAGTTTCAGCTTCAGCATCAATCCTTCCAATAAACACTCAGGACTGATCTCCTTTAGGATGGACTGGTTAGATCTCCTTGCAATCCAAGGGACTCTCAAGAGGCTTCTGCAACACCACAGTTCAAAAGCATGAATTCTTCGGTGCTCAGCTTTCTTTATAGTCCAACTCTCACATTCATACATGACCACTGGAAAAACCATAGTCTTGACTAGATGGACCTTTGTTGGCAAAGTAATGTCTCTGCTTTTTAATATGCTGTCTATGTTGGTCATACCTTTTCTTCCAAAGAGTAAGCGTCTTTTAATTTCATGGCTGCAGGCACCATCTGCAGTGATTTTGGAGCCCAAAAATAAAGTCTTCCACTGTTTCCACAGTTTCTCCACCTATTTGCCATGAAGTGATGGGACCAGATGCCATGATCTTTGTTTTCTGAATGTTGGGTTTTAAGCCAACTTTTTCACTCTCCTCTTTCACTTTCATCAGGAGGCTCTTTAGTTCTTCTTCACTTTCTGCCATAACGGTGGTGTCACCTGCATATCCGAGATTATTGATATTTCTCCCGGAGATCTTGATTCCAACTTCTGCTTCATCCAGCCCAGATTTTCTCATCATGTACTCTGCATATAAGTTAAATAAGCACAGTGACAATATACAGCTTTGACGTACTCCTTTTCCTATTTGGAACCAGTCTGTTGTTCCATGTCCAGTTCTAACTGTTGCTTCTTGACCTACATACAGGTTTCTCAAGAGGCAGGTCAGGTGGTCTGGTATTCCCATCTCTTTCAGAATTTTCCACAGTTTATTGTGATCCACACAGTCAAAGGCTTTGGCATAGTCAATAAAGCAGAAATAGATGTTTTTCTGTAATTCTCTTGCTTTTTCAATGATCCAGTGGATGTTGGCAATTTGATCTCTGGTTCCCCTGCCTTTTCTAAATCCAGCTTGAACATCAGGAAGTTCATGGTTCATGTACAGTTGAAGCCTGGCTTAGAGAATTTTGAACATTACTTTACTAGTGTGTGAGATGAGTGCAATTGTGCAGCAGTTTGAGCATTCTTTGGCAATCCCTTTCTTAGGGATTAGAATGAAAACTGACCTTTTCCAGTCCTGTAGCCACTACTAAGTTTTCCAAATTTGCTGGCAGTCAGTGCAGCACTCTCACAGCATTATCTTTTAGGATTTGAAACAGCTCAACTGGAATTCCATCACCTCCACTAGCTTTGTTTGTACTGATGCTTCCTAAGGCCCACTTGACTTCACATTCCAGGATGTCTGGCTCTAGGCCAGTGATCACACCATCGTGATTATCTGGGTCGTGAAGATCTTTTTTGTACAGTTCTTCTGTGTATTCTTGCCACCTCTTCTTAATATCTTCTGCTTCTGTTAAGTCCATACCATTTCTGTCCTTTATTGTCCATAAGCCTCTTATCCTTCTCCATCAGAAGGCAGACAGATTGAAAACCACAATCACAGAAAATGAACCAATCTAATCATATGGACCACAGCCTTATCTAACTCATCAAACTATGAGCTATGCCCTGTAGGGCCACCCAAGATGCCCGGTTCATGGCGGGGAGTTCTGACAAAATGTGGTCCACTGGAGAAGGGAATGGCAAACCACTTCAGTATTCTTGCCTTGAGAACCCCATGAACAATATGAAAAGGCAAAAGATAGGACAATGAAAGATGAACTCCCCAGGTCGGTAGGTGCCCAATATGCTACTGGAGATCACTGGAGAAATAACTCCAGAAAGAATGAAGGGATAGATCCAAAGCAAAAACAACACCCAGTTGTGGATGTGACTGGTGATAGAAGCAGGGTCCGATGCTGTAAAGAGCAATATTGCATAGGAACCTGGAATGTTAGGTCCATGAATCAAGGCAAATTGGAAGTGGTCAAACAGGAGATAGTAAGAGTGAATATCAACATTTGAGGAATCAGAGAACTAAAATGGACTGGAATGGGTGAATTTAACTCAGATGACCATTATATCTACTACTGTGGGCAAGAATCCCTTAGAAGAAATGGAGTAGCCATCATGGTCAACAAAAGAGTCCAAAATGCAGTACTTGGATGCAGTCTCAAAAATGACAGAACGATCTCTGTTCGTTTCCAAGACAAACCATTCAATATCACAGTAATCCAAGTCTGTGCCCTGACCAGTGATGCTGAAGAAGCTGAAGCTGAACGGTTCTATGAAGATCCATAAAACCTTCTAGAATTAACACCCAAAAAAGATGTCCTTTTCATTATAGAGGACTGGAATGCAAAAGTAGGAAGTCAAGAAACACCTGGAGTAACAGGCAAATTTGGCCTTGAAATACGGAATGAAGCAGGGCAAAGACTAATAGAGTTTTGCCAAGAAAATGCATTGGTCATAACAAACACCCTCTTCCAACAACAAATGAGAAGACTCTACACATGGACATCACCAGATGGTCAACACCGAAATGAGACTGATTATATTCTTTGCAGCCAAAGATGGAGAAGCTCTCTACTGTCAGCAAAAACAAGACCAGGAGCTGACTGTGGCTCAGATCATGAACTCCTTATTGCCAAATTCAGACTTAATATGAAGAAAGTAGGGAAAACCACTAGACCATTCAGGTATGACATAAATCAAATCCCTAACGATCATACAGTAGAAGTGAGAAATAGATTTAAGGGGCTAGATCTGATAGACAGAATGCCTGATGAACTATGGACAGAGGTTCGTGACATCATACAGGTGACAGCGATAGAGACTATCCCCAAGAAAAAGAAATGCAAAAAAGTGAAATGGCTGTCTGAGGAGGCCTTACAAAGAGCTGTGAAAAGAAGAAAAGTGAAAGCAAAGGGAAAAGGAAACACATACCCATTTGAATGTAGAGTTTGAAAGAACAGGAAGGAGAGATAAGAAAGGTTTCCTCAGCGATCAGTGCAAAAAATAGAGGAAAACAATAGAATGGGAAAGACTAGAGATCTCTTCAAGAAAATTAGAGATACCAAGGGAACATTTCATGCAAAGATGAGCTCAATAAAGGACAGAAATGGTATGGACCTAACAGCAGCAGAAGATATTAAGAAGAGGTGACAAGAACACACAGAAGAACTATACAAAAAAAGATCTTCAACAACCCAGATAATCACAATCATGTGATCACTCACCTAGAGCCAGACATCCTGGAACGCAAAGTCAAGTGGGCCTTAGGAAGCATCACTACAAAAAAAGCTAGTGGAGGTGATGGAATTCCAGCTGAGATATTTCAAATTCTAAAAGATGATGCTGTGAACACGCTGTACTCAGTATGCCAGCAAATATGGAAAACTCAGCAGTGGCCACAGGACTGGAAAAGGTCAGTTTTCATTCCATTCCCAAAGAAAGACAATGTCAAAGAATGCTCAAACTACCGCAAAATGGCATTCATCCCACACACTAGCAAAGGCTCAAAATTCTCCAAGCCAGGCTTCAACTGTATGTGAACAGTGAACTTCCAGATGTTCAAGCTGGATTTAGAAAAGGCAGAGGAACCAGAGATCAAATCGCCAATATCTGCTGGATCATCGAAAAAAGCAAGAGAGTTCCAGAAAAGCATCTACTTCTGATTTATTGACTATGCCAAAGCCGTTGACTGTGCGGATCACAATAAAGTGTGGAAAATTCTGAAAGAGACAGGAATACGAGACCACCTGACCTGCCTCTTGAGAAACCTGTATGCAGGTCAAGAAGCAACAGTTAGAACTGGACATGGAACAACAGACTGTTTCCAAATAGGAAAAAGAGTACATCAAAGCTGTATATTGTTACCCTGCTTATTTAACTTATATGCAGAGTACATCATGAGAAATGCCGAGCTGGATGAAGCAAAAGCTGGAATCAAGATTGCCAGGAGAAATGTTAATAACCTCTGATAAATGTTAATAACCTCTGATATGCAGATGACACCACCCTTATGGCAGAAAGTGAAGAGGAACTAAAGAGCCTCTTGATGAAAGTGAAAGAAGAGAGTGAGAAAGTTGGCTTAAAACCCAACATTCAGAAAACTAAGATCATGGCATCTGGTCCCATCACTTCCTGGCAAATAAATGGGGAAACAGTGGAAACAATGACAGACTTTACTTTGGGGGGCTCCAAAATCACTGCAGATGGTGACTGCAGCCATGAAATTAAAAGACACTTATTCCTTGGAAGAAAAGTTATGACCAACCTAGATAGCATATTAAAAAGCAGAGACATTACTTTGCTGACAAAGTTCCGTCTAGTCAAGGCTATGGTTTTTCCAGCAGTCATGTATGGATATGAGAGTTGGAGTATAAAGAAAGCTGAGCACTGATGAATTGATGCTTTTGAACTGTGGTGTTAGAGAAGCCTCTTGAGAGTCCCTTGGACTGCAAGAAGATCCAACCAGTCCATCCTAAAGGAAATCAGTCCTGGGTGTTCATTGGAAGGAGTGTTCCTGAAGCTGAAACTCCAATACTTTGGCCACCTGATGGGAAGAAGTGACTCATTTGAAAAGACCCTGCTGCTAGGAAAGATTGAAGGCAGGAGGAGAAGGGGATGACAGAGGATGAGATGGTTAGATGGCATCACCAACTCAATGGACATGAGTTTGAGTAAACTCCGGGAGTTGGTGATGGACAGGGAGGCCTGGTGTACTGCAGTCCATGGGGTTGCAGAGTCGGACACGACTGAGCGACTGAACCGAACTGAAGTGAGGACTTCTCTGCAGTACAGTGGATAAGAATTCACCTGCCAGTGTAGTGGGCATGGGTTCGATATCTGGTCCAGGAAAATTCCAAATGCCAAAGGTATACAAGATCTTCAAAGAGGTAAATAATAAGACTTCTTTTTTTTAGCCATACCACATGGCTTGTGAGATCACAATTTCCCTATCAGGGGCTGAACTTGCACCTGCACACCTTCAGCAGTGAAAGCATGGTGACCTAACCACCAGGGAATTCCCAGATAAGATCTATTTTTGAAAAAGAAATTATAAACATAGCTTTAACCAAATTAATTGTTGTTTTTATGCCATAATTGACCACATATAAATAATTTTAACAATAACTGTATGGCTTATAACAATGAGGTACATAAACCATAGGTAATTTTGTAAATTCTAAATTCTTCATATGAGATATAAATAATATAATTTTGGTATTCACATATTACCTTATAATCAGCAGGCCCAGGAGTAGTATAATCTTCTTTCTGAACCAGGAAGAGAGTCCGAGGAACAGAAGAACCAAATGCACTTTTCTTTGGTTTCTTCCAGTAAGTATTGCTAAAGTTGTCGATGAATGTATTGTTTTGGATATTATAAAACCCAGGACCTAGAATTATAAAGAATATAATATAAAAGCACCCTTTTAATTCTTTTAAACTTAGTAACTTTACTATTTATTTTATTGTATTGCATTTATTGAATGAGTCTTTAAATTCTATAGTGCTTTAAAGATTTCAAAAGTTTCACACACCTTTTTTTAAGGAATCTCCACACTGTTCTCCATAGTGGCTGTACTAGTTTGCATTCCCACCAACAGTGTAAGAGGGTTCCCTTTTCTCCACACCCTCTCCAGCATTTATTATTTGTAGACTTTTGGATTGCAGCCATTCTGACTGGTGTGAAATGGTACCTCATAGTGGGTTTGATTTGCATTTCTCTGATAATGAGTGATGTTGAGCATCTTTTCATGTGTTTGTTAGCCATCTGTATGCTGCCTTATGATCCAGCAATCCCACTGCTGGGCATACACACTGAGGAAACCAGAAGGGAAAGAGACACGTGTACCCCAATGTTCATCGCAGCACTGTTTATAATAGCCAGGACATGGAAGCAACCTAGATGTCCATCAGCAGATGAATGGATAAGAAAGCTATGGTACATATACACAATGGAGTATTACTCAGCCATTAAAAAGAATACATTTGAATCAGTTCTAATGAGGTGGATGAAACTGGAGCCTATTATACAGAGTGAAGTAAGCCAGAAGGAAAAACATAAATACAGTATACTAACGCATATATATGGAATTTAGTAAGATGGTAACAATAACCCGGTGTACGAGACAGCAAAAGAGACACCTATGTATAGAACAGTCTTATGGACTCTGTGGGAGAGGGAGAGGGTGGGAAGATTTGGGAGAATGACATTGAAACATGTAAAATATCATGTAAGAAACGAGTTGCCAGTCCAGGTTCGATGCACGATACTGGATGCTTGGGGCTGGTGCACTGGGACGACCCAGAGGGATGGTATGGGGAGGGAGGAGGGAGGAGGGTTCAGGATGGGGAACACATGTATACCTGTGGCAGATTCATTTTGATATTTGGCAGAACTAATACAATTATGTAAAGTTTAAAAATAAAATAAAATTTTTTTAAAAAAAATTAAAAAAAAAAAAGTTTCACACACCTGATTTCATATAATCCCATAATAACCCTTTTACTTATCCCTGCCTCTGTACTCCTTGCCTCTGCCTTCTCCTCACTGGTAAACACTAGTTTGTTCTCTTTATCTGTGAGTCTGCTTCTTTTTTGTTTTCATTCAGGTTATTTAGTTTGTTGTATTTTTGAGATTTCACACATAAATGATATCATACTGTACTTTTCTTCTCTGACATTTCATTTAGCATAATATCTTCAAAGTCGATCTGTATTGCTGCAAATGGCAGAAGTTCACTCTTCTTACAGCTGAGCAGTATTCTGGTGTTTATATACATCTTCTTTATAAACTGAGTAACCGTAGGCAATTTTTTTAGAAAGACTTCTCATATATTGCCGACAGGAATGCAAAGTGCTTTGCTACTTTCAAAAACAATTTGTCGACTTCTTACAAAGTTAAACTTATACTTACCATATGACCCAGAAATTCTACTTCTAATTATTTTTCCAAGAGAAGTGAAAACAAACCAAATGTCCATCAGCTGGTGAACGGATAAACAAAATGTGCTACACCCAAACAATGGAATACTACTCAATAATAAAAAGAAAATATAAATGCAACAACATGATTGAAACCCAAAAACATGCCAATGAAAGATGATATACAAAATTCTAAATAATGTGTGATTCCCTTTACATAAAACTTTAAAAACAGCTACCAATTCTTTGCTATCCATGTCACTGAGAGAAAAAGTTTCATGCCCTTCTGTTCAATATGGGCTACCCTGGGTCATTTGACTGACTAATAGAGTGTAGCAGAAATGATGTCCTGGGATTTTCTGAGGGTCAGTCATAAGAAGTCTCGCAGCATCCTATCAGGTCTCACGGAGCCCTGAGCTACTATGTCAAAAATCAACTACCCTGAGGCAGCAGTGCTGGAGCTATGCACACACTCTGAATGACATTCTCATCTGAACTCTGCCTTCTAGAAACCCCACAAACTAATGAGATATGACAGAAAAAGCATTTTTTAAGCCTCTAAGTTTGTCATGCAGCAACAGACAACCTATACGCTAGAGTGTGTGTGCTCAGTTACTTCAGTTGTTTCCAATTCTCTGTGACCCCGTGGACTGTAGCCCACTAGGCTCCTTTGTCCACGGCATTCTCCAGGCAAGAATACTGGAGTTGGTAGCCATGCCTCCCTCCAGGGGATCTTCCCAACCCAGGGATCAAACCCACGTCTCCTGCACTGAAGGTGAATTCTTTACCCACTGAGCCACCCGGGAAGCTCTATATGTTATTTTTGTGTTATATTCTTAGATATATAAAGATTACCCACTGTAATCTAGTATATAAATCTAGTCTCTATATATAAATATATAATATATATAATAATTATATATAAATGTATATACTTATATATAACATATATTTTATATATATATATATAAAATACCCACTGAGAATACTAGAACATATGATAGGACATCCCCCAAAATAAAATTTTAACAAAATTGAATATCATAAGTTACATTACTAGCAGTGACCACATAGTTAATATATTATATATGTTCATCTACCAAGAGAAAATTAGGAACTTTAATGAAAAAAGGAAAGCAATAGAAAATTATAACTAAGATATGTGATAAATTAAATTAAAATCTTACTAAAATTACACATTATTTTTATCTGAGTTTAGTGTATAGTCGGAGAAGGCAATGGCACCCTACTCCAGTACTCTTGCCTGGCAAATCCCATGGACGGAGGAGCCTGGTGGGCTGCAGTCCATGGGTCGCTAGGAGTTGGACACGACTGAGCGACTTCACTTTCACTTTTCACTTTCATGCATTGGAGAAGGAAATGGCAACCCACTCCAGTGTTCTTGCCTGGAGAATCCCAGGGACAGGGGATCCTGGTGGGCTGGTGTCTATGGGGTCTCACAGAGTTGGACACGACTAAAGCGACTTAGCAGCAGCAACAGTGTATAGTCAATGCTTAAAAAAAAATGTTGACTTAAATTAACAACACAACCCACAGAACAAAAATAATTGTACTTTCTGGTGCATCCATCTTGTTAAGAGTATTAAGTTACATCAAGTTAGAGTGGATACATATGAATTAATTTCCAACCTGGCATTTTCTCTGTCTTAGAGTCTTGTGTGAATCGAGCAGCACTTTGACCAAATGAGGTATTTTTCAATCCTAACGTTTTCTTCAAGGGCTTGAAAGCAGTTCGAGATTCATTGTATGTGCCAGGAGCTGGAGTGATTGATTTCATAGAGACAAACCTCTAGTGAAGAACAGGAAAATATGCCAGTTAGAAAGTAATGGTACATTTTGATATTTCATGACTTAAAAGCTGTCTTTTTTAGTAATATAACATCTGGAGTTTAATTTATTTCTTAATGAAGTGAAGAAAATGTAGATGAATTAAGATCTTGCACCTATCAAAACATAAAATATATACTTTTAGTAAAATCATATGTATATTAATACAGTAATGCATTATATACTTTGCTAAGCCAGAAAGACTTTTCAAAGGACAACATCTCATTATGAGATTCAGATGATAGTGTACGGACAATTTCCACATCTAAGATATTCTGAAAGTTAAGATAATAAATAAAATCTATATGATCAAATACAGTTTCTTCTATGTAATAAAACTGTATAAATTGACAAAGTTCCTGAATATGTATATTCAATTAACACAACCATATTAGCTACCTTAAGAGAAAATCTTATAGATTCAAGTGGTACATAAATCACTTTAACTTATAATATTAATTTTTTTATATTATAAACTTATAATAAGCTTACTTGGTATATTCATTTACAGGGAAGCCTGGTGTGCTGTAGTCCATGGGGTCACAAAGAGTCGGGCATGACTGAGCGACTGAACTGAACTGACTAATTAAATATATCTATATGTAAACTATGAAGTCTTATGACATATAGCATTGTATAATTTATTTTTTAACTTTTTTATTTAGAATTAATTTAAAATTTGGAATATTCAAAGTTATAAATAAAAATAATACAGAAAATTCCTGTGCCATATTCACCTACTGTTAATATGCCATTCACTTTTTTCATTTGCCCACTTTATTTCTGCTTTTCTGTTTGTATGTCCATTATTCCCTCTCTCTGTCTCTACACACACGTACACACACACACACACACACACAGAACTATTTAATGGAAAGTTACGTATGTTGTGTTGTGGCCAGCCCTTTCTCCCTAAATCCTTTGTGTGCATTTACTAAAAATAGGGATATTTTCCTACATGTATTTTCTTAATGTAGCAATAATATAAGACTTTTATTTAATCTACCATTCATATTCCAAATTTGTCAGTTGATCTAATTATACCTCTAATGCAATTTTCCCATCCAATACATCATCTAGTCTAGGCTCAGATATTGCTTTTAGCCTCCTTTCATGTAGAAACATTTCCAAAGCCTTCCTAAATACTTTCTTATTATTTAAATGCTGAGTACAATATTTTTAAATGGTAACATTCAACCCTGGCTGCATTTCTTGAGGAGTTTAAAAAAAAAAATTGATGCCTGCCTGGGCCCTATTCTGGATCAGCTCCATCAACTCTGGGAGACAGGAAAGAAAGCAATTGGATTTGTAGTAAAATTTCCCAAAATATTCTAATTTGCAGCAAAAGTTGAGAAGCATTATTATAAAGAAAATCTTAGGTTTTAAAAATTACTAGTTGAAGACATAAGAAAATTCAATGCATTTAGATAAAATACCAGACAACTCCTTAAGTCGAAAACTTTTTAAAATAAGTATCCGAGAAACATAGTATGTCTTTATTCCTTAAAAAAAAAAAAAAATTGTCTTCTAAGTCCACCTGGTTAATCAAATTATTGCTTTTTCAATCATGCTGCTGCTAAGTCACTTCAGTCATGTCCAACTCTGTGCGACCCCATAGACGGCAGCCCACCAAGCTCCCCCGTCCCTGGGATTCTCCAGGCAAGAACACTGGAGTGGGTTGCCATTTCCTTCTCCAATGCATGAAAGTGAAGAGTCAAAGTGAAGTCACTTGGTCGTGTCCAACTCTTCACGACCCCATGGACTGCAGCCCACCAGGCTCCTCCATCCATGGGATTTTCCAGGCAAGAGTACTGGAGTGGGGTGCCACTGCCTTCTCCGTTTTCAATCATAGTCATTAATAAATCTATCCATAGTCAACTAAACACTAACACTACCCTAGCAGGCAGTCCTGTTGGTTTTAACTCTTCCACATCTTTCACTTCAGAATCCCTTAAGCAAAACTGATACCATATTCCTTTTCATTTCTGAAAAAATATATTTAAAATATTATAACCGATGCCAAGTGATGTCACATTAGGACTATATATTAGATGAACAGAACAGCATGAAAACTGAGAGTTCTGGTTGCAAAAATGTGATTTTTAAAAATGAAGGGCACACACAGTATCTCACACCCCTGCATCCATTCTGTTTTGTATCTCAAGTACCATCAAGCTGCTCAAGGCAGAAACCTAGTATTCATTCTTGATTCCTCCTAGTCCCTTACCACAACATTAACTCATTAAAAGGTCATGTTAATTTTGTCTCCAAAATATACCTGCAATCTACCTGTCTCCAAGGAGGTGCCTCTTAAGTACAATGAAACCAAAGTAGTCACATGTAGTCATCTAAAAGTTAATAATCTTCCCTAGAGAATCACATTTTACACAGTACAACTGGAGAAATATCACAACTACTTGATCCAGACAGTGCCACATTATAAAGGCCTGTTAGTATTATAATGTTCTTGCCTAAGAAATAGCTTCAGTTCAGTTCAGTTCAGTCGCTCAGTGGTGTCCAACTCTTCACGACCCCATGAATCGCAGCACGCCAGGCCTCCCTGTCCATCACAAACTCCTGGAGTTTACTCAAACTCACGTCCATTGAGTCAGTGATGCCATCCAGCCATCTCATCCTCTGTCGTCCCCTTCTTCTCCTGCCTCCAATCCCTCCCAGCATCAGAGTCTTTTCCAATGAGTCAACTCCTCGCACGAGGTGGCCAAAATACTGGAGTTTCATCTTTAGCATCATTCTTTCCAAAGAACACCCAGGTCTGATCTCCTTCAGAATGGAATGGTTGGATCTCCTTGCAGTCCAAGGGACTCTCAAGAGTCTTCTCCAACACCACAGTTCAAAAGCATCAATTCTTCAGCACTCAGCTTTCTTCACAGTCCAACTCTCACATCCATACATGACTACTGGAAAAACCATAGCCTTGACTAGATGGACCTTTGTTGGCAAAGTAATGTCTCTGCTTTTGAATATGCTATCTAGGTTGGTCATAACTTAGACACCTTCAATTCAAGCCCCCTAAATATAGACCTTGAAGAATATAAAATGATTACTGTGAAATAGACTCTTGCATCACTAATGCCCTAATGGCAGGTTTAGACATGACCTATGGCTAGGCTCCAGAAAGCCTTCAGAACCTTCTCCAAAAGACTGGCGTATTCTTATAGATTACATGTTAACACTTCAAATATTCATTGTTGTTGTTGTTGTTCACTCACTCAGACATGTCTGACTCTTTGCAACCCCACAGACTGCAACATGCCAGGCTTCCCTGTCCTTCACTATCTTTGGAGTTTGCTAAAACTCATGTCCATTAAGTCAGCTATGCCATCCAACCATCTTACCCTCTGTTGCCCCCTTCTCCTCCTGACTTCAATCTTTCCCAGAATCGGGGTCTTTTCAAATGAGTCAGTTCTTCACATCAGGTGGCCAAAGAATTGGAGCTTCAGCTTGAGCATCAGTCCTTCTAATGAATATTCAGGGCTGATCTCCTTTAGGATGGACTGGTTGGATCTCCCTGCAGTCCAAGGGACTCTCAAGAGGCTTCTCCAATTCCACAGTTCAAAAGCATCAATTCTTCGGTGCTCAGCTTTCTTTATAGTCCAACCCTCACATCCATACATGACCACTAGAAAAACCATAGCCTTGACTAGACAGACCTTGGTTAGCAAAGTAATGTCTCTGCTTTTTAATATGCTATCTAGGTTGGTCATACCTTTTCTTCCAAGAAGTAAGTGTCTTCTAATTTCATGGCTGCAGTCACCATCTGCAGTGATTTTGGAGCCCCAAAAAATAAAGTCTGACACTGTTTCCCCATTTATTTGCCATGAAGTGATGAGACCAGATGCCATGATCTTAGTTTTCTGAATATTTGGTTTCAAGCCAACTTTTTCACTCTCCTCTTTGACTTTCATCAAGAGGCTCTTTAGTTCCTCTTCGCTTTCTGCCATAAGCGTGGTGTCACCTGCATATCCGAAGTTACTGATATTTCTCCTGGCAATCTTGATTCCAGCTTGTGCTTCATCCAACCCAGAGTTTTTCATGATGTTTCATGACTGGTTTGATCACTTTCCAGTCATATACTCATTAGCAAAATATATTTAAACCCAGAGTAAAATTTCTTAAAAGATAAACTGAACTTTCACATATGCAAATTTGCTTAGTAGAAAATGTTTAATAAAAATTACAATTTGAATAGTAATCTCCGCAATACTCTTAATATTGTAATCTTACGTCATTTAAGTCTACCCACATTTTTGGCAATATGATTTGCCTAGACTATGTCGGTTCCCAACTTGTTTATATACCACTTTTCTTTTTATAATCTCCCTAACACCACTGAGTTTGTTGCTAGTGTCACCTTTTGCCTATTATCCTCTATCTGTGAAACAACTGAAGAACATTACCTGGGATTGAGAAAGAAAAGCAGGTGATGCATCGTTCACATTTGATGTCACACTTTTATTCTTCTGAAATTGACTCTTAATGTCATATTTTCCTGGCCCTGGTACTCCCTAAATTACAGAAAGAAAAAGACATGCTCTCATTAAGAAAGTATCTATAGCACCTAAGGGAACAGTTGGTTAAATATCTGAACCAAAGCTACAGGGCTTTTAAGTGATATTACCAAAGCTCTTCATTAAAAAGCAAGCCAGAACAAACTTAAGAGCAACAAACAAAGAAAAAGAGAGAAAGGCTTTGCTTTCCTTTGCAAAGCCTCCCAGGAACCTAAAAACACACTGCTTGAAACTTTGCTGCCCTCTACTGATAGATCTCAGGAAAAAAAATTATCTGAGCCCTTCACGTGATTAAGCATTACAGTAAATAAACATATTTCTTCCATTTAACTTATACAACCAGCTCTTCTATTTTAACTACAAATGTTAGAAGATATAAGACATTAGGCTTTTAACTAGATACTTTACAAAAGATAAAATTAACTCAGTAAATAGTGGGATTGAGTTTTAATTATCCTGCTAATAAAATACAAATATGTATCAGGAAGTACTATTGATTCATCATCAAATATTTTAATTACCTTGATAAAGTACCTTTCATAGTATATAAAAAGTTAGATTTAAATCATCTGCTTCATATATAACTCTCCTACTTTTCTATAGTTGAAAGAATTATACATTGATTTATGAATGAAATACTGGGCCTATAACTTGGATATAAAAGGAAATTCTATCAGCAAATTCTGTCACCTATCTTATTATAATACATCAAAATCCAACCATGTTTCCCAACCTCACAAGTACTCTGATCCAAGCCACCATCTCTTATCCAGGTTACTGTAAAAATCTTCCTAACCACCTCCCCGGCTTCCAATATTGCCTATCTTCAGTCTGTTTCTACCACAGAAGCTAGCAATGGGTCCAGTTAAGGCCCTTTGTCAGATTGCACCATCCCCCTTCTCAAACCCATTCAATGGTTTTCAATTTCACTTCCAGCAAAAAAAAAAAAAAAACAAGATCCTAAATATGAAATGAATTTCACTTCCAGACACACTATTACCACTCTAACCTCCTCTCCTACTGCTCTCTCAACTCTATTCACTCTGTTTCCCAAAAGATCAATCATATATTCACCTAAGGACCTTTGCATTTACCATTCTCTTTGCTCAGAATGTTCTCCTAGATAGCTCCAAGGCTCACTCTCTCAATTCAATCAGTTCACTACTCAATGTTACCTTCTCAGTGAGCCATTTCTAGGCAACCCAAACAATCCCTGTTCCCTCTCCTATTTTTCAACCTTATCATTTTTCACTACCCAAAATATCATTTCCTGCTATGTTGTAAGCTCCAAGAGGGCAGTTTCGCTTTGTTCTTTTTCTGTTTCATTGGTTGTTGTATCTTTAGAGAACAGAAGAGTAGCTGTGGCATACTAGGTGCTCAGTAAATACTTGCATGAACTCATGAGCTGAATCTTACATTTGCAATGGCCATATAATGATTTTAGAAGATACGTCCCTCTGGGAACTAATACGTCTCCAAAGAATAGCATTATCCATTTGTAATAATAGTAAAATATCTATAATTTAAGTAAAAAAATAATTCGAAAAATTCTTTAGGAGAAATTCTTATACATAAATATCTCTTCTTAAAAACAAATTAGATTCTAAAAATGTATGCAAAAGTCCATATTATATTGCCTCAAATGAACAGATTTATGCAATTATTTGATAGTTGACAGAAAGATTCATTTTGGTCATGGCATCTAAGATTGTTTTTTCCTATGAACTTGCAGAAAGTTACATTCAGAAGAAAAAAAAATTCTGTATAATTCTGAGTGTATATAAACCTACGAAATATGTATCAAATACAAAAATATGAACAAATATTCAAATACATGATGTAATCTGTATTTTTTTTTACAGATATGCTGTATCAGTTTTCTCTCTGTATAGGCAGGCATGATAAAAAATAATTAGCTACTGACAAACAGGAACTACTACTACTTTCCTCCTGTTCTGAACAGTTGTCTCAGTTCAGTTCAGTTCAGTCGCTCAGTCGTGTCCGACTCTTTGCGACCCCATGAATCGCAGCACACCAGGCCTCCCTGTCCATCACCAACTCCCTGAGTTCACTGAAACTCACGTTCATCGAGTCAGTGATGCCATCCAGCCATTTTATCCTCTGTCGTCCCCTTCTCCTCCTGCCCCCAATCCCTCCCAGCATCAGAGTCTTTTCCAATGAGTCAACTCTTCGCATGAGGTGGCCAAAGTACTGAAGTTTCAGCTTCAGCATCATTCCTTCCAAAGAAATCCCAGGGCTGATCTCCTTCAGAATGGACTGGTTGGGTCTCCTTGCAGTCCAAGGGACTCTCAAGAGTCTTCTCCAACACCACAGTTCAAAAGCATCAATTCTTCGGCGCTCAGCCTTCTTCACAGTCTAACTCTCACATCCATACATGACCACAGGAACAGCTGTCTAGACGATTATTAATATGAAGCACAGGGAAAAGACTAAGTGTGATTAATGAGGTAAGTGAATATACTTAGTCTTGAGAACTATTTTGCTAAAAGACTAAATGAAATCTTGACCTCTTCAATAAATACTTCCTTTTCCTTTTCTTCTGTTTTCAATAAAGTTTCTAATATTACTGAACTTTATTTCACTAAAATAACATAGAATAGTAAAATCAGGTCTTTACTTATAAAAAGTTAGAATTTAATAAGCCAATTCCAAATAAGTTCCAAAATAGGACTGTGAGACACTGACCACGGAAGGGCAGGTCTCCCTTTGTGACTGTCTAAGAAGGTAAAATAAACTCTGCAAAGACCAAACCCTAGACACAGGATGAAAATGCTGTGATATTTATCCTGCTTTTACAAACTGTGATCAACCAAACACCGGCACTGATATCAGTCTATTAAGTACATGGCCTCCCAGAGTGTCCTCTGAGACCCTGAATCAGAATCTTTCTGGGCACAGGAATCTACACTTTTAACAAGCCTCACAGAGGATTCTCAAGCACAATAAAGAACCACAGCTCAGCCAAAAAGCGGTCCCTGCCACAGCTTTTTCTGCAAAGCACATCTATCTTCAAGTAGAAGGTTTAGACCTTAAAAGTATCCTGCTTTAGGAAGAAAACTTAAAGATTACTGTGGCAGATTGTTTATGTAATCTTTTCATGTACAACCTAATAAAAATGGCCCTCTTTAGACCACGTGCTACCTAATGGAAGGACACACAGTCACTTATAAAGCAGTGTTTCCCCTACCCCAGGCAAAGGAATATGCTTGAGGCGGATGCACTTAGCACCTCTTGTAGAAAATTACAGGACAAATAAATTGCTCAACAAATAACTTCAAGGAAAGGAAAGAGAAGAAAAGAGGGAGAGAGCAACAGAGATGTTATCAGTCAACACCAATGGCAAAGCGTGGACATTCTGTGGATCCTGTTTCTAATATTTATGAGACACTTGAAATTTGAACACTAATTAAAAATCTATCATATTAAGTAAACACTGTGAATTTTTTAAGATAATTATTTGGTTTTTAAAGACTATCTTTCAGAGGTCACTACTGAAATGTTTACAGATGAAGTGAAATGCCTAGGATTTGATTAAAAAAAAAAAAAAAGCTCTCTTTAAAAACTAGGGTATAATCGTTTATTTCATCAGGGACTGGGGCAAGTCAAACAGTTTAACCTTTACTCCTCTAACTTGGAGCCACCATCAGTGATGATGACTATTTCCAAAGAAAATACTAAAAGCTTACTATGTACAAAGCAGTGTACATACTAATAAATAAAGCATGGGCTTTGCTTTTGAGAAGCTTACACCAGATCTCAACCCATGCTTTACAAGAGAATTATCTGGGGAACTTTTAAAAATAATAATGCCTCGTTCTACTTTATTCAAACTAAAGCCAATAGAAATGAGACCCAGGCGTTATTAAAATTTTAAAAGCTTTCTGTTTAATGTTAATGTGCAGTCACAACTGAAGCCTAAAATAGTTTAAAACTCACACTGCTAGGACCCTGCAGGTACAATCACTTTCCATTGGTCCCATAACTGCCATTTTTCCCTAGAGTTCCACAGTCCCCTTCTGTAAATAAGGACTATAGTGAGGCCAGGCTTCCAAATATTTCTTCCAGCTCATGTTCTATAATTTTAAATTCTATAATTAAGCTCTATAATTATATTTTCTTGAAGAAAATTAGAGGTACCAAGGGAGTATTTCATGCAAAGATGGGCTCAAGAAAAAGACAGAAATGGGATGGATCTAACAGAAGCAGAAGAGATTAAGAAGAGGTGACAAGAACACACAGAAGAACTATACAAAAAAGATCTTCACAACCCAGATAATCACAATAGTGTGATCACTCATCTAGACCCAGATCCTGGAATGTGGGCCTTAGGAAGCATCACTACGAACAAAGCTAGTGGAGGTGATGGAATTCCAGTTGAGCTATTATTTCAAATCCTAAAAGATGATGCTGTGAAAGTGCCGCACTGACTATGCCAGCACATTTGGAAAACTCAGCAGTGGCCACAGGACTGGAAAAGGTCAGATATAATTCCAATCCCTAAGAAAGGCAATGCCAAAGAATGCTCAAACTACCGCACAATTGCACCCATCTCACACGCTAACAAAGTAAGGCTCAAAATTCTCCAAGCCAGGCATCAACAGGATATGAACCATGAACTTCCAGATGTTCAAGCTGGATTGAAAAAAGGCAGAGGAACCAGAGATCAAATTGCCAACATCTGCTGGATCATCAAAAAAGCAAGAGAATTCCAGAAAAACATCTATTTCTGCTTTATTGACTATGCCAATGCCTTTGACTGTGTGGATCACAACAAACTGTGGAAAATTCTTAGAGATGGGAATACCAGGCCACCTGACCTGCCTCTTGAGAAATCTGTATGCAGGTAAGGAAGCAACAGTTGAAATTGGACATGGAACAACAGACTGGTTCCAAATAGGAAAAGGAGTAAGTCAAGGCTGTATATTGTCACCCTGCTTATTTAACTTATATGCAGAGTACATAATGAGAAATGCCAAGCTGGATGAAGCACAAACTGGAATCAAGATTGCCGGGAGAAATATCAATAACCTCAGATATGCAGATGACTCCACCTTTATGGCAGAAAGTGAAGAACTAAAGATCCTCTCAATGAAAGTGAAAGAAGAGAGTGAAAAACTTGGCTTAAGGCTCAACATTCAGAAAATGAAGATCATAGTATCTGGTCCCATCACTTCATGGCAAATAGATGGGGAAAGAGTGACAGACTTTATTTTGAGGGGCTCCAAAATCACTGCAGATGGTGACTGCAGCCATGAAATTAAAAGATGCTTACACCTTGGAAGTAAAGTTATGACCAAGCTAGACAACATATTAAAAAGCAGAGACATTACTTTGCCAACAAAGGTCCATCTAGTCAAGGCTATGGTTTTTCCAGTGGGCATGTATGAATGTGAGAGTTGGACTATAAATAAAGCTGAATGTGGAAGAATTGATGCTTTTCAACTGTGGTGTTGGAGAAGACTCTTGAGAGTCCCTTGGACTGCAAGGAGATCCAACCAGTCCATCCTTAAGGAAATCAGTCCTGAGTGTTTATTGGAAGGACTGATGTTGAAGCTGAAACTCCAATACTTTGGCCACCTGATGCAAAGAGCTGACTCATTTGAAAAGACCCTGATGCTGGGAAAGACTGAAGGTGGGAGGAGAAGGGGACAACAGAGGATGAGATAGTTGGATGGCATCACCAACTCAATGGACATGAGTCTGAGTAAACTCCAGAAGTTAGTGATGGACAGGGAGGCCTGGAGTGCTGCAGTCCATCGGGTCACAGAGAGTCAGACACGACTGAATGACTGAACTAAACTGATAATTACATTTTTAATTTTCAAATTATCTTTATTATTCTTGACATCTTTATTCATGCATGCATTATCCTCCATCTTTCTCTGAATATTAATTATAATTTTAATTATTCATAATATTGTTTTACTATCTGTTTCCTTGGAGTTTGCTTGATGTTGGCTTCTTGATTTTTTGCTTTTGTGTTTCATATCAGGGAGTTCCCTCAAATGTCTGGTGATCCCTTCCTCCTCATTCAGATGTAAGAGTGAGTCACTGAAAAATGTTACTTAAAATTTCACACGTGAATAGATGTGACTTGAAACCTACTGAACTTTATTATGTTGTGACAGCCTCACAACTCAGCCTTTGTGTTCAGTTCAGTTCAGTTCAGTTGCTCAGTCATGTCCGACTCATTAGCCGGCCCCCAAATGTCACTCTTTTCTCAACACTGGCTGACAATTTTGGTGAGTGGGAAAAGTGCCTGGAACATCTCCCCACTCTCTATATGAGCTTAAACTCTCCATTTCCTTTCTTCCCTACTTATAATTATGAAAAAGTAAAATACACAAAATAATTCCCACATATACATTACCCAGGGTCAATAATCCTCAACTACATCCCCATATGTTTCTAATCCTATCAATCTGCCCAGTTCTCACTCATGATGTACAGGTAAATCCAAAATATCATATAATCCATAAATAAATACTTTAGGATATATCTCTAAAAAATAAAGGACTCTTTCTTTAACATAACCACAAAACCATTTTTCTATCTAAAAAAAAAAAAAATCAACATTTGACTCCTTAATTATCAGAGTTCAAATGTTTGTGATTGCCTTATAAATTCATGTATATATTAAAAATATATCAAATATGAAAATATAGAAAGAAATATATATATACAAGGTATAATGCAATAAGATTGCAGAAAGGGCAAAGATAAGGGGGGGAGAAATATTTTTTTTTACTAGCTCCATTCAGATATCACAAGGTTTTACTTTAGATGCTTTGCCCAGTCTATAAAACTCACTTTTGCGATCAATACTTACTTAGATAATGTTTTTAGCTTTCCCTTTCTGTGATCCTTCTTACAAATAAAATAAACACTAATTCCCTATAGTTACTGAGCATCACTGTGCGGCAGGCACTGTACTTGAGACTATTCCTCTTATCTTTAATCCTTAAAAATCCTGCAAGATAAACAAAATTACTTAAGTTTGCCTAATTGGGAAAATAAGATCCATGGAGATTAAGGAACTTACCTCTAAGACAACTAGTAGGAACACAAAGAAAACTAAGGTCTGACTAACTACAAAGCCCCTCTTCTTTTCTTCAAGGAATATTACCACAAAAGTTTATTACACAGATCATGGCAAGACTGGTTGAAGACCATTAAATTTTCATTAACCTATTACATAGTGACATGTCCTCTTGTATATTTCATAACAGAATTCCTTTGGTTGTCCATTTTTACAAATAACTGAATTGCCAGGTATGTGCTAGGTACATGCTAAGTTCCTGGATGTATAACAGGACAGATCTGTGCCCTCAGGAAGTGAAAATTCCAGTGAGAAAGACAGACCAATAGCACCGAACAGATAAATACACTATTTATAAATTGCAAGTAATGCAATTTGTATGAAGAATACAGAGTGCTAAGTTAGAAAGTAACAAGGGAACTTAGACAGGAAAGACAATTTATGTTGAAACCTAAACAAAAGAAGGAGCTTATTTTGGGAAGAATGGATGAAACAGAAAAGCATATACAAAGGGGAAATTCGTCAGTACAGCATTCCCGGAAGAGGCTGGCAGGAACACGTTTACATCTGGAAGTAAAACTTCCCAGTCATATGGTAATACTATATATAGCTTTTCAAGGAATCATCAAACTGTTTCCCATGGAGACCACACCATTTCACATTCCAACTAACTACGTACAAAGGTTTCAATTTCGCTACATCCCCACCAACACTTGTTGTTTTCCATTTTTTTATTATGTAAATCCCAGTAAATGTGAAATGGTACCTTGCAGTGATTTTGATATGCATTTTCCTAATGACTAAAGGTATTGGATATCTTTTTGTGTGTTTACTGGGCATTTGTATATCTTCTTTGGAGAAATGTATATTCTCAAAAAGTCTTTTGCCCATTATTCAATTGAGTTGTTTGTCCTTCTGTTGTCAGATAACATTTTAAGATGATACATCTACCTGCCTGTGAAGATAAAAGAAGGGAGTGAATTTGCTATATGGCTCAGGAAACTCAAACAAGGGCTCTATATCAACCCTGGGATGGGGTTGGGAAGGGTGGGATGGGGAGGCAGATGGGAGGGAGCTTCAAAAGGGACGGGATATATGTATACCTATGGCTGATTCATATTGAGGTTTGACAGAAAACAGCAAAATTCTGTAAAGCAATTATTCTTCAATAAAAAATAAATTAATTTTTTTTTAAAAAGGGAGTGAGACTGGAAGCAAAGATACTTGTTAGGAGGCTATTTCAGAAGTCCAGGCAAGATAATGCTTTCTTACTTTGACTAAACAATAGTTCTAGTAATGATAATACAGTAATTATAACAAGAATAATAATCATGACAGACTGTCTACAAACACGCCCACCAAAAATTCTTCCTATCCCTAAAAGTTCATGCCTTACCTCCCATCAGAAGATGGAGTTCATCTCCCTGTTTATGAATCTGAGCTGGCCCTGTGACGTGTTCGGACAAAGAGAATATATGGCAAGTTACACAGCACCATTTCCAAGCCTAGGCCTTAAGAGGCCTGACATGTTCCAAATTTGCGGTCTCAGAGCCCTAAGCCTGTTACACAAGTCCAACTACCTAGAAGGGAAGTGAGGTCCAGCTAAAGTATAAGAAATTCTGATGAAAGACTTCATTCGAGCTCCCAGGTTCTGAGATGTCCACACATCTGTTAGCAGTTCCTGATCTAAGACAGAAAGCGTGTCCTGATATGGCCTTATGGAGAGAAGACGATTAGAGCTCACTCCTGGTCTCTCTGGAACCCTTGCAGCCTTTGATGACAAAGAATACTTTAATGTTGTTGCTATTTGTATTCTTTGTCTGCAAGAAACTGTAGATAAGTACCATCGTTTGGGGCCTTGAGTCTTCTCTAGCAATCTAACTCCATTTGTTGCCATTAGCACAATCATGAAAATAACAAATAGTTGTTGTTTTAGGGCACTGCATTTTAGGGCAATTTGCTAGGCAGCAATAGGTGACCAAAACAAAGCTAACATTTACTGAGTACACACTCTTTGTCAGCAATAAATTCACAGACAAGAAAATTGTGACACAAAGAAATTATTTCCAAAAGCAACATGGCTTTTAAGTAGGTGACTCAAATATTATCAGCTACTAGCACAATCCCAATTTCCAACTCCCCTTTCCATAACCATATGCCAGATAGGGGTAGCCTTGTGACACTGTCCTGGCTAATGTCATATATAATGTGTATGTGCTCAGTCACTCAGTCATGTCTGACTCTTTGCAGCCCCGTGGAGTGTAGCCCACCAGCCTCCTCCGTCCATGGGGTTTTCTATTGGAGTGGGTAATATTTCCTCCTCCAAAGGAATGTCAAGATCCAGGATCAAACCTGCATCTGTTGCATCTTCTGCATTGGTAGGTGGATTCTTTACCAGTAGCACCACCTGGGAAGCAGGCACTTGTCAGGTGGAGAAAATATAACAGAAGGAATAGCAGGGTTAGAAGAAAGACAAGTTCAATTTTAAAATGTTACTTTTATAGTCCTTATAAAACATCAAGCTAGAGGTATCATACAGACAGCAATTTGTGTAAGACTGGAGCTCAGTGGAGAGTTCAAGGTACACTGGAAGTGATCTGTGTATTTGGAAGTGATCAGTCCATACAGGTCATACCCAAGGTCATCAGAGTAGCTAGAGGTATCATACAGACAGCAATTTGTGTAAGACTGGAGCTCAGTGGAGAGTTCAAGGTACACTGGAAGTGATCTGTGTATTTGGAAGTGATCAGTCCATACAGGTCATACCCAAGGTCATCAGAGTAAAGGTGGTTTCTGAGGATATTGTGTAGACAAAGAAGAGAAAGAATTAAGAATATTATGAAATATTTATGTGATCTCAGTATTGTATTAATTTCAATATTAATTTATATTCTAAATATCACTAATTCTTATATGCAGGTCAGGAAGCAACAGTTAGAACTGGACATGGAACAAGAGACTGGCTCCAAATAAGAAAAGGAGTGAGTCAAGGCTGTATATTGTCACCCTGCTTATTTAATGTATATGCAGAGTACATCATCGGAGAAGGCAATGGCACCCCACTCCAGTACTCTTGACTGGAGAATCTCATGGACAGAGGAGCCTGGTAGGCTACAGTCCATGGGGCCGCTAAGAGTCAGACACGACTGAGCGACCTCACTTTGACTTTTCACTTTCATGCATTGGAGAAGGAAATGGCAACCCACTCCAGTGTTCTTGCCTGGAGAATCCCAGGGATGGGGGAGCCTGGTGGGCTGGTGTCTATGGGGTCGCACAGAGTCGGACATGACTGATGTGACTTAGCAGCAGCAGCAGCAGAGTACATCATGAGAAACACTGGGCTGGAGGAAGCACAAGCTGGAATCAAGATTGCCGGGAGAAACATCAGCAACCTCAGATATGCAGATGACAGCAGCCTTATGGCAGAAAGTGAAGAAGAACTAAAAAGCCTCTTGATGAAAGTGAAAGAGGAGAGTGAAAAAGTTGGCTTAAAGCTCAACATTCAGAAAACGAAGATCATGGCATCTGGTCCCATCACTTTATGGCAAATAGATGGGGAAACAGTGTCAGACTTTATTTTTCTGGGCTCCAAAATCACTGCAGATGGTGACTGCAGCCATGAAATTAAAAGACACTTACTCCTTGGAAGGAGAGTTATGACCAACCTAGACAGCGTATTAAAAAGCAGAGACGTTACTTTGCCAACAAAGGTCTGTCTAGTCAAGCTATGGTTTTTCCAGTGGTCATGTATGGATGTGAGAGTTGAACTATAAAGAAGGCTAAACACAGAAGAATTGATGCTTTTGAACTGTGGTGTTGAAGAAGACACTTGAGAGTCCCTTGGACTGCAAGGAGATCCAACCAGTCCATTCTAAAGGAGATCAGTCCTGAGTGTTCATTGGAAGGACTGACGTTGAAGCTGAAACTGCAATACTTTGGCCACCTCACACGAAGAGCTGACTCATCTGAAAAGACCCTGATGCTGGGAAAGATTGAGGGCAGGAGGAGAAGGGGATGACAGAGGATAAGATGGTTGGATGGCATCACCGACTCAATGAACATGGGTTTGGGTGGACTCCGGGAGTTCATGCTGGGCAGGGAGGCCTGGCGTGCTGCAGTTCATGGGGTCGCAAAGAGTCGGACGCGACTGAGTGACTGAATTGAACTGTTCTAATCTTTCAACTCTAATAATTTTTGAGCATTTACTATACTAAAACATCTAGATTTAATATTTTGGTAAGACTGATGATTGTTTCATTTTCCAAAGCTAATTAAAATGTTTTTATTCTAGTTTCTAAAAACAAGATGATGTCCAGAATCCTCTTCTATTACAGCATCTTACAGTAAGAAGCAGTAACTTTATAAGGAACTTAAAATGATGATTTGCAACTTAAAATATTTTAAGTATGCTGAATTCAACAAAACATTTGCTACATGATTATAATTGGCATTATCTTCTTAATTTAAAATTGAATATATTTAATAAGTATGTCCCAGATACAGTTAACTCTTTAAGTCATTCGGTCATAAAGATTGATTGGGCAGAGCAATATGTAACTCTGACTTGAGAGTATAGGAAAGAACATGTGTTTATTATGTGCATTTTCATAATTGCAACATAAATTGTGGTTCATTTAGAAAGCATAATGCCCTCTGTTTCTGATCTCAGGAACCAAAATACTCTGATTTTTTTAAAAGAAACAGTTAAATTTAAACAGAATTAAATAAGCATGGCTAGAAGAACTCAAAGTAACCAAAAAGATTTGAAAAATTTGTGTTAATCAATAATTGTATTATAGATATCACTGGGTCTTAGATATAGCACTTACGTTATACACCATTGAAATGAGAAAACTAAATACATGACCAGAAGTGCTCTGTAGAACAAACCGTATACTACTTGTATGCTAAGTTGCTTTACTCATGTTCAACTCTTTGCAACCCTATGGACTGTAGCCTGTCAGGCTCCTCTATCCATGGGATTCTCCAGGCAAGAGTACTAGAGTGGGTTGCCTTGCCCTCATCCATGGGATCTTCCTGACCCAGGGATCAAACCTAATCTTCACCACTGAGCCACTAGGGAACCTTATTCTAGTTAGCTAGTTAGTACCATATTTTCAGTAACAGAAATAGAAAATAGCTTTCCCACATAAATCTAGACAAGTATATCAGGAGTACGTGAACTAAGAACTTCCAGATGTACAAGCTGGGTTTAGAAAAAGCAGAGAAACCAGAGATCAAATTGCCAACATTCATTAGATCATAGAAAAAGCAAAGGAGTTCCAGAAAAACATCTACTTCTGCTTCATTGACTACATGAAAGCCTTTGTATGGATCACAATAAACTGTGAAAAACTCTTAAAGAGATGGGAGTACCAGACCACCTGACCTGTCTCCTAAGAAACCTGTATGTAAGTCAAGAAGCAACAGTTAGAATCCAACATGAAACAACTAACTGGTTCCAAACTGGGAAAGGAGTACCTCAAGGCTGTATATTGTAGCCCTGCTTATTTAACATCTATACAGAGTACATCATGAGAAATAACAGGCTGGATGAATAACAAGCTGGAATCAAGACTGCCAGGAGAAATACCAACAACCTCAGATATACAGATAATGCCACTTTAATAGCAGAAAGTAAAGTGAAGGGAAGTGAAGTGAAAGTCACTCAGTCGTGTCCAACTCTTTGTGACCCCATGGACTATATAGTCCATGGAATTCTCCAGGCCAGAATACTGGAGTGGGTAGCCATTCCCTTCTCCAGGGGATCTTACCAACCCAGAGATCAAACCCAGGTCTCCCACATTGCAGGCAGATTCTTTACCAGCTGAGCCACCAAGGAAGCCCAAGAATACTGAAGTGGGTAACCTATCCCTTTTCCAGCAGATCTTCCTGACCCAGGAATTGAACTTGGGTCTCCTGTACTGCAGGAGGATTCTTTACCAGCTGAGTGACCAGGGAAGTCAATGGCAGCAAGTGAAGGGGAACTAAAGAGCCTCTTGAGTAGTGGGAAAGAGCAGAGTGAAAAAGCTGGCTTAAAACTCAACATTCAAAAAAAAAAAACAAAGATCATGGCATCCAGTCCCATCACTTCATGACAAATAGAAGGGAAAAAAAGTGGAAGTAGTGATAGATTGTATATTCTTGGGCTTCAAAATCACTGCAGACAGTGACTACAGTCATGAAATTAAAAGAAACTTGCTCCTTGGAAGGAAAGTTATGACAAACAGAAGACAAAAAGCAGAGACAT
Organism: Bos indicus x Bos taurus; assembly: GCF_003369695.1. Taxonomy (NCBI): domain Eukaryota; kingdom Metazoa; phylum Chordata; class Mammalia; order Artiodactyla; family Bovidae; genus Bos; species Bos indicus x Bos taurus. The sequence continues at coordinate 26,734,385 of NC_040081.1, read as the reverse complement.
CACAATGCAGACAAAGGTCTATGTACTCAAAGCTATGGTTTTTCCAGTAGTCATGTCCAGATATGAGAGTTGGACCATAAAGAAGGCTGAGCATCGAAGAACTGATGCTTTCAAATTGTGGTGCTGGAGAGTACTCCTGAGAGTCTCTTGGACAGCAAGGAAATCAAACCAGTCAATCTTAAAGGAAATTAGCCCTGAATATTCCTTGGAAGAACAGGTGCTGAAGCTCCAATACTTGGTCACCTGATGTGAAGAGTCAACTCATTGGAAAAGGCCCTGATGCTGATAAAGATTGAGGGCAGGAGAAGAAGGGAACAACAGAGGGTGAGATGGTTGGATGGCATCACCAACTCAATGGACATGAGTTTGAGCAAACTCTGGGAGATAGTGGAGAACAGAGGAGCCTGGCACACTACAGTCTAAGGGGTCACAAAGAGTCAGACTCAGCAACTGAACAACAACAATCTCAGGAGAGGCAGAATTTAAATGTGAGCTACTAGGTTTGACTGTACATTGGAGTAGAAGATGGCTTTATGAAGTTTCAGCCATTTCGTGAAATTGAGGAAAGCTGATAAAAGCTACCAAGATTCCTTAATACAGTTGCTCAAATAACAGTTCATGTCAACACTGGGATTAGTAATTCAGTTGTGTCAAAAATTTAATATAGCAAATCTGAAGCTACATTGCCAAGTTCTAAGCTAGAGTAAATATGAGTAAACATGGATATCCTGAAAATGAAAAATGTCACCACAATAATCAACAATTATGTAAGAATTATGTGATTCTGTGTTCAAAAATGTTTCACTAAGAGAAAACATACAAATAGTTTATATAGTTTTCCTGAAATTACATATCCAAATGATGGATGATCTAGTTGTGGCCACGGTTTAAAGTGCTTCTATGAGTAAATTAGAACTATGTGAATGTTCAGAATTCACTGGCATTTATTACTGTGCAATGCACCATGAACTTCTGCCTAGAGTTATGCAACCCAAGTGTATTCTTCCTGCTCCCTAAAAACCTAAATTCCTCTTTTTAAAGAAACAATTGACATTTAATGAATAATACACAATTGAACGTATCTAAATGAAATAAAGTTAAGGGTTACAACTCTTAAATGAAGCTAAAGGACCCTATAAGATCAACTGCTATTACACTCACAAGGGTGGAGAACTCAATGACGGCTGGGGCCCGGTGGGTAAATAAGTGTTGAATGTAAAGGGCACACTAAGGATCCCTCATCCACACCAGGTGCGGCGTTTAATCATCCCCAGTTGACTGCTGTTAGGATTGGGCTTTTGTCTTTTTCATTTTTAAGAAAAGCTGAACATCTAGATTATATTTATGAAATTCTACAGGTTACAAATGTTGGTAACAAATTCAATTTTTTATAACTATGAATTGGCCATAATCCACTTGTAGGTTCATTTCAGCCTATCTAGCCACCAGATTTCACACACTGCTCTTAGTCTACTCTTAATCTATCCATATCTTAGTCTAAGTTTAAATATATTAGAATATATCTCCCTATATGAATTTTTGCATATACCTCCAGATCTTGTAAAATCAGAGCCCAAAAGAAGTTTGATAAATGACTTGGAGTTTTCTATGCCTAGCTGTAATAGCATCATGATGAAATTATAATTTTCATAATTATAAATGATTAGCAGAGAGATGACCTTTACACAGACTGATAGTTCTACAACTAGGATTGCCTGGGTCTGAAAGAATCTCTGAAATGCTATGTAGGAAAGAAAAGCAATTACTTATACGTAATTTCACTAGATTATTGTTCAGTGCTCAAACTATGGAGTCTCATCAGAGGCATTGCCCCATACCATGAAGAGACCAATTGTGTCTTCACAATTCTCATTGTTATGAGATGGTCTAACTTCCTGATACATTCCAAAGTCAGTGAATTAAATAAGTTAAAATTGTCCACACTTCTCTAGGCTTCCCCAGGAGGTGCAGCAGTAAAGAATCTGCCTTCCAACGTAGGAGACGCAAGAGATGCAGGTTCGACCCCTGGGTTGGAAAGATCCCCTGGAGGAGGAAATGGCACCCCTCTCCAGTATTCTTGCCTGGAAAATTCCATGGACAGAGAAGCCTGGTGGGCTACAGTACATGGGGTCACAAAGAAATGGATATGATTGAGCATGCACACAAATATAAGCAAGTATACTTCTTTAAGCAGTGTAATCAAGGATATGTTGGTGGCAATCAGAAAATGAAGTGTGAAAGTAGGCTCTGCAGACACATTTAAAGATCCCAGAAGAAGATAAGACCATAGATCAAATCATCAAGCTATGAAAGAACTAGAATAAGAACCTTCTCTGATTCTGTGTGGTGGAATATCAATGTGAATTTCATATAGATAGAGGGTCAAGAAAATGACAGAGAAATTTTAATTCGCTAAATTGAGCTACTTGTAATTACCTTAGCAAAGGAGATTCCCTATCTATAGCTTCAACAGTAGTATTTCTTAAAGTTTGGTGTCTACCACTCCTTCATAGGTATCAGTGTACATGAATATCATCAAGTTTACATATTTTTGAAAATGTGTTTCTGGGAGGGGAGGGAGGCTCAAGAGAGAAGTGGTATATAATTATGGCTGATTTACACTGTTGTATGGCAGAAACCAACACAACATTGATTTTTCTCCAAAAAATAAAAAGAAAAATTTAAGTGTGTTTATTTTCTTGACAACAAAAGAAAATATCTTTTAAATAAGCAGCAAAATAAGTTTTATTTCAGTGAGAAGGATAATATTATTTGCAATTTTTCACCAAGGTAGCTCTATGCAGCTCAATGGTGGATAGCTTAATTTATAATTTAGGTTATATTTGCAATTGATCTCTCATGCTGGCTTCTGCTAAGCTGGAAATTTTAAATTCACAATCATAGATCATTATAAATGGCACCAAGTGTTTAGTGGCTGCCAGATAAATATAGATTTTCATATTAACACAAATGGTCCAGAAATTATGGAGAAATGGCTCACTGAAGACTACTTTCAGGACTCAAATAGATGATAAGTTCTAACATTTTATAGCCAAAAGCTGGAAGGCTGGCTGTTTCGACTTGGAAGACAACAATAAATGTATCTCTAATCCACTCTTGTTTTCAGTTCTCAAAATTATTTCTTCATGCTCTGCTGCAGCATTTGGATGTGGTTTATATATTAGCTAAATAATATATCATCAGTTTCTTTTTCCAGACTAAAAAAGACATTAAGCTGGGAAAAGATCCAAATGTCAGTCTCAAGCTATTTGTATTTCAGTTTGATTGCCTTTAAAAATTCTGAGAAAATAACCTTAACACTAAAAAGAACAGTATTTTGGCTTGGAAATGACAAGTTCAGACCACTCAAGATACTAAAATATGCCACCTGAAAAGACCACATGAAATCATAATGGTCTTACTGGCAGAAAATGTATATTTTATTTCAATAGCTCATATGATCATCTGTCCCTTGTCAACATTCTTACTTGAGTGTGATCAGAAAGTTAAATCTAACATTACTTATTTCTTCATGATCCACACTTACAGTACACATGTACACTGACTGAAATTTGAATATATTCATGCTTTTCACTTTCTGATTCAAATCCAATTTAAAATTAGAAAGCTAACTAAAGATTACCAACTCTCTTCTATGAACAAAGCACAGAAGGGATCGCCACTCAGGTGGAATCTCTTTGATTTACACAGCACTCTCCCATGTTCTGAATACGGTTTTTGCTGCTATAACCTAATGCAAGTTTCCAAGCCCACGTCTCATTAAATCAAAGAAGCACCACTTCCCCCTTTGCTAGAGTTTTCAAAGATAAATAGAAGTAAATGTTGGCAAATTCTTCCCCACATATGTATGTAGCATACATAAGCAAGAGTTGATTCATATTCTGCAAATCAGTAGTTTAACAAAGAATAAACCAAAATTCCATACATCTGCACAGATATTACTACATGTTTATAGGTACTCTCATACACATATGCTACTAATATTATATGGCATTTGCTTATATCATTTAATGAAAGAGATTATTGTGCTTTCTGTGCTTTTACTGTGCTTTCTCTCAGCATAATTATTGTCTTTGACTTTTCATCTTATTTTATAAGAATATCAGGTAGGAGTGAATCCAGTCACAAATAGCAACAAACCCAACACTGTCTTTAAAAATAAAGTTTTATTTGTCTCATAAAGTAGTAAGCCCAGTCTGTGACTTAACAATGTCAATACCCAAGTCTTTGGGACTCTCTCAATATTTTCTCATTTTGGTACTTCATGGTTATAGACTACTGCAAATTCATTACTCCATCTACAATTCAGAAAGTGTAAGGACAAAAAAAAAAACAGCAAAGAATAAAGAGGCTGTATTTTATTATTAAGAGTTTATTGTACAGCTGAGTCTTCCATGAAGAGTATTCAGCTGAATTTCAGCCAAATTTGGAGATCAATTAATATAGCTGGCAAGCAATTAATATAATGACTCCTCGAATTGGCAGGATTATGGCAGGGTTTGTGCTTCCTTGCCTTAACCAACTTCCAAAGGCTGTCCCTGTCCTTGGCTTGTGGGCTTGCATTACCCCAACCTCTGCCTCCATCATTACATTGCTTTCTCTCTCTCTGCTTCTGTTGTTACGATACTTTCTCTGATTCTGTCACTCCCCTGCACCTCATAAGAATCCTTGTGATTAGACTACCCTGGTGGCGTAGTAGGTAAGAATCCACCTGCCAATGCAGGAGACACAGGTTTGATCCCTGGTCCGGGAAGATTCCACATGCTATGGAGCAACTAAACCCATGACCACAACTACTCAGCCCAAGCTCTAGAGCCCAGGAGCCACAACTACGGAGCCTGAGCACCACAACTACTGAAGTCTGTGTGCCTAGAGCCTGTGCTCTGCAACAAGAGAAACCACCACAGTGAGAAGCCTGTGCACCCCAACGAAGAGTAGTCCCCACTTGCCCCAACTAGAGAAAGCCAATGTGCAACAACAAAGACCCAGCACAACCAAAAATAAATAAATAGAATCCTTGTGACTACACTGGGCCCATCAGAGTAATCCAGAAAAATATTTCTATATCAAGATCCCTAATCTCATCTGTAAAGTTCCTTTTATCATGTTCACATATTCACAGGTTCCAGGAATTACGACTCGAACATCTTTGAGGACACATTATTGTTTCCACCACAGTAAACACTGTGGTCCCCAAAGATTCATACCCATTCCACATTAAAATGCATTCACCCCATTCCAACATCTCCATAGGTCTGAATCAATTATGGAAGCAACTCAAACTGTGAAATCTCATCTACATCGCATCAACTCAAACGTCCCAAACTGTACTATTTAAATCATATATTATAAATCAGGTAGGAATGAGACTCTGGATATATTCCATCTGGGGCAAAATTTCTCTCTACCTGAGGACCTGGAAAACTGGAAAAAAAGTTATCAGCTTCCCAAGAACAATGATGGGACAATCATATGACAGAAAACATAGACATCCCATTCAAAAAGGAAGGACCCGGAAGAACAAAAAGGAATCAGCCATCCCAAGGAATTTCAAAATAATAAGAACTGAAGCCCTAGGATAATCCTCTGTGGATCACAGCTTCACATCTTTGGGCCAAAGCTCCACCCTGGGAGTCAACCATCCTTTTTCATCAAGGTAACATGTGCTGCCAGCCCTGTAATGGTCTTTTCAGCCTGTTTCCTAATGACAGAACCTGGCATCCACAGCCTTCCTTCAATTAACCTTCTCTCTGTCCCTTTCAGTCCAAGCTGGCATTGCTGTTGTTGATGTAAAATTCTAAAGTGAGTCTCCTATATCTGACACAGGGATCCATTCCACACAAGAGGCTCTTTCACCGGTTTTCCCTAAATTATCCCGTCTCTATTTTTGGCTTCAGTTGAGACCGTTAAAGGGATCCATGAGTCACAAACCTAGTCTCTTAGAACAGCCCTCTAAGTGTGACTACACACTGTGCCTGTATACCCAGACCTTTCAAAGAAGATTTTCAGCCATAACCTTGGTTTTCTCACCAGATACTCTTTCCTGACATGAATCTTCTACTTTTAGTGTCTTTTTCAATCAAGATATTCAAGGCTGGAAACTTCTTAAATCATAAGTCCTACTTCCTTTGGCTTAATGGTTTTTCCCTTTTTTTATCTTTTTCCTCTCACATTTTACCATAAGCATCAAGAAGAAACCTGAGTGTATCCTCAACACTTTGTTTATAAATTACTTCATCCAAATATCCAAGAATATCTCTAACAAATTCTAATTCCCATATAAGTAAGTAGGACACAATTCTGCAAAAGTCTTTTACCATGTAAAGTAACATATCCATAGGTTCTCAGGAACAGGACATGGGCATCCTTGGAGGGTCATTATTTACTTACAACACAAGGCTTACCTCCTTGGGCCTCCTTTCTCCCCCAGTCAAATCTTGATTGGTAAATTTTTATTGCCTGGTAGTATTTTAATATATTCAAGCAGATTTCTTTATTCACTTTTTAAATTGTCCTTAACTGGATAGTTCACCCAAAATACAGTACTTCTGTGTACTTTCTTAGTAAACTATATTTTTAAAACCCAGTGTAAAACAACAAGGTCCCACTGTGAAGCACGGGGAACCATCATCAATATCTCATAGGAAACTATAATAGAAGAGAATATGAAAAGAATACATGCAAAACTGAAACTCTGCTATAAAATAACTCTGCCAGAAACTAACACAACACTGCAAATTAACTATACTTCAATAAAAAAAAAAAAAACTTGTATAAATAACTTCATACCTCAAGATTCCTGTCATTAAAAACATTTTACTCTTTTTAGGTTTTTTATTTTACTGAGGCTGGATTTTAAAAGTATGTGATCTAAATTTTAATTCTAAATTGCTATCATCTTTGCATATATTCATGTCATTTGCCTCTCAATCATTATGACCTTAAAATTTATTATCTCATCTTACAAATGAGAAACCTAAGTATTAAAATAAGCTGAACAGGTTACCTTAGGTCACAAAGTAAGTAAGGACCAAAAACAAAAAACAGGAGCTAAGCTTTTCAGAAATATTAATAAAATTTTCTTATTTTTAAAAATAGATACTTTGAATCTTAGAAGTTCCTTATTTCCTGTAGAGATAAAGATGTTAGAGAACTTTATTTCACCTATATCCACTTGGTATTTCCTCTCCTTGTTCTATATTTGATTTTCTCTTTTTTCTATTTCCTAAAGACGGAAATTGATTTCATTGATTTTACTTATTTCTTCTTTTCTAATATAAATATTAATTCTACATATTACCCACTAAGGACTGTGTTAGCTCTTGCCCCACAAATATTGATAGGTTGTGTTTTTCACTTACATTTAGCTCAAAATATTTTAATTTCCCTCATGATTTTTTCTTTCGTCCCAAGGTTTATTTAGAAGAATATTGCTTAAGAAAGACATATGGATCAATGGAACAGAAAAGAGTCCAGAAAGAAACCCACGCACCTATAGTCAATTAATCTTCGACAAAGAAAGCAAGAATAGACAATGGAGAAACGTCAGTCTCTTCAGCGAGTGGCGCTGGGAAAGTTGGACAGCCTTGTGTAAATCAATGAAGTTAGAGCACACCCTCTTACCATACACAAATATAAACTCAAAATGACTTATTTTTGGAATAAAACCAAAAATAAACAAAGGGGACCTAATCAAGAGTTCAAGCTTTTATACAGCAAAGGGGACCATAAACAAAAAGACAACCTATGGAATGGGAGAAAATGCTTGTAAATGATGTGACCAACAAGGATTTATCTGGAAAATATATAAGCAGCTTGTACAAGTCAACAATAACAACAACAACAAAAAATAATCCAATTGAAAAATGAGCAGAAGACCTAAGTAGACATTTTTCTGAAGAATACATACAGACGGCCAACAGGCAAATGAAAAGATGCTCAATATTGTTAAATATTAGAGAAAGGCAAATCAAAACTACAATGAGGTTCCATCTCACACCAGTTAGAATGGCCATTGTTAAAAAGTTGACAAATATACTTTACTGTACACCTGAAACTAAAACACTGTAAATCAACTACACTCTAACAAAAATTTTTAAATACTAAAAAGTAAAATTAAGAAAATAATCTAAACGTCTACAAATAATAAACGCTGCAGAGAGTTTGGAGAAAAGGGAACCCTCCTATATAGCTAGGAATGTGAAGTTGGTGCAACCTCCCTATAGTGGAAAGCAGCGTGGCGGATCCTCAGAAAATTAAAAATAGAATCGCCATATGATCCAGCAATCCCACTCCTGGGCATATATCCAGACAGAACTGTAATTCAAAAAGATACATGTACCCATATATTCATAGCAATAATCACAATATTCAAGACATGGAAACAACCTAAATGTCCATCAGCAGGTGAATGGATAAAGAAGATGTGGTACATATAGACAATGGAATACTGCTCATCCAGAAAAAGAATAAATTAATGCCATTTGCAGCAACATGGATGAATGTAGAGATTATCATACTAAGTCAAGTAAGTCAGAAAGACAGATGTCATATGATATCACTTATACGTGGCATCTAAAATGTGACTCAAATGAACCTATCTTTGAAACAGAAACAGAACCACAAACATAGAAAACAGACTAGTGGTTGCCAAGTGGGGTGGGGCAGGGGGAGGGATGGAGTAGGAGGCTGAGGTTATTAGATGTAAGCTTTTAATATATACAATGGATAAACAAGGTCCTACTGTATAGGGAAAAGAGTATTTGCTTTAGCTCAGCTTAAAAGTTAGCCCCCTTAAATAGAGGTTTTTTTTAAGAGATTAAATTTTTAAGAACCATTGTAATTTCTGTATCTATCTAGGCAGATACTTCGCTCATAGTATGCATGCATATTAGTTCAGCACCAAGCCCTGTAACGAGGAGGTGAGGCAGAGAAGAAATTGAGGGAAATTAAAGCATTTCCTTATTTAAAAATTTACTCAAGAAATAAGTTTAATAAACAAATCAGGGAAACAGGAGGCAGGAAAAAAATTCCTTCTGGCTTTTCTTACTTTTTAGATCTAGGAGTCTCTACTTATGTTATGGAAATGATTATTGATAATGCTGAAAATTAACTATGTTCATTGTACTTTAAAAATATCAAAGTGCTTGATTTTTTCACTTGAGATGCTTTCTTTGGCCCTGAAGTTTTATTCATACCTGCTGTTTCTTTTAGTTGTTCACAATGTCTCTCCACCCACTAGACTATAAACTCCTTGAGGGTAAATTTCCATCTTCTCAACTCTCAAGATGCCTTGCTTTTTCTCTTCTCTGTAAATCAATCATGGATATCTTTGAACAAGCCTTCCCTGGTGGCTCAGACAGTAAAGTGTCTGCCTATAATGCAGGAGACCCGGGTTCAATCCCTGGGTCGGGAAGATCCCCTGGAGAAGGAAATGGCAACCCACTCCAGTACTCTTGCCTGGAAAATCCCAGGGACGGAGGAGCCTGGTAGGCTACAGTTCATGGGGTCCCAGAGAGTCAAACACGACTGAGTGACTTCACTTCTTGATGCTGCCACTAATGGAGGTATTGTGTGGTATTAGAAATTGTTGGAAGACAGCCAATTTCCCAAAGAGCAAAAATAAACCAACATCTGAAACTGTCATTTAGACATTATTCTCACCACACTAGAACTCTTGAACCCTTTACAAGGAATTATAAGGAAAATGCAAGGTAACCAAGAACCCCAAAAGGGGGCAGAAGCAAAGAAGGCATCTTGGTTTGCTGCCACACCACCATTGCTTATGAAATCTGCCAACAGACCTGGAAATCGGCACCCCAATGGGCTGTGTGCTTTGAAAAACACTCTGGTAACACCACTCTCCCTACAATATTGAGGAAATAAATGTATGTGAAAAACAGCCCATTAGTAAGTGCAATCATACACTCACAAAAAGAGAAGTGTTTCTTAATTTACAAATATATGAGAATACCTTTACGTGATTTCAATCAAATCCATTATAGTCAAAGAAGACGACTTCAATATTGTTAAGTATACTGACACTTGTTCTATTTCCCATAATATAGCCCCTCCTGATGAATGTCCTGTGTGCACTAGCAGCGTGTGCATTCTATTCCTTCAGGTGGTGTGCTCTACAAATATTGGTAGGCCAAATGACCGAGAGTACCATGCAAGGCTTTAGGAAGCTTACCGATGTGCTATCCCCTTGTCCTATCAATTATTGAGGCCAAAGTGGTGAAATATCCAGCTCTAATTGTCAATTTCTCTATTTCGTCATTCTATCCTGTCAGTTTTCACTTCATGTATCCTGAATCTCTGTTTCTACATGCATAAACATTCAGGATTACTGCATCTTCTCGATGCCTCTTTCCTTTGTATTATGAAAGGCCCCTCGTTTCCTTTGGTATTATTCCTTGTTCTCATACCTACTTTGTCAGATACCGCTGCTACTGCATTTTCTATTTGCGTCTGCATGGTATATCATTTTCCATCCTTTCACGTTTAACTTAAGTGTATCTACATAATCAAGGTATGGTTCTTAGAGATAGCACTGTTCTTTCTTGCTTTTATATCCATATGGCAATCTTTGAATTTAAATTTAAATGTTTAGACCATTTAAATGTTTAAATGTTGGACCATTTAAATTTAAATGTTTAGACCACTTAAAATAATTACCAATATGTTTATGTTAATATATTACCAATAAATGCATATTGTTTCTATATGCTCCATTTCCACCAGACGTCCTTTGGAAATTTTTCCTCCTTTCCTGCATTCTTTTGGAATAGATAATATTTTTTAAAAATTCTATTTTATCTCTAGCCCTCTTCTGTCCTGAAGGGCTCACTACCCATGTCATAATTTTTTGCTTTTTCACATGAAAACAGTATGAAAAGGCAAAAAGATTTAATACCAGAAGATGAGCTCTCCATGTCAGTAGGTGTACAATATGGGGAAGAGCAGAGAAATAGCTTCAGAAAGAAAGAAGAGGCTGGGCCAAAGCAGAAACAATGCTCACTTGTACATGTGTCTGGTGGTGAAAGTCAAGTCTGATATTAGAAAGAACAATATTGCATAGGAACCTGGAATGTTAGGTTCATGAATCAAGGTAAGCTGGACTTGGTCAAGCAGATGATGACAAGAGTGAACATCAACACCTTAGGAATGGGTAAATTCCTAATTACCTAAAATGGGTAAATGGGTAAATTTAATTCAGATAATCATTATATCTACTACTGTGGGCAAGAATCCCTTAGAAGAAATGGAATAGCCCTCATAGCCAACAAGAGTCCAAAATGCACTAATGGGTGCAATCTCAAAATGACAGAATGATTTCAGTTTGTTTCCAAGGCAAACTGTTCATCTCACAGTAATATAAGTCTATGCCCCAACCACTAATGATGAAAAAACTGAAGTTGACTGGTTCTATGAAAACCTACAAGACGTTCTAGAAATAACACCAAAAAGGTGTCCTTTTCTTCATAGGAGATTGGTATGCAAAAGCAGGAAGCCAAGAGATACCTGGAGTAATAGGCAAGTTTGGCCTTGGAGTAAAAGATGAAGCAGGGCAAAGGCTAACAGAATATTGTAAAGAGAACACACTGGTCATAGCAAACACCATCTTCCAACAACACAAGAGAACACTCTACACATGGATATCACCAGATGGTCAATACCAAAATCAGAGTGATTATATTCTTTGCAGTCAAGTATGGAGAAGCTCTATACAGTCAGCAAAAGCAAGACAGGGAGCTGACTATGGCTCAGATCATGAGCTTATAAGTAGGGAAACCACTAAACCATTCAGGTATGACCTAAGTCAAATCCCTTGTGATTATTCAGTTGAAGTGAAGAATAGATTGAAGGGATTAGATCTGGTAGACAGAGTGCCTGAAGAACTATGGACAGAGGTTCATAACATCGTACAGCAGGCAGTGACCAAAAACATCCCAAAGAAAAAAGAAATGCAAGAAGGCAAAGTGGCTTTCTGATGAGGCTTTACAAATAGCTAAGAAAAGAAGAGAAGCAAAAGGCAAGGGACAAAGGGAAAGATATACCCAACTGAACAAATCCAGAGAATAGTAAAGAGAGATAAGAAAGCCTTCTCAAGTAAACAATGCAAAGAAATAGATGAAAATAATATAATGGGAAAGACTAGAGATCTCTTCAAGAAAACTGGAGATATCAAGGGAAGATTTCATGCAAGAATGGCATGATAAAAGACAGAAACAGTAAGGACCTAACAGAAGCAGAAGATATTAAGAAGAGGTGACAGGAATACACAAAAGAAACATATAAAAAAGGCCTTGATGACCCAGATAGCCATAATGGTGTATCACTCACTTAGAGCCAGACATCCTAGAGTATGAAGTCAAGAGGGCCTTAAGAAGCATTACTATGAACAAAACTAGTGGAGGTGATGGAATTCCAGTTGAGCTATTTCAAATCCTAAAAGATGATACTGTGGAAGTGCAGCACTCAATATGTCAGCAAATTTGGAAAACTCAGCAGTGGCCACAGGACTGGAAAAGGTCAGTTTTCATTCCAATCCTAAAGAAGCTCAATGCCAAGGAATGTTCAAACTACCATAAAATTTCACTCATTTCACATGCTAGCAAGGTAATGATCAAAATCCTTCAAGCTAGGCTGCAGTACTACCCGAACCAAGAACTTCCAAATGTACAAGTTGGGTTTAGAAAAGGCTGAAAAACCAGAGATCAAACTGCCAGCATTCCCTGGATCATAGAGAAAGTATGGAATTTCCAGAAAAACATCTGTTTCTGCTTCACTGACTATGCTAAAGCCTTTGACTGTGTGGATCACAACAAACTTTGGAATATTCTTAAAGAGATGGGAATATCAGACCACCTTACCTGCCTCCTGAGAAGCTTGTGTACAAGTCAAGAAGCAACAGAACCAGACATGGCACAACTGACTAGTTCCAAATTGGGAAAGGAGCACCTCAAGGCTATATATATTCACCCTGTTTATTTAACATGTATACAGAGCACATCATAAGAAATCCTGGGCTAGAAATGAATCACAAGCTGGAATCAAGATTGCCAGGAAAAATATCAACAACCGCATATAGGCAGGTGATACAACTCTAACAGCAGAAAGTGAAGAAGAAGTAAAGAATCTTTTGATGAAAGTGAAAGAGGACAGTGAAAAGGCTGTCTTGAAACTCAACATGCAAAAAACAAAGTTCATGGCATCCAGTCCCATCACTTCATGGCAAACAGATGGGGAAAAAGCAGAAAGCATGACAAATTTTATTTTCTTGGGCTCCAAAATCACTGTAGACAGTGACTGCAGCCATGAAATTAAAAGATGCTTGCTCCTGGAGAGAAAAGCTATGACAAACCTAGACAGCGTACTCAAAAGCAGAGATATTACTTTGCCAACAAAAATCTGTATAGTCAAAGCTATGGTTTTTCCAGTAGTCATGTGTGGATGTGAGAGTTGGACCATAAAGAAGGCTAAGCGCTGAAGAATTGATGCTTTTAAATTGTGGTGCTTGAGAAGACTCTTGAGAGCCCCCTGGACAGCAAGGAGATCAAACCAGTCCATCCTAAAGGAAATCAACCCTGAATATTCATTGGAAGGACTGATGCTGAAGCTCCAATTTGGCCACTTGATTCAAAGAACCGACTTATTGGAAAAGATCCTGAACCTGGGAAAGACTGAGGGCAGGAGGAGAAGGGGACAACAGAGGATGAGATGGTTGGATGGCATCACTGACTCAATGGACCAGAGTTTGAGTAATCTCCAGGAAACAATGAATGACAAGGAAGCCTGGCATGCTGCAGTTCACGGGTCACAAAGAGCTGGACATGACTTGGCAACTGAACAGCAACTGCCTTATGTGTTATTCCCCCTTGATGACTTTTTAGTAGCTGCTCTAGACATCTTTAGCATCATATTTTCACTTCAAATAACAGAATGGCACCATGTGTATAGTGTTAGAATCTTATATCAGTACACTACAAATTTTTAGTTCTTCAAGTTATTATTGTCATCATTTTGTTTCTATATATGTCATAAATCCCCTAGGCATTATTACTCATTACGCTTTAGACAGTCAATTATCTTTTAAAGAAATTAAAAGTTTGAAATATTGTCCATATTGATTTATGTATTTACCATTTCTGGTACAGTAGGAGTCAGTGTGAAACAATCTGAGCATATATGGATTATTCATATCTTCCAGCCACACCTGAATCTTGCCCCTTACAGGCCATTTGCACATCATAATAATTACCGCTAGACACACTGAGCTGATGACTATTTGGTTAGAAAACACCCAGTTCGTGATGGTAAGCTTAGGTTACATGGTCATCTACTGTCCCATGATTAAGCATTTGATTTCTAGCAAGCCAGAGCTGTTTCTCATTAAGAAAAGTTATCTGCAGAAGACAACGCAAAGTGCTTGAAAGGCCTAGAGGTAGATACTCTTATTTTCATATTGGTACTTGTCAGAAGTTGCAATACACAGTTGCAATATAAACATCTGCAATACACACTTCAAGTATAATCAAATCTGCTGAATCATAAGGCCCAAGTAAAAGAATAGCCTATGATGCAGGCCAGACTTATCATATTAATACCTAAGGATATGGTCAAACCTTCTCTTGCTCTGGTTCCCACTTAAAACTAGCAGACTTACCAGTATTTCAGTAGATGGGCCAAAGTAACATACTCAAATGTGATACATATTGCTCCCCAAAAGCACAGGGAGGGAAAGGAACAGCAACTTGTCTTTCACCTTAGAGGGGATATCCTGACATGATCCAAACCACTAGACGCCCAGAAACTTCACTGAGGTCAGAGGTCTCTGAAATTTTATGGGGTTTATCTTCCACTTCCTGCTTTACATATGTCTTCCTAAGACATATAAAGTTGATGCTACTTTCTGCTCATCAAATCTAATGAGCATAATGCCATCAATAGCGTGAACTCTGTTATTTTGCTCCAGTAAAGATACTGTATCTCAGACAGCAGCTTCAATCTTCATCACACCCTAAAGAACTACATGTGATACACAGTCATTCTCCAAAATTCATCTGACTTCTCCACAAATCACATGGGATAGTTACATGGAAATATAATAGGTGTCATTACTACCGAATCTTTCAGGTCTTCTGATGGTAGCACTAGTCTCTGCAATTCCCTAGGATTTCACTATGGCAACTCGCTTGATACCTTGGAGGAGAAAGGAATTTCCAACAATTTCCACAAAGCTCTTTCTACCGTAATGGCCCATAACCATATGTCACAGAGCCACTCTGTGGATACTGCCAGTTTCTAAGTATATCTACCCCAATTATACATTCAGAAACCAGACTTAAAACCACAAAGTAAAATCTGTGGACAAATTGTACCCCCTCTGAGTCTAACTTCAGCTAATCAGTCTATCAACAGATTAATACAACCCTCACTTTGACTTCTGAACCACATTTGCATTTTAGCCCCGAGAAATAAGCATCAACTCAAAGCTGCTGCTGCTGCTGCTGCTGCTGCTGCTAAGTCACTTTAGTCGTGTCCGACTCTGTGCGACCCCATAGATGGCAGCCCACCAGGCTCTGCTGTCCCTGGGATTCTCCAGGCAAGAACACTGGAGTGGGTTGCCATTTCCTCTTCCAATGCATGAAAGTTAAAAGTGAAAGTGAAGTCGCTCAGTTGTGTCTGACTCTTCGCGACCCCATGGACTGCAGCCTACCAGGTTCCTCCGTCCGTGGGATTTTCCAGGCAAGAGTACTGGAGTGGGTTGCCATCGCCTTCTCCGCAACTCAAAGCTAGCAACTAGTTTTCCTCACATCTTCCTTTTCCCTAGAGTACTCAAGTAACTGGACCAAGACTTCATTGTAAAAGGCTCGAAGGAGGATTCATAGTAAATACTTGGGGTGAAGTTTCAGTCCTTCTTCAGGGGAAGCTCTGAAGATATCTGCATCAGTTGGTACTGCATCATAATCCTCTACAAGTGACAGCTCTGTTAATTGTGATGGCAACGATGCCACTGCATGCTGTAAGTTACTAGCATAGCATTTCCCATTACAAGGAAATCAATACTGCTCAAGCCTAAGAATATTGTCAAACTAATTCCAAAATTTTGACCAATCTTTTGGGAACATTTTCTGGTTTTGATTCAGGGTTGCACAGGGTCCAGTCAAGAGACAGAAGTCAAATTAGTAATCCAAACAGGGAATATTTGGTACAAAAATTATACTATTAAAAGTTAGTCATCCTATATACTACTATGCATAAAATAGATAACTAGTGAGACCCTACTGTTATAGCATAGGGAACTTTACTCAATGCTCTGTAATAACTTAAATGGGAAGGAAATCCAAAAAAGAAGGACCATATGTATAAGGATAGCTGATTCATTTTGCTGTACAGCAGACACACAACATTACAAAGCAACTATACTACAGTAAAAAAAAAATAATAATTTTTAAAATTAGTCATCCTCTGAAAGTAGTAAAAGAGGACTCCAAGGAATATATGGTGGCTCAGACGCTAAAGCATCTGCCTACAATGCGGGAGACCTGGGTTCAATCCTTGGGTCGGGAATATCCCCAGGAGAAGGAGATAGCAACCCACTCCAGTACTCTTGCATGGATGGAGGATCCTGCTAGGCTATGGTCCATGGGGTAGCAAAGAGTCAGACATGACTGAGTGACTTCACTTTCACATTCATACTACAGTAGAAAAATAATAATTTTAAAAAGGTTAGTCATCCTCCGAAAATAGTAAAAGAGGACTTCAAGGAATATAGCAATTGTTACTAGAAGAAGCATTTTATTACCTCTAGGATTCAGAGAGAGTAAGCAAGGAAAGAACTAAGAATTTGGAAAAAAAAGCTAAGGCCAAGATTCTAACCCAATTGGAGACAGTGTGGCTGTAGCAAATTAGAGAGCTGGAAAAGTACATGAGGGTGCCAGCGGACTGGAGCTGCTTCATAAGAAGCTGCCCACTGAGGTCCTGGTGAGCCAGCACTGGTCTTCCAGAAACCATTCCCTGGTGATAGGGGTAGGCTAACACTGATCTGCAGAAAGCTGTCTACTGAGGCAGTGAGAGGATGAAGCTGGTGCTCAGCCTTCTGGGTGCCCGAGAAGCTAGTGGAGACTGAGCACCACCAGTCCTGCACACTGCTCACCTTCATGTTATAGAAGGAAGAAAATGCACACCAGAATCAGGAAGAGAAGCCCCTTCCTCTGCTAGTCCTATCTCTGTCTCTCCTATACTCAGTCAGTTCATTTCAGTTGCTCAGTCGTGTCCTACTCTTTGCGATCCCATGGACTGCAGCACGCCAGGCCTCCCTATCCATCACCAACTTCTGAAGCTTACTCAAACTCATGTCCATTGAGTCGGTGATGCCATCCAACCACTTCATCCTCTGTCGTACCCTTCTCCTCCCACCTTCAATCTTTCCCAGCATCAGGGTCTTTTCCAACAAGTTGGTTCTTCATATTAGGTGGCCAAAGTATTGGAGTTTCAGCTTCAGCTGAAATCAGTCCTTCCAATGGATATTCAGGACTGGTTTCCTTTAGAATGGATTGGTTGGATCTCCTTGCAGTCCAAGGGACTCTCAAGAGTCTTCTCCAACACCACAGTTCAAAAGCATCAATTTTTCAGCACTCAGTTTTCTTCAGAGTCCAACTCTCACATCCATACATGACTACTGGAAAAACCAAAGCTTTGACTAGATGGACCTTTGTTGGCAAAGTAATGTCTCTGCTTTTTAATATGCTGTCTCGGTTGGTCGTAACTTTTCTTCCAAGGAGCAAGTGCCCTCCTAAACTATCTGTTGGCAAAATCTAACATTATGCCAGTTGGCAAAAAGAAATAGTCAACTATCCAATTCTAACATCACAGGGTAGAGTAAAAAAAAGGTAGATTTGGAGCTGCGAGACAATAAATGTATAAATAGCATATGGAGCCAAGAGGGGAGCCTGACAAACATCCCTTGTTTTGAAGCCAAACTAGGAGGTACAAGGACAAACTATAAAACAATAACAGCAAGACATTTTGATTCACCTCTCCCTCCAAGAGATGAACTACCTTTTGTCAGAACTTATGGCACACGTTCCTTTCTTCAGGGGATCTTCTCAACCCAGGGACTGAACCTTGGTCTCCTGCATTCCAGGCAGATTTATCATCTGAGCCACCAGGGAAGCCCATAATAGTGTTCTGCTGCTGCTGCTGCTAAGTCGCTTCAGTCATGTCCAACTGTGCAACCTCATAGATGGCAGCCCACCAGGCTTCCCCGTCCCTGGGATTCTCCAGGCAAGAACACTGGAGTGGGTTGCCATTGCCTTCTCCAATGCATGAAAGTGAAAAGTGAAAGTGAAGTCGCTCAGTCGTGTCTGACTCTTAGTGACCCCATGGACTGCAGCCTACCAGGCTCCTCCGTCCATAGGACTTTCCAGGCAAGAGTACTGGAGTGGGGTGCCACTGCCTTCTCCAATAGGGATTCTCTAATCTCTTTTAGAGTTTTCTCCCCATCAAGGAAAATTTTTTCAGCCATATTTATGTATCATATAACCATTTACTTTAAGCTCAGGCTTAAGTCTGGCTTCATTAACATTTAAAGATCAGAATTTCTTAAAGTTATTAAAAAATGTTTCATTAATCTTTCCAAAGAACCAGTTTTGATTATCTCGAATATTATCTCTTGCATTAATTTCTTTTTTAAAGAACTTTTGGGTTTATTATATTGTTAACTGTCCTTCTAGCTTCCTTATAAAATAATTTAAAATTAAAAACACTGAATAGGCAATATATTTTATATGGTTCAAAATCAATACATATTTAAAAATACACACAGTGAAAGTTCTGCTACCTACCACTTTTCTTTATCTGTTGATATCTGAAAACTCACCCCAATAAGTAAGCCACTTATGTTCATTTTCAGCATTTACTTCTTGAAAATTTTTATGTACATAATAAAAACATACATTTTTATTTTGTTTTTTTTTTTACAGAAAATGAAAATGGTTAACAGATTCTAGATGCTCTTCTTAAACTTTTCTTAAAAATTTAACAATGTAGATATTTTCATATCTGTTTACAAAGAGTATCCTTTAAAAAAAATAGAGCTATATAGCATTGGATCATACTTATATATCCTGATTTACTTTGCCAGTTCCATACTGATGTAAAATCACTTTGTTTTCGGCTTTTTGCTATTTCAAGCAGTGGTAAAATTAATAACCCTGCATTTACGTCCTTGAGTTCAGTTCAGTTCAGTCGCTCAGTCATGTCCAACTCTTTGCGACCCCATGAATCGCAGCACGCCAGGCCTCCCTGTCCATCGCCAACTCCAATTTGAGTTCACTCAAATTCACATCCATCGAGTCCATGATGCCATCCAGCCATCTCATCCTCTGTCGTCCCCTTCTCCTCCTGCCCCCAATCCCTCCCAGCATCAGAGTCTTTTCCAATGAGTCAACTCTTCGCATGAGGTAGCCAAAGTACTGGAGTTTCAGCTTTAGCATCATTCCTTCCAAAGAAATCCCAGGGCTGATCTCCTTCAGAATGGACTGGTTGGATCTCCTTGCAGTCCAAGGGACTCTCAAGAGTCTTCTACAACACCACAGTTCAAAAGCATCAATTCTTCGGCGCTCAGCTTTCTTCACAGTCCAATTCTCACATCCATACATGACCACAGGAAAAACCATAGCCTTGACTAGACGGACCTTTGTTGGCAAAGTAACGTCTCTGCTTTTCAATATACTATCTAGGTTGGTCATAACTTTCCTTCCAAGGAACAAGCGTCTTTTAATTTCATGGCTGCAGTCACCATCTGCAGTGATTTTGGAGCCCCAAAAAATAAAGTCTGACACTGTTTCCACTGTTTCCCTATCTATTTCCCATGAAGTGATGGGACTGGATGCCATGATCTTCGTTACAGATGTATAATTCCATCTGTAGGATAATTCGTAAATTTAGAACAGCTCTTTGAAAGGATGCATACTTTTGTAATTATGATAGATATTTCCAAATTGCCTTTCACAGAGATTGTATTAGCTTGCTGCTGCTGCTGCTGCTAAATCACTTCAGTCGTGTCCGACTCTGTGCGACCCCATAGACGGCAGCCCACCAGGCTCCCCCGTCCCTGGGATTCTCCAGGCAAGAACACTGGAGTGGGTTGTCATTTCCTTCTCCAATGCATGTAAGTGAAAAGTGAAAGTGAAGTCACTCAGTCATGTCCAACCCTCAGGGACCCCACGGACTGCAGCCTTCCAGGCTCCTCCATCCATGGAATTTTCCAGGCAAGAGTACTGGAGTAGGGTGCCATTGCCTTCTCCTGTATTAGCTTACCTTCCCACTATTAATATATGAGTACTCCTATTTCCCCATGGTGAGCCAAGTGATATGGATAAAAATTTTGAATCTTTGTTAATTTTATAGGTGAAAATGGCATCTCAGTTCATTTCTCTTATTAGAGAATTTATGTAGCTTTTCAAATAGCTAACAACCATTTGTATACATCTCTTAGTATTCCATCTATTTAAAATTAGGGTTTTAAAAATAGTTTTATGAGAAATTTATATATACTGGAGTTTACCTTTTTGTGATTGAGTTGCAAGTACCACCTCACAGCTTGTATGATAATTTTTATACTACAGATGTTTTATGATACTTCTGTGGTTAAATTTCACTGTTCTCTTTTATGGTTTTTGAGTTTTATATCATAATTTAAAATGTCTTTTATACTCTCCTGTTCTAAAATACTTTTCACATGGTTTCCTCTGGTACTTTTACGACTTTATTAAAAAATGTATTTTTATTCATTTTTAGGAAAGATTAAGTTGTGTTTTCCACAGAAGGCCACTGATTTGTACCAACAACAGACATTTACTAACCTATTTTTTTTGCCCACCATTTTTAGATGCTACTTTCATCACATGTTAAGTTACTGTAGGTTTCTGGTCTATCGCTAGGCTGACTGCCTTTCCTGTTTTGCACAGTCTTACATTGTATCTGTAATTCTGGTGTCCCACTTATGACTATGCGAAAGCCTTTGACTGCGTGGATCACAATAAACTGTGGAAAATTCTGAAAGAGATGGGAATACCAGACCACCTGACCTGCCTCTTGAGAAACCTATATGCAGGTCAGGAAGCAACAATTAGAACTGGACATGGAAAAACAGACTGGTTCCAAATGGGAAAAGGAGTACGTCAAGGCTGTATATTGTCACCCTGCTTATTTAACTTCTATGCAGAGTACATCATGAGAAACGCTGGGCTGGGAGAAGCACAAGCTGGAATCAAGATTGCCGGGAGAAATATCAATAACCTCAGATATGCAGATGACACCACCCTTATGGCAGAAAGTGAAGAGGAACTCAAAAGCCTCTTGATGAAAGTGAAAGTGGAGAGTGAAAAAGTTGGCTTAAAGCTCAACATTCTGAAAATGAAGATCATGGCATCTGGTCCCATCACTTCATGGGAAATAGATGGGGAAACAGTGGAAACAGTGTCAGACTTTATTTTTGGGGGCTCCAAAATCACTGCAGATGGTGACTGCAGCCATGAAATTAAAAGACGCTTACTCCTTGGAAGGAAAGTTATAACCAACCTAGATAGCATATTCAAAAGCAGAGACATTACTTTGCCAACAAAGGTCCGTCTAGTCAAGGCTATGGTTTTTCCCATGGTCATGTATGGATATAAGAGTTGGACTGTGAAGAAAGATGAGCTCTGGAGAATTGATGCTTTTGAACTGTGGTGTTGTAGAAGACTCTTGAGAGTCCCTTGGACTGCAAGGAGATCCAACCAGTCCATTCTGAAGGAGATTAGCCTGGGATTTCTTTGGAAGGAATGATGCTAAAGCTGAAACTCCAGTACTTTGGCCATGTCATGCGAAGAGCTGACTCATTGGAAAAGACTCTGATGCTGGGGAGGGATTTGGGGCAGGAGGAGAAGGGTCAACAGAGGATGAAATGGCTGGATGGCATCACTGACTTGATGGACGTGAGTCTGAGTGAACTCCGGGAGTTGGTGATGGACAGGGAGGCCTGGTGTGTTGTGATTCATGGGGTCGCAAAGAGTCAGACACGACTAAGTGACTGGACTAAACTTAACTAAACTGATTTATGACTATTAGAGTTTTCCAGTCCAGTATTCTTGCCTGGAGAAATGCAGTATCAGAATAACTGGAAGGTCTCTCCAAAAATATACAAGTGAAGCCCCTACCAACCCTACTGACTCAGAAGCTAGCAATAAAGGTGTGTTTTTTTTCTAAAGCATAACTCTAATGAACTTCCTACATTAAGTAACACTGCACTAGGGAACTGTACAGAGCAAGGGGGCAGAAGGAGTAATTCTCAAGGTTGGAAAGGATGAAACAATACATTATAGTCTGAACTGGTTTCTTGTGGCTTTCTCTTTTAACTCAGAAGATAAAATAAGTACAAGAATGTACAGAGAACTCTAGATTCTTGAGAATAATGAGATTCTGTACTGGATAAGAGTTCATATAATTAGAGATAGCAGTAAAGCAATTAATCTTAGGTGAAGAATAAAGTTTCTCTTAAATTTGAAATGGAAAGAGCAAGTACAGTTACATGTAGGCGGTTTGATATATAATAAAGCAAGAGAAAGCACATATAAAAAGCTTTGAGTTCCTTTTTCCCTTAAAGCAGAACTTGTAGAAACATAAATTAGTTAAATAAATGCTAAATAAGAACTGAGCTCACAGGGTACTCTCCATGTCTCCAATGGCTAATGGATTTGGGAATTTTAAAATAAAATGGATCTGGGTCGTAATAGCAAGCCCATCATTTACTAATTGTAAAACACGCCAAACTTCAGCTTCCTCAGCTTTAAAATAAGGATAATACTGAAAGGAACCAAGACTCCCTTAAGAAATCACAGACTACATGTATTATAAGGATGAGCTTGGAACATTTTATTATATCAGAAAGGGATCAAAGATTGCTAGGTTTTAATAAAAAGCCAAATTAGGCTCCCAACTGACAAGATGATGGCAGAAATAAACATTAATTAAACACACCTGTCTAACTATATGAATTCATAATGATATTTTTTTAAAAAATCATTGGTCACCATTGGAGAATGCTGAGTGACAACACAATATTTTGAAAAATGGCAAATAAAAGAAATAAATATATCAAGCATTTATCTTGACTTTTCTATATGAACTATAACACAGCATATTCAAGCAAGTATGTGTATTTCAACTAATAAACAGGTAGAAAATTAGAAACTACCAAAGTTTGCAGCCCCTAGTAAATAACTAGATCTGATTATGATCATCAATGGCCACCAATATCACAAAAGAGAGAGAGTAGATACTATGCATCCCCTGATGGAAATATACAATATCATTTAAGAAGAGTTTTGCTGGAAAGACTGAACATTAATATGATCAAGCTTATAGATCTACTTTGTAAAATGCACAAGAGACAAAGGAACATTAAAGGACACCATCAGGATATAGTTGGAAAAGCCAGACTGTGGGAAATTTAAGAGAAAAATAATCCTTTTTTTCCAATAAATATATATAAAGAAATGAACAGAAAGCTTAGATATTAAATGAAAGTTAAGAGCTATATCAATCAATTACAACGTATGAATCTTATTTTGATTCTTATTGAAACACTTTTTAAAAAGTGAGGCTACTGAGAAAATCTGAACACCAAATGGCAAGTGAAGTGAAGTATTAGTCACTTGGTCGTGTCACACTCTCTGCAACTCCATGGACTGTAGCCCTCCAGGCTCTTCTGTCCATGGAACTATCCAGACAAAAATACTAGAGTGGGTTGTCATTTCCTTCTCCAGGGGATCTTCCCAAACCAGGGATCAAACCTGGGTCTTCCACATTGTGGGCAGATTATTTACTACCTGAGCCACCAGAGAAGCCCTAAATGGCAACTGAAAGTGAAAGTGAAAGTCACTCAGTCGGGTCCAATTCTTTGCGACCCCAAGGACTATATAGTCCATGGAATTCTCCAGGCCAGAATACTGGAGTGGGTAGCCTTTCCCTTCTCCAGGGGATCTTCCCAACTCAGGGATTGAACCCAGGTCTCCCACATTGCAGGCAGATTCTTTACCAGCTGGGCCACAAGGGAAGCCCAAGAATACTGGAGTGGGTAGCCTATCCCATCTCCAGCGGTCCTTTCTTACCCAGGAATCAAACTGGGGTCTCCTGCATTGCAGGTGGATTCTTCACTAACTGACCTATGAGGGAAATGGAAACTGGTGGATATTAAATCATTTTCATTTTGTGGGTATAATATTCAGTTCAGTTCAGTTCAGTCCCTCAGTTGTGTCCGACTCTTTGCGACCCCATGAATCACAGCACGCCAGGCCTCCCTGTCCATCACCAACTCCCGGAGTTCACTGAGACTCATGTCCATCGAGTCAGTGATGCCATCGAGCCATCTCATCCTCTGTTGTCCCCTTTTCCTCCTGCCCGCAATCCCTCCCAGCATTAGAGTCTTTTCCAATGAGTCAACTCTTCGCATGAGGTGGCCAAAGTACTGGAGTTTCAGCTTTAGCATCATTCCTTCCAAAGAAATCCCAGGGCTGATCTCCTTGCAGTCCAAGGGACTCTCAAGAGTCTTCTCCAACACCACAGTTCAAAAGCATCAATTCTTCAGCACTCAGCTTTCTTCACAGTCCAACTCTCACATCCACACATGACCACTGGAAAAACCACAGCCTTGAGTAGACGGACCTTTG
Organism: Bos indicus x Bos taurus; assembly: GCF_003369695.1. Lineage (NCBI taxonomy): Eukaryota > Metazoa > Chordata > Mammalia > Artiodactyla > Bovidae > Bos > Bos indicus x Bos taurus. Next base: position 26,709,645 of record NC_040081.1, on the reverse strand, counting down.
CTGGCAAAGTCATGTCTCTGCTTTTCAATATGCTATTTAGGTTGGTCATAACTTTTCTTCCAAGGAGTAAACGTCTTTTAATTTCATGGCTGCAGTCACCATCTGCAGTGATTTATTAGGGTTACAATTATTTTTAGGTATTCATATTTAAACTTATATATTAGAATATATAATATTTAGGTTTTGCATCAAAATAATTCAAGAGAGAGAATAAACATGATTGACCATGAGCTGAAAATTATGTTAGTTTCTCTATACTTTTGTACAGGCTTTAAATTGCTCATATTAAGTTTTTTTTTTGTTGTTTTTAATTTAAAAACAAAATGCATGCCCCTCTTCCTCCCTGGAAAGCCTTGCTTTTCCTGACCAGGCTTCCTGCCAGTAGGCAGCCACCTCTCACCAGAGTTCCATATAGCCTCTGGCACCACAGAGGAGTCAAGACAGTGAGTCCAAAACAGACCCCAGTTTCCTCCAGACACGCAAGGTTTCAATCATGGGCCAGATTTTCTAAAAAAAATAATAATTGTCAAAAAAATGATGCTAAAGAAACATAAAAACCCAAACCAACATTTGAAAACAGAGGGTGGATAGATAATTCTTTACAAAGGCAATCATTTTTGATAAGATATATCTGACAGATGCTGATGTGGCTGAATCCAACACCAAGTTTTGTGGTCAAAACTCCACGTATAAAGCTCCTTTTATGTACTGACAACAAAAAATTACCTGGAAGATTGGACTGAAGGACTGAAAAATGTTCAGAACAGGGAATATTTGAGTCTGCTCAGTATCATGACTATCATTTCTCAGGAATGTATAATTGGCATTCCCATTCACATGCTAGGCCAACATATTGTAATTTGCGTTAGAGGTTTAATCCAGGGTCATATCACACAGATCAGGAGTTGGCAAAGTTTTTCAGTAAAGGGCCAAATAGTAATTATTTTAGGCTTTGTAGACCATACGCTATCTCTACTGCACACTATTTTATTTTACAACCCTATAAATTTTTTATTTCGGTGCCTGTACAAGAAGAAGCACAAGTCTATAGGCCATGATTTGGTTCATGGACCACAGTTTGCCAAACCCTAAGGACTGTCTTGTAAAGTGTGCAAGTTTAAAGTCCACAAACGTGCTATGGAAGCAACCAACTACAAGTGGACCACACAGTCATTGACTGGGAAGGACTGCATCAAGAATGAAGATGAGACAGCTATGCTTCACCGCAGCTGGAAGGCAATTTCTCTGTGAGTGCCAAGTGTACAGTGAGCTGCACTGCAACATCATGCAAGCAATGATTACTGACCAAGTGTCCCTGACCTGTATAACGTGTTTGCCCCACATCTTTCTTGCACCTTTCACCTCATCACAGGTCTGTCAACTCAAAGAAAGAGAAAATAAAGGTATAACATTTCTTAGCAGATTCAAATAACTGATGAATCCTGTTTGGGTCTTTGCCCTAATTAGTGGAAGACCCCACTTTAAACAGTTCAGGCATGGCTGTACTTATGGAGAAAGTTCTCCAATCTGCCAAAGTTAAAGATGATTCTATCAAAACTTGAACACATAACTGATCTTTCTTTGGAAAAAATTTTTATGGCACAGAAGAAAAAGAACCAGTAGATAAATGTTTTGGAGGTCACGGAGGTTGTCAAAGAGAAGAAGAAAGACAAGATAGGAGGCTTGACAGCAGCATAGAGGTAAAGAAGTTAGGCTATTGTGTACAAATGGGAGACAAATTCGCATTTAACAACTAATAAATAGTCTATAAAGTGCCTTCTCTTCAAAAAAAAATCCTGAGATGAAAGAGGAGGATCTAATAGATCAAGATCCTCTATTCCCAGCAGCTCTTCTTTTTGACAGGCATGTAATTTATGGTTTGATATATACATATATTTGGGGGGGGAAGAATTTCCCTATTGCCCCTATTTCTTTATCTCTTAATGAGAAAGATATTTAAATATACTTGATATATTTGGCAAAGATACTTGTCAAATATACTTGTGAAAGATAGGGTTCACTGGCCTTAGTTTTTTGTACTAAAATTAAAATGGCATGTTTCTTTATTTTCAAAATATTATGTATTCATGAATTCTCACACCTCCTCCCTCCTAGCACCAAGAAATTACTAACCATTGTTAACATTTTGATAAACATCTTTTAAGATTTCTAAACATATAAATATGTATAATAGTTTTAAATCTGTTTTTCTGTTTTGTAATGGCTTTTTAAAACTCAATACTATGCTCCTGACATCTAGAATTCCACTTTAATAAATACAGATCCATATGAAAGTGAAATTTGCTCAGTAGTGTCCACTCTTTGTTACCCCATGGACTATAGCCTGCCAGGCTCCTCCGTCCATGGAATTCTCCAGGCAAGAATACTGGAGTGGGTTGCCATGCCCTCCTCCAGGGGATCTTCCCAACCCAGGGATTGAACCCAGGTCTCCCACATTGCAGGTAGATTCTTTACCCTCTGAGCCACTAGTGAAGCTCTATATACATAGTGAAAAAATAAGAAAAGTCAACAATTTATACCCAATATAGGAGAAATAATAGAGATATTAATATTTGGTAATTAGAAAGAATTAGACAAGATCATATATTTAAAATACCTAACACTGAACTGATGGGCCAATTCTGGAGAAGAATCTTTATACATTGATACATCCATAAATAGGCATCACCTATTAAGAGATAGCTAGGAAATTCAGTGACCGAGTCCATTCTTTCCACTCTAACCTCACTGAGAGAGAGTAACACAGTCTTATTCTCAAAAAGAGTACTCCAAGTATACTTAAATTTTTAAGGTTTAAGCAATACCCAAGAACTGATGAAACATCAGAAACTAGTAGTTCTCAAAGGCTAGTTGGTAAGTTTCTCTGACAGTCTCTTAAGCTAGATAAAAGATGGGAGGCCCACTTACACCAAACATTCTCCATTTCTTATAACAAAATTATAACAAAGAACTGGGGAAAAAATAATTAAAGTGGTATAAGGATTCAGGTAAAATTAGTAAAATTTTAAAACCTTGTTCTCTTTCAGCTGCAAAATATCATCAGAATAGCTTCCAGAAATGTCATTGATTTTGGCAAATGAGAACATGCTAATCGAGATCAGCTCTTAACACTTTATGAGAACCCATCTGCTGATAGATAATTACACTTTGAATCCCTTGCTTAACATGTAGGTATACAGCATCCCATACCCTTTAATATTCTGGTTCCTATAGATACATCTAGCAGGGATTGACTCTACAAAAGCCATTAACTATACCCCACATAACAATTTTAAGAAACAATCCCCAAGATATTTACAAAAGCAAATAAGTCTTTACCAGCTAAGCCACCAGGGAAGCCGAAGCAAATAATTCCAAATCTAAATTAGAGTAAAATTAACACGGGGTTTTTTACTTTAGGCTTTTAGTAGGTACCTGTGTCATAATGTGCTTCCTCATCCCATTTCCTTCTATAAAGATGGAAAGTTTAGACAACCAATAATTTTCCTTTTTCCCATCACATAATTTGTGAATTGTCTTGAAAAATAATCATGAAGGCATAGATTGATTTCCTTTAGCTTTTTTGTGAATTTCATTTACCTGAACGCTAAAGATATATAAATCTTATGTTTGTATCTTCTTTTAAAAAGTAAGCAAGGATAGCTATACAACTGATTTTTCAGATGCTTTCATCTTAAAATTCACTTGTTGAATGATATGCACAAAGTGCTGAAGACTTTAATCATTCTTGAATTCTGTTACAGTTCCATTTTTAAGCTTTAATCATGATTGTGCACATTCTTACCTGTGAATTACAATTTCTCTAAATTATTTAGATAGCTAATTTCAGATCAAATATATTATCCACTTCTTTAGTTTATCCTGTAACCTCTAACTTTTAGCTAAGTCTTTTCTCTGATCTCTTCAAGATATATTTCTTATAAAAAAATTAAAATTTTATGATAAAGGGAGAAAATATGTTACAGAATATGATATTTTAGGGGAAAATAGCTTAGGTTATGTGCCTATTTTTATTTTTCACCATTCCTCATGATCACGTTCTCATACGTGAAAGTCACTCAGTCGTGTCCAACTCTTTGCGACCCCATGCACTATACAGTCCATGGAATTCTCCAAGCCAGAATACTGAAGTGGGTAGCCATTCCCTTACTCCAGGGGATCTTCCCAACCCAGGGGTCAAACCCAGGTCTCCTGCATTGGAGGCAGATTCTTTACCATCTGAGCCACCAGGGAAGTCCAAGAATACTGGACTGGGTAACCTATCCCTTCTCCAGCAGATGTTTCTGACCCAGGAATCAAACCAGGGTCTCCTGCATTGCAGGTGGATTCTTTACCAACTGAGTTATTAGGGTAGCCCTCTCATAAGTTTATGTAAAACAGAAGATATTTCTCAAGAAATCAAATCAAAATGCATAATGTCATTCAACAAGATACAAAAACAAGTGTTATTCACATATTTAATTTTGAACTCTACATTTTATACAATTTACTCCAAAGAACTAAATACAAATGAGGAAACTTGTTCTTCACAAGGAACATCCCTAAGAAACTATGTATATGATGAAAAATAACCTTTGCATTACTGTCAATTTTAACTATAACTGTGAGAAAAATTAATCAGCGTAAGGGTTTATTTTGTTCAGTTCAGTTTGTTCACTCAGTCGTGTCTGACTCTTTGCGACCCTATGAATTGCAGCACGCCAGGCCTCCCTGTCTATCACCAACTCCCGGAGTTCACCCAGACTCATGTCCATCGAGTTGCTGATGCCACCCAGCCATTTCATCCTCTGTCGTCCCCTTCTCCTCCTGCCCCCAATCCCTCCCAGCATCAGGGTCTTTTCCAATGAGTCAACTCTTCACATGAGGTGGCCAAAGTACTGGAGTTTCAGCTTAGCATCAGTCCTTGCAATTAACACCCAGGACTGATCTCCTTTAGAACAGACTGGTTGGACCTCCTTGCAGTTCAAGGGACTCTCAAGAGTCTTTTCCAACACCACAGTTCAAAAGCATCAATTCTTCAGCACTCAGCTTTCTTCACAGTCCAACTCTCACATCCATACATGACCACATGAAAAACCATAGCCTTGACTAGACGGACCTTTGTTGGCAAAGTAATGTCACTGCTTTTGAATATGCTATCTAGGTGGGTCATAACCTTTCTTCCAAGCAGTAAGCGTCTTTTAATTTCATGGCTGCAGTCACCATCTGCAGTGATTTTGGAGCCCAAAAAAATAAAGTCTGACACTGTTTCCACTGTTTCCCCATCTATTTCCCATGAAGTGATGGGACCAGATGCCATGATCTTAGTTTTCTGAATGTTGAGCTTTAAGCCAACTTTTTCACTCTCCTCTTTCACTTATTTTGTTGAAGATTAGTAAATGTGATTTCCCTAGATACTTAGAGCTCAAAATTCTTAGGTAAAATACCTTTATTTTATCCACTAAAAGACAGTTTTAACTCAATAGTTTTACTAAAAATTTTCACTAACCTTAATAAATTTTACATTTACCATAGAATGTAATTCTTATTACTGATCCATTTTGAAGTCTATCCAAAAGCTGTTAATTATCGAAAATATTACCAAATCATTAATTCCAAAAATAATGAAGAGAATGACACTTTGATTCATACTATTCAGTAATTTTATTGCGATTTTCCTTTTGTGGAGTTATTTTCACAATGTTTTAATGAGTTATAGATTTAGTCATAAAATAAGGAGTTAACAACTGTAGTAACTAGCACATAGTAAGTGTTTAATAAATATTTTCTCTAATATTATGCACAAAATATAAGGAATAAAAAGTCTTGAGCCAAGGGCTAGGACAATGCTAATAGAGTGCTGTTCCTGGGACCTATGTTGGTGAGAGGAAACTGGGACTAAACTGGATCATAAACAGTTTGGGAGAAGACTGGATCATGGAAACCTGAAACAGCCAATGGGAGAATCTGGAAGCCAATATAGCATGAATATATATAGTCAATATAGCATTGAAAACAATGCCAAACAAGGGGCACAAATAAGACCACTTATTTAGTAGTCTTACTAAAGACAACTTTGAGGCACAGTGCAAAGTGAAAATGTGGTATTGCCTGTTCAAATAGTATTGAGTTTCAAGATAACAGCAGTTGAGCATTAAATCAAGCATGTGGTCCTTCTGAATGGGATTCTGTGGAACTGCACTGGTTGGACACTCAAGAAACTTACCTTGAGTGCAAATACTTATGATAAATCTATAAACAGGAGAAAGAATAGGAAGGTCAAATATGAGAAAGCTCAGAGTTCATCACATCAAACAGGTCAGGTTAAGTAGCTCAGGACTAAATCTGTGAAGGACAAGAGAGAGTGCTAAGGACAAGAAAGGGCTTAAGGCCTGCTTTTATACAATACTAATTATGCAGCAAAGAATCATCTGCTGTGGCTTTACTTTATCCAGGATAACCAAAGCATGTTTGCTCTAGGGTATAAATGTACAGGAGTGTCCTTACTAACCGTACTCCTCTCACCAGATTATCCAGTTTGGTATGTTCAAAGAAGCCATAAAAGAACAGCACAATACTTAAGAGTAAGTATAAAAAAAAAAGTGGTAGAAAATAAAATTAAACAGATAGGCTGGGTCTATATTATTAAAGACCTTACCAACTATGACTTAAACGTATAAATTTTATTCTTAAAATGGTGGAAATCACTGGAAGCTTTTGAGCAAGACAAGTATATGATCTGATTATGATCTAATTTCATTTTGGAAAGACATCTCTGAATGATATATGCAGAAGAGATCATATAGAAATATCAATTAAAACTCCTAAGTTCCTTGGAAAAAGAAATTGGTACTATTTAGTGACTGGTTTGTTGGATTGAATGGGAAAGACAGGTAGGAGAAATCAAAACTTCTGATTTGGACATAGGTGATTTGAGAAGCCTATTAGATATCTGAGCAGATGCTGAATATGCAATTTAAAAATATATATAAACCCTGACATCTGGTTGGGGAACTGAGGTTGCATACAAGCCTCAGAATCCATATTTTTGTGACTATTCTCATGAAGAATGGATGGGATAACATTTACTCAAGAAATGTCTCTGTGTGTGTGTCAGTGAGCAGAGGCAGGCATGAGTATAAGGTGGCCTTTCTTTACCTATATCTTCTTTTTATATATCTTCTGCTGTCTTTTTATAATTACCATTAAAAATAAAGAAACTTCATAAGGTAACTTCTGCAATAACAGTGTTTTTAAAAGCCCAAGATGCTCAACATCACTCATTATCAGAGAAATGCAAATCAAAACCACTATGAGGTACCATTTCACGCCAGTCAGAATGGCTGTGATCCAAAAGTCTACAAGCAATAAATGTTGGAGAGGGTGTGGAGAAAAGGGAACTCTCTTACACTGTTGGTGGGAATGCAAACTAGTACAGCCACTATGGAGAACAGTGTGGAGATTCCTTAAAAAACTGGAAATAGAATTGCCTTATGATCCAGCAATCCCACTGCTGGGCATACACACTGAGGAAACCAGAAGGGAGAGAGACACGTGTACCCCAATGTTCATCGCAGCACTGTTTATAATAGCCAGGACATGGAAGCAACCTAGAAGCCCATCAGCAGATGAATGGATAAGAAAGCTGTGGTACATATACACAATGGAGTATTACTCAGCCATTAAAAAGAATACATTTGAATCAGTTCTAATGAGATGGATGAAACTGGAACCTATTATACAGAGTGAAGTAAGCCAGAAAGAAAAACACCAATACAGTATGCTAATGCATATATATGGAATTTAGAAAGATGGTAACAATAACCCTGTGTACGAGACTGCAAAAGAGACACCGATGTATAGATCAGTCTTATGGACTCTGTGGGAGAGGGAGAGGGTGGGGAGATTTGGGAGACTAGCATTGAAACATGTATAATATCATGTATGAAACGAGTCGCCAGTCCAGGTTCGATGCACGGTACTGGATGCTTGGGGCTGGTGCACTGGGACGACCCAGAGGGAGGGGAGGGGAGGGAGAAGGGAGGAGGATTTAGGACGGGGAATGCGGGTATACCTGTGGCGGATTCATTTCGATATTTGGCAAAACTAATACAATATTGTAAAGTTTAAAAATAAAATAAAATTAAAAAAAAAAAAAAAGCCCAAGCCAAGAAGATAAAGTAAAATCTTGATTATAACTTCAGACTTCCTAGATCCCCTGGTTTACTAAAAGTATATTTTTTGAAATGAAAGAGACATGTTTGATATAAAAGGATATTTTAAAAAATCACTGTAGCATGTTTGGTTTACTAAACACTGTCATGTATTTTTCCCTGATATAAATCTACCTGCGATCTACAGAATTTAAGAATCTGCCTGCAATGCAGGAAACCTGGGTTCAATCCCTGGGTTGGGAAGATCCCCTGGAGAAGGGAAAGGCTACCCACTACAGTATTCTGGCCTGGAGAATTCCATGGACTATATAGGGTCACAAAGATTCAGACACAACTGAGCGACTTTCACTTTCACTTTTACAGAATTAAAGTATGGTAGGCCCTACAAAACTAATTTTTCAAAAGATTATTCCAGTTAATTAAGGTAGAAAGTGAACAGTAACGCCCCTTGAATAATGCAATACTGGTGGTGATAACGTGTGTCAATTGTCCTTGTCTATGTGAACGTGTTAGCCAAAGTGCAAGGAGAAGACCATAGGCAAAGGATTAATAAAAACCCTTTCCCTCTAGCTCCAGTAACCCTGAAAAGGTTCCCTGCCTCCAATAACCTGAAAAGAGTCAGTCCACTGGATTGCTAGGCAACAATTCTTACATGCTGCCTGATTAGTAAGATGTAATTGCATTTGGAGAACTATAAATACATAATGGGGACACCATGGCTTTATCATTTGTACCAGACATGTCCCTTGTAGGGATCCTGGAAGTTATTCCTGAGGTAGTTAAAAGAGACAATGTTTCCTGTGGGACATGAGACTTTTAAACCAGGGAGAGAATATCACACCCTCCTCATATGTATCGAATCTCCTTACGCTTGAGCTATTATTCTGTGATTGCTAAAAGGACTTCTGTAGAAGAATTCCTGACACTTTCAGCAGGCAAGCTGTAGTTCCTGTCCAATATCCTTCTAAACAGATAGTTTAGTGTAGTCTATGATAGTTTTATGAGTGCAAATGTTTAGGTGAAACTTTCTAGGCAGCACAGTAGCAAAGAATCTGCCTGCAATACAGGAAACACAAGAGACGTGGGTTCAATCCCTAGATTGGGAAGATCCCCTGGAGAAGGAAATGGCAAGTCACTCCAGCATTCTTGCCTGAAAAATTCCATGGACTAAGGAGCCTGGTGGGCTATAGTCCATGGGGTCACAAAGAGTCAGACACAACGAGTGACTGAACACACACACAAGTGAAAAGTATTCAAAGTCCAAGATATTACTCTGGCTGGCTCATCAGTCTTCAAGCTGTATAAAGGATAGTTAAGATTTCTGCACAAATGGACTAAAAGAAAATGCTCCAAAACTACGATATGACATAAGCCCCTGATCTAATACAAAATGATGGAGAGGCTGTGGAAGGAAATAACAGTATAGTTGAGGCTTAGGTGGGCTTCCGTGGTGGCTCAGACAGTAAAGAATCTGCCTGCAATGCAGGAGATCCAGGTCCAATCCCTGGGTCAGGAGGATCCCCTGGAGAAGGGAATGGCAAACACGTCAGTATTCTTAACTGGAGAATTCCATGGATAGAGGAGCCTGGTGGGCTAAAGGTCATGGATTTTCAAAGAGTTGAACACAACTGAGCAACTAACACTTTCACTTTTTTCCCCCAAAGGCTACGTACGGTAGTAATGGCTAAAAGTTGGTTGAGACAGAGAAGTCAATAAATAATCTTTATTAGGCCTTAAAGAATAAGAATCAAATCATAATCCTGTTGGGGAAGTCCAAGAAAATCCTAAGGTTATAACTTCTATTTCTGCTTTATTCCTCACACATCCCATGTCTTTCTGTATATTTCAAGGCATGTCCTAGATAAGAGTTACCAGATGTCTCAGTTTGTCACAATGAATATTTGAAAGGGATCAGATGGCCCACTACGGCAGTGGTATGGTTCAGGTGAACAGACACCAGCGCTCACGTTACCTGCTGAGGATGACAAGTGGCTAAACAGGTAATGCCACCACCACCAGTCTCACCTTACTTGCACCCCTTTGCTTGCTAAAGAAATATGTGAACTGTGGGGCCACAAAGTCCTCCATAAAGAAGAAAACCCAAATGGAAATGGCTTTGTAGAAAATACAGTAAAAATCTTTCATCAACTAGATGTGGGTAACTGATGTGCATATGAAATTCAAATTATGGAAAAAAGTCATTTCATATAAAACAGGATTGGTTGTTTTGTCAAAACTGCTCCAAAGTATATTTCTCACAGTTGCCTCCAGACTTTAAGCAGTGCTTTTTCACAACACATAACCTGAATCTTATATGAAATACTCCATTTAGTAGGGAAGAGTACATGTGAAAATTATATATTTAAGAAGTTATCACTCAATAATCTTCCTATGAGGAACTCTTTCCCAATAAAAACTCTTTCCCAATTAAATGTATTTGTTTCTCTTCTGAATGAATTTTTAAAAAACTAAAGAGCAGAGATAACAGTATCGTTTTCCGTATTGAGTACCCTGAATTAAAGAACAACTGTTCCTTCCATTAAATACTGAGCTACTACTGCTAAGCCACTTCAGTCGTGTCCAACTCTGTGCGACCCCATAGACGGCAGCCCATCAGGCTCCCCCATCCCTGGGATTCTCTAGGCAAGAACACTGGAGTGGGTTGCCATTTCCTTCACCATTATAAAAGTATACACAACCGTTTAATTTTGAACATCTAAGCAAACAATTCATGGCAGGGGGGAGGAACTATACCTACCTACTAGTCTTAATAAAGTTACCAAGGACTTCATAAACAATAATACTTTTCAAGTAGACTTTTTTAAGGAAAAATAAAATCATCATTGAGTAGTGGGATTCAGAGAAAACATATCATTAGAATCTAACAGGAATTTCCACAAGTTTCAGGGTAGACAGAGCAAACCTGAAAGAGAAGGATGACTTCAATACTCTCCTATGATGCTCTCTTGTTAAAAATCATGAACTAAAATTGTGGATAATAATCCTTCCACTGGGTCTATGCTGTAGCATGAGATACCCAGAGTACTATTCCACCCCATCTCTCACCATTCATCTACACATATCTTTCCTTGTCCACTGACAGATGTATCTCAAAAAAAAAAAAGTAAGAGAGATAGGAAATGTTATATCCTAACATGTAATCGTCCCTTCAAGTAAAAATGTTTTTAAAACCCTATTAAACATAGCTGCTACAGATTGTCATTTTACAAGTACTCCAACCAAATACATTGTCAATAAAATTCCCTTAAATTTTCTGCATTCATGGGTAGAATAAAAAGATGTCATTTTGTACATAAAGTTGATAATAAGAGAAATAATGATGTGAAATTTTTTGAAAACCTGTGAGCAGTTATGAATAGGACTAAAGCCAACAAATGGATATATCTGTCTGAAGAAAAGGCTGATTCTTTCTCTTTACCTATAGTATTTACCTAATTGAATACTTCCACCAACTTAACAGGTTATAAGCCAAACACTAAAGGAAGATGTGCTTCAATATGGAAAAACAATCCTGCTATTCTTGCAGAGAGGTAGTTCTACTTCTACTACATGTATAATTGCAAATCTCTGTTGCAGGTGGCACTTCCTACTGCTGATTCAGGCACAGAGAGAAAGCTGCCTTTGCTTCAAGATCATCTTGAATGTTTTTGCCTTGAATTATATTTTATAGGAAATGAATATAGTCACTCATTTTATTTTCTATTTCTGCTTTCCTGATATATCCTTGTCCATTCTTTCTTTTATAGCCATTACATACCTTTGTGTGTGTGTGCCTCTAAAAAGCACTATTTTAATTCATTTATTATAACCCAAAGCCTTTTCCTTTCATATGAATTTAAACGATTTACACTTAATGCCATGATAAAATAAATTAATTCTGATTTCCATGTCTCATTTGCAATCAATTCAAATTTGTACCACATCAAATAATGGTCCTTATCTTACCTTGAACGTAGCTAAAGTTTCCAACCAATGATGGGTTTCAAATTTTCATTCTCCACAGAAATTTTAAAAATTAAATTCTGTATACATTGGAATCATTCTCTCAAGAACAAAGATTGGTAATCCATCCAGCATGGAGAAATGCAGCTACTATCAAAATCTGCTTGCAGCTAAGTTGTAGGCCAGACACACAATCATAAAGAGCCACAAGGTGACTATGGCTTCCATGGGTGCATGTGCACGCTAAGCCACTTCAGTCGTGTCCCACTCTTTGCGGCCCTATGGACTGAAGCCTGTCAGGCCCCTCTGTCCTGGGAGGGGACAGAGGGATTCTTGTCTGGGATACCCTAGGCAAGAATACTGGAGCGGGTTGCCATAGTCTCCTCCACAAGATCTTCCTGACCCAGGGATGGAACCCACATCTCTTATGTCGCCTGCATTGGCAGGCAGGTTCTTTACCACTAGCGCCACCTGGCTTCTGTAGAACCATCTAAAATCAACTGCTTCACTCCTCAAGTGTAAAAAAATACTCTATCATTTATTATTGTATTCTTTCTTGTAAACTCCACTAAGATGAAAAATTTGACTCTATTTTTTGATGTTTGACTGCTGACATCTTTTAAAGCCTCACCATTTCTTTTTTCCCTTCTGCCTACATCTGAGCAAGCTGATAAGAAGACCTGGATGATCCCTTCTTCAGTCTTAGCATGAGTTTCAAACCGTACCAGCATGTGGGACCCCTCAGCCTAGCCACTGCTAACCACAGCAAAACCCCAAGATAATTGATTCAAAATTCAGTAGGAAAAGATGGTTGAACAGAAAATTATAAAAGTTGAATTATAAAAGTTAATAACTCAAAAATGATTCAGGATAGGAAAATGCGTCACCTAGTTCCTTAAAATGTCAAGATTAAATTACACACATTTATTTTATGAAATAAATAATTCTGGCATCATAATCTGACATATTTGCTATTATTACTATGCTGCTGCTGCCGCTGCTGCTACATCGCTTCAGTCGTGTCCGACTCTGTGCAACCCCCTAGATGGCAGCCCACCAGGCTCCTCCGTCCATGGGATTCTCCAGGCAAGAACACTGGAGCTGGGTGCCACCTCCCTCTCCAATGCATGAAAGTGAAAAGTGAAAGCGAAGTCGCTCAGTTGTGCCCAACCCCCAGAGACCCCATGGACTGCAGCCTACCAGGCTCCTCCATCCAGGGGCCTTTCCAGGCAAAAGTACTGGAGTAGGGTGCCGTTGCTATAGACAATCTCAAAGGTATAAAAATCCAAATTAAACATAGGCATCAAGTGCATAACATCACTCCTTCCTAAAACTTAGATGTTCTGTGCTAAAATAATAATGATAATGCATTATACATCACCCTCCCTGAAGTAGGAAATGGTAACCCACTCCAGTATTCTTGCCTGGAAAATTCCATGGACAAAGGAGCCTGGTGTGCTGCAGTCCATGGGGTCACGAAGAGTCAGATACAACCTACATCAACCTAAAACCTCTAACAATTTTTTATGTAATAACTAAAACCCTATAAAAAATCTATATATTCACCAAACTATTGTAAGATATAAAATGTTAAAACATAGCTTCCTGATAAACAATTCACATAGCTATTAACAAACAGTTGCTTTGAATGTTTTAATATTATCTTATTCCAGCAACAGTGAAATCTTTGCTGACAATTTCTATATATTCATAAAACATCTACAGTTGAATTTCATATTCTACCAAAGTTGCATTTAGAATATACCTAGGAACTTTCTCTGCATATCATTTTGTTAAAATGTTTGTGTTGGGTATAGAGGATGCACATTCTATGACATTACTGTACTCATAAATAAGGGGCAGTCTCTACTGGGAAAGCATTAACCAAGGAGATGTTCTGTGAGTCAGCTGCATATTTGCAAAATTAATTCAACAGCATTTTATGAGAATCACCTACCATCACTCAAAAATTAAAGATAGCTTTATTAACATAGGGCTTCCCTGGTGGCTCAGAGGTTAAAGCGTCTGCCTGCAATGCGGGAGACTCTGGTTCAATCCCTGGGTCAGGAAGATCCCCTGGAGAAGGAAATGGCAACCCACTCCAGTATTCTTGCCTGGAGAATCCCATGGATGGAGGAGCCTGGTAGGCTACAGTCCATGGGATTGCAAAGAGTCGGACACGACTGAGCTACTTCACTTTTATTAACATAAGAAAAGCTCTCCGTATGTTTAGTGAGATCCTTCACATGGTGACTTCATTAGATAGCCAAAGTGAAAGTGAAGTCGCTCAGTCGTGTCCGACTCTTTGTGACTCCATGGACTGTAGCCTGCCAGGATCCTCCATCCATGGGATTTTTCAAGCAAGAATACTGGAGTGGGTTGCCATTTCCTTCTCCAGGAGATCTTCCTGACCCAGGGATTGAACCCAGGTCTCCCGCATTGTAGGCAGACACTAGGGTGCCATTGCCTTCTCCAATTAACATCAAAAATAAGCACTAAATACACTAAAGTCATTCCCACTAAAAGCAGGATAGGATGCCAAATATCAGACACCACCATTATCATTTAACACTGTCGTACAATTCCTGTCCAAGGCAGCAAAATAGCAAACCAAAAATAATGCTAACAAAGCCAGGAGCCAAATTACCATTTCAATGGCAAGATCATACATCTTGTATGAAGAGCTAAGAATTATTTAAGAGAATTATTTATAAATCTCTTAGAATTTAGAAAAAGAGTTTTGCAAGGAATCCATTTACTGGATAACTATTTTAAATAAAATATTTTTCTATGTCACTTACAGCTAGTTAGAAGTGTTTTTCTCACTTTAAAATGTTTCATATGTGCCAAAAAGGTACAACTCTTGTAAACATCATTGTTATAATGATGTTACAATTGTTACAACAATTCTCCAATCATATTACAAAAAGCTATCACATCCATTCTCTAAAATAGCACTCATTTCAAAGATAGAAGTTCTAATAAAATAAAAAAAGATTTCTTTTGCAATATCCCTATCCTATATTAGCTGTTTGAGCAATCTAAATAGCCCAGAAACTGACCCTAATGAATACAGGAATTTAATACATGACAAATAAACATCACAAACCAATAAATTGTTCAAAATGGACTTTTGTTCAAATTATCCAGAAGCAGAGATAACTCTTTCACTATACTTGAACAAGGGACTGTGAGGCTATTCAGTGCAATAACCTCCATTTGACTATTAGGAAAAATCCCATCTATAAACAAAAGAAGTACAAAACAGGAGGTTCTCATAATCGAGACAGATAAATCAGGCCCCGGTGACATCACTGGAGCCTTTAAACAGCCTTAAACTGGACCCAGGGTAGACCTACTCTAAAATGTACCAATAAATTCCTTTTCTATTTAAGACAAACTGAGCTCTGTTTACTGTCACCTGATATACCTACCAAGAAAAGTAAAAAACCTTTAGAAGTGAAGTCGTTCAGTCGTGTCCTACTCTTTGCGACCCCATGGACTGTAGCCTACCAGGTTCCTCTGTCCATGGGATTTTCCAGGCCATAGTACTGGAGTGGGTTGCCATTTCCTTCTCCAGGGGATCTTCCCAACCCAGGGACCAAACCCAGGTCTCCTGCATTGCAGGCAGACGCGTTACCGTCTGAGCCACCAGGGAAGTCCTTTAAGGAGTCCTTAAATACCTTTAAGGAGTACACAAAGTAAACAAACACATATTTGAATATTCCAACAAAGCAGACAAATCAGAGACTCACTTGCCACCAAGCTTTCATTTAAACAACACAGAGCTGCTCTGCCTAAATAACTGCCCCAATATCTAGGCAATTTCTGCTACTTAATATAAGACAACAGAGCTTGAATACAGATGCACTAAGATGACCAGTATTAGTTATGACATTGACTTATACTATTACACTGCATGTTTAAGCTGTGTATTTTTACAACTACAACTGTATCAGAATTAGTAAATTTGCAAATATATTTATCCACATTTTAGTTTGGATATCCATCTGCAGTTCAGTAAAGTACTGTATTATAGTGTGTTTCATGAGTAGAGGTTGATGTATATTTCATTTAATGTTTTCTACTGGATTATGCTATGACTTAAATACAACTGAAAGATTGATGCCTCAGAGTCTTTAGCAACTTATTTCATTTTATATATATATATGTATACATATATATATATCAAAGCTGAAGGAAGCCTGTTTAATATACCAAAAATATATGGTTTATAATATAATCAAATATATTATCTACTTAATATTTAAATGAATTTAGTGACTAACAATTTTTTAAATTACACATTTAGTGAAAAATGTGATCTAACCTGACTCTCACAAAAGGCAAATTGAGTATGGATATACAGTATGTCTTAATACATAACCTGTCAAAATTTAAAGAGAAAGCCACACTTTAATATTTATTCCATTTGGAAAGTATTTTTGTCACATTCTTTTACCATAAGCTAACAAGAAAATATATCTTCATCTGTAGAAATACTGATAAAAGACATCAGAAATGGCTGCAAATATATTCCCTTTCTACTAGACCAACTATTATTGTTACCATTCATAAATCAGGAATATGTAATATCCATAAAACACCTTCACTATTAAGTGAATAACCAGTACTCAAATTGCCTAATTTAGTCTCTCTACCTGTAACTATACAAGTGACTGCTTTATTTATTCACAAGTTTATTTTTTCTGACAATCAATATCAGTTATGGTCCTTTTTATTAAATGTATAATACGTATTCAGAAATATGAAGAAATTTCATTCTTTTTTTTAGTTCAGCATTTACAGATGTCAAAAGGCTCAAAATTCAAATACGGGCCCATCAATTACAGCAAAACATTACGGAAATGTTTTTTCCTTATTGCCTCTTCTTTTTAGTAATCTAAGCAATCAATCGAGTTCACTGAGCCAAACATTGTTCTCAAATAAAAATACTTATAAAAAGAAGATTAAAAATGCTCATTTGGTTATCAGCAGAGTAAGATGGGCTTTTTTCAGAAAGCAACCTGCAACTGTATCTCAGACAAGTGCTTTCTGAATTCCATAATGAAAATACTAAAAAAAAAAATAAAACACTGATCTGAAATAAATTTTCAGTTTTATATTTCTGAAATAACTCCCATAATATTCAATTACAAAGAAAATTTCAAATCCAATCAGCCAATGTAGTGATTTAACTATTAAAAATAAATAATTAAAAGATTTAACCTTTTGAATGTTATTGTTTAGTTACTAAGTCATGTCTAACTCTTTGAGACCCTATGGACTGTAGCCTGCCAGGCTCCTCTGTGCATGGGATTTCTCAGGCAAGAATACTGGAGTGGGTTGCCATTTCCCTCCCCAGGAGATCTTCCTGACCGGAGTTCAAACCGGTATCTCCCTCATTGGCAGGTAGATTCTTTACCACTGAGCTACCAAGGAAGCCCAACCATTTGAATGGTATTGCTTATTATACATCTGGACACCAGATAGTCTGTAAGTCAGTGTCTTCATTGTCTTTCACCCAAAAATATAAAAGATTCTGCTGCTTTATGAAGTTTTTAGAGTACAAAAGGAAAGCAGTATTAATATAAAAACTACATTTAACATATTACTTTATATCTTAAAAGTATCAATATCCATATACTCCCTACCTGTACTATACCACTTAGGTATAAAGTTAAAAGAAATGAAGGAGAGGGCTTATATATTTTTGAAAAGTTTTCAACAATGAGCACTGAAACAAAAGGGGTTTCCTGATAGACTTATATCTTTCATTTTAGACTGTGGAGTTGAAGCCTTGCTAATATTATGCTTTATTAGCAAGCATATTTTGAAAAAGAGTTCTTCTTTTCCTAAGCCTACAATGTATTTTTTTCCTATCAAAATCCAAAATCCTACGTGCCATTTATTACTGAAGTCAGAAGAATATACAAGTAGTTATTACATTTTTCACTTCTCTAGTAAACAGTTTTCCTGATGATATGATGTAAAAAGCCTAGATCATTTAAAGAAAAGTTAAAGTATTAATCACTCAGTCATGTCCAACTCTTTGCAATCCCATGAACTGTAGCCCACCAGGCTCCTCTGTCCATGGAATTCTCCAGGAAAAAAATACTGGAGTGGATTGCCATTCCCTTCTCCAGGGGATCTTCCCAACCCAGGGATCAAACCAGGTCTCCCATATTGCAGGTGGATTCTCTACCATCTGAACCACTAAGTTCAGTTCAGTTCAGTCGCTCAATGGTGTCTGACTCTTTGCAACTCCATGAATGGTAGCACGCCAGGCCTCCCTGTCCATCACCAACTCCTGGAGTTCACTCAAACTCACATCCATCGAGTCCATGATGCCCTCCAGCCATCTCATCCTCCGTCGTCCCCTTTTCCTCCTGCCCACAATCCCTCCCAGCATCAGAGTCTTTTCCAATGAGTCAAGTCTTCGCATGAGGTGGCCAAAGTACCGGAGTTTCAGCTTTAGCATCATTCCTTCCAAAGAACACCCAGGACTGATCTCCTTTAGAAGGACTGGTTGGAACTCCTTGCAGTCCATGGGACTCTCAAGAGTCTTCTCCAGCACCACAGTTCAAAAGCATCAATTCTCTGGCACTCAGCTTTCTTCACAGTCCGACTCTCACATCCATACATGACCACTGGAAAAACCATAGCCTTGACTAGATGGACCTTTGTTGGCAAAATAATGTCTCTGCTTTTGAATATGCTATAGGTTGGTCATAACTTTCCTTCCAAGAAGTAAGCGTCTTTTAATTTCCTGGCTGCAGTCACCATCTGCAGTGATTTTGGAGCCCCCAAAAATAGTCTGACACTGTTTCCACTGTTTCCCCATCTATTTCCCATGAAGTGATGGGACCATATGCCATGATTTCGTTTTCTGAATGTTGAGCTTTAAGCCAACTTTTTCACTCTCCTCTTTCACTTTCATCAAGAGGCTTTTTAGTTCCTCTTCACTTTCTGCCATAAGGGTCATGTCATCTGCATATCTGAGGTTATTGATATTTCTCCTGGCAATCTTGATTCCTGCTTGCACTTCTTCCAGCCCAGCGTTTCTCATGATGTACTCTGCATAGAAGTTAAATAAGCAGGGTGACAATATACAGCCTTGACATACTCCTTTTCCTATTTGGAACCAGTCTGTTGTTCCATGTCCAGTTCTAACTGTTGCTCCCTGACCTGCATACACATTTCTCAAGAGGCAGGTTAGGTGGTCTGGTATTCCCATCTCTTTCAGAATTTTCCACAGTTTATTGTGATCCACACAGTCAAAGGCTTTAGCATAGTCAATAAAGCAGAAATAGATGTTTTTCTGGAACTCTCTTGCTTTTTCCATGATCCAGCAGATGTTGGCAATTTGGTCTCTGGTTCCTCTGCCTTTTCTAAAACCAGCTTGAACATCTGGAAGTTCACGGCTCACATACTGCTGAAGCCTGGATTGGAGAATTTTGAGCATTACTTTACTAGCGTGTGAGATGAGTGCAATTGTGCGGTAGTTTGAGCATTCTTTGGCATTGCCTTTCTTTGGGATTGGAATGAAAACTGCCCTTTTCCAGTCCTGTGGCCACTGCTGAGTTTTCCAAATTTGCTGGCATATTGAATCTTAACCATAATTCCACAATAAGGTAACCATTTCACAAAGTAATTAATAATCTTTTGCATATTTCCTTATGAGTATATATGTCCAGAAACATCCAGGCTGTGCTCCTTGGACATCCACTCCCCCCTTGCCACCTCAGGGTCTCTGATGCTCTCTCTGCCTAGAATGTCCTTTTCTGAACCCTCCTCCAAGTCATGTTCTTCAGATCTCTCCTCTAACCTCACTTCTAAAGCTGAGTCTTCCTTTCTTGATCTCCATGACTAGCTCAAATTCCTCTATTTAAACTCTCAAAATTCTGACTACCTCTCCTCCCTGTGATGCTTTTCCTTTATTTTTTTTTTTTTTTCCCTTCACTAGGCTGACTATAAAATCCTGGGAACTTTTGTGGGCAGGGCCGTGTTTAAGTGTGGCTGCAGGCTCAGTGAGTCTTGAGACTGGCTGCCTCTCTGCTTGTTGGTGGGACTGTCCCTGCCCGGTTAGTTGCTTGGCCTAATGTATCCCAGTACTGGTGCCTACTAGGTTGGGATGTTGTGTGAGAATAGGGTTAGGTCCTGAGGTTAATAAGCTAGAGGGAGGATTCTACAATGGTGATTGCCAGCACCAGCATCCACATAGTAGAATGAGTTTCCCCAAATGGGCTGCTGCCAGTGTCTATATGGCCCCAAGGTGAGCTGCAGTTGCCTACTGCCTCTCTATATAGGACTGTCAAAGGTTAGCTGGTAGGTCTGACCCAGACTCCTTTCAAATCATTGCTTTTGCTCTGAGTCCTGGAGCATGTGGTATCTTGTGTGTGTCCTTTAAGAGTGGAGTCTCTATTTCCCCCAACCCTCAAGATCCTGGAAAGTAAGTTCATGTTGTTGTTGTTTAGGTGTTAAGCTGTATCTGATTCTTTCAAGACCCCATGGACAGTGTGTAGCCCACGAGACCCCTCTGTCCATGCGATTGCCCAGGCTAGAATACTGGAGTGGGTTGCCATTGCCTCCTCCAGGGATCTTCCCAACCCAGGGACTGAACCCACATCTTCTGCATTGGCAGATGGATTCTACCACTGAGCCACCCAGGAATCCCTACTGGCCTTCAAAGCCAAACATTCCAGGGTCTTGTCTTCCCAGTGCAGAAACTCGGGGCTGGGAAGCCCAATGTAGAGCCAGAACCCTTCCTCCTTGAACTTCTGTGATTTTAATTATTCTCCATTTGTGGGTCACCCACCCAGGGGTATAGATCTTGACTATACCTCAATGGCATGCCTTCTACCCATCTCACTGTTGTTCCTTCTTTATATTTTCAGTTTCTTTACTGATAGGTTCCAGGCTTTTTCATCAACAGTTGTTCTATAAGTAGTTATAATTTTAGTGTGTCTGAGAAAGTATATGAGCTCAGAATATTTCTACTCTGCCATCTTGGGAAGTTCCCCCTGGCCATGTGTCATTTTTGACATTAAGAGCAATTATGGGTATTTCAAAGTTTACTGCTTTGCCTAAGACTGCCATTTCAAACTAGTCAATCCTCAAGTTCACCGCTGACAGTATAACATTCTAGGACATTCTGTATAAGAGTTTCAAATGCCAGCAATATCTCTAAAGGTCGCTGTAATTTTAACAGGTTTAGTTAGAAAACCTATTCTCATTCCCAATTTAAGTTTCACTATATGTTTAAAGATTAACTTGTACTTTATTAACTAAAAAACAGTTGTATTAGTTACATATATATTAAAATACAATGTAATAATACACATAGTAATAGAATGTTTACTACTAACCATTAACATTAAATTTTGGCATTTAATCACCAACAACAAAATGATGCTATTTATAACATCAAAGATCCTATAGTCACAGTTTTCAAAGTTTGTTCCAGTGACCCCTGGGGAGTCCTTGATTTCCTTTCAGAGAATCTTCAGCATCAAAATTAATTTTATAGAAAAACTGCCTTAGTCCATGGAGGCTCAGTGCAGTTCAGTTCAGTTCAGTCGCTCAGTCATGTCGGACTCTGCAACCCCATGAATTACAGCATGCCAGGCCTCCCTGTCCATCACCAACTCCCGGAATTCACCCAAACTCATGTGCATCGAATCGGTGATGCCATCCAGCCATCTCATCTTCCGTCGTCCCCTTCTCCTCCTGCCACCAATCTCTCCCAGCATCAGAGTCCTTTCCAATGAGTCAACTCTTCGCATTAGGTGGCCAAAGTACTGGAGTTTCAGCTTCAACATCATTCCTTCCAAAGAGCACCAAGGACTGATCTCCGTTAGAATGGACTGGTTGGATCTCTTTGCAGTCCAAGGGACTCTCAAGAGTCTTCTCCAACACCACAGTTCAAAAGCATCAATTCTTCGGCACTCAGCTTTCTTCACAGTCCAACTCTCACATCCATACATGACCACTGGAAAAACCATAGCCTTGACTAGACGGACCTTTGTTGGCAAAGTGATGTCTCTGCTTCTGAATATGCTATCTAGGTTGGTCATAACTTTCCTTCCAAGGAGTTAGCGTCTTTTAATTTCATGGCTGCAGTCACCATCTGCAGTGATTTTGGAGCCCCAAAAAAGAAAGTCTGACACTGTTTCCACTGTTTCCCCATCTATTTCCCATGAAGTGATGGGACCAGATGCCACGATCTTAGTTTTCTGAATGCTGAGCTTTAAGCCAACTTTTTCACTCTCCTCTTTCACTTTCATTAAGAGGCTTTTTAGTTCCTCTTCACTTGGTGCCATAAGGGTGGTGTCATCTGCATATCTGAGGTTCTTGATATTTCTCCCGGAAATCTTGATTCCAGCTTGTGCTTTTTCCAGCCCAGCATTTCTCATGATGTACTCTGCATAGAAGTTAAATAAGCAGGGTGTTTAAGTTATCCAGTTAATAGTAATTTTTGCTATTAACTGGATAACTTAAACAACTGAAATTTATTTCTTACATTTTTTGAGGCCAAGAAGTCACAAGATCGATGTCTGGTGAGCGCCAGCTTCCTGATCACAGACAGTTATCTTCAAACTGTGTCCACACATGGTAGAAGGATAAGGGGGATCTCTGGAGTCTTTTTTATAAAAGCACTAATCATATTCATGACTTGTGAGGGCTTTTCCCCTCATGTCCTCATCACCTCCCAAAGGCTCCCCTCCAAATACCATCACACTAAGGATAAGTTTTCAACATATGAATTTTGGAGAGGCACATTCAGTCTCTAGAAAATACTAAGGCTTTATTTGCCTATTTTACTCCTGCTCTCTCATAAGCACATATATTCTTATATTTTAAATGTTTCTTAGTTTCAGTTTCTAATACAAGTGTCAGTAGACACAATCCACATAAATAAAAGATCTTTAGGGTCCTCAATATTTTAAGAGTGCAAAGAGGTCTTGAGGCCAAAGACTTTGAGTGACCTACAACCTAAATGATAAATTAAGAGAGAAAATGATCAAACAAAAAATTGTTCCTACATATATAGAACTACTTTTTAAAATATCACACATGTAAAATATCACACCTGTAAAAATACAGGTGACCCATGAACATCACAGCTATACACTGCAAGGGTGAACTTACAGATTTTTTAACAATAAATACTGCAGTATTACATGATCTGAGGTTGGCTGAATCTATGAATGGCAACTGTGAAGTGAATACAGAGGAACTATGTATATAGAGAACCACATCGAAGTTATATAGATTTTTTACAGTACGCAGGGTTAGCAACCCAATCTCTGAGTTGCTGAAGGGTCAGCTATAGTAAAAAATTAATTTACAAGTTGCATTGATAAATCCTAAATTCCTAAGTGTAGCAATAAAATATAATAAAATTAAATCCAAAACCAAAATTCACCAATATGAATATCCCTACTCTTGCAGGATGATATGAATTGAATTGTATGTCCTCCAAATTCATATATGGAAGCCCTAACCTCCTCCCCTAGTGTGACAGTATTTACATAGGGCCTTTAAAGAGGCAACTAATGTTAAATGAGGTCATAAGGGTAAGGGTGGTGCTGTGATCAACTAGGATTTGTGTCCTTATAAGAAGAGGAAGAGATACCAGGCCATGCAAAGAAAGGCCGTGGGAAAAAAAAAAAAAAAAACAGCCAGAAGATGAGCAACTATAAGCCAAGGACAGAGCCAAAAGAAGAAACTAAATGTGCCAACACTTTAATCTTGGACTTCAGCCTCCAGGCTTGTGAAAAAATAAATTTGTGCTTTTTAAGCCACCAACACGTCTAACCACAACTGCGGAAAAGAGAACTTTCCCACAAAAGGCTCTAACCTAACAACCTAACGAGAAGCCTGGCCTGCCCACAGAACAGCGGACTGAACGAATACCAAAGGAGAGCTAGCCAGCTGTGTACCGGCCCCTCCCCACCCAGAGGCAGAGAGGCAGGCTTGCCACAGCCAGAGCAGAAGGCAAGGGGCTACTACAATCTCAGCCCCAGAGACTGCATCTTTCACCAAACTGTGAGCAGGTTTCCAGCTGCTAACCATGTCTTACTGAGATCTTGGATGGTTGACATCTGCCAGGAGGGTCGCAGCCTGAGATCAGCTCTCCAGAGGAGACGTATGGCACACCTGAGATGGTGCTCTCACAGCATACCCAGGAAACCAAGCAGCCAGGACAAGGGAGGTGATTAAGATGCACAGCCCAACTGGGACAGTGCTCACCAAGCACCTGGTCGCCTGAGCCACTCATAACTGGGAAGGGCACAAAATGCATGCCCAGCCTACAGAGACTGAGCCAGAACTCTGTCTGAGTGTCTCCTGAGGAGGTAGGGGTCAGCAGTGGCCTGCCACAGGGGCTCTAGGTGCAGCAGACCTGGGTATGGCATAGGCCCTCTTGGAGGAGGTCACTATTAATCCCACCACAGAACCACCAGAACTTACACAGGACTGGGGAAACAGACTCTTGGAGGGCACAAACAAAACCATGTGCACACCAGGACCCAGGAGACAGGAGCAGTGATCCCAAAAAGAACTAACCCAGACACGCCCATGAGTGTCCAGAAGACTTCCAGTGGAGGCGGGGGTTGGTGGTGGCCTGCTTCAGAGTCGGAGGCACTGAGTGCAGAAATGCATGCATGGGAACTTTTAAAGGAGGTCACCATTATCTTCATTACCTCCACCATAGTTTGGCCTCAGGTCAAGCAACAGGGAGGGAACACACCCCTGCCCATCAACAGAAAATTGGATTAAAGATTTACTAAACATGGCCCTGTCCATCAGAACAAGACCCAGTTTCCCCATCAGTCAGTCTCTCCCATCAGGAAGTTTCCATAAGCCTCTTCCTTCTCTATCAGAGGGCAGATAGACTGAAAACCACAATCACAGAAAACTAACCAAACTGATCACATGGACCACAGCCTTGTCTAGCTCAATGAAACTATGAGCCATGCTGTGTAGGGCCACCCAAGACAGATGGGTCATGGTGGAGAGTTCTGACAAAAAGTTGTCCACTGGAGAAAGGAATGGCAAAACACTTCAGTATTCTTGCCTTGAGAACCCCATGAACTTTATGAAAAGGCAAAAAGATAGGACACTGAAAGATGAACTCCCCAGGTCACTAGGTGCTCAATATGCTACTGGAGATCAGTGGAGAAATAACTCCAGAAAGAATGAAAAGACAGAGTCAAAGCAAAAACAACGTTGTGGATATGACGGGTGATAGAAGTAAAGTCTGATGCTGTAAAGAGCAATATTGCATAGGAACCTGGAATGTTAGGTCCATGAATCAAGGCAAATTGGAAGTGGTCAAATTGGAGATGGCAAGAGTGAACGTCAACATTTTAGGAATCAGTAAACTAAAATGGACTGGAATGGGTGAATTTAACTCAGATAACCATTATATCTACTAAGGTGGGCAAATATCCCTTAGAAGAAATGGAGTAGCCATCATAGTCAACAAAAGAATCCAAAATGCAGTACTTGGATGCAGTCTCAAAAATGACTGAATGATCTCTGTTTGTTTCCAAGGCAAACCATTCAATAGCACAGTAATCGAGGTCTATGCCCTGACCCGTGATGCTGAAGAAGCCGAAGTTGAATGGTTCCATGAAGACATACAAGGCCTTCTAGAATTAACACCCAAAAGAGATGTCCTTTTCATTACAGGGGACTGGAATGCAAAAGTAGGAAGTCAAGAAATACCTGGAGTAACAGGCAAATTTGGCCTTGGAGTACAAAATGAAGCAGATCAAAAGCTAAAAGAGCTTTACCAAGAGATCGCCCTGGTTATAGGAAACACCCTCTTCCAACAACTCAAGAGAAGACTCCACAGAGGGACATCACCAGATAGTCAATACCAAAATGAGACTGATTATATTCTTTGCAACCAAAGATGGGGAAGCTCTCTACAGTCAGCAAAAACAAGTCCAGGAGCTGACTGTGGCTCAGATCATGAACTCCTTATTGCCAAATTCAGACTTAAATTTAAGAAAATTAGGGAAAATCACTAGACCTTTAAGGTATGACCTAAATAAAATCCTTTAAGATTATACAGTGGAAGTGACAAATAGAGTTAAGGTTTTAGACCTGATAGAGTGCTTGAAGAACTATGGACAGAGAGGTTTGTGACACTGTACAGGAAGCAGTGATTAAGACCATCCCCAAGAAAAAGAAATGCAAAAAGGCAAAATGACTGTCTGACAAGGCCTTACAAACAGCTGAGAAAAGAAAAGAAGTGAAAGGCAAAGGATAAAAGGAAAGATACCCATTTCAATGCAGAGTTCCAAAGAATAGCAAAGAGAGAAATAGCAAGAGAAAACCTTCCTCAGTGATCAATGCAAAGAAATAGAGGAAAACTAAAGAATGGGAAAGACTAGAGATCTCTTCAAGAAAATTAGAGATACCAAGGGAACATTTCATGCAAAATGGGCACAATAAAGGACAGAAATGGTATGGACCTACCATTTTAGGTCCTCAGAAGCAGAAGATATTAAGAAGAGCTGGAAAGAATACACAGAACTATACAAAAAAGATCTTCATGATCCAGATAACCATGAAGGTGTGATCACTCACCTAGAGCCAGACATCCTGAAATGTGAAGTCAAGTGGGCCTTAGGAAACATCACTACAAACAAAGCTAGTAGAGGTGATGGAATTCCAATTGAGCTATTTAAAATCCTGAAAGATGATGCTGTGAAAGTGCTGCACTCAATATGCCAGCAAATTTGGAAAACTCAGCAATGGCCACAGGACTGGAAAAGCTCAGTTTTCATTCCAATCCCAAAGAAAGGCAATGCCAAAGAATGCTCAAACTACCACACAATTGCACTCATCTCACACACTAGCAAAGTAATGCCCAAAATTCTCCAAGCCAGGCTTCAACTATATGTGAACCATGAAATTCCAGATGTTACAGCTGGATGTAGAAAAGGCAGAGGAACCAGAGATCAAATTGCCAACATCCACTGGATCATCAAAAAAGCAAGAGAGTTCCAGAAAAACTTCTACTTTTGCTTTATTGACTATGCCAAAGCCTTTGACTCTGTGGAACACAAAAAACTGTGGAACATTCTGAAAGAGATGGGAATACCAGATCACCTGACTTGCATCCTGAAAAATGTGTATGCAGGTCAAGAAGCAACAGTTATAACTGGACATGGAACAACAGACTGGTTCCAAATAGGGAAAGGAATACATCAAGGCTGTACATTGTCACCCTGATTATTTAACTTACATGCGGAGTACATCATGCAAAATGCTGGGCTGGATGAAGCACAATCTGGAATCAAGATTGCCAGATGAAATATCAATAACCTCAGATATGCAGATGACACCACCCTGATGGCAGAAAGTGAAGAAGAACTAAAGAGCCTCTTCATGAAAGTGAAAGAGGAGAGTGAAAAAGTTGGCTTAAAACTCAACATTCAGTAAATGAAGATCTTGGCATCTGGTCCCATCAGTTCCTGGTAAACAGATGGGGAAACAATGGAAACAGTGACAGACTTAATTTTTTCAGGGTCCAAAATCACTGCAGATTGTGACTGCATCCATGAAATTAAAAGACACTTGCTCCTTGGAAGAAAAGGTATGAACAACCTTTCCACAGGACTGGAAAAGGTCAGTTTTCATTCCAATCATTCTAAGTTTCCAAATTTGCTGGCATATTGAGTGCAGCACTTTCATAGCATCATCTTTTAGAGCATATAAAAATAGAGCCATTACTTTACCAACAAAGGTCTGTCTAATCAAAGCTATGGTTTTTCCAGTAGTCATGTATGGATGTGAGAGTTGGACAAGAAAGCTGGAGAGTTGGATGAAGAAAGCTGAATGTGGAAGAATTGATGCTTTTCAACTGTGGTTTTGGAGAAGATTCTTGAGAGTCCCTTGGACTGCAAGGAGATCTAACCAGTCCATCTTAAAGGAAATCAGTCCTTAATATTCATTGGAAGGACTGATGCTGAAGCTCAAACTCCAATTCTTTGGCCACCTGATGCAAAGAACTCATTTGAAAAGACCCTGACCCTAGGAAAGAGTGAAGGTGAGAGGAGAAGGGGATGACAGAGGATGAGATGGTTGGATGGCATCACTGATGCGATGGAAATGAGTTTGAGTATGCTCCGGGAGTTGGTGATGGACAGGGAAGCCTGATGTGCTGTATTCCATGGGGTCGCAAAGAGTTGGACATGACTGAGTGACTGAACTGAACTGACTGAACACTATAATAATTTGTTATAGCAGCCCTACCACACTGATATACAAGACTGAAATTTTTCATGTTATTCTATTAACCTTCTATAATTTTCAACTATCACAGTGAGAGTTCCATGGTGGAAAAAAGATATTGCAATCACAACACAGTTCTCACAACACAGTCCTAATTCTTTGATTGTCTTTGTTGCTTTGGGAAAAAATATAAGCAGTTTCCTGAAATAAAATAAATTTTACATTAGACACAGAGCTTGAGTATCATTTCAAATGTGATCCTTAAAGAATCTATGGTTTTTCCTCTCCCTAATTGTAAAGCAAGTGGATCACTGCTAAAACTAACAAACCAACAAACATGAAGAAAACATTTACTTTTTTAACAAAAAGTAGGGCAATGTGCTTGCAGTATACTCTCATTTGGGTTCTTAGGCAAAGAATATCTTCTAAGAATACTGTAATATAAAGAGAAAACTAGCCCACAATTACTGTTATTATTAACATCAGAATCATCATGATGTAGTAGCCCTCATAAAAGTTTTCTGTTAAAAACTTACATGAAAGAAACCAAATTCATCACTAGCCAGCCAATCAGATTTAAGGAAAAAAACAGAATTTCTGTCTTCCAATTTCCCAGGACCCCAGCCTCCAGATTTCTAAACTCAGAACACTAAATTTAAAATACCACATTATAGTATTATGGGAAGAGTAACCATTTCATAAAATAGTTTTCCTTTCAGTGTTCTAAGTTTATACATGTAGCCTGCATTACTGGTAACCCTGAACATTAATGAATAAAGGCATCTCAGTAGATTAAAAAAAGAAGCATGGTACAAAGATAAATGTACACAGTCAGTATCTTCCCATCATTTATACCCAGGAAAGTACAACCAGTGTAATTAATCTACCATAACAAAAGTGTTTGCTGCCTCTGAAAGAAACAGTCTCAGATATAACTCAATACTAAAATTGCATACTCTAAGACTATAAACATGATTTTGCTTTTATTTAAGTCAGTTAGATGGATCAAATATATGTATTTAAGCTTTTAATATCTTAAATTTTCAGTTTAGTATCATATGCTTTAAGGTATAATCTTATTTGAACCCTACTAAACAAATGGAAGGAAATCTTGAAATATTAGACATAAAAGCATTGTCAATAAAACCATGTCTATTACATACCATGTTTCTACTGAAGTTTTTCAATATATTGTTAAATTCAAATAATCTGAATAAAAATTTATCAGTTTATGTCTAATTTACAATTCAACTGTATCTGAGCTTTCACAGATGTTCAAATAGTTATATTTTAAATATGCATTTAAGCAATTTCCCTCTCCTCCAAAATAATATTTTTGCATAAACAGTTTGCAAATATGAATCCACATGGGCAGCCTTTTGGCTAAAAAAAAAAATCTCAATATATCATCATTACTCAAAATATTTTGTGTATATCCTAGTAGGTAAATAGGGATGTGTCCTATGTAGGATGACTTTGCATGTCCTCCAGGTAGCCCCAGAGGGCAGTGTTGGCAATAATGACCCATCTGTTCACTACCAGCAACCAGAAAACTTCTAATGAAGACAGATGTGGGTCACCCTGTACAGGCAGGCTGCAGGGTGTTAATGAATCCACCTAATGGTCACTACTTGCCACTCTTAACTGATTGATGACCTAAAAGGTTTGGTTTGAAAAGCAAAGATGAGTATTTCATACTCATCAGTCTTACCAGGACACTGCTTTCACTTTCTCTTACAAACTCATTCTTTACTACTTGCCTTTATCAATTCTTAGAAAATACTACTATTGTTTATTAGACTCAGCCTTTTAAAATAAACTTACTACTACTAGAACTTTTGAGAAATTAATTCCTCCTAAATTTCTTTACTGACTGACCCACAAGATAGCTCCATACGGTGACACAGCAACACTATATATATACAACACAAAAGGTAACATTTTCTTTTACAGCAAAATTCTTTAGGAACATTTGTATGTGTTGTATATATGTTATTTATATAGGATAAAAATCTCTCTATAATGTTACTTTTTAAAATATATTTTCATTAACTGCTTTGAAATAAAATTATTTCACTCCAGGTTCCAAAAAGAATGCTCACTTACAGAGGCCACTTCATGAAATATTTATATGCCCATTAAAAAATGTATAGAGATGCTCATTTTACTTTCCTAAAGATGCTATGGTAAGACTCAAGAATCATAATTTATGTAGCTGTTTTTCAGAATAAATCTGTATTATATTATACCTAAACTCATAAAGAAAAACTAATGTAGCTATAAATTGGTTCTTAGAAAAATTAATACAAATAAAAGGTAAATACATACAATCAAAAAGTAAAAATATACTTTAGAAAATACACATTTATATATACATAAAACTGTATTTTATGTATTATCTAATGTTAATAGATATTAACATATCTATTAATATGTCACTAAGACATATTAGGGGTCGCTAAGAGTTGAACACGACTGAGCGACTTCCCTTTCACTTTTCACTTTCATGCACTGGAGAAGGAAATGGCAACCCACTCCAGTGTTCTTGCCTGGAGAATCCCAGGGAAGGGGGAGCCTGGTGGGCTTCCGTCTATGGGGTCACACAGAGTCGGACACAACTGAAGCGACTTAGCAGCAGTAGCAGCAGTAAGATAAGAAATATTATCTAATGTCAAGCAATTGTTTATGTTTGAAGGAATATCTATAGTTTATAAACTATATTGCTATAAAGTTCACTTTCTGTATTGAGTTTTTTTTTTTTTTTTTTTACTTTACAATATTGTATTGGTTTTGCCATACATCAACATGCATCTGCCATGGGTGTACATGTGTATTGAGATTTAAAACAACCTGTTGCTTTAGTCACAAATGAATAATTTACCCTTTAGAACAAATCTGTTTACTAGATTGGTAACCATGATTGACTTTCACTTATACTAGCTGGCAATCCTTAACAGTTACAATTCATATGTGAACACAGGCACACAACAAATATAAACACACACACACCACCCCAGTCGCTACTCTTAGAGAGAAAAGGTGTCTCTTTTAGTCTACCAAATCTAAAATATCCAATACAAAAAATCAATGTGAATTTTTAAAAAGCAGAATAGGATGATTCAAATAATTTAAAATTAGGCAAACTCAAAGTATAATTATAAACACAGCAATAACACAATCACATTATGAAATATAGCAAAGATTAGTTTTACTCACATGAAGGCAGTGATGTAAGTAACTATCACAATTTCTATCTTCAAGAACAGTACACAAAGATGAATTGCACATGGCTGCTTCTGTCACTCAATTTTAGGGCATTATATTAGAAAAGTACATAGGGATTTTTTTTTTCAAACAGCAGCAATTAATATATGTAGTATCTTAAATGCAATAAGTGTTTTCATACACATTATCTCTTGTCTTACGTAATCCTGTGAAGTAGGAATTATCATAACTCTCATTTTATATATTAAAAAACTGAAATATTAAGTTACTTTTCAGCATCCACATTTAATAAGAGATGAATCAATTTCACATCCATATTCTCTAACTCATAATCTCCATAGTCTTTTTCTTTCTACATGTCAAAGTTGAAAACAAGGTCTACTTGATTTATATCACAACCATACCTTGTTTTATAGCAACTTCACTTGCCTTTTATTCAGCTAGCATGGATATATGAAACAGAGTGTAAACACAAGATACAAGCAAAAGGTATCTATGAATAAGTATAAAAAATATCCCATAGGATGAACCTGGAGATTATCATACTAAGTGAAGTAAGTGAGACAGAGAAAGACAAATATCATATGCTGCTGCTGCTGCTAAGTCGCTTCGGTCGTGTCTGACTCTGTGCGACCCCATAGACGGCAGCCCACCAGGCTCCCCCGTCCCTGGGATTCTCCAGGCAAGAACACTGGAGTGGGTTGCCATTGCCTTCTCCAATGCACGAAAGTGAAAAGTGAAAGTGAAGTCGCTCAGTTGTGTCTGACTCTTAGCAACCCCATGGACTGCAGCCCACCAGGCCTTCCGTCCATGGGATTTTCCAGGCAAGAGTACTGGAGTGGAAATATCATATGGTATCACTTAAATGCAGAATCTAAAAAACAATTATAAAAGTGAACTTATTTACAAAACAGAAACACTCACAGACTTAAAGAATTAATTCATGGCTACCAGGAAGAAAGGGTCGGGGAGAGCATAGATTGGGAGTCTGGGATTGACATGTACACGCTGCTTTATTTAAAACAGTTAACCAACAAGGGCATACTGTATAGCACAGGGAACTCAGCTCAATATTCTGTAATAACCTAAATGGGAAAAGAATTTGAAAAAGAATGGATACTTACATGGGTATAATTGAATCATTTTGCTATACACCTACAACTAACACATCACTGTTAATCAACTATACCTCAACATAAAGATTTTTTTAAATCCCATAGCAAAAATTTAAGACTGTTGGGTACTTCTCATAGTCAAGTAGCTGGAAACTTTATTCAATTCTTGTTTGATTATATTGTATTTCCCAAGTACACAATGGTTTAGTGGCCCAAGCCGCATGCAATTTTTCAAAAAATGAAAATAAAAACTGGGATACTACAGGGTCTCTATTAAAAAATAACAAATTTAAAGGCAGGTTTAGCATGACGTGATTAATAAGGTTAGAGTGGGGTAGATACAGAAAGTATAGATAGAATAAGGTAGCAGAAACAGACAGCCAAAGCAATGAAAGATCAGAACAAAAGAGTAGATCTGACAGCAATCTGTAACGTCTCTTCAAAGGTGCTCTGAATGGCCCACTTAAACTTGCAGTGGCTCTCACTCTGCAATTATCCGCAAGATGTCTCCTGATATCTGACACCACAGCCCCCTGTACACAATCATGAAGGCATGAGCTTCAGGGGCTGTGGTGACAGAATGTTCCCACAACAAGAGTTCACCAGGAATGAAGGTCCACTCTGATGTATATGGCATTCCAGTTTAATTATAATCGGATATTCTGGTTTATTAATGCCATAATTGACTAAGGG
Organism: Bos indicus x Bos taurus; assembly: GCF_003369695.1. Lineage (NCBI taxonomy): Eukaryota > Metazoa > Chordata > Mammalia > Artiodactyla > Bovidae > Bos > Bos indicus x Bos taurus. The sequence continues at coordinate 26,676,221 of NC_040081.1, read as the reverse complement.
TAATAGATTACTTGATGGATTTACAGACCAGAAAAGTATACTCTCTAGGAGCAGACAGTAGAAAGCCATTAATGGGAGAGAAGGGTTGCAGAAATTTTCATTTGGCTTCTATGATATCAGGACAGAATTGAAACCTTTCACTTTCCTAGGACAATTCTCTAATGATGCACAGAAATCGAAGTAATTACAAACTACATTTTTCCAAGACAAATCACTGAGTCTGTAAATTTAGAATTATTTGCATTCCCAAGAGACCCAGAAAATCTTAAGTGTCTTCCAGTTACTCACTGAAGGGCATGGGATGTATCATGGCTCAGAGATTTTACACAAAGAGGTGTATACAGGTATAAGAGCATGTGTAATGGGCTATCAACAAGGGAGGCCCATTACAGGTGAAATGACAGAGTTGGAAACATTGGAAAACAGGCTGGTGAGTTTGTGCTTTTGAAAAAAGAAGGTGAAGTCCAAGTTCAGTGGAGTAATATGTAATCTAGCATTTAAGACATTATGTTCATCTTTAAAACACACAGCCAAACATGCACAAATACAGGCACCAACATGTTCACACTATTTGTGTTCTGCTCTCTCTGCCTAAACCATCTCTTACTATTTTACCAATCTAATATTGACCTTCCCAGACTCTGAGCTGTTCCCTCACTTTCCTACCTATAATCTAACCCCATTCTTTAGACCTAATAATCAGCTACCTTTGAATTTTCCCTGTCTTCCTTATCTACATTTTAGATGCTTCCTTGACCACATTTATATCTTTGCCTTGGCTCTCAAGGCTGTTGCCCTCTACTAGGTCCCCTTAGCTCTGAGAAAGTTAGAGTGTTAGTCACTCAGTTGTGTCTAACTCTTTGCAACCGCCTGAACTATAACCCACCAGGCTGCTCTGTCCATGGAATTCCCCAGGCAAGAATACTGGAGTGGGTTGCCATTCCCTTCTCCAAGACATCTTCCCGACTCAGGGATCAAAGCCTGGTCTCCTGCATTGCAAGAAGACGTCTTTATTGTCTGAGCTACCAGGGAAGCTTTGGGAGCATGACTAAATACATGGTTGCAAAGTTCTCATATCAGATAATGAGAGTCTTCTGTGGATTTTAATCCTGGTGACAAGAACTCCTTTTACATAGGTATTTAAAGTGAAAGTGAAAGTGAAGTCGCTCAGTCATGTCCGACTCTTTGTGACCCCATGGACTGTAGCCTACCAGGCTCCTCCCTCCATGGGATTCTCCAGGCGAGAGTACTGGAGTGGGTTGCCATTTCCTTCTCCAGGGGATCTTCCCGACCCAGGGATCTAACCCGGGTATCCCGAGTTCCAGGCAGATGCTTTAAGCTCTGAGCCACCAGGGAAGCCCCACATATATGTATTTAGGAATATCATAATTTCTTCTTTCTAAATCATTGATAAAAATATACTGATATAAATTTTCCTTTACTTTGAATAGGTCAAGAAGATTTTTAGTGGAGTTGGATCCTTTTATTCATAGAAGTTCTTGGAAAATATGAACTAATACATTATTATATGAAAAACAGACAAGACTAACAAGTGGAAAAAAGACTGTAGGAAAAAATACTGAAAAGGAAATGCTCATAGCTTATTGAATTTAAATGTCTATCAGATTTATCAATTCACTCATCAAATACACAAAAGGACCATTCTAGGAAGTAGGGATACATCACAATGAACAACAACAACAAAAAAAATCTATGCCTTCTCACAGTTTACATTCCAGTAAACTATATAAATCATATAATTTACACTACAATGTCATTTACTAACAATATAATATACCCATTTTCAGTGTAAACTCTTGAGTTTTAAAAGATCCAAACTTCTGTAACCATCACCATAATCAAGGTATAGAATATTTCTATTACCGCAAAACTTTTCATGTACCACCTTCCAGATAATTCTTCTACTCCAGGACATAGGCAACAGCTAATTTTTTTTCAGTTAATTTGTCCTTTCTAGAGTTTTATATAAATGGAATCATATAGTATTGTTTTAGTATCAGGTTTTATTTGCTCAGGAGGATAATTCTGAGACTCACCATGAAGTTTTGTGAATAAATCATTCCATGGTTAGCTCTTTCTATTGCTAAATACTATTATGCTGTACAAATATTCACAAATTATTTTTCCAATCACATACTGATAAACATTGGGTTGTCACCAGCTTGGGGAATATTCACAACAATAAACAAAACTGCTATGGTTATCACAGAACTCATGTTCCTTTTACAAATACTTTGTTACAGTATAAAGACAAAATAATTTGGGGGAGGGGTAGGTAATGGCTCAGATGAATAGAGAAAAAAAATTTTTAACTATAAAAACCCAATATATTACTTTTACTAAAGTTAAATGAAGATGTATCAATAGGGTACAATCCAAAAGAAAAGTTTCACATGTACTTAGACTTTAAATGTGTTATGTTTTTAGTTTTACAAAAAAATAATATTTGAGTACTAGGTATTTATCACTATAATAAGTACTGTAGTAGCATACCTTCTTCACTGTTCAAATTAACTCTTACAACAAACTATGAGATAGTCTCTATTTTATAGAATAGCCTCATAACAGTTGAACTATTTGCCCAAGGGTCTACAGCTAACAAACATTAAACCAGAATTCAAACCCAAGTTGGACTTTCACAAAGTCCATACTATAGTTTTTTAGTGTTTTTGACTTTAATGAAAGACGAATCAGAAAAGACATTTAAAAAATACTGATGCAAGAAAGAACTCTCCATTTTTTTAATATACTAAGAATAACAAGATTTAGCAAATCAAAAAACCTCAGTCTACAACAAAGATCATCTACTTCACTTCATTTTGAAAGCATTTCCCCTAAAGTCAGGAACAAGACAAGGGTGCCCACTTTCACCACTACTATTCAACATAGTTTTGGAAGTTTTGGCCACAGCAATCGGAGCAGAAAAAGAAATAAAAGGAGTCCAAATTGGAAAAGAAGAAGTAAAACTCTCACTGTTTGCAGATGACATGATCCTCTACACAGAAAACCCTAAAGATTCCACCCGAAGATTACTAGAGCTAATCAATGAATATATTAAAGTTGCAGGATATAAAATCAACACACAGAAATCCCTTGCATTCCTATACACTAATAATGAGAAAATAGAGAAACTAAGGAAACAATTCCATTCACCATTGCAACAAAAAGAATAAAATACTTAGGAATATATCTACCTAATGAAACTAAAGACCTACATATAGAAAACTATGAAACACTGGTGAAAGAAATCAAAGAGGACACTAATAGATGGAGAAATATATAGTGTTCATGGATCAGAAGAATCAATATAGTAAAAATGAGTATACAACCCAAAGCAATCTATAGATTCAATGCAATCCCTATCAAACTACCAATGGTATTTTTCACAGAACTAGAACAAATAATTTCACAATTTGTATGGAAATACAAAAAACCTCAAATAGCCAAATAAATCTTGAGAAAGAAGAATGGAACTGGAGGAATCAACCTGCCTGACTTCAGGCTCTACTACAAAGCCATAGTCATCAAGACACTATGGTACTGGCACAAAGACAGAAATATAGATCAATGGAACAAAATAGAAAGCCCAGAGATAAATCTACGCACCTATGGACACCTTATCTTTGACAAAGGAGGCAAGAATATACAACGGAGAAAAGACAATCTCTTTAACAAGTGGTGCTTGGAAAACTGGTCAACCACTTGGAAAAGAATGAAACTAAAACACTTTCTAACACCATACCCAAAAATAAACTCAAAATGGATTAAAGATCTGAATGTAAGACCAGAAACTATAAAACTCCGAGAGGAGAACATAGGCAAAACACTCTCTGACATACATCACAGCAGGATCCTCTATGACCCACCTCCCAGAATATCGGAAATAAAAGCAAAAATAAACAAATGGGACCTAATTAAACTTAAAAGCTTCTGCACAACAAAGGAAACTATAAGCAAGGTGAAAAGACAGCCTTCAGAATGGGAGAAAATAATAGCAACTGACAAACAACTAATCTCAAAAATATACAACCAACTCCTACAGCTCAATTCCAGAAAAATAAATGACCCAATCAAAAAATGGGCCAAAGAACTAAATAGACATTCATCCAAAGAAGACATACAGATGGCTAACAAACACATGAAAAGATGCTCAACATCACTCATTATCAGAGAAATGCAAATCAAAACCACAATGAGGTACCATTTCATGCCAGTCAGAATGGCTGTGATCCAAAAGTCTACAAGCAATAAATACTGGATAGGGTGTGGAGAAAAGGGAACCCTCTTACACTGTTGGTGGGAATGCAAACTAGTACAGCCACTATGGAGAACAGTATGGAGATTCCTTAAAAAACTGGAAATAGAACTGCCATACAACTTAGCAATCCCACTGCTGGGCATACACACTGAGGAAATCAGAATTGAAAGAGACACATAGACCCCAATATTCATCGCAGCACGGTTTATAATAGCCAGGACATGGAAGCAACCTAGATGTCCATCAGCAGATGAATGGATAAGAAAGCCATGGTACATATACACAATGGAGTATTATACAGCCATTAAAAAGAATACATTTGAATCAGTTCTAATGAGGTGGATGAAACTGGAGCTGATTATACAGAGTGAAGTAAGCCAGAAAGAAAAACACTAATACAGTATACTAACGCATATATGGAATTTAGAAAGATGTAACGATAACCCTGTATGCGAGACAGCAAAAGAGACACAGATGTAGAGAACAGTCTTTTGGACTCTGTGGGAGAGGGAGAGGGTGGGATGATTTGGGAGAATGGCACTGAAACAGGTATAATATCATATATGAAATGAATTGCCAGTCCAGGTTCAATGCATGATACAGGATGCTTGAGGCTGGTGCACTGGGATGACCCAGAGGGATGGTATGGGGAGGGAGGTGGGAGGGGGGTTCAGGATGGGGAACACGTGTACACCCATGGCAGATTCATGTTGAAGTATGGCAAAACCAATACAATATTTTAAAGTAATTAGCCTCCAATTAATATAAATAAATAATAATAAATAAAAGAACCCAATGAAACAGGTTCTACATCACTATTCAAACTTTCACTACCTGAAAGCAAATATTTAAATAATGACATGCCAAATATCTTACCCCAAATTCAATACTTAAATAGGAATTTTTTATGAATCTGAAGATGTATGCCAGCAAAAAAAGTACCCTGCACAAACATAGGCTGACAGTGAAGAGCAGTCTGCAGTCTATCTCAGCTCTTAGCCTAATGTGATCACTACTGTTTGGTTTAGAGCACCTTACTGTACTTAGCACATTCCCACTCCCTCCCACCATTCCCATGCTCCTCAAGCTTAGCACTTCACTGGTCCCAGATTGTGCTTTTGCCAGGTGGCTAAGGATACAATCAACCCAGAAAATTTAGATATTTTTAGTACCTATAACATACTATTATACTATTTATTTACAATACAGAATAGGCTTTTTCAAATTAAAAAGTAATATTTGATATAGAACAGTATTATTGTCTACTGCACACACACATATCAATGTTCTCAATAAATGCTTTTTTTTCCTTAATTAGGTAACTGGTGTTTTAAATACCTTGCTGAAATTCTTGTGTGACTGTTATACAGCTGTTTAAAAGTGTTTTGGGAAATTGAGGTACAATTTTGCAGGGTTGGTTGTAATATTTTTTGTCACATAAAATAGCAAAACACACGTTCCTGCTACCCAAGTATTTGCTATCCAACATGTTTTTAGGAACAGATTAGATTTGAAAAGGGGAGTCTGTAAAATATACAACTATCAGAATAAACAACCTGAAAAACTTTTCTACATCTTCCTGCTTAAGAATGACTATTACAATTTATGTGGAATCTGGACATTTCCAGCTTGCATTAAAGCCCTCCATTATTTCCATCTTTAGAGCTCTCTCAGTACTCACTAAAACAATCTCATTTAGACTAGTCTGCCAGCTAAACAAATGTTATGTTTTCTATTTCTACTCAAAATGTCCTCATCTGCTTACTCTCCATCGATCTGTTCTCCAGTATTTCATTTAAGAGATAGTTTAACATGATTTTTTTCCTTCATTCAATAATTCTTTTCATCTACAATATGTTAGGGATTTAAATTCAATAAGATGTAATCCCTCAAGAATGGCATGGTTTGGCAGAAACAGACAATTATAATATAGTATGATAAATGCCATGATTGAGGTATGCATAGATAACTAGGAGAAGAATCTCACTGATGACTGGGAGTCAGCTGCATGAAGAGAAAGGGAGCACTGTAGGGAAAAGACTAGTTTATGCAGAGGGAGATAGGTAGTGGCTGAGGGGACAGTTCAATATGACTAAAGTCCTGAATGCATGTAGAAGAATTATGATATGTGCAGTTAGAATAGTAAAGGGTCAGATTGTAACAGTTTTGCATATCAAGATAAGAAGTATTAAGGCCCATCTCACTCCGTATATCCCTGGAGAAGGAAATGGCACCCAACTCAAGTATTCTTGCTTGGAAAATCCCATGGACAGAGAAGCCTGGTGGGCTACAGCCCATGGGGTCACAAAAGAGTCAGACATGACTTAGCGACTACACAACAACACTCTGTATATCCCCATATTTCACACACACCCTGTTTTCAGCCTTCATAGATTAATGTCATTCATTCATTCAGCAAATGTTAGACGGAATACCATATATTTTTCTCTAATTGTTTCTTCTACATAACTTGTGTCTCCAAAGGCAAATAAAAAATAAACTTCTTTTTTCTTAACCTTCCAAAGCCCTAAGGCAACTAGTGTAATGCTAAGCATACAATATTCACTTCTATAAATGCTTCTTAAATTAAAATATTAATAACCTAATTATTATCAGGTTATTTAAAATCATTAAGCTAGCTTTTATATTGGAAATAATCCTAAATTAACAAAAAGTAAATATCATATGCAGATAATTATAGGGAACTTTCCTTTAGGGAACAAAAAAAACTGGATAAAAGCTTATCTTTGCCTTTCATTTTAGACACATTCACAGGACCCTATTTTTTCCCATCGATCTATTCTTCAATCTACCACCAGCCTGCTATCTTCAACCCAATCCATCAGAAATGCTTTACTAAAGCAACCACTGATCTCAAAATTCTGCAAAGTTCAGGGGACTATTTTCAGTTCTTATCTTTGTTAACTTATCCAAAGTATATAAGACAGGTGGCAGCTACTTTCTTGAAACACAATCCTCATCTGGCTCCTGTGAGATCACTCCTCCATATTTTGTCCCTACCATTTTTAATCCTCCTAGTTCCTTTCTTAAATCCCTTTTCCTCCATTTATCCATTAAATGCTATCAATCAATCCTCACCTTTTATGGATTATATAACTAACCCAAAGACTAATTCCTAAATCTCCAGTCCAAATTTTTCTAAATTTTCTACTATCTTCAAAACATTTCTACCTATATAACAAATAGATGCATAAAAGAATGTGATCCCCCAGTATTATGTACACACACACACACACACACACACACACACACAGTGTAGTAAGCTTTCTTTCTATATTTTCTCTCTGTACAACACCATTTATCCAGCATTTTAAATGAGAAATCTATGTCATCCTCAACTTTGCCAGTCATCTTCCCATATCAAATTAACCACCAGATAAAAATCAATGCTAACAGCCAGGTATATATCACTACCCTCTCATTTCACTATCTCAACACAGCCATCCACTATGTGAATCACTACATATCACCTCATGACTTCTCCTGTCCTCCCTTTCCCCACATTCCATCCATTTGATTCACAGCTTACTGTCCTATTTTCCTGAAATTACAAAACTGTTCATGAATCTTCCATTTAAAATATACTAGTTCATTATCACCCAGATAAAAACTGCTTTGCTTGAAACTTCATGGCTTTGCACATCCTCTTTACATATAATGTTCTACTCCATTTGACAAACACCTACTCTTTACTCAAAACACAAACACATTTTAGAATTCTTTCCTGACTTGTGTCATTCCCCAAGCAGAATCAACGACTTTCTCTTCTGAAGTCTCACTGTACCTTATTTGGATATCATTTTGTAATTCTTTATATATTTGTATCATCCATCAATGTGTAAGTCCTTTGATTCAGAAAACTTTGTACTATTCATCATCTTTCTAGCCACAGCATGGTATTATTAAATGCCAAACACTGTATTAAGCAGTGTGTGTGTGTATGATCACATTTCACTGAATTTTCACAATGACGTCTTTATAGATATTATTATTCATACTTTAGAGATTTAGATGGAGAAGGAAATGGCAACCCACTCCAGTATTCTTGCCTGGAGAATCCCAGGGACGGCGGAGCCTGGTGGGCTGCCGTCTATGGGGTCCCACAGAGTCGGACACGACTGAAGTGACTTAGCATTAGCAATAGCATTAGAGATTTAGAAGGAAAAGTATATAGGCTTAGAATGGCAAAGTAAGTTGCCCAAGCTCACACAACTAGTTGTAATGGAGCAAGAAATTGCAGTGTGATTCTAAAACCTGAACTCTTTACCACTAAAATACAAATAAATCTAAGAATGCTTTATTTATTTTACATAGTTCTTACATTTTTACCACAAATATGACTTCAGTATATATAAAACTCACTAATAATAGTACAAACTATTATACAATTACACTTGAAGAAAGATGCTCTTTTAAAAGATACTGAATCACTGTTTAAGCAATAGGAAAAAAAAATGTTTCCAACTTCAACTTCACTGCTTTTCTCACACAATTTTCTCAGTTCATATTTTAATGATTCTCTTTTCCTCCAACCTTTCTTGACATCTTTTCTTTCTCTTTGAAATCCATAACTTAAAACTTAGAAAAGATATCTTAAAAAATAAGAAAAGTGATCACTCAGATTTCTAGATACAGCAACCATAATTCAAACAATTAATTTGTGTTTGGGGAGAAAATAATTTTCTGCAAATCTTCCTAAATGTTTATCCTCAAAGTTCATTTCTTTCAAGATAACCACTACATACTGCTAGCTGCAATAAATTACCAAGTATCTGTTATAATGTCCACTAATCAGGTAGTTTAATAAATATTAAAGGCTAGCAATGAAAAATGAAAAGGTGAAATTTTGGGTCAGAAATATGGAACCATTCACCCTAAAAGAAAATCACTAGAATTATTGTAATGATGGACTTCAAAAGTAGTCACAAAAGGCTACATATTATTTCTGCCGCTTATGTCGTTATTAATCTTTTTAGCATATTTTTACTTATTTCAAACTACAACTTTCTACTTGAAGATTTCTATTTAATATCTTAGGTAGATGTTTCTACCTAATATTTACTTCAGACAAGTATATTATTTTTAGGTATATTCTAATCTATAGGAAAACCAAGTTTATTAATTACAACTTTAAAATAACTTTAAAATTCTAACAGTTTTCATAAATTTATATATTGATAGATAAATGAAATGAAAAATCTATAACTCAGTCTGCAACTAGAATTTAAATAACATTTTAAAATATATGGTTCCAAGTTATTTCTATCTGACAGAACTTTCAAACAAATAAAACTTCCAATTTAGGTTTGCTCAGGGTAACTACAAGGCAAATTTTCATACCACATAATTTTTAACCATTTATTTTAATGAATATGGGAAATTAACAAATAAACAAGGTTTTCTGTCAATAAAGACTCAAACTATTGGCGCCACCTAGTGAAATTTTGAAAAAAGAAATGGCCACCCATTCCAGTATTCTTGCCTGGAAAATCCCATGGACAGAGGAGCCTAGTAGGCTATAGTCCATGGTGTTGCAAAGAGTCGGACACGACTGAGTGACTTCATTTCAGTGAAATTTTACTCAGATTTTTAACTGATCAGGAGCTATTTACAGAAATTTCTTAAGTCTTTTATTACCAAGTCAAAGAATCTCAATAGAAATAACTTAAGTATTTATATATATTAAAGACTTCGTTAATATTAAAGAGAATACTAACAAGAATTTTCATTGCCAAAGGCAAGACATATTCCTGTGGAAAACATTCAGGTTGAATAAAAGTTAATATTTGGATTTCTTTTCTTTTCTCATGTATATATCAGCTATCAGTTCAGTTCAGTTCAGTTGCTCAGTCGTGTCCAACTCTTTGTGACTCCATGAATCGTAGCGTGCCTGGCCTCCCTGTCCATCACCAACTCCCAGAGTTCACCCAGACTCACGTCCATCGAGTCAGTGATGCCATCCAGCCATCTCATCCTCTGTCGTCCCCTTCTCCTCCTGCCCCCAATCCCTCCCAGCATACTGAGATATAATTTTGTGCATTATATCTTATATAATTTATCCATTAAAATGTACAACTCAGGTGTTTTTAGGGTATTCACAGAATTAAAAAACCATTAGAGATATATTTGTATTTCTTAACAGAATTTATCAGTAGAGTCAAATGCCAGAATAAATTCAAAAGATATATTGTAATAATATTGTGCATACAACCGAATTAAATAGATTCCAAGGATATAATAAACAAAAATCACAATCATTCATATTATCATATTTATATTTGAGTTATGAATATTCATGTTATATTCATGTTATATTCATATTATTGGGTTTCCCAGGTGGCTTAGTGGTAAAGAATCCCCCTACCAATGCAGGAGATGGGGGTTCGATCACTGGGTCAAGAAGATCCCTTGCAGAAGGAAATGGCAACCCACTCTAGTATTCTTACCTGGGAAATCCCATGGACAGAGGAGGGCTACAGTCTATGGGGTCACAAAAGAGTGTGACATGACTTAGCGACCAAACAACAACAATTCATATTATTATATATTGTATTTTGCTGTACCATCAGAAAATATTTACATCCAAAGACATTAGAGCATTTACTTGCCTAATTATTTTATTGCTTTAAAATTTATCCATCTAAGGCAATATTATAAATGGGAAGCAAGAGAAAACCTTAGAATTCTTTCTCTAAATTCATATTTTAAAATAAAACTGCAGGTGCGGGGAGGGAGGAGGGAGGAGGGTTCAGGATGGGGAACACATGTATACCTGTGGCAGATTCATGTTGATATAAGGCAAAAACCAATACAATATTGTAAAGTTAAAAAATAAAATAAAACTGCACATTTTTCAAATTTGTAATCATTCATTCAAAAAACATTATGTATCTTACTCCACTAACTATAGGAATACAAAAAAAAAGAAAGTACAATGAAAGATCCCTGTTCTCTAAGAATAATGGTTTAAATGGGGACATAAGATAAATACATTTTTAAAAAGATTTCATATACAAGAAATAAGTTATTTCTTGTATATGTTATTCAAATTAATCATAAATTGAGAGAAAAACAAATCAAATTAACAGAACTCCTAAAAGTCAGTAACAAAAAGACAATAAAAATTTTAAATGGGATAAGTCTAGTTAGACATTACTCTAAGGAAGATATACAAGTGACCAATATGTGTATGAAAAGATACTCAATATCATTAATGTTTTAGTCAGTTCAGTCGCTCAGTCGTGTCCAACTCTTTGCAACCCCATGAATCGCAGCACACCAGGCCTCCCTGTCCATCACCATTAATGTTTAGGAAATGTAAATCAAAAATGCAAAAATATATCACTTCACATCCACTAGAATGACCATAATCAAAAAGAAAAACTATAGCAAGTGCTGCAATGGTGGAAAGAAATTAGAACCTTCATATTTTAGTGGTCACAATATAAAATAGTGCACCTGTTTGTACCACAAAAAGTTAGAATTACAGTATTACAAAGCAATTCTACACCTACCCAAAAGAATTGAAAACATATGTCCATACAAGACTCATACACAAATGTTCATGGCTTTTTTCTTATGCTTTCACTTAGCATATTGCTATACTTACTACTTTTATTCTTAACCAAAAAGTGATTATGACCCAAATGTGTGTATACTAATGAATGGATAAACAAAATGTGGTATTTCCATACAATGTATTATTATTCAGCCATGAAAAGAAATAAAACATTGATACATGCTACATCCTAGAAAACACTATGCCAAATGAAAGAAGTCAATAAAAGACAAATGTGTATGATTCCATACGTATGAAATGTTCAGAGAAACAAATCTACAGAGCCAGAAAATAAATTATTGATTGCCTAGAGCTAAGAGGATTGGAGGGGGATGGAAATGATTAGGGTGAATTAAAATATTCTAGAATTGATTGTGGTGACAGTTGTACAACTCTGAGAACATACTAAACCATGAAATTATATACTTTAAATAATTATATTACACATGAATTATATCTGAATAAAGCTATTTTTTCCAACAAAGCAAACCTCTAAATTAAAAAGAAGTAAATTTTGAGGTTGGGTCAAGACAGTGGAGTACAAAAATCTTGAGCTTACCTCCTCTCATGAGAACACCAAAATCACAACTATCTTCAGAACAACCATCAAGGAAAAAGCCTGGGAAGATCTTCCACAACTAATGTCATAAAGAAGGAACCATGAGACAAGGTGGACTCCAGAGAAAAAGCAGTAATTCTGTAAGTGCCTGAGCCAGAGCTTCCTGCTAGTCCTGGAGAGCCTCCCCTGGAGCTGCTGCTGCTGCTGCTAAGTCATGTCAGTCGTGTCCGACTCTGTGTGACCCCATAGACAGAAGCCCACCAGGCTCCTCTGTCCCTGGGGTTCTCCAGGCAAGAACACTGGAGTGGGTTGCCATTTCCTTCTCCAATGCATGAAAGTGAAAAGTGAAAGTGAAGTCGTTCAGTCGTGTCTGACTCTTAGCGGCCCCACAGACTGCAGCCCACCAGGCTCCTCCGTCCAGATCCCACACCCAACTGTGTGAAGAACCCCCCACAAACACACAAATAGTCTGAAACAAGCTCTGAGATCCCTGGGCCCTACTGCCAGACTCCAGGAACACTTCTGCCTGCCAAGAGTCTGACACTAACCCCAGGAACAGGCATCACCCACCAGTGGGCAGGCAACAGTCCCAGAGTCTTCAGAACCGTACACTGCCCACCACTGAGGCAGTACTAGCCCCAGGGTCCCCTAGGGTCCTGAATCTAACCACCTGGTGACCAGACTCCACTAAACAACAGCCAGTAGCTACCACACAAGGTGGGGCGTGGCAACCCACTGGACGAGGGGCCAGCAAAGCCTACCCGAACACTTACAAATAAGGACACACCAGCCCTCACATGAGGAACCCCTCCAGCATATAGCTTGGGTGATAAGAGGAGACTGTGCTGCTAAGACACATAAGACATCCCCTACAGAAGGTCACTTCTACAAGGTTGAGAAACATAACTAATGTACATAAAAATACATAGAAATAAAATTGAAAAACTAATACATAAAAATAAAATTGCAACCTAGACAAAATGAGGCAGTGATGAATATGTTCCAGGGAAAGGAACAAGATAAAATTCCAGAAGAAGAACTAAGTAAAGTGGAAATAGGCAATCTACCAAGAAAGACTACAGAGTAATGATTGCAGAGATGACCAAAGAATTTGAGAAAACAGGTACACAGTGTTTAACAAAGAGTTGGAAAATATAAGAACAATCAGAGATGAAGAACACAATAACTGAAATGAAAAATACACTAAAAGGAATTAAGAGGAGACTAAATGATACAGAGAAATGGATCAGACAGAATAATAGAAATCACTGCCACTGAAAAGGAGAAAGAAAAAAAGAATGAAAAGAAATGAGGGTGGTTTAAAAGACCTCTGGGACAACATCAAACACATTAATATTTGCATTATAGGGGTCCTAGAAGAATAAGAGAGAGAGAAAGGGCCTGAGAAACTATTGAAGACATGATAACTGAAAACTTCCCTAACCTGGGAAAGAAAACAGACATCAAAGTCCAGGAAGCACCAAGGGCCCATACAGGATTAACTCAAAGAGGAACAGGCCAAGGCAGATTGCAATTAAAATGGCAAAAATTAAAGATAAAGAGAAAATATTTAAAGCAGTAATGTCAGCCACAAAGCAAGCCTTGGTAAATTTAAGAAAACTGAAATCAAATCAGGCATCTTTTGTGACCACAACACCATGAGATTAGAAATCAACTATATGGCACCCCACTCCAGTACTTTTGCCTGGAAAATCCCATGGATGGAGGAGCCTGGTAGGCTGCAGTCCATGGGGTCACTAAGAGTCGGATACGACTGAGCGACTTCACTTTCACTTTTCACTTTCATGCATTGGAGAAGGAAATGGCAACCCACTCCAGTGTTCTTGCCTGGAGAATCCCAGGGACGGCGGAGCCTGGTGGGCTGCCTGCCGTCTATGGGGTTGCACAGTCGGACACGACTGAAGCGACTTAGCAGCAGCATAAGAAAAAAACTGTAAAGAGCACAAACAGTATGTTATGAGTCACCAATGGATCGATGAAGAGATTAAAGAGGAAATTTCTTAAAATACCTAGGAGAAAGAAATGGCAACCCACTCCAGTGTTCTTGGGGAGAATCCCAGGGACGGGGGAGCCTAGTGGGCTGCTGTCTATGGGGTCGCACAGAGTCGGACACAACTGAAGTGACTTAGCAGCGGCAGCAGCAGCAGCAGCAGCAGAGACAAATGAAAACGAACATAACGACAATCCAAAACCTATGGGATGCAGCCAAAGCAGGTCTAACAGGGAAGCTTACAGTGATACAAGCTTAGAAACAAGAAAAATCTCAAATAAACAATACCAAGAGAAACAAGAACAAAACACAAAGTTAGTAGAAGCCAGCTGATGGAACTGCCTCTATTTCATGTTACTATGCCTCCCTTGGAGAAGGACCTGCCACAGCCTCGGCTACTCACCACTCAGGGCTGGATCCGCCACCCACCATGCACAGCCAAGACCCTGGCTCTGTGCCAGTTCTCTGTGTGGCCTTATCTCAGACACTGGCAGCACCACTGCAGCAGGGATGTGCCTATACCAGACCAGCTCCAAGAGAACACCCACTCCCTTTCCCAGGGGATCTTTTTCTAGGCACAGAGACAAAAATGCATGGGGAAAATCACCTTTCTCATGTGATTTTCTTCTTTTGTCTTAATAATTGAACTTTTACTTTAGATTAAGTATTCTATATGTCTTTCATAACTTAGCTATGGACTGAGGGATGACGTCATGCAGGCAAAATGCCTTCTACAATTTTCTACGTGACCATCCTTAGTTTTGAAGCTCCTTGAGGCCTCCGTGGCTTCTTCATTGCAGAGCTTTCCCAGAGCTATTTTCATCAGGATATAGTTGTTTATTGAGTGTTACTATTTTATGGGGAATAAAGAATGTTGGGACTCCTAGTTCACCATCTTGCTGATATCATTGCCAGAAAATATTTTATGTTTAAAAAACTTGTTTCCTGACTTCCAGTCTCCAGTCCCACATGTAAGAAACTTTAATGTTGACACTCTTCCCTGACAACAAGTAAAAACCTGAACAGCATGAAAAATCAAACTCTTCTTGAATCCATGAGAGAGCAGAGAACCCAGGGCAAAATGGCTGCCCCCTAGACTGGAGAGACAGACAAGCCAACGCAAGAAGTCCCAGCTTACCAGAGCAGAAACTTACACGTAGAAACCACTGTGGGAACCACTGCCAAGGCAGGAAAATCTGAACTATATTTGATGTATTGCTGGAGGCTCCATGCAGACAAGTCTGAAAGTTAAAAACTCCAGGGTCTCAGTCATAGAGGAGGACCCCACAATTTTCATCTACTCCAGGAGCTCAACTTAGATTCTCACAGTAAATACTGGAGTAAAATCCCCTTAAGTTTCTGGCAGAGACAGAGAGAAAGGAATCATTTTGAAATATACCAGAACACTCTGTTTATCTCAACAAAGCCTGCTCTCAGGAGAATATCATTAACCACAGTCTAAACTGCTGCATTATTATTCACATCTAGTAAACTTGGTATAAGAAAAAAAATCCAGTCTTGCCCTCCACACAAAATAAAGAAATTACCCAACTCCAGGCCCCACTAGCCATTCTATTTCAGCTAAGGAGAGAGAAAAACACTGAGAAACATTTGTGAAGTTCACAGTCCAGAGACACGGGCTCACTAAAAGACTAAGACCTAGTCATAGCATTGTAGAACACTCCTCCTTCCCCAGACTACATTACAAAAGGCATATTTTCATCAGTTTCTTTACCTGATAAATCATGTCAAGTGCTAGAGATTTAATGCTTTTGTCCCTGAAAGATACACATTTAAACCTACTCTCCCAATGTGATGGTATTTGAAGGCAGTGCCTCTGGGAAGTGATTCACTCATGAGGGTAGAGCTCTCATGAATGAAATTAGTGCCTTTATTAAAAAAAAAAATCCCAGACAGTTCCCTTGTTCCTGCCACTATGCAAAAACACAACAAAAAGATGTCTATGAGTAGGACACAGACCCTCAATAGGCAATGAATTTGCTGGCACCTTCATCTTAGACTTCTCAGCCTCATGGAACTATAAGAAATACATTTCTGTTGCCTATAAGACATGCATCTATGGCATTCTTCTATAGCAACCCAAGCTAACTAATACATCCAATTATCAAGAAAAAATGACACCAAATATTACAAAACAAAAACTCCTTTAGAAGAGGTAGTAAGCAACACAACTGGGAACCGGGCACTGCAGAGATGGTGGAATCAATCAGATTGGGAATTTAAAATATGTATGATTAATAAGCTAATTTATCCATTACAGGACAAAAATGACAGAATATAAGAATAGATAAGCAATGGAAGAAGGGAGATTAAATCCTAAAAGAAAAAGAAAAATTTAAAAATAAATGTCAGAGACCAGAAACAAGAATACAAGTGAAAAATGCCTTTGTAGGTTTATCAGTAAACTGGAGAAACCTGAAAAAACAATCTCTAGCCTTGAGGATATATCAATAGAAACCTCCAAAACTAAGTAGCAAAGAGAACAAAAACTGGAAAAAAAAATCAAAACAGACTATCCAAACACTGGGAGACACCTCCAAAGGTTTTATATATGTGTCATGATAGTACTGGGCTTTCCAGGTGACTCAGTGGTAAAGAATCCATCTGCCAAACAGGAGACGTGGGTTAGATTCCTGGGTCAGGAAGATCCCACTGGAGAAGGAAACGGCAACCCACTCCAGTAACCTTGCCTGGAGAATTCCATGGACAGAGGAGCCTGGTGGGCTACAGTCCATGGGACTGCAAAAGAGTCAGACATGTCTTAGTGACTAAACAACAATAACAACTGGTAATACTAGAAGAAGAAGAAAGAGAAAAGGGAACATAAGAAACATGCGAAAAAGTAATGACCAAGAATTTCCCCAAATTAATGTTGGACATCAAACCACAGATCTAGAAAGCTCAGAGAACACCAATGTCCCCGAAACAAGGATAACTGTTGAAAAAACTATACCTAGGCATTTTGTCTTCAAAATACAGAATTAGATAAAGAAAAAATCCTGGAAGAAGCCAGAGGAAAAAAACACCTTACATAAAGGGGAACAAAAATTACACTTGACTTCTCCAAAGAAACTTTGCAAGCAAGAAGAGAGTAGGGTGAAATAAAGTGTTGAAAGAAAAAAAAAAATCTAGAATTCTGTACCCTATGAAATTATCCTTTAAAAGTGAAAGAGAAATACTTTCTTAGACAAACAAAAATTGATGAAATTTGTTGCTAGTAGACTTGCCTTACAAGAAATGCTATGTTTCTTAAAAAGAAGGAAAGTAATAGAGGTCCAAAATCTGAATCTGCATAAAGGAAGAGAATTGAAGCATGCATAAGTAAAGGTAAAACAAAAAGTTTTATTTTTATTATTCTTTATGGGTCTAACAGAGCCATTATTATTTTTCTCAAATAATTATTTTGCTCAAAATAATAGCAACAATGTATTCAATTATGTATGTGTGTGTATATATATATATACACACACACACATATGCATATGTTTCTGTATGCTTAAATATAAGTGAAATGTATGACAACAATGATGCAAGCAATGGAAAGGAAAAACCAGAATTTTTTTTTCAATTATAAGGTACTCACACTACCCATGAAGTAGTGCAGTATTATTTAAAAGTTGACTAGAATTAGTTATAAACTAGAACTAACACTTAAAAAGTCAAAAACGAAGTAAAGCTATATTCTAAGAAAGGACAGAAAAGGAATCATACAAAATACTCAATTAAAGCCACAAAAGGCAGGGGAAAAAAATGTACAACAAAAATATCAATAAAGTGGGAGCTCCTTGATGGCCTAGTGGGTAGGATTCTGGGTTTTCACAACCATGGCCTAGGTTCCTGAGATCTTACAAGCTGTGCAACATAGGCAAAAAAAAAAAAAGAATAAGGGCAAACAGAAAACAGAAGTGTATACTACTTCCACTATATCAATAATCATTCATGTCAACTATCTAAATGCACTAATTAAAAGCCAGATTTTCAGAGTGGATCAAAGATATCACTATACTTGTATAGTAAGCCTTGTCTACAAAAATCCCACTTTAAATATAAAGGCATATAAATGTAAAGTAAATGGATAAAGGACAATATACCACAATACTACTAATACAAAATACTAATCAAAAGAAAGCAAGAGTGAAAGTGTTAGTTGTTCAGTTGTGTCCAACTCTTTGCGACCCCATGGACCGTAGCCCACCAGGCTCCTCTGTCCATGGAATTTTCCATTCAAGAATACTGGTGTGGGTAGCCATTTTCTTCTCTGGGGGATCTTCCCAACCTAGGGATCAAACCCAGGTCTACCTGCACTGCAGGCAGATTCATTACCATCTGAGCCACCAGAGAAAGCTCTTTATTCAGAAAGGGTATACTTCAAAGCAAAGATAATTATCAGGGATAAAGAAGGTCATTACATAATGGTAAAGGGGTCAGTTCTCTAAAAAGACGTAATGATCATTAAGGTGTAGGCACCTAACAACAGAGCATCAACTAAATGAGGCAAAAACTGATAGAATTGCAAGGAGAAATACATGAATTCCCTATCACAGTTGGAGACTGCACCCTCTCTCAGAAGTGGACAGACCAGTGGGCATAAAATCCATAAGGACATGCTTGAACTCAGTAACACCATCAGTCAACTAGATGTAGTTGACACCTACATGCTACTTCATCCAACAACAGCAGAATACATTCTTCTCAAGCTCACACAGAACATTTACCAAGATAGACCACGTTTTGAGTCATAAACACACTTTCACAAATTTAACAGACTAGAAATTATACGACATCTGCTCCCAGACCATGTAGAACTAAGTTAGAAACCAAAAACAGAAAGATCAATGGAAACTCACAAAATACATGGAGATTAAGCATCACAATTCTGAATAACACATGGGTCAAAGAAGAAATCCCAAGAGAAATTTTAAAATATTTTGAACTAAATGAAAATGAATACAGAAACAATCAAAAGTTGTGAGATACAGGATAAACAGCTCTTTCAGGAAAATTTATACCACTGAAAACACATATGAGCATCTAAGTTACCAGCTTAGGAAAAAATTTTAAAAGAGCAAATACAAAATAAAATATTAAATACCAAAATAATACCCAAGAAAAGAAATTAAGAATTAATTATAATTAAGAATTAGAGAAAAAAATCAATGAAAATTTATAAACCTCTCACCTGGCAAACTAAGAAAAATGAGAGAGGACATAAATCACTAATATTAGAAATGAAGGGGGAGACATAAGTATAGACCCCATATACATTAGAAGAATAAAGGAGTGTTATGAACAACTCTATGCCCATAAATTTGATAACCTAGATGAAATAAACCACTTCCTTAAAAGGTTCAGCTGCCAAATTCTCATAAGAAGAAACAGATAAACTGAATAGGTCTAAATCTATTAAAGAAATCAAGACAGCCTTCCAAAACTAAAAGTACCAGACCCAGATGGGTTCACTGGTAAATTCTACCAAACATTTAGGGGGAAAAATTATACCAATTCTCTACAGTATCTTTCAGAGGACACAAGTAGAAGGAATACTTCTTAACTCATTGTATGAGGTCAGCATTACCTTAATACTAAAACCAGACAAACACATTATAATATAACAGACCAATCTCTCTCATGATTCTAAATTAACACTTCTTTTATCTTGTTTGAGATTTATAATTATTATTCTATGAAAACAACTGCATTATATTTCCCTGTTAATATATCTTTTTATAATAACTCTATAAGCAATATTTTTCACTGCTGATCAATATTCAGGGGAAAACCAAGTAAATCAAGTGCAGAGAAAATTCTTATTGAAATACTCACTGATTTCTCAATTGAGAATCATTTATCCTTACTCTAAATGGATCCACTTTGAAATGTTTATCCTAAAACCTTCAAGTTTTTAAGTTTAAATATAAACTTTAAAAAAATCCAAGGTTTCTGTGACTACAAAAAATCCAAGGTTTTTATCACTACAAGTTCCAAATGATTAAACTGAAGCATAGCTACAAAAAAAAAAAAAATTTAATGGCATTTAGAGTTTTATATTAATAAATATAATCTACCTAGAACAATGAAAATAAAAACTATGTACTATTCGGACTGTACCAAGAATATTATTCTTAGTTCTCAATCTCATATTTTAAAGAGAGAAAAAGTCAAAAACTGAAGATCCCTAGATAACCTCAAAGGAAGATAAGTTATCTTGAAGTTAAATACTGAGAATAATCAAAGGTATTTAGAACATTTATCCTTACGAGCAAAGATTTAAAGGCAGATTCAAAAGAAGTCATAGGAAAAGGGAGAATTAAGAAGACAGCAAGCAGGTAAATTTAAGTCAGTTTAGGAAGGAAATTGTAGGAAACAGAGCAGTCTACTACTGGAACAAGAAACCTCACGGGTATGGAGTTTTTTAATCACAAGAGGTGCTCAAGCAGAAATAGTGATCACCTGAAGGAAATTTTAAATACAGTTCCTTAGTTCCTTCCACATGGACGGAGAAGCCTGGCAGGCTGCAGTCCATGGGGTCGCTGGGAGTCGGACACGACTGAGCGCCTTCACTTTCACTTTTCACTTTCATGCATTGGAGAAGGAAATGGCAACCCACTCCAGTGTTCTTGCCTGGAGAATCCCAGGGACGGCGGGGCCTGGTGGGCTGCCGTCTATGGGGTCGCACAGAGTCAGACAGGACTGAAGTGACGCAGCAGCAGCAGCAGCATTTCCTTCCACAAAATTCACTGAATGACAACTACCTACCAAGCACAGTACATTCAAGAGTACTCTAACTTTGTTTTAAGATTTAATTATCTTAAAATCTAGAAAGCGGATGAAATGGTTAATTTTTAACGTACCTCTTTTTCCTCCTTCAATATTTTTACTTCATAAAGTCGTCGGAGATTTGAGCAACTATTTTGCTGTTGATCTTTCTTGATGTTCACGTTTTCATAACGAGGTGACTTTTTCCTTTAAAAACCAAGAAAAAAAATTTATTCTCAATTTCAAATATATAAATGTCTATATAAGCTAAAAGAATATTTTTACACCAACATTTCCTGCTTAAAAAGTATTCCGTAAGATCATGTTATTGATGATAAACACATCTGGGTGTTGTTAAGCCAATATATCCTTAGTAAGTGCTAAGTCACTTTAGTCATGTCCAACTCCTTGCAACCCTATGGACTGTAGCCTGCCAGGCTCCTCTGACCATGGAATTCTCCAGGCAAGAATACTGGAGTGGGTTGCCATGCCCTCCTCCAGGGGATCTTCCTGACCCAGGGATTGAACCTGTGCCTCCTGTGTCTCCTGCATTGCAGGCAGATTCTCTACCTGCTGAGCCATTGGAGAAGTCCCAAGGGAAAAACAATTAATGCTACTTATATCACATAACAATCAGAAAAAAAGGCATAAAGAAATCTTTGAAAATGAAAAGGAAGCTTATTTTCCCTGAAATTTACACAACCTCAAGTGAGAATAATAAACCAAGTAAGCAAGGAGTAACAGCTCTGGAGTCAGACAGCCTGATGTGAATCCTAAGATTGCTACCTACTAGCTACGTGACCTTGCACAAATCGCCTAACTTCTCTAAACTTCAGATTTGACTCTTCTTCTGTAATTAGAAATATTAATAACCAATCCTCATGGTTGTAATGATTAGAGCAGATAATTATATGTGAAGTGTTTGGTGGCATACATTTTTTCTAATTCTTAAACAGAATTCTGGGGAAACAGTTTCACATTAAACATTTCCAATGAGCTATGTTGAACATAAGCAGATTGTAAAACAGATAATAGAAAAACAAATGCTTAGGTTACATAATTTTTTGTTTACACATTACTATGAGTTAAACAATGCATAGAACATCTCAGTTCACTATTAAAGGCTGACTTCGTTGATTTTTTTTTTACACGAAATTCAACAAACATTTTCAAAACCTCATATAGTTTTACGGATAAAAATATTTATATTAGGGATATCAAAAGAGTCACATATCATTTAGGTCTGTTTCCCAAATTAAAAAAAAAAAAAACTATAGGCCTATCTTTCCATTTAGAATAGTCAAATATTTCCATTTTTTAAACTTTTTGTTTTGTATTGGAGTATGGCTGATTAACAATGTGATAGTTTCAGGTGAACAGCAAAGGGACTCAACCATACATCTACATGTATCTTCTTCTTGTTCAGTTGCCCAGTCGTGTCCGACTCCATGTGACCCCATAGACTACAGCATGCCAGGCCTCTTTGTCCCTCACCATCTCCCAAAGTTACCCAAATTCATGTCCACTGCATTGGTGATGCCATCCAGCCATCTCATCCTCTGACACCCTCTTCTCTTTCTGCCCTCAATCTTTCCCAGCATCAGGAACTTTCCCAATGAGTCAACTGTTGGCATCAGATGACCAAAATCCTGGAGTTTCAGCTTCAGCATCAGTCCTGCCAATGAGTATTCAAGGTTGATTTCCATTAAGATTGACTGGTTTTATCCTCTGCTGTCCAAGGGACTCTCAGGAGTCTTGTCCAGCACCACAGTTCAAAGGCATCTGTTCTTAGGCACCCCACCTTCTTTACAGTCCAGCTCTCACAGTGTATGTGACCAATGGGAAAATGATAGCTTTGACTTTACAGACCTTTGTCGGCACAGTAATGCCTCTGCTTTTCAACACAATGTCTAGGTTTGTCATAGCTTTCCTGCCAAGAAGCAAACGTCTTCTGATTTCATGGCTGCAGTCACTATCCGCAGTGATTTTTGGAGCCCAAGAAGAAATCTGTCACGATTTCCACCTTTTCCCCCTCTATTTGCCATGCAGTAATGGGGCTGGATGCCATGATCTTAGTTTTTTTAATATTTATTTTTAAGCCAGATCTTTCTCTCTCCTCCATCATCCTCATCAAGAGGCGCTTAGCTCTTCTTTGCTTTCTGCCATTAGAGTGGTATAATCCGCATATCTGAGGTTGTTGATGTTTCTCCCACCTATCTTGATTCCAGTTTGTAACTCATCCAGCCCAGCATTTCTCAGGATATGCTCAGCATATAAATTAAACAAACAGGGTGACAGCAGACAGCCCTGTCATACTCCTTTCTCAATCTTGAACCAATCAGCTGTTCCATACAGGGTTCTAACTGTTGCCTTTTGACCCGCATATAGGTTTCTCAGGAGACAGGTAAGATGGTCTGGTATTCCAATCTCTTTAAGATCTTTCCACAGTTTATTATGATCCACATAGTTAAAGGTTTTGGCAGAGTCAATGAAACAGAGGTAGCTGTTTTTCTGGAATTCCCTAGTTTTCCCTGTGATACAGCAAATGTTGGCAATTTGATCTCTGGTTCCTCTTCCTTTTCTAAACCCAGCTTCATCATCTGGAAGTTCTTGGTTCGCATAATGCTGAAGCCAAGCATTCAAGATTTTAAGCTTGACCTTACTAGCACAGGAGATGAATGCCACTGTCCGATGGTTAGCACAATATTTAGTACTAGCCTTCTTGGGAATTGGGATGAGGATTGAGAAGTATAATTATACTATACTTCTAGTGTAACTACACATATCTATGCTCCCCCAAACTCCCCTCCCATCCAGCAAGTACTTCCATTTTTATACCATATCAAATCTCCCAGAGTAGTTATGACTCAATCAATAAACAAGAAGTAATAAAGAAAAAATGGTAGAAAATACTGACTACCAGAAGGAACCAAGACAAGTCCAAATAAAAGATACAGTGAAGGCAGCAAATCAAAGAGTAGACAAATTATGGAAATGATGAACTGTCTGAAGCAGTTAGGAGTGCAATCTATATGGATATATTCCTACTAGCAAAGGGAAAACGCAAACAGAAGAAAAAGAAGAAACAAGACAAATAACAAAGATAAAAAAGAAAGTAACATTTAAAAACTAGGATGAGAATGGGAGCAGGACAGGGCGAGAGAAGTAAAAGTGACTGCTATAAAGAAAATAGCAAGCAAAATTAGAGCAACATAATTAGAATACTGGTCATGCCTGAGGTACTCAGTTAGATGTGTAGTGAAATGGATGGAAAACAACCATCACAGAACTACATACCCTAAAAAAGGGTTAATTTTACCGAATGTTAACAAAACCTCAATAAAACTGATAGACAGGCAGACAGATAGGGAATCAAGCAGTCAAACTGAAAGAAGAAAGAGTAAAGTACTAACAGAAGTATTATGTCAAGGAAATGAGCACCATTAAGAGCATTCGACAGACTTTGTTTTATTTGGAATGACAAAGATTAAATTTAGATCCCATTGCTGTATATCGGAGAAGGCAATGGCAACCCACTCCAGTACTCTTGCCTGGAAAATCCCATGGATGGAGTAGCCTTGTAGGCTGCAGTCTATGGGGTCGCTAAGAGTCGGGCATGACTGAGCAACTTCACTTTCACTTTTCACTTTCATGCATTGGAGAAGGAAACAGCAACCCACTTCAGTATTCTTGCCTGGAGAATCCCAGGGACAGAGGAGCCTAGTGGGCTGCCATCTATGGGGTCGCAGAGTCAGATACGACTGAATTGACTTAGCAGCAGCAATCTGTGTATACGTGTTAAATTTATTCATGTTAAGTTTCTAGTGTAACTACTAAAAAATAAAAATACATGGTATATCTCCCATACTAGGAAAGTGAAAAAAGAAAAGGACAATAGAACAGGGTATAAATTCCCCAAAACAAGGACCATGTTTTATTCTTTTTATTCTCAGTTACTAAGTTCATTACTAGGTTATAGCAAGAATTCAAACAATGTCTGTTCAATGAATGCACAGCAGCAGGGGAGTTTAAGCAAGAGTCTAAGCTATGTCCACTGCTGGTATACACGTGCATCTGAATGTATCCAGCAAATTAACTGCAGGTAATCATTGTGGGACTTCCTGTGAGAAAATTCATTGTATGAGAGAGAAAGGATCAGGCACATAAGCTGGAACCTATTAAAAAAAAAAAACTAAACCATGGAAAGCAGTTATAGCTTCTGAGAACATCGTATTTATTAGTCAATTTTGCCCTCCATGGACTCATATCTAAGACCATACTTGTGTCTAAGAGTAGGAAAAAAATAAAGACAGTTATTTTACAAGAAATGTATTTCCTAGTTAGACTTTGTAAATATTACCTTCAACCTAATGTTATGGCTCTGACTCAAAGTGAGAATGCCTTCTCAATCTATCATTAGTCAGAAGAATGGACACCAGAGCCAGGAACAAGATACAGAATCCTGGGGTCACCTATTTTTATATTTTTCCTGAACTTTTGTCTATCTTGTAATTAAAGACAGCATATTTTAGTACTTAGACACATGGGCTATATATCAAGTTCTGCCACTGAATAGCTACATTATATTAAATATGTTATTTATTCTCTGACTCATTTTTCACTAATAAATAGATGTAACAATAGAAACTACACAGAGACTTGCAAATATTAAATGAGTTAATACATGTAAAACAGGTAGCACAGGATCTGGCAGACTGAAAAAGCAATAGTTTTCACATAGGTTAGCCTAAAGTATAACATTTCTTTAAGTCTTTTATACTGATTTTTCCTTTCATAACAGCATAACCTAGTCTAAATTATTAGTAAAATCTACAGTAAAAGTATACTATTTTTTTACTTACTGGGTTATATCATACTTTCCAGGACCAGGCCCTGACGTTATAGGTAATTGGAGTCTTCCCAAAGAGTTGCCAAAATGTATCCCCTTGTATTTCAAAGTTGCATTGGAAAAATCCTTTTAAAAAAAAGGGAGGATGAGAGATAGTTTATATAAATCATGAAACAAAGTTTAATTTTACTCAAGTCTAAAGCAAGGATAGCCTTAGTCAATGAGTTTCCCCTGGTAAATGCTAGAATCTTCTCTGATATAGGTTATCATGATAACTTAGATAACCTAAGTTATCGCTGTATCCTATTCCACTCCTAAGTCAACCAGGATTCCCAGAGAAGGACCTCTAGCTTAGCATGAAAGTGAAAGCTGCTCAGTTGTGTCTGACTATTTACGACCCCCTGGACTGTAGCCCGCCAGACTCCTCTGTCCACAGAATTCTCCAGGCAAGAATACTGGAGTGGGTTGCCATTTCCTTCTCCATCATAACCTCAACCAATACGAACAGCTTTGCTCTAGGCAGTACACTCAACAACCTAAATCCTTAAGGGTAATGAAAATCAGCTCCTTACCATTTAAATCAGGGAGGAAGGGCAGAATTGCATGCTTTAGGGAAAGTCTAACACAGATGACTTAATTAAATAGAAATTAAATTAGAATTCAAACATCACCAACAGATACTAGATAATGTCTAATTACTTGATATTTAAGTTATAAGATATTCACATAAAATTTTCATATAGTAACAAATACACGACAAAAATTAAACTCAATTCATTTTATAGTTACTATTTGAGATCAGGATCAGTACTTTAACACCAAAGAAGTCATTTGTGACTTAAGAAATCAGCAATCATCTTCCTTCACATCCACTATAATAAATACATATATTTATTTATTTTATATATATATAATATATATTATTTATAAATAAATAAATATAAAAAAAATTAAGCATGACTCACTGAAGATTTTGTTTCAGAGAAGTTAAAAACACCTGCTTTCATTAGACACTAATAATATAATATGAAATAAGAACAGTAGTGTTTCTTATAAGAATTCTCTTATATTGAGTAAAAACATTAAAAATCATTTAAAAAATTTATAAAATCTTATTTTTTTAACTGATGTAAAGTTAAACTCTAGTCTATTTCACTTTTAATTCATATTTGTAAAAATACAGCTTTAAAATAGGCATGGATTATTAAAACAATATACAAATACAATGAATAAAATCCCAGTAACATAAATTTGTAGTTTAACTGCATAAAACAGCATGCCAGTTGTTCTAGGTGATCACTGCTATTCTCAAACAGTGGAACCAATCTCTCTCAATTACCATTATAAGCAATATTAATTAAATAAATAGCGATTAAATGTTAAGAAGACAAAATTCTAGTTCCGACTGGTGAATTGAATCAGATTCCCGTCAGAGCCTCAAAAGAAGAGTGTAAAATAGATTCAAATTATCAGTGCTGGTAAAGAATCCACCTGCAATGCGGGAGACCTGGGTTCCATCCCTACATTGGGAAGATCCCCTGGAGAAGGGAATGGCTATCCACTCCAGTATTCTGGCATGGAGAATTCCAAGGACAGTATAGTCGCAAAGAGTTGGACACAACTGAAAGAATTTCACTTTTTTTTTCCTTCAGAAACTAAGAGAAGGTATCATTCACATTCACATTCCACTCCAAGGAATTTCTGGAAAATACAGCACAGCAGAGACTAGAACCAGAAAAAGACCTCGCTGCATGTGAAAGAAACCTCAGCTGAACCCTATTAATATTCCCAGCAAGATAGATACTAGAGGTAAGGACAGACTCATGGGTAGTGAGTACAGAGTAATTCTCAAAACTACTAATAACCTTCGAGATTTACTTGTACCAGTGCCATTACGTGAAGTGAAGGAAGAATGCTAAAACCCATTCCATTCCTGCCACAGATGGTTGGAAATAAACTGGAAGCACTGCCATTAGGCCCTAACAAAGACAGACTTCCTAGTTAGACAGGCATCACTCCAGAAAGGTGCCACAACAAAATTCAAAAATAAGCTGCTACAGCACTAAGATTTCCTACTATGCGAAAACATCTTTTATTTCCTAGAACTCACCACTAACAACTAGCCCTCAAATACTATAAAATACAAAAATCAATAAAACTAAACTTTTCCTTTTACACCCACCTGACCTTAAACAATTAAACAGAGGCAAACACCATCTGACAGAACTTTGATGTTTGAATAAAATGAAATGGAACCTTTGTTGATTCTTTCATCACAGACGGTAATCTGAGACAGAAACTGAATTACAGTAAGTCTCCTTTCTTGGGGTGGTAGAGGATGTTGGAGCTGAGGGTATAGAAACAGGGAGTTACTAGCTATGTCCATATAAGATTCAGACATATTTTGGAATGTCCAGTGACATTCAAATCAACAGAACAAATCAACCAGAAGGTAAATGCAAAAACTAATCCTATGGGAAGCAGCTAATCATGATAATCCACATCCAGTAAGAAAATCAAGAGTGGCAATGCTTACTACTTCGTAGTCTTTTCCGTTGACTGAATTTGCCTTCTACAACACAATCCCCCAACGGATTTATGCCTGTGTTCTGTGGAGTGCAAAAGGACTATGATAAAAATCTAAAAGATCTATTTCATTAAAACACTGGTAAAAAGCAGTGCTACTTTTAGACCCTTCTAGCTATTAGAGTATAACACAGAGAGAAGAGCATTATCACCTGACTTCACCTCAGCTCATCATGCAGCTTTCACTGTGATGGAGTACATGGGCAGAAATGCCCAGCAGAGAGCACCATCTGGCAAGAGACTAAAGTGCCTGGGGCAGGAGAAGCTGTCTCAGTGGAAACAGACTTGTTCAGGAGCATAGTTGAGACAGCCCTTCTAGAAGCTTCTGTGAAGGAGAACTTTGAAGAAGGCTTCAGTTCCACCACATCAACAGGAGGAGACAATATGCATATATTTGACTTACTAACATAACTGTGACGCTCTTTAGTACCCACAATCCAATGAAGCCTGGGAAAACTTGTTACATAAATAAAAAGGATTGATCCTTATTTCCACTAGTAATATTTCAAACTGTAAGTCATCTTGCTGTGCTTAGCTAATTGGTATACAGATTCCTTCTAACAAACTACAATGCAAAGAGCAGAGAAGTATTTCCCTTCTTCACTAGGGATGCTTAGCTTGAACACATTATGTAGTTATAACACTCTATAAAGCACCAAATCAAGATGATGACATTATTATAAATAGGTTGATATATGATTCCCAAGCCCAGATCCTTGTCAATCCTAGAAGGAACAGAGCTATAAATAAAAATTAAAAGAGCTATCCCACCAATCTCTCTAACACATAGAGCTTATACCACTCTAGCACCTCTCGGATTCATTTTGATATTTGGCAAAACTAATACAATTTTGTAAAGTTTAAAAATAAAATTGAAAAAAAATTAAGAAAGGAAATAAAGGTAGTCAGACCATCCAAAGGCTTTGGGTCTAGTGTGCAAAGACAAACACCATAACACCTAGCAGAATAGCACAGAAAAATAGCACAGCCTGACATGACCAACAGAGCAGCATATGGTAAAAGAGGAGTCCTGCAAAAACCATGTTAGCCACTAGAGTAGCTACAAAGCAGCCTGTTCCTTTGGGTCAATGGCAACTCTGAAGACTACTGCACCCCAGAGGGCTTCAGAAAGGAAAGAGCGCTGAGCCATACAACACTTTTTTTGCTAAGATATGTTCTAGACCACCTTTCAAATGAAATTACTTAATAGAGGCATGGATTTTAAAGTACATATACAGTTTTGATGTCAGAAAGAAAGTTTTCTCATTTGTGTTGTACTTTATTTTTACTTTGAAATAAAGCAAAATATCATAATTGTGAAGATTTTAGGCATAATAAGTAATAAAATAAATGTAGAACTCTCTTTTAATATAATATAGCCAGGTTAGATGTGCCAGATATTTTCTATTTTTCAGGCAGGAGTGTATCTATTGATTTGCTATAGCTTATAGATTTTTAAAAATAAAACTCATATTTTAAAACAGAGCATTTCGACAAACCATCCTTAACATTATATTTTTATAGCCTAAAAAATTTGAGGCTATAAAATTTGATAGCCAAAGAACTGATGCTTTTGAACTGTGGTGTTGGAGAAGACTCTTGAGAGTCCCTTGGACTGCAAAGAGATCCAACCAGTCCATCCTAAAGGAAATCAGTCCTGAATATTCATTGGAAGGACTGATGCTGAAGCCAAAACTCCAATACTGGCCACCTGCTGTGAAGAACTGGCTCATTGGAAAAGACTCTGATGCTAGGAAAGATTGAAGAGGGGAGGAGAAGGGGATGACAGAGGATGAGATAGTTGGATGGCATCACCGACTCAATGGACATGAGTTTGAATAAACGCCAGGAGTTGGTGATGGACAGGGAGGCCTGGCGTGCTGCAGTCAAGAGCTGGACATGACTGAGCAACTGAATTGAACTGAAAAAATGTTAGTTTTATAGTAACTGCTTCAACATAGCATTTCAGGAGAAATTATAATCAAGTAGAATTAGGTCCAAGAAGCTTTCTTCAGGTTAATCATTGGGATTTTGCAGGTTAACTATTTAACAATTCTTAAAACTAATCCAACAGAAGGAAAGATTATGCACACACAAACATACTTAAACACACACACACCATTCAAGACACCAGCAAAATCCTTTTCCTGTGTATACACTGAAATTTATTTCATTTAAACCATGTGAACTACTTAATTCACTAACCTTTGCAGTTCTCACGTAAATGTTCAATTGGAAAATTAATTTAAAAGTCTTTTTAAAACACAGACAGAAAATAAAGAATAAATTGACATACTCTTAGTTCTGTATCACATTCTCTTTACGTCGAGATGTGTTGACAATACCGTCCTTCAAGGACATTGTTAACTTGTAAAATCATTAGCAAATAAAATATGACTTAATTGAAGCAAACTCAGCAAGGAGCTCCATTATTTTAAGTGAATGATGTAATATAACTTGAAGAATTACTGACTGCCATTTTCACTGACAGTGAAATAAATGAAGCGGCTATGAAACTTTCTCCTCATGTCTTTTCCATAATTAAGTGAAGAAAGAGAATTTGTGAAGAATTACAAGTCCCAAGGTGCAGCAGTTCAAACACTAATAGACTGCACTCCAGTGTGGCAGCATGCAGGTAGTTCCCAACATGTTATTATTAGCAAGTATGTAAGTGTCATAATTCTAGCCGCAAAACCCTGTTTGCAAAATCCACCTCTGAAAAGCAAATTTCCAATAGTTCCCTGGGCTCTTCTTTTTAAAAAGAGAAAGAAGTCAAGTTTTATAATTCAAAATGTTATACAAAATAACATACAGAATTTCCCTTTATAGATTAAATATAGCTGAAAATTATTTGGTGGCTTGAGTCTTATATAGCTTTTAACTTTACAGGTACTTCCATAGTTAAGGTATATAAAATACCTTCAGCAGATGTTATTTCAATGACTCAGTGAATAATCACAATAATTACCTATCCCTTGGATTATTTTCTCAATTTTCTATTAATATTTACATCTGGAAACTGAGCCCACATATAGTATAAGCTCACAAAGCAGCTAAAGAAATATACAGAATTATCAGAAATTTGGGTAATACTTGAATTAACATTTCTACAGTATCAATTTGAAAATAGTCTGTGAGGCACCTATTTTTTTTTTTTTTTTGCAAGAATAAACAAGAAATTTAAGCCTCCAGCTACTAAGCTACTCCAGCTATGCTTTGTTGAATCTTCTTGAATTTTAACAATTATGTATTTAATTTATATGTAAATCTATGTTTCTACAAACATGTTTTCTTAAATTCAATCTAGATTTTTTATTCTAATAAATACAAGTTGAACTGACTCAGTAACTACTAAGACATGGCATCAGATAAATTTGACCTATTAAAATTATGTTTTCTTATTTTTCTCTTCTATAAATAAGAATTTAACCAAAAAGAAATCAAAAGTTATATGTTAATGTTTATTCACATGTGAAAAAGGTTTTATACACCTAGGAAAGCGTGGAGGCATTATTCAAGCCTTTTAATAGATGATATATTCTTCTGAAACAAAGAAATAGCATATATAAAACATACAATTTTAAAACAAGAATAACATTTTGAGATTTAAGACTAGAGAACTGTTTAAGCTGAGACCACGGACCAATGACTATTGTGAAAAAGAAATATTATTGATAATTTCAATGTACTAGATCAAAGTTTTCTCCCAGGATACATTAGATAAGGAAACATCATAAAGAGCTGAAGAAACTTGGTCAAAGACAAGTAACTATTAAGCAGAAAAGCAAAGAAAGAAACCCAGGCAGTCCAGTTCTATTACACTACATTTCATCATTGTCCTTTACCTTGGGCAGAATATACTTGTATCAGACCACAGGACTGCCATTCATTCCAGTGCAATTTTTACAGAACTATCTCCATTGTTCTTCTAAGCATATCTTACTCAAATATCTAAGATAATAGCACTATCTGTTGATGAAAACTCTTTTTATATGACTGACAGGATGATAGGCCAGTCAAGGCCTGGAAAACCAGGTACGGCATAGAGAGGGGGGCGCAAAATAACCTTGGGACAAAAAGGCCACGTGGCCACAAAGAAATGGGGATTCTCAGGGTGCGAACAGGAGACGTACCTATAACCTCAAAATCCTTACTCTCCTTTTTACCAGAGGTAAGTTGGTTCTTCGTAAGTTTTACGGAGCAACCTATCAGGTCTTAGAATATCTGTATTTGAACATATAATGTATCTCTATTATGTTCCACAATCAACAGAAATTTTCAAAAAAGAGGAATTATAAACCAAAAATAAAATCATACCAGCTTGTCTATTTACCTTCACCTTTGTATTTTAATTCTTTAAATAGAATTTGAGCTATTATCTAATAAACTTTCATTTCATCCTGAGGAACTTCAGTACTAGAAATAAAGTCTATAGGTTTCTGTTTACCTGGGAATCTTAATTTTGCTTTCATTTTCAAAGAATTTTTCTGCTGACTATAGAATTCTTGATTAACAATGATTTTTATTTAAGCACTTTGAATATATCACTTCACTGCCTTCCAGCCTCCATTTTCTCTGATAAGTAAGCTCTTAGTCTTCTTAGGGATTCCTTGTCATGTCTCTCGCATCTTTCAAGATTTCTCATTGTCTTTGGTATTCAACATTTTGTGTTATATCTAGCTGTGCATCTCTTTGAATTTATACTACTTGCAATTCATTGAGCTTCCTGTATGTGCAGATTATTTTTCATCAACTTTGGGATGTTTCCAAGCTATTATTTCTTCAAATATTCTCTCTGCCCTTTTTCTTTCTTTGACTCTCACCATGTTTATGTTAGTATGTTTGATGTTTCATGTGTTCAGCTGCTCGGTTGTGTCTAACTTTTTGCAATCCCGTGGACTGTGGCCCACCAGGGTCCTTTGTACATGCTATTTTCCAGGCAAGAATACTGGAGTGAGTTGCCATTTCCTACTCCAGGGGATCTTCCTGACCCAGGGACTGAACTGATGTCTCTTGTGTCTCCTGCATTGGCAGGCAGATGCTTTACCACTGCACCCTGGGAAGCCCAAGTCCTTTATTTATTTGACTGTATTTAAATTAGCTGATACAAAAACTTTATCTAATAGCCAGTCCAACATCCTGGCTTCCTCAAGAACAGTTTCTAACAATTGCTTCTTTTCCTGCATATGGATCATACACTTTTTGTTTTTTGTATGTCTCATAATTATGTTGTAAACCAGACATCTGAGATAATTCAATGAGGAAAATCAAAAATCAGAATCTCCCTCCTGCCCCTAATTCTGTTTTTGTTTGTTTTGTTCTATGATTTTCCTGAAATAATTCTCTAAATTCTGCATTCTCTGTCATGTGTGTTCACTAAAGTCAGTCTGGTTAGCTAATTGGCCGGGTAATGGCTGGACAGGGGTTTTTAATGTCCTTCCAGTAAGCCTCCAACCTTTGCAGACATGCTGTGCGCATGTGTTAAAACACACCTTGAACATTCAAGTTGGCAGTTTATAAGTCTGTCTGAGCTTTCACTTCCCACTTGTATAGAACCGCATGGTCACATAGAGGTAAGAACTTTGTACCTTCTCCAGTCTCAAAATGGTTTTCAATCCTGAAACCATTTTCAGTCTTTTACAAGATTAAGCAAATAAGTAACTATACTGAGAACAGTGTGAGCCAGGTTATGTGAGAGAAGGGAGATCAAATATGGCAAAGGAGATACTGGAATAAACATGTGGCATTGAACTGGAATCAGATCAATACAAGCTCAAAGTTTTTAATAAGTAATAAAAAGTACAGATTTATAACTCTGTCCATTGAGATGGCCTAGAAGGAATGATATCCTAAACATACCTAGTGTACTGATATTGTTTTGAAATATTATTCTCTACTAAAAAAGTCGGGTTCCTTGAGGAAATGACTGATTTGAACAACTGGGGCAGGGAAAAAAACAAAATGGGTCTGGTGCATTTTATTGTGCCATAAAATAAAGAAATGCTCAATGAATGTCAAAAACACAGTAAGCAGATTTAAAGAGCTCCCAAGGGTCAAACATTAGATAATTTTAACTTCAAAATAAAAAGTGAGAGCAGTAAATTATAACCTTTGGAGTAAAACAGGAATTTAAGAACCCATACTGATATAAATACATAAAAGAGAAAGAACATAAAGCCATTCTTTAAAATGCCAACAAAAAATGTTAAAAGAAAATATAGAATTAGAAAACCATAATTTAATAAATATCACAATAAAATTGATTCAGGCATCATCAATGGATGTTAAATAGGTGAGAGTTTGATAAGGAACAGCATATATATTCATTCTTAAAGTAATTTTTCCAAAATATTTATAATTTTTAAAAATAGTAACTTTACAGTAGATAAAACTAGAAGACACCCCCTCAAGTTAACATCACCAATTACCAGATAAGTAAACATCCTATCCCTCTTTATGTGATACACTGATACATCACTTTCATTCCAGCCAAAAAGATAAACTTATCCTAATCATGATAAAACATACACAAATCCACAATGGAAACATATTCTACAAAATAAACACTCCGTACTCTTTAAAAAGTCAAGAGTACAAAACACAACGAAAGACTGAAGAACTGTTCCCAATTAAAGGAATCTAAGGAGACACAACTAAATGTGGCTTATAATACTAGATTAAGACTCTAGACTAAAACTCATTTTTAAAGAACTTCATTGAGATAATTAGCAATACTTTAGAAATACTTATAGATTAGATGATACATTATATGAATGAAATTTTTCCGATTTTGATCATTATTGTGCTCATAATAGAGATTCTTGTTCTTAGAAATTCTACATTAATGTATTTAGGTATAAAGGGGCATAATGTTTGAAATGCAGTACTCTCAAATTGCTTAATGAAAATACGGATAGAAATAAATATGGAGGAAATGACAAAGAAAATGTAATAAAGTGTTAACTGCAGGATCTAAGTGAAAAGTATATAGTAATTACTTGTATTATTCTTGTTACTTTTCTCCCAATCTTAAATTTTTTCAACATATAAATTTTTTTTAAAAAAAGAAATTCACTAACTGGGAACAATGAATAAAATAGATAAAATATATTGATATAGTTAAATCTAGAAAATACAGCATTAAGTGAAATAGGAAGCAATCTACATACCAGATGATACCATTTACAACAATATTTGTTATTTAAATGTAGTAAAGATTCAAAACATGGTCCACTGGAGAAGGGAATGGCAAACCACTTCAGTATTCTTGCCTTGAACCCCATGAACAGTATGAAAAGGCAAAAAGATAGGACAGTGAAAGATGAACTCCCCAGGTTGGTAGGTGCCCAATACGCTACTGGAGATCTGTGGAGAATAACTCCAGAAAGAATGAAGAGAAGGAGCCAAAGAAAAAAACAACACCCAGTTGTGGATGTGACTGATGATGGAAGTAAAGCCTGATGTTGAAAAGAGCAATATTGCTTAGGAACCTGGAATGTTAGATCCATGAATCAAGGCAAATTGGAAGTTGTCAAACAGGAGATGGCAAGAGTGAACATCAACATTTTAGGAATCAGTAAACTAAAATGGACTGCAATGGGTGAATTTAACTCAGATGACCACTATATCTACTATGGTGGGCAAGAATCCCTTAGAAGAAACAGAGTAGCCATCATAGTCAACAAAAGAATCCAAAATGCAGTACTTGGATGCAATCTTAAAAATGACAGAATGATCTCTGTTCGTTTCCAAGTCAAACCATTCAATAGCACAGTAATCCAAGTCTATGCCCCAAACACTAATGCTGAAGAAGTTGAAGTTGAACGGTTCTATGAAGACCTACAAGACCTTCTAGAATTAACAC
The DNA here is from genome assembly GCF_003369695.1 of Bos indicus x Bos taurus. Lineage (NCBI taxonomy): Eukaryota > Metazoa > Chordata > Mammalia > Artiodactyla > Bovidae > Bos > Bos indicus x Bos taurus. Next base: position 26,639,717 of record NC_040081.1, on the reverse strand, counting down.
CCAAAAAAGATGTCCTTTTCATTATAGGGGACTGCAATGCAAAAGTAGGAAGTCAAGAAACACCTGGAGTAACAGGCAAGTTTGGCCTTGGACTACAGAATGAAGCAGGGCAAGGCTAACAGAGTTTTGCCAAGAGAACGCACTGGTCATAGGAAACACCCACTTTGAACAACACAAGAGAACACTCTACACATGGATATCATCAGACGGTCAATGCCAAAATGAGATGGATTATACTCTTTGCAACCAAAGATGGAGAAGCTCTCTACAGTTAGCAAAAACAAGTCCAGGAGCTGACTGTGGCTTAGATCATGAACTCCTATTGCCAAATTCAGACTTAAATTGAAGAAAGTAGGGAAAATCACTAGACCATTCAAAATGAAGTCGCTCAGTTGTGTCTGACTCTTTGCGACCCCACAGACTGTAGCCTATCAGACTCCCCCATCCATGGAATTTTCCAGGCAAGAGTACTGGAGTGGGTTGCCATTTCCTTCTGCAGGGATCTTCCAAACCCAGGGATTGAAGCCAGGTCTCCTGCACTGCAAGCAGATGCTTTGCCATCTGAGCCACCATTCAAGCATGACCTAAATAAAATCCTTTACACTTATACAGTGGAAGTGACAAATAGATTCAAGGGATTAGAGCTGATAGACAGAGTGCCTGAAGAACTATGGACAGAGGTTCGTGACATTGTACAGGAAGCAGTGATCAAGACCATCCCAAGAAAAAGAAATGCAAAAAGGCAAAATGGTAGTCTGAGGAGACCTTACAAATAGCTGTGAAATGAAGGGAAGTGAAAGGCAAAGGAGAAAAGGAAAGATATACCCACTTGAATACAGAGTTCCAAAGAATAGCAAGGAGAGATAAGAAAGCCTTCCTCAGTGATTAATGCAAAGAAATAGAGGAAAACAACAGAATGGGAAAGACTAGAGATCTCTTCAAGAAAATTAAAGATACCATGGGAACATTTCACACAAAGATGGGCTCAATAAAGGACAGAAATAGTATGGACCTAACAGAAGCAGAAGATATTAAGAAGAAGTGGCAAGAATACACAGAAGAACTATACATAAAAGATCTTCACGACCCAGATAACCATGATGGTGTGATCACTCCATCATGAGCTCACCTAGATCACTCACCTAGAGCTAAACATCCTGGAATGTGAAGTTCAGTGGGCCTTAGGAGGCATCACTACAAACAAAGCTAGTGGAGGTGATGGAATTCCAGTTGGGCTATTTCAAATCCTAAAAGATGATGCTGTGAAAGTGCTGCACTCAATCCGCCAGCAAATTTGGAAAACTCAACAGTGGCCACTGGAAAAGATCAGTTTTCATTCCAATCCCAAAGAAAGGCAATGCCAAAGAATGCTCAAACTACCACACAATGGCACTCATCTCACACACTAGCAAAGCAATGCTCCAAGTTCTCCAAGCCAGGCTTCAACAGGACATGAACCGTGAACTTCCAGATGTTACAGCTGGATATAGAAAAGGCAGAGGAACCAGAGATCAAATTGCCAACATCTGATGGATCATCAAAAAAGCGAGAAAGTTCCAGAAAAACATCTACTTCTGCTTTATTGACTATGCCAAAGCCTTTGACTGTGTGGATCACAACAAACTGTGGAAAATTCTTTAAGAGATGGGAATACCAGACCACCTGACCTGCTTCTTATAAATCTTCATGCAGGTCAAGAAGCAACAGTTAGAACTGGACATGGAACAACAGACTGGTTCCAAATTGGGAAAGGAGTATGTCAAGGCTGTATATTATCACCCTGCTAATTTAATTTATATGCAGTACACCATGCACATTTAATTTATATATTGTACACCAGGCACAATGCTGGGCTGGATGAAGCACAAGCAGGGAGAAATCTCAATAACCTCAGATATGCAGATGACACCACCCTTATGGCAGAAAGTGAAGAGGAACTAAAGAGCCTTTTGATGAAAGTGAAAGAGGAGAGTGAAAAAGTTGGCTTAAAACTCAACATTCAGAAAACTAAGATCATGGCATCTGGTCCCATCACTTCATGGCAACTAGACAGGGAAACAATGGAAACAGTGACAGACATTATTTTCTGGGGCTCCAAAATCACTGCAGATGGTGACTGCAGCCATGAAATTAAAAGACGCTTCCACCTAGGAAGAAAAGTTATGACCAACCTAGACAGCATATTAAAAAGCAGAGACATTACTTTGCCAACAAAGGTCCATCTAGTTAAAGTTTTGGTTTTTCCAGTAGTCATGTATGGATGTGAGAGTTGGACTATAAAGAAAGTTGGGCACTGAAGAATTGATGCTTTTGAACTGTGGTGTTGGAGAAGACTTTTGAGAGTCCCTTGGACTGCAAGGAGGTCCAACCAGTCCACCCTAAAGGAAATTGTCCTGAATATTTATTGGAAGGACTGATGCTGGAGCTGAAATGCTAATACTTTGGCTACCTGATGTGAAGAACTAACTCATTTGAAAAGACCCTGCTGCTGGGAATGATTACAGGTGGGAAGAAAAGGGGACGATAGTGGATGAGATGGTTTGATGGTATTACTGACTTGATGGACCTGAGTTTAGTAAGCTCCAGGAGATGGTGATGGACAGGGAGGCCTGGCGTACTGCAGTCCATGGGGCTGCAAAAAGTCGGACATGATTGAGCAACTGAACTGAACTGAACTAAAAGATTCACTGTTTACTTTTGCAAAGGGTGACAAAAGCAGGGAGGGAACTTGGGCAGGGTAATAATTGTAATAATATATTTTTTAAAAAATACGGGCTTCCCTGGTGGCTCAGACAGTATAGAATCCGCCTGCAATGCAGGAGACCTGGGTTCCATCCCTGGTTTGGGAAGATCCCCCGGAGGATGGCATGGCAACCCACTCCAGTATTCTTGGCCTGGAGAATCCCCATGGACAGAGGAACCTGGTGGGCTACAGTCCATGGGGTCATAAAGAGTTGGACACAATTGAGCAAGCAAGCACACATTTTAAAATATAGCTAATTGAAGTGTAATAAAAATTTATTATGTATTATATGTGATGGTAGGTACATGGTTATCTGTTTTTATGTTTTTACTAGTCAATGTGTAATTATATAAATTACCATAAAAATACTTTAGGAATAAAAACTTAACAATTCAAAGTATCTAAGACTCTAAAATTCCCCAGTATACCTGTTACCAAAAATTAAATGGTTTCACAAGGTGCTTAAGTCTACACCCAAAAATGGAAACATGTTCAAACATTAGAGAGTACTGGGAATAAAAGCTAAGCCAAATTCTGAATATACCTTTTCTTTGCTCAAGATGTCTCTTCAGCCTCTCCTTAACTGTACCCTAAATTTGCCATTTTCCTCACTAGGATTACTTCTTCCAGATCCCATAAAAGTATAAAAATACAACAGATTCAAAGCACAATGTGCTTCAGTCTTGTAATGAAGTAAAACCAGACATATCTATATTCATGGATAATGCATACATTTCAACTGACTGAATGAAGTTTTTGCTCATTTGAAATTTAAAACCTGGATAAGATGGATCTGCTATATTATGTTTGATATTTTAAATCAGAGAGAGACTCCTTATCTTTTTTAATGATCACTTATGAAATAAATAATGCTTATTAGATTCAAATTCTGTCATAGGACTTCCGTGGTAGTCCAGTGGCTGAGACTCCACAGCCCCAAGGTAGGGGGGCCTCAGTACAATCCCTGGTCAGGTAACTAGATCCCACATGACACAAATAAAGATCCCACATGCCACCACATGGTACAGACAAATATTTTTTAAAAACAAATTATTTTATAAATAAAATGCTTTTTCCCTTTCAAATTCAGGAAAAGAATACCTATGTATTGCATATGCTTACACAATGCAGCAGAAGACTTTAGTAAGTTAAACCTACTTCCTCTTTTTCTGGAATATAGCTAGACTATACTTCCCAGACTCCTTGGCAGTTTATATTATACCTTTATATTATGAGGTATACAAACGTAATATAAAGTTCGGTGTGCCCCGAACTCCCAGGCCTAGCCTAGAAAGAAACCCACTAGCCGTTCTTTGTCCTCTTTCCCTTCTGCAGGATGGATGCATATGACACCAAGACCCTTGGAGATGACAGTAACATGAATGGAATAAGCCTGTGTTCCTGAATCTATACGTGGAGGAAAGTCTCTTATCAACAAGAAATGCCCATATGAATGAGAAAGAAAAAGAATTTCTACTGTATTAAGTCAGTGAGATTTGGGGGTCTATTTGTTATGCAATTAGCGTTACCTTAACTAAAACATGCAAAATCATAAATGGTCTTCCAACTGTCAATGTGAAATGTACTATACTTACAATTTGAGGCTTATAGTATGCTGGACCTAGGGTGCTGTCACCGGCAGGTGGTAAATGTTTTACAATACTGTCATCCTCATTAATATCATAACCGTATGACCGTCCAAAAGGAATTGAAGGAACATAAACACTTCTGGAAACTGTAAGTGCCCTTGACATTTTCTGTTAAAAAAAAAATGATACTATTTACTCAAAGACAAGAGAAGGAATGAATAATAAAATATTAAAATTTACAACAGACAACTATTAAATATTGACCTCATGAGTTTTACAATATAAATCAAAAATGTCTGTAAAAGTAATTTAAAAGAGTGAATTCAAGTCTTCATAATATAAACCAAAATTTAATCAAACTATTATTAAATAGTAACATAACCATAATACAAACCAAACTACTGTTTAAGCCACTATTAGAGGTAAGGAATCTCTCTCACTTGGCTGTTTTTTATCTTGATTAGTAAAGCAAGTATTAGTGATTTCAAAAATGGGCATTAATTTCTACAGTCACATCAACAATCAGCAATTCCAAGTGGAATTGCTATGCAATAATAGTATCTGCCAGGCCAAAACAAACTTTACATTTTTCTGTAACATTTCCTGGCTTCATTCCTTCCCAGCTAAATCATCTTACCAGTGCCCTATTAAAAATCCTAATTTTGCAGACTATGTAGCAAGGAAAATATCTGATATAACGTTAAATGGAAATCAAAAATATAAGTTAAAATTAAATTTTTGACTATAGCTATTTAAATTATGTAATATTATATGTCAGTGTATAAAGTCATATGGCTTCCCAGATGGCTCAGTGATAAAGAACACACTTGCCAATGAAGGAGATGGGGGTTCAATCCCTGGGTGAGGAAGATCCCCTGGAGAAGGAAATGGCAACACTTTCCAGTATTCCTGCCTGGAAAATCCCATGAACAGAGGAACCTGGCGGGCTACATACAGTTCATGGGGACACAAAAGAGTCAAACACAACTTAGTGACGAAAGAACAACTACAATAAAGTCATAGTTTAACACTAAAAAAATTAACAGAATTATCAGTGTTAAGAGTCAGAAGTTTTCAGGTGATTATCTGTTTTTTCAGAATTTCCTTTAATGTAAACTATTTTATAATTTAAATAAAAACAAGAAGGAGTAACATATATTAGAAATATTAGTATAAATATAGGGCCTCTCTGGTGGCTCAGATGGTAAAGAATTCACCTGCAATGCAGGAAACCTGTGTTCAATCCCTGCATTGGGAAGATCCAATGGAGAAGGGAATGGCAGCCCACTTCAGTATTCTTGCCTGGAGAATTCTATGTACAGAGGAGCCTGGCAGGCTACAGTCCATGGGGTCACTAAGAGTCAGATAAGACTGAGCAACTAACACACACATCTGGTATAAGAATATTAAATAAAATACTGGCATTTAAATGATTTAGTCATCTGAAAATTTACTTATTAAAAATATACTGATCCTCTGGAGAGGATATTGCAATCCTATGCTTCAAAACAAACCTCTGCTATAAACCATCTCCAAACTATGCTTTCCCATAATACATCAGTCTTCCTTTAAATTCCTATGGCACTTAATCACATGATCATTCACTTAGCATCTGTCATATTTCATCTTATATTATTAATGATCTATATATTTCTCTCTCACCTAAATTTTAAGCTTATTTATTTCAGGAGTCATGTTTCAATTTTCACTATATTATTAACAGTACTTAACACACCTCTATATACAGATGTAAATCACTATGGCAACTTTTAAAATCTCCTTTACTTCTTGTTCACCTCAGACACTGGAAGAGATTAGACTTTTATCAAAAGCAAAAATGAAGTCAAATGTTAATACAGGTAAAAAACTAAAATTTGTAAACAGAGTATTCATTTAATTATGAACTACATATGGATACTAATAAACCAGATAATTATCACCATAAGGTTTTTTAAATGTACTTATCACATAAAACATTATACCATTTCTACATTATTTTAACTTTAAAAAAAAGTAATTAGGAACAGAAATCAAAATAGCAACATACTGACTGAAGACGCTCTTTAGCCTCCAGAGTTTTCCTGTTCACGACAGCCAATGCTCCAGGATAAGATCGATCATAGCTTGCTGGCCCTGGACCATCTGAAATAAACTTCTTAAAACGCTTTTCCCGGTTTTGTAGACTTTGGCCTCCTTTTATATTACACTAAATTGGACAGGAAAAACATGAATTAAAAGAAACACTTTTAAATCAATATCTATTTGATAAATATTACATATTAATATGAACATTATTAGTTTTAAAACTCAGCCTGAGAAAGTTAAGGCTCTTGACTGAAGACAGTTCTCTAATGAGACATTAATAAGAAAGGATGACAATACAGCTGTCAGTTTTAATGGCAAACTCAAACTAAAATTTGCTGTACTTTGAACACTCAAAAAGAATGCAACACTCAGTTTTAAAACAGATGTCAAAGATAAAGGAATCTCCAAAGTTATGGAGCAAGAATAAAGAGTGCATGTTTGTTTATAGGTCTCTGGAGAATTTAAACCTCTGAAATGAGATTAAATGCTCATACTGCAGGGGGGAAGAAAGCCTTCCAATCTTGTTTAGGATTAATTATTTTCATGAATAACACTTTGGACATTTCCAGGGATGTTTATGCAGTTTTACTGGCAACAGTTTGGTTTTATGCTCAGATTAGTTCTAAACACTGTTTATTGCAGGGAGAGTCCTGGAAGATTCCTTCCAGGACTCTCCATGTCACATATTTGGATTCTCTAGAATCAGAAAGTTATCAACTGGCTAAAAGCCAGCTAATTCAAATAAAATTCCATCATACTAGTTTCAATAAACAGTCACAGATCAGTCATTTCAAAGATGATTCATATTCATAGTTGTTGGCATCTGATTGATCAGATATGTTTTTTTAAGTTATTAATTTACCAACAGACTTTTTCACACGATGTGTTCATGTCAGTTGTTCACAATCACTATTGACTGAGCATATCTCTAGTTTGTACCTTATTAGGCTTTATTCAGAGTTTAAGAAATACACAAAAGAGTTCTTTTGGTAAAAAAAAAGAGTCAAATTATTCTTAGATACTCAATTCACTACTTGATTACTGATTTAATAAAATCACAATTCCTATGTTTAAAGAATTTGGATCTATAACGGTAGACATTAATGATTTTGTAAAAAATTTAATAAGTTAAATTAAAATATAAAATCATATGAAGAGAAGATCTCCAAATTTTCATTCTTTGACAGCCATTAGTATAGTCTCTAAGATCTGACATTTCAAACTGAATTTGAATTTATATTGAATACTTCAACAGAAGTTTAGATAGCTCTAATCTGATTTTTTTAACTGCATACAAATTAACCAGGGTATGTTTCATATTATTCATAACTACCAATTCTACAAATTTCACAAGAGTTTACAAAGGGAACTTCCATACATCAGATAACTGAGTCAAAATCATATTACCAAGTAATAATACATTTTATGTAAACACGTGTGAGAAAGCGGTCTTAGTCTTTCTTGAGAACTATGCTTTGTCTATGTGCTATGGTTATGTGATGAATTATTATATTGTCAGCAATCTCTCAACACTATAGGAGGCACAGTCTCATCTAAAGTGTGAACCCATGCACTGTATCACACATGATAGCCTATCATTCAGCTCTAATGAGGTATATCTCTTCAATCAAAAATAAAACCAAATTTGGAGATCTCTTACTAGGCCTAGTTAATGAAAAATAAGACATAAACTATATAAGCACGGGAAATAGATCCCCATATCTAGAACCATTCTTCTGTGTGTGTGTGTGTGTGTGTGTGTGTGTGTGTGTGTGTGTGTGTGTTAGTCACTCAATTACGTTCGACTCTTTGCAGCCCCACGGACTCTACACCACCAGACTCCTCTGTCCATGTGATTCTCCAGGCAAGAATATTGGAGTGGGTTACCAGTTCCTTCTCCGGGGCCATTCTCATGTAGGAAGGAAGGAAATGGTATCTACCTTGCAGAAACAGGTCTAATGCTAGAAGACAACCAGAAAACAGTGAAATTTGTACTGAATTTTTGGAATGGGAATCATCCTAGGAAATAGGATATGAACAAAACAAAGTATGTGACTTAATAGGTTAATTATCAAAGGATCAGAATTGCACTTTGTAAATTTATTTCTTCTGCTTCTTTTATTTTCTTAATTTTCTTTGTGTTCTTTTCTACAAAGCAAATGTCCTTTATGTTCTTTGCTACTTTTCTTTTCCTCTTGAAAAAAATTTACATACTTCAGATATGCTAAAGGAAACGGCTTTGCCTATAACTGGCCAAGAGCTATAAAGGCAAAAATTATGCCCCACCTCCAACTTTAGAATAATCATCACAACCATAGCCAAAGTGAAATGACCATAAGAGGAAGAGAGAAACAGAGAAGACCAAATAGGGGGAAAAAATTTCAACTCCTAAATCTTCTGCCTTCATAAAAGCTTCAACTTTTCTACAAGTATTCTATTGCTACATTTAGCAGTGGAGGCAGGCCCTCACAAATACAACCCACATTTTGGGTTTTTTAACATTTCATTTGAAGTCTTCAAATGATATTTACTAACTGCCCATAGAAAGCAACATTTCAATCTATGCTTCCAAAAGAAAAGTATAAAAATAAATTACCAAATATACCCATTAATTTCCAGTAAGATTACTCCTTTATTATCTAATATATTGTTTACATAACATGTAACCTATGTCACATTACAAACATGTTTCCTATTGTTGTTTAAAATGAAATGACTTTTATTTTTCAAATAGTATGATAAATTCACGCTTCTTGAACTTCTAAAAGTTCTACAAGAATTTAACTTAAAACTCTAAAACTTAATAGCAACTGTGTAAATAAGTAATAAATCATTTTTTAAAGCAAGGAAATCAATATTTTCCAGGCATTTGCTTATAGTTTTAAGGATAAAAGTAGAGAATACTAGAACTTTTTCTTAGATCACCCATTTCACAAAAAAGCACACTTCCTTATTTCTTACTTTTGAAATCCAAGAAATGTACCCAGTTGGGAATAAAATAAAATTTTACTTAAATTGTACTTTATATTACAAGAGAATTGACTAAAATCAGTTTTAAAGTAACACTCCAACATCCTGATAACTATCACATTTGACAAGTTTGAAACCTATATATTATGTATTTTTACTGTATTTCCCTCTTTGAATACTACAATTACATAACAGGCTTAATGAGGGAAATACTGTCAGAACCAGCAAGCCCATAGACCCATGCTGGTCTGGTCTGTAAGCCAGGGAGTGGAAGCAGGAGTGACACTTCTAGTGACTACATCTAATGTCCCACTATTTAATGTTTTGCTTTTTGTGCTCTAGGCTCTAGTTTTCTGGAAATTTTAAGAGTTCGTGGAAAAGCAAGACATGTTCCCCTGAAGTGGAAGTTGAAACCACCAAAGTGATCATTAACGTTCTTTCCTACCAAGCAGAAAACAAAACAAGGAGGTTTGTGTATTGACAGGGGAAATTAATTTTCTGTGCTGACTAGGACAGAAAAACAGGACTAAAGAGTACCAGGAGTGTGGTAGGATGGAAGATGGGACACCCTGCAGAGCCTTCTAACTGTCGGTGAAAATGCTAAGAGCAAGTTTATTTAAAGGACAAAAAGCAAGCCTAAGAACCAAGAACTCAGACACCTTAGATCTGAAGTCTATTCATCTCACTAGGCTTAGAACTCCACCAGATAAAGTTCGTGTTAAAGGAACATGGAATGAGTAACGGAAAAATCTTAAGCTATAGCCTTTTGTTCAGTTACAGAAACAGAACAGGTCCTTACCTATATTTCCTTGCTTCATACGTCACTTTTTTTTTTAATTTTCCCTCTATTACTTTCTCCTTTCTATTGTAAAATGGCAACACTAATAATTGTTAAAATTTACTGAAGGCCAACCTTCAGTACTTTTAGGTACTATTCTAAATGCTTATTAATATATTTAATCCTTAGGGAAAAAAAGCCTACCAAATTACTGCCGCTACTTAATAGACGAAGAAACAAAGGCCTGAAGAGACTAAGCGGTTAAGATTAAGTCTCACAGCTACTAAGCAGAGACAGATTTTGAGTCTAGGTAGTCTAGCTCCAGAGCCCACACTCCCAACCACTTCTTTATAAAAGCTCATGTTATATTTACCCTCAAATCTATAAACTGCAGAATAATGAAACAGGAATGTCAAGAACAAGAAGCAGTCTTAATCTAAAGATCCAGGATTCATTTAGCAGTGACATTATAATATCATCTTTACAGGTAGTAGCAAAACACTAATTAAAATATACATAAAATAACTGAACTTTTAAAACTACATATATAGGAAGAAGTGTGTATATGTCGTGTGCATTAGAGAGAGGAGAACTAGGCAATCAAAGCATGAAACGTAATGGAAATCTATTGCTTTTCTCTGTCCAGCATCCCTTCCATTATTTGCTCAAAATAGCATATTTACCACTCTTGGGATAATCAAACCTACTGTATTTTGTGTTTTAAAAAGAACTTCCAAACACAAGAATCCCTGACCTAGGAATCACAGGTGTGGGTCCATAATAAAACCAGACCAGATTTTCCCTACTGAGAATTTTATCTTTAGTGTTGTCAGACATTTAAAAAAAAAAAAAGTGGAAGGAATTTATGGAATTACATTATCTAATCTCACATGCTAGTAAAGCAATACTCAAAATTCTCCAAGCCAGGCTTCAGCAATATGTGAAGCGTGAATTTCCTGATGTTCAAGCTGGTTTTACAAAAGGCAGAGGAACCAGAGATCTAATTGCCAACATCCGTTGGATCATGGAAAAAGCAAGAGAGTTTCAGAAAAACATCTATTTCTGCTTTATTGACTATGCCAAAGCCTTTGACTATGTGGATCACAATAAACCATGGAAAATTCTAAAAGAGATGGGCATACCAGACCACCTGACCTGCCTCTTGAGAAATCTGTATGCAGGTCAGGAAGCAACAGTTAGAACTGGACATGGAACAACAGACTGGTTCCAAATAGGAAAAGGAGTATGTCAAGGCTGTATATTGTCACCCTGCTTATTTAACTTATATGCAGAGTACATCATGAGAAACTCTGGACTGGAAGAAACACAAGCTGGAATCAAGATTGCTGGGAGAAATATCAATAACCTCAGATATGCAGATGACACCACCCTTATGGCAGAAAGTGAAGAGGAACTAAAAAGCCTCTTGATGAACGTGAAAGTAGAGAGTGAAAAAGTTGGCTTAAAGCACAACATTCAGAAAACGAAGATCATGGCATCCGGTCCCATCACTTCATGGCAAATAGATGGGGAAACAGTGGAAACAGTGTCAGACTTTATTTTGGGGGGCTCCAAAATCACTGCAGATGGTGACTGCAGCCATGAAATTAAAAGACGCTTACTCCTTGGAAGGAAAGTTATGTCCAACCTAGATAGCATATTCAAAAGCAGAGACATTACTTTGCCAACAAAGGTCCGTCTAGTCAAGGCTATGGTTTTTCCAGTGGTCATGTATGGATGTGAGAGTTGGACTGTGAAGAAGGCTGAGCGCCGAAGAATTGATGCTTTTGTACTGTGGTGTTGGAGAAGACTCTTGAGAGTCCCTTGGACTACAAGGAGATCCAACCAGTCCATTCTGAAGGAGATCAGACCTGGGATTTCTTTGGAAGGAATGATGCTAAAGCTGAAACTCCAGTACTTTGGCCACCTCATGCGAAGAGTTGACTCATTGGAAAAGACTCTGATGCTGGGAGGGATTGGGGCCAGGAGGAGAAGGGGACGACAGAAGATGAGATGGCTAGATGGCATCACTGACTTGACGGACGTGAGTCTGAGTGAACTCCCGGAGTTGGTGATGGACAGGGAGGCCTGGCATGCTGCGATTCATGGGGTCGCAAAGAGTCAGACACGACTGAGCAACTGAACTGAACTGAACTGAATGGAAGTTTGCCACTGAATAATGCAGAAGTTCTTACTACTGAAATGCCTGGAATTGTCTTAGTCTTATCCTTCTTTACTGCTTCTTTGGTGGCTCAGCTGGTAAAAAATCTGCCTACAATGCGGAAGGCCTGGGTTTGATCCCTGGTTGGGGAAGATCCCCTGGAGAACGCAACGGCTACCCACTCCAGTATTCTGGCCTGGAGAATTCCATGGACAGAGGAGCCTGGCAGGCTATTGTCTATGGGGTCGCAAAGAGTCAGACACGACTGAACAGCTTTCACTTTCATTTTATCCTTCTTGGCAATGGCACCCCACTCCAGTACTCTTGCCTGGAAAATCCCATGGACGGAGGAGCCTGGTAAGCTGCAGTCCATGGGGTCGCTGAGGGTTGGACATGACTGAGCAACTTCACTTTCACTTTTCACTTTCATGCATTGGAGAAGGAACTGGCAACCCACTCCAGTGTTTTTGCCTGGAGAATACCAGGGACGGGGGAGCCTGGTGGACTGCCGTCTATGGGGTTACACAGAGTCAGACACGACTGAAGTGACTTAGCAGCAGCAGCAAGACCTGTTTGAACAATTCTTCCTTCAAGTCCATGAGCCAACCAAGTATCTTACCTACAAATTTATTAGAAACCTAGTATCTGTCTTAAAAATTCATTTGATTGCTTGCAACCAAAACCCCATAACTGGTAGAAAACATTGCTATTAAAAAGTCTAATCAAAAATTAAGACATCAGCGATTGGATCTGGGCCTCTAACAGGGGAGATATAGGTCTGCTTGGGTCAGGTAGGACTTACTATGACTGCAAAATGTATGTGAAAAGGGTAAAACTGGATGTTAATGATTATGAAAATACTGGAATTAAAACATTATTTCTGAACATAAATGAACCATTGAAGATTTTCTGGTCCAGACTCTTGAGACAGTACAGACATAGGGGACAGTGGCCATAGCTACAGCTTTAGAGTACAGCCCACAAACCAATTCCTGCACCCTGCTGTCATTCTTATTCTACATTATCTTGACCATCTGTACAACTTTCATGGGCCTTAATAAATTCAGTAGCCCTATTCTCCCACTCAGAAATCTCAAGGACAATGCTTTTGTCCTATAGGTTATATAGACTAATGACAAACACCCACCAGACAATTACCATTGAACACACTTCTTTTTCTCTTATTCTATTGCAAAATACAGATTGAAAGGCGAAAGAAAATGATATGAAGGGAAAATATAATATGGCAAGTGACACATTAGTCTATTAGAGGAAGAAAGCATGATTTTTATTAACTCAGACAATTATAATGACTGCTGTAAATTTACCTGCTTTTCTGAAACATTATAGTGTCCTGGACCTGGAACATCTTTCTCAGTGTTAGAGACGACAGTAAAAGTACTTTTCCTGGCAGTCAAAGACAGGAATGGTGCATAGCCGTCTATAAGTAAAATCATATCATTGGCAGATAAGACAGGATTCTAATGATTTCAGAGAAAAAGCACTCAAAATATGTAAAATCATTTGGTACATCAACTGCTAAGACTATATATTATCAGAACTAATGTCTAGCCACAGAAGTTGTTGCATTTTAAAAGTTCTATGTAAGAGTGGAATTAATATTAATATATATTAAATTAAGAACCTATAGAATTGAACTTACTAAATGAAAGAAAAAATACCTAAAGAAAACAAAAGCTTTTTTTCTTCTAAGCATATTTGGTTGGGATGAAAATGGAAGTTCTATTTAACTGATAAAATATTTTCATCCTCAGAAGATCACAGTTTTATATGTGGGAGAAACCTATTAATTATACAGCTTCCCTGGTGGTTCAGACAGTTAAGAGTCTCCCTACAATGCAAGAGACCTGAGTTCGATCCCTGAGTCGAGAAGATACCCTGGAGAAAGAAATGGCAAACTACTCCAGTATTCTTGCCTGGAAAATGCCATGGACAGAGGAGCCTGGCAGGCTATAGTCCATGGGGTCATAAAGAGTTGGACACGACTGAGCAACTAACACTTTCACTTTCATTAATTATACCAAATAGCATATATGAATTTATAGAGAGAGCCTGCTGCTGCTAAGTCGCTTCAGTCGTGTCCGACTCTGTGCGACCCCATAGACAGTAGCCCACCAGGCTCCACAGTCCCTGGGATTCTCCAGGCAAGAACACTGGAGTGTGCTGCCATCTCCTTCTCCAATGCAAAATGAAAAGTGAAAGTGAAGTCGCTCAGTCATGTCCGACTCCCAGCGACCCCATGGACTGCGGCCCACCAGGCTCCTTAAAGTGAGCTTACAGCAAGTAATTAATACAATGTTTCAGAGAGTCGGACACGACTGACTAAAATTTTCAGCTTCACTTCCTTGCTTGGGTACATGTTTGGCACTCAGTATTTCCTGGATACAAGATACAAGCATAAGATTACTGACATCACTGACATACTCAGTAAATGAACTTATTAGACAGACTTAGTCTGCTGAAAGGCTGATAAAAACTTTTTAAGAAATATATCAAGAAAATGAGCACAGTTTAAGTAACACTGATATTCAAGAAAAAATGAGAGAAAACAGAGCAACTATATTCAACAGGTAATAAAAGGATAAAAGTGAGGACTCAAAACTTGTGAAAATCTTGTACACCTAAGGAAAATGTACACTATGAGGATTTATGGCAATAATTTGTACAGTTTAAAAGCTTGCTAATCTGGACTAATAAAATATATTTTTTAAACCAGAAATAATGTTTTTTTGAGGCCTTCACGCATTAAAATGCAACTGAAATCAAGATTTATTTGTGTAAGGTCTGAAGCACAAAAGAGGTGAGAAAAATACATACCTTACTCTTAAAAAGAAACAACCTACTGAAGCATTAAGTGCTAAAATAATTTTAAACAAGTAAGAATATCTGAAGTGCTAAAGCGCCCAGAGGGTCAAAGGAGGGGAAGTTCTCAACAACACTGAGGTGATTCGAAAAAAACTTCATGAATGACGTTAAAACTCTGGGTGTTAATTTAGTGACTGATGGTTTGAATCTGCTGTTAAAAACAAAAGCAAACAAAACCACACAAGGACCACAAGAACAGAAATCTTTAAAAGGAAGTCAAGATCCATTTTAAAAAGACAAGGGTTGTCTGATAGAGCAGAGAAATCCAGTACAGAAGTTGAAAGGTTCCAAAATGGGGTAAGCAACCAAAGAACAAAATACAGATTTCAAATGGAACACACATACAGGCACACACAAACCAAGCTACAGATTATATCAAGGGAACAGTGCAAACAACCAGAGAGTGTTCTTCCAAGAGGCATAGAAATATGTCCTATAAACTGGAGAAAAGTCAATGAAAAGAAATAGATCTTGAAATGCAAAAACGGAATTAGCACAAGAAGCACTATGGTGTCTATTATAAATATTCTTCATATGTTCAACAAGAGAGAAAGATGAACATAAGGATATAAAAAAGACCCAAAGAAAACTTCTGATAGGAAAAGTATACTTGAGATTAGTAACCACTTTTTATTTTATTATGAGATTTATAACTACTTTTCTGCAGGTTAACAAGACTTTTTTTTCAGTTCAGTGATGGAATTCCAGTTGAGCTATTCCAAATCCTGAAAAATGATGCTGTGAAAGTGCTGCACTCAATATGCCAGAAATTTGGAAAACTCAGAGTGGCCACAGGACTGGAAAAGGTCAGTTTTCATTCCAATCCCAAAGAAAGGCAATGCCAAAGAATGCCCAAACTACCGCATAATTGCACTCATCTCACACGCTAGTAAAGTAATGCTCAAAATTCTCCAAGCCAGGCTTCAGCAATACGTGAACCGTGAACTTCCAGATGTTCAAGCTGGTTTTAGAAAAGGCAGAGGAACCAGAGATCAAATTGCCAACATCCACTGGATCATGGAAAAAGCAAGAGAGTTCCAGAAAAACATCTACTTCTGCTTTATTGACTATGCCAAAGCCTTTGACTGTGTGGATCACAATAAACTGTGGAAAATTCTGAAAGAGATGGGAATACCAGACCACCTGACCTGCCTCTTGAGAAACCTATATGCAGGTCAGGAAGCAACAGTTAGAACTGGACATGGAACAACAGACTGGTTCCAAATAGGAAAAGGAGTACGTCAAGGCTGTATATTGTCACCCTGCTTATTTAACTTCTATGCAGAGTACATCATGAGAAACGCTGGGCTGGAAGAAGCACAAGCTGGAATCAAGATTGCTGGGAGAAATATCAATAACCTCAGATATGCAGATGACCACCACCCTTATGGCAGAAAGTGAAGAGGAACTAAAGAGCCTCTTGATGAAAGTGAAAGAGGAGACTGAAAAAGTTGGCTTAAAGCTCAACATTCAGAAAACAAAGATCATGGCATCCGGTCCCATCACTTCATGGGAAATAGATGGGGAAACAGTGGAAACAGTGTCAGACTTTATTTTGGGGGGCTCCAAAATCACTGCAGATAGTGACTGCAGCCATGAAATTAAAAGACGCTTACTCCTTGGAAGGAAAGTTATGACCAACCTAGATAGCATATTCAAAAGCAGAGACATTACTTTGCCAACAAAGGTCCGTCTAGTCAAGGCTATGGTTTTCCCTGTGGTCATGTATGGATGTGAGAGTTGAACTGTGAAGAAAGCTGAGCGCCAAAGAATTGATGCTTTTGAACTGTGGTGTTAAAGAAGACTCTTGAGAGTCCCTTGGACTGCAAGGAGATCCAACCAGTCCATTCTAAAGGAGATCAGCCCTGGGTGTTCTTTGGAAGGAATGATGCTAAAGCTGAAACTCCAGTACTTTGGCCACCTCATGCGAAGAGTTGACTCATTGGAAAAGACTCTGATGCTGGGAGGAATTAGGGGCAGGAGGAGAAGGGGATGACAGAGGATGAGATGGCTGGATGGCATCACTGACTCAATGGACGTGAGTTTGAGTGAACTCCGGGAGTTGGTGATAGACACGGAGGCCTGGCGTGCTACGATTCATGGGGTCGAAAAGAGTCGGACACAACTGAGTGACTGAACTGAACTGAATCACTTTAAAAAATAATTGTTTTAAGCAAAAATAATTTTGATTTATTGTGGCATTATAGTATATGTAACGGAGAAGGCAATGGCACCCCACTCCAGTACTCTTGCCTGGAGAATCCCATGGATGGAGGAGCCTGGTGGGCTGCAGTCCATGGGGTTGCTAAGAGTCAGATACGACTGAGCGACTTCACTTTCACTTTTCACTTTCATGCATTGGAGAAGGAAATGGCAACCCACTCCTGTGTTCTTGCCTGGAGAATCCCAGGGACGGGGGAGCCTGGTGGGTTGCTGTCTATGGGGTCGCACAGAGTTGGACACAACTGAAGTGACTTAGCAGCAGCATAGTATATGTAAATAGAAAATATTTAGCCACAATAGCACAGAGAATGAGGTAAGGAAAACAGAAGATGTATGGCTCATATACTGTACATGAAGTGGTACAATATTATTTGAAGTTAGACAATGTTAAGTTAGAGATGTATACTGTAAACACTAGTGGAACCACTAAAAAATAAAAGAAAGCTACAGCTAGTAAACCAGTAGTAGAGATAAAAACAAAAGTACCTTTTTTAAAACTCAAATCATTCAACTATGGCAGGGAAAGAAGCAAAGGGTAACAAAGAGCAGATGAGAAAAATAGCTAGCAAATTCTAAGAGAGTAAATTTAAACACAACAATATTGATAACAAAATTAAATGGAAAATGTCTAAACATCCCAATTAAAAGAGATTGTCAGACTTGATAAAAAAGCAACATCTAACTTCAGGGTGTCTATAGGAAACCCTCTTAAAACATAAGACACAGAGATGAAAGGATGAGATACATCCATGCATCGAAAAAACCTGGTGTGACTAAATTAAAATCAACAAGGCAGATTTCAGAACAACAAATACCAGGAATAAGAGACATTTCATTATGTTAAAGAGATCATTTCATCAATAGGATTCAACGATCCATTAAGAAAGGCGAGAAGTAACTGCCAAAAAAATTAGAATAGTGCTTACCAGTAGGGGAGAAGGTAAGGGTTATGAATGAAAAAGAAAATTTTGCAATGCCATATTTCTTTGAGTATTCACTTTTTAAGTTGTATGTTTACATTTTATGTGATTTTCTGTATAAGTATTTCATCTCACAATTAAAGGTATATATTTTTTTAATTTAGGTGTATACAGACACTGGGATAATATGAGACAGATATGAAAATGAAGAAAGCTAAGCTCAGGGGTAGTTCTGAGGCAGCTGTCTCAAAACATGGCAGAGATTCTAAATGAATCTATCTAAAGAAATATAAAATGAATTGCAAAATACTGAAATTCATATAAAACTGGGGGAACCTCCAATAGCCCATGTGCTCAAAAGAGACAGTGCTCCTAAAATCTTCACTGAAGTTTCCCAAAATTAATCACATAAAATCTTTCATCAATAGGTTAAAAGTTTACATAACATATTGAGCTCAAGTAAAATCACAAGAAAATTAAAACGTTTTTACTAATAAGCTCCATAAGAAAGGAAGATTTTCTGCTTTATTTATAATTATATGCCTCTTTACCTATGGTTTACAGTTATGGTGACACACTGCCTCAGTTGGCCCAGGACACAGGACTGGAAGTGCTGAAATCAGGACATTCCCAGACAAACCAGGATGGTTTGTCTCCCTATCATACTGTCCTGCACACTAAACAATAAATGTAGAATTAATAGATGATACTCTAAACTACACCTTTAGTCATTCATTCAGCAACACTAAATGCTTTATTATGTGTCAGAGAGAGGCAATGAGAGTGCAATAACGAATAAGCTAAAACCCTGGCCTCAACTAGAGGGAAAGCCAGACAAATAAACAAATACTTAGATTACAAACAGTGTTGCCAATAATTAAGGTATAAAATATAGGAGTAGAGGGTTCTGGCATATTAGGGTTGGTGAAATGAAAAATAAAAAGTTTCATTTGAGACATAGAATATATTGACATGTGAAGTTCCAACAATAAATGATAAATCAAACTGTCAGGTAGAAAGAAGAAATGAAGAATGTAGGAGGATAAGATTTGAGAAGAATAAGTTCAATTTGAGATGTATTAAGTTTGAGGCACCAATAGCAGAAAATAAATCAGACTGGCATAAAGCAATAAAAGTCAGTCTATTTTCTGAGAAAGAAGGTGAGCAGCTGGGGGATGGAGTACAAGTTCTATAGCCACAATTACAGACACAAAGCAAGCAGGGCGTTCTTCACATAAAAGCAATAACTAGAACTTTGAAACATACTCATCTTCAGGGATATCAACATTTAAAGCAATCACATTTTTTAATATAAACTTAAATACAGATCAATTGCATTCCCTCAAGTGGTCTCCTGAATTCTGAATGGCTAATAAGATAAAGTCATTATTGTTGGCATAAGCACATAGGCAGGAGTTTAAGTCCATGGAGAGCTCATGCTTCTACGGCAGATTAAACTAACAGCTTCCCTATAAAAAAAGAAATTTGGCAAAAAATATATTAACAGCCAGCATTATCCAGTTCAGATAACTAATAGAGAACCAATACAGATAACTAATACATTTTAACATGGGGTACCATATATTATGTAAATAAAGATCAGAAAACAATGAAATATTCCTTAGCACAATAATGCCAGGAGCTGTCCATTATTAAAGGGACTATGTTTTTATCATATTTTACTAGGCTGGTCATTTATGGCAAAGATTTGCTTTAATGAGATAAGATTTCCTTGCTTCTCAGATAATTCACAAGAAAATCAGGAGCAGCTCTCACTAATCTGGATCTGGAATATCCATTATCTCTTCCAGACATGAAATCTGAATCATGAAATCAGTCCTATTCCTTTCAGGCTGCAAATACTGGGTAGAAAAGAGTATCCCTGATTAGCTGGACAAAAGTCGAGGCAATGAAGTTTGCAAATTAATGTGGAAAGAATTTCCTGAGGGAAATATGAAGACAATACACTAGAGGACTGACCAAGCAGGGTACAGTAAGCAAAGAATGGTAATGAGGAGAGAAAGGCTGGAAATAAAGAATATCTGCACTGTTCTGAAGTTTTAAGACTCTAAGTTTTTTCTCTTTTTGTGTAATTCAAGGTAACAAGTAAATTACATAAAGTTCCCAACATTTCCTACATCATACTCTACAAAATTCACCTGACCCTTAAATAACTGTGTGTACTTCTCTATAGCCCAGTGTTACTGATCTCAAAGAAGTGAAAAGCAGAATGTACCTAGGAAAGAGGTAACAGCTACTTTTAATTACCTTGCCAGGGAATCTGGTAGAAAATGACTAAAGAAATGCCTATGCCCTCTATTGATTACTATTATTAGCATGTCTGCCGAGTACTGCTAAAACAGGATTCCATATGATGCAGTTGCTCAAAGTTCCCATGAATGGAATTTCCTAGCTTCCTTCATAGGTCAACAAGGCACAATTCTATAAAGCAGTAAAAGGACCTTGCAAACCCTAGTTACTTATCTCCAATCAGAGTTCACACAAAGAAGAATTAAAAACTCTTATAACCTGACACATGTAACTCATCAGATTTTTCAAACTTTACTTCAAGAAATTACTGTTTTGCTATTTTTTTTTAACTAAGCACTTAGGTATTAGGGTATTGAGCAAAAAACTGAGACTAATACAGTGGAGATCTTGGTTATTGACCTCAAAAATCTCACATTTTAGTGCAGCAGCCGGGTAAGTAAACACGTAATTACAATACAGTACCAAAGTCCTTTGAGCTATTAAGGAGTCAAAGAAGAAAGACCTGGGACTGAGTGGAGTCAGAGAAAAACTTCACCTGGGGCTCAAGACGTAAGTAGTAATTAGCCAAGTAAGGAAAGAAGAGAGAACATACCCAGCAAAGGTATCAGCAGGTACAAAGGAATGGAGGTGAGTGAGCATGAATTTACAGATAATGCAAGGCTGGAATTGCTAATGTGTTGGTTAGCTGTTGGTGGAGGTGTAGATCACATTAGACATAAAACAGACATTGTTAGAGACTGAAATAGAGGGAAACGAGAAATATTTTATTGACAAAAGTGTTAGTCACTCAGTTGTGTCCAACTTTTTGCCAACCCCATGGACTGTAGCCCACTAGGCTCCTCTGTCCATGGAATTCTCCAGACAAGAATACTGGAGTGGGTTGCCATTCTCTTCTCCAGGGGATCTTCCCAACCCAGGGAACAAATCCAGGTCTCGTGCATTGCAGGCAGATTCTTTACCATCAGAGCCACCAGGGAAGCCCTTGTTTCAGAATAAAAATAACAAATACCAAATTAAGTCAAGGGCAATTAAATGACGAAAGGGAACTAGTTTGAGAGATAAAGATAAGAAAGAATCAATAGGTCCTAAGATCAATGAGAGTGATTAGAGGGGAAAAAAAGGAGTCTACAGTAATTTCAAAGCTTAAAGTTTCTAATTGACTGATAGGGAATTTTTTTTCAAAGGGCCCAGTAATTCTGGGGAAACTGGTAAGTTCAGACACTTTAGGTAGAGATGCCTAAAAAAAGTAAAAGACCTTATCAAAAGAAAGCTCATCTTAGAGATATGAAACACCTGTATCACAGGAGTCATCAGAATATAGATAGCAGGTGAAGCTGTGGATTTGAATGAGAAAGTAAACATGAGAAAACAAGCAAATGATGGAAAGTACAGTATATAAACATGTAAAAGTATTTAGAAATACCTTATAATAAAAATCTTTAAAGAAGATTATAGAGTATTGGTTTGAGAGGGGAAAATGATACTTTGATTCAGCATTTAACAAATGTTTACTGTGTCCAAACCATGTACCAGGCACTGTTACAACAGTTAGGAAAAGAACCAGCAAAAAGATGTTACAGACGCCAGGGAAAGAAGTATCTCTAAAAAAAAGAGTGGTAAGTTGTGTCAAAATAAAATAAAGATAGAAAAGTGTAAGCATTTTGGGTGGTCATTGGTGGCTAATAAATCGGTAGGGAGGTAATGCTTTTAACTCAGCTGCATTAAATAAAGATGCATCATAAGCTCCAAAAACACTGATATTAATATCAGAAGCTGAAAGGCAGTAAAATTCAAGATTAAAACAATGACAAAAGACAAATTAGTACTCCAAAGAAACCTAAATCAACCTACCATCCTAATCTCATCAATCATGTCAATGGAATAATGGATCCTAGCACTTATTCAAAAATACAGGAATTGTGTGGGAATAGGGAAAATGTAGGCTAAAAAGGAAAAAAGTTTAATTTGGATGGTATCAAGCCCCACAAAAAATCAGATTAGAAAAAACAGAAAGAAAATTATGTTACTTTTTAAAAGTTACCCCATCCACTAACTACAAACAAATGAGAGCAAATAATTACTTAAATTATCCATTCCCATTTCACCTCTCAACGAGTAAAGCTCTTCTTAAGGAAAGTGGGATAAAGAGCTCTCATTAAGTAAGTTCTAGTAGATGGTGATGGTCAGATAGAAGGCATCTACATGAAAAAAAAAGATATTCCAAAACAAATATAAAAGTATTATCTTAGTAAATGTTTCTAGGAAAGGTGTGTGAGGCAGGCAGGATTACAAAGAAGAGACAGAAGGTGGTAAGAAGCACACCAGTGATTTGGAGACTCATATAATAAACAGAACATTTCATGCAAAAGTGAAGTCACTCAGTTGTATCTGACTCTTTGCAATCACATGGACTGTAGCCCACCAGGCTCCTTGGTCCACGGGATTTTCCAGGCATGAATACTGGAGTGGGTTGCCATTTCCTTCTCCACGGGATCTTCCCAACCCAGGGTCGAACCCAGCCAGGTCTCCCGAAGTGTAGGCAGACGCTTTACTGTCTGAACTACTGGGCACAATAAAGGACAGAAATGGTATGGACCTAACAGAAGCAGAAGCTATTAAGAAGAGGTGGCAAGAATACACACAAGAACTATACAAAAAAGATCTACATGACCCAGATAATCACAATGGTGTGATCACTCACCTAGAGCCAGACAATCTGGAATGCAAAGTCAAGTGGGCCTTAGGAATATCACTACAAACAAAGCTAGTGGAGGTGATTGAATTCCAGTTGAGATATTTCAAATCCTAAAAGATGATGCTGTGAAAGTGCTGCCCTCAATATGCCAGCAAATTTGGAAAACTCAGAGTGGCCACAGGACTGGAAAAGGTCAGTTTCCATTTCAATCCCAAAGAAAGGCAATGCCAAAGAATGCTCAAACTACTGCAAAATTGCACTCATCTCACACGCTAGCGAAGTAATGTTCAAAAATCTCCAAGCCAGGCTTCAATAGGACATGAATCGTGAACTTCCAGATGTTCAAGCTGGTTTTAGAAAAGGCAGAGGAACCAGAGATCAAACTGGTAATATCCGCTGGATCATCAAAAAAGCAAGAGAGTTCCAGAAAAACATCTACTTCTGCTTTATTGACTATGCCAAAGCCTTCGATTGTGTGGATCACAACAAACTCTGGAAAATCCTTAAAGAGATGGGAATACCAGACCACCTGACCTGCCTCTTGAGAAACCTATATGCAGGTCAGGAAGCAACAGTTAGAACTGGACATGGAACAACAGACTGGTTCCAAATAGGAAAAGGAGTACGTCAAGGCTGTATACTGTCACCCTACTTATTTAACTTATACGCAGAGTACATCATGAAAAACGCTGGGCTGGATGAAGTACAAGCTGAAATCAAGATTGCCGGGAGAAATATCAATAACCTCAGATATGCAGATGACCACCACCCTTATGGCAGAAAGTGAAGAGGAACTCAAAAGCCTCTTGATGAAAGTGAAAGAGGAGAGTGAAAAAGTTGGCTTAAAATTCAACATTCAGAAAACGAAGATCATGGCATCCAATCCCATCACTTCATGGGCAAATAGATGAGGAAGCAGTGGAAACAGTGACAGACTTTAGTTTGGGGGGCTCCAAAATCACTGCAGATGGTGACTGCAGCCATGAAATTAAAAGATGTTTGCTCCTTGGAAGAAAAGTTATGACCAACCTAGACAGAATATTAAAAACCAGAGACATTGCCAACAAAGGTCCATCTAGTCAAGGCTATGGTTTTTCCAGTAGTCATGTATGGATGTGAGAGTTGGACTATAAAGAAAGCTGAGCATCAAGGAATTGATGCTTTTGAAGTATGATGTTGGAGAGGACTCTTAAGAGTCCCTTGGACTGCAAGGAGATCCAACCAGACCATCCTAAAGGAAATCAGTCCTGAATATTCATTGGAAGGACTGATGCTGAAGCTGATACTCCAATACTTTGGCCACCTGATGCAAAGAACTGACTCATTAGAAAAGACCCTGATGCTGGAAAAGATTGAAGGCAGGAGGAGAAGGAAACCACAGAGGATGAGATGGTTGAATGTCATCACCGACTCAATAGACATGAGTTGGAGTAAATTCCGGGAGTTGTGGATAGACAAGGAGGCCTGGCATGCTGCAGTCCATAGGGTCGCAAAGAGGCGGACACGACTGAACAACTGAACTGAACTGATAGTCAACTGGGACAGGGAAATCAAAATCCCAGATCGAATCTGCAGCATTTAAACTAAGATGTAGAAAACCACTGTAAAATCAAAAAGGCTTACTGGTCTAGTGAAATGGGAAAAATTAGTTTATCATCTGTAAAAACAGGGATAGAATTTTCACGGCTTACTTCATGTTCTGTTATACCTATGGAGTTGTACTATAGTGTTTAACTCAGGCACACATGAGCGGGGCAGACTGAAAGTGAGGCGCCTGTCACAAATGCTTGCCTTTCTCTCCATCTTACCTGTTGCCTGCTGCTTCAGGTAAGGAACCTGGTAAGATCCAGGACCCACACGATCCTCAGTGCTGCCACCTTCAGCCAGTCTAAGCACACGGGGAGCCCGGTCATACATAATGGCGTGAGGGGAGGGGTGCGCGGCTGCAAAGGCATTAAGAACAGAGCAGCTAGAAGAAAGGGTGGAGCAAAAAGTCGTCAACCAACTTAGAAGGCCCGGGAAGAATTTCTGTAAATGGAGGAGCTAGCGCAGGGGCTATCGCCCCACCTGCTGATTGGTGTCAGATTTCTCCCAGGCGACTTCTAGCCTCATGGAAAACTTGAAAACAGTGTAACCAGACATAAGACTTCCCACAGAATCGTCGGTTCACCAACCGAGACCTGAAGCCGCTCCAAGGAACGAGGTTAAGTACTAGGCGTCCGCCCCCGTGCTTCCGGCCCTGCCTCCGCCCATTTCTCGCCTACCGGAAGTCTCTGGACGAAAGGTTGAGGCGCTTTTCTCGAGCCGAGCCCTGAGAGCATGCGCACCGAGCCCTAAGCTTCCCGACTCGCTGCGCCCGGCGCTTTTGGCTTTCTAAAGTAAAGAACATACTCGAACCCCCGCGATATTCTTACTTTTCTAATTACATTGGATCCTGACTCGTCAGAAAACCTCTAGAAAACGGATTAGGAGTTAGGGCTCATTTGATTGTGATCCATTTTCCCTTTAAGTCAGTGCGGCTGGGAAAGAGACTACCAAAAACTGTGAAATGAAAGTCTTACTACGAAAAGAAACGATTCTGTGCCCACACTCCCACCACAACTATACTCGCACCCCAGGGGGAAAGAAAGCACTTCTCACTTTATCCCAGATATAGTCCACACTGTGGCTCAGAAAAACCCAGAAGGTGGTGATGACAGAAACAGAAAACCCGGGGAAGAAGAAAAAACTCACCAACCGACGCAATGCAAATGCAGGTAACTGAAAGGTGCATCTGTTGTTAGATACCAAGCAACAGCAGCAGACTCATTACTCTGTTCATAAAGTAAAACAGAGGCGTTAAGAAAGCGCAGCTCCGTACAAGGCGTTTCAGCGTCTCAAGAATGTATCTGTAGTACCTTTTTTCCTACTCAATAACCTGAATAATTATTTACTCACTAAAAAAACACTGGCATATACTATCGGTTCAGTATCATGCTAGATTGTGGGGACCCAAAGATATAAGAAAGTCTTCATCAAGTCTTCTATATCTTATAGAGAAAGAGACGTGTGTAATCCATAACGAGAGATGGATAAAATGATTTTTTTTTTAATTTTCAGCACTTTAGATACCGCCCCTTCCTACTAAGAAACTGATTCTTATCAGTCAGTCAGTTGCTCAGTCGTGTCCGACTTTTTGTGACCCCCATGGACTGCAGCATGCCAGGCTTCCTGTCCATCACCAACTACGGAAGCTTGCTCAAACTCATGTCCAAGGAGTGGGTGATACCATCAAACCATCTCATCATCTGTTGTCCTCTATGGTGACCCCAAAAAGCAAATTCAGGTCCAGGCCATTTTGCTGTGGCACTGGTGCCGGCTCTCACCTCCTGATTTTTCTGGTCTGCACAGTCTACATTACTCTTGCCTGCGGTAAGGGTTTGCTGTTGAAAATGGAAGTGTCAAAGGAGGCTTTTCTACTTCCTGTCTGGATTTTATTTTTGTCCACTGGCGCCAACCTAGTTTAGACAAAAGGAGCTCTTTATAGGGTCTATCGAAGCTTGTTTACGTATCTCCAAAGGGGATTTTGTAACCTTAGGACCTGTGTACCAACTAGGAATGAGCTTCCCAAGTGGCGCTAGTGGTAAAGAACCTGTCTGTCTGCAGGACAGGTAAGAGATGCAGGTTTGATCCCTGTTTGGGAAGATTTCCCTAGAAAAGGGCATGGCAACCCACTCCAGTATTCTTGCCTGGAGAATCCCAAGGACAGAGGAGCCTGGGGGGCTACAGTCCACAGGGTCACAAAGAGTCTGACACGACTGAAGCGACTTAGCACACACCCACCAGCTAGGAATACAGAATTTATATCTTGCTGCCACCTCAGTGTGTGGTCTTTCCTCAAATACCTCACAGAGAGGGATAGCTGATCAGTGGCAAGACTAGCATTTCAAAGTCTTGTCAATCAGTCAGTCAGTTCAGTCGCTCCGACTCTGCGACCCCATGAATCGCAGCACACCAGGCCTCCCTGTCCATCACAAACTCCCCAAGTTCACTCAGACTCATGTCCATCGAGTCAGTGATGCCATCCAGCCATCTGATCTCTGTCCTCCCCTTCTCGTCCTGCCCCCAATCCCTCCCAGCATCAGAGTCTTTTCCAATGAGTCAGCTCTTCGCATGAGGTGGCCAAAGTACTGGAGTTTCAGCTTCAGCATCATTCCTTCCAAAGAAATCCTAGGGCTGATCTTCTTCAGAATAGACTGGTTGGATCTCCATGCAGTCTAAGGGACTCTCAAGAGTCTTCTCCAACACCACAGTTCAAAAGCATCAATTCTTCGGCGCTCAGCCTTCTTCACAGTCCAACGCTCACAATCCATACATGACCACAGGAAAAACTATAGTGAGATCCTATTTAAATATTTGTGGTCAGGTCTATTTTAAATATGATACCACTGAGGTACAGCATCTAGAGTCTTCCAAATTTTGTAACATTTGGTCGCTGAGAATTCTGTATTCCTAACAAAACACTTTTCTTTGAAAAGTTTTTAGTGTGAAAATCCTTTATCTATTTCCTTGATTACTGTGCCTGTTCTAACTTCCCCAGCTTTTATTTCCACCTTATGGTTCAGTAACCAGAATAGTACAAAGTATTTAAGAATTGGAAGATACTTTTAAAATGAGAACACCAAACCTTTTTACTTATTTCTCAGTGTGGTAAATATTTCTGAAATAGTTTAGAATGAGTGTGCTGCTAAAAAAAAAAAAAAAGAATGAGTGTGCTGCTACAATGTCAACATTGAATTATAATTATATATGAATACAAAATAATTTGATTCAGCATTCCTCAGTTCCTACAAAATAGTTTTAATGCTAATCAACCACACTGTATTAACATTACTGTAGTAAGATATGGAAACTGTCTTTGAATTCAGGTTTATTTGACTGTAAAATTTGGGTTCTTTCCATTTCTCCATACTGGCTTCCACAACAATAAACTTTAAAATGAAGCTTGGGAGTGGGAACTCTGCTTTAAGTAGCATTAAATACCATATAAATATAAAAACTGAATTGTTTTTGAAATTAATTTCTTCACCTCATGATGGTTTTCCATTTTTTTCTATTGTTTTGCTTTTTGTTAAAAAAAAAATCAAGCAATAGTAACAAATCATTTAGCATGTATCAATCAAATGAGTATATGTCAATGTTATTAGAGGTCATATTATAAAGTGATATTGTTGCTCGTTAAGTAATGCCCGACTCTTGTGACTCCATGGACTGTAGCCCACTAGGCTCCTTCTGTCCATGGGATTTCCCAGGCAAGAATACTAGAGTGGGATGCCATTTCCTTCTTCAGAGGATCTTCCCAACCAAGGGTTCAAACCTGCATCTCCTATATTAGCAGGCAGATTCTTTACCACTGAGCCACAAGGGAAGCTAGTAAAGTTACTAGCTTTAACACATTCAAGTTAAAAAGGTAAAAAACACAAAGGTAAAAATAACACATTCAAGTTAAAAAGGTAAAAAAGTCATTAATATAATGTTTTGAAGCTTACACAGTATATTTTATGTTCAGTATTTTAATTTGTGTTTAAGCTGCAGATTTAATGATTCTGAAATCATGAAATGTGTTTTTTTAACTATAGTTGATTTACAATGTGTTAATTTTTGCTGTACAGCAAAGTGACTCAGTTACATACATATATACATTCTTTTTTATATTTTTTTCCATTATTGTTTATCCCAGGATATTGAATATAGTTCCCTGTGCTATACAGTCGGACTTTGTTGTTTATGTATCCTATAGGTAGTAGTTTGCATCTGCTAACCCCAAACTCCCAGCCCATCCCTCCCCTACTCTCCTTCCTCTCGGCAACAACAAACCTGCTCTCTCTGTGACTCTCAGTCTGTGACTGAGTTTCTGTTTCATAGATCAGTTCATCTGTGCCATATTTTAGAGTCCACACATTAAGTGATATCATATGGTATTTGTCTTTCTCTTTTTGACTTACTTCACTTAGTATGATAATCTCCAGTTGCATCCACGTTGCTGCAAATGGCATTATTTTGTTCTTTTTTATGGCTGAGTAATAGTCGTGTGTGTGTGTGTGTGTGTGTGTGTGTACATCACATGTTATCTATTCCTTTGTCAATAGACATTTAGGTTGTTTCCATGTCTTTTTTATTGTGAATATTGCTACTCTGAACATAGGGGTGCATATATCTTTTTAAATTATAGTTTTATATATATATATATATATATATATATATACACACACCCAGGAGTAGAATTGCTGAGTCATATTGTAATTGTATTTTTAGTTTTCGGAAGAACCTCCATACTGTTTTCCATTGTGGGTTCACCAGCTTACATTCCCACCAACAGCATAGGAGGGTTCCCTTTTCTCCACACCCTCCCTAGCATTTGTTATTTGTAGACTTTTTAATGATGGTCATTCTGACTGATATGAAGTGATACCTCATTGTAGTTTTCATTTGCATTTCATGAAATGTATTTTAAAAATTATACCATTATCCAATGCCTACCTGAGTTTTTTTCCACTGACATTTATTGAGCACCTACTATGTGCTAGCACTATGTGAATCACTTTACATGAATTGTCTAAATCATTTCTCACATAACCCATGTAGTAGACTCTATTAATATGTCTACTCTGTTAATACGATGAGGCTTAGAGCCATTGAATTTCTTATTCAATATCACATAGTTAATGAATGATGGAGCTAATCAGTTTGACTCTAGAAACTGTTTTCATAGCCATTATGAGGGAGATGCCCCCAACTGTCCTGTACTCTGACACCCGATAGTAGTTTGTTTTTATTTTTTTTAACCAATTCTTATTTCAGTGTGGCTGCATGTTTATTTATTTCTAAAATGAAAATCTAGAAGTGATCTTTCAGGCGTGATGTGGTAGCTCCTTGATGCCAGGAAACTAGGATGCTATATTATGTTGCTCTGTATCTTGATGTGCTGTTCCCATTCTTGAGATTCCTCATGGTCCAAAAATTATCTGCTGGAGCTCTAGCCATTATTAGTGGCAGAAGGACTATGAAGACATTCTAAAGACTGAAGTAAAGTCATTTAGGGCTGGTGACTCCCTAGTGGTTCAGTGGTAAGGAATCTGCCTGCCAATGCAAGAGACATAGGTTCAATCCCAGTGTTGAGAAAATCCTTTCAAACCAGAATTGAAAGAGACACATGCACCCCAATGTTCATCACAGCACATTTACAATAGCCAGGACATGGAAGCAACCTAGATGTCCATTGGCAGGTGAATGGATAAGAAAGCTGTGGTACATATACACAATGGAATATTACTCAGCCGTTAAAAAGAATGCGTTTGAATCAGTTCTAATGAGGTGGATGAAACTGGAGCCTATTATACCGAGTGAAGTAAATCGGAAAGAAAAACAGCAATACAGTATACTAATGCATATATATGGAATTTAGAAAGATGGTAACGATGACCCTATATGTGAGAGAGCAAAAGAGACACAGATGTAAAGAACAGTCCTTTGGAGTCTGTGGGAGAAGGCGAGGGTGGGATGATTTGAGAGGGTAGCATTGAAATGTGTGTATTATCATATGTGAAGAAGATCGCTGGTCCAGGTTCGATGCATGAAACAGGGTGCTCGGGGCTGGTGTACTGGGATGACCCTGGGGGATGGGATGGGGAAGGAGGTGGGAGGGGGGTTCTGGATAGGGAACACATGTACACCCATGGCTGATTCATGTCATTGTATGGCAAAACCACTACAATATTGAAAATAAATAAATTAATTTTTCTAAAAAAGGAGAAGATCCTCTCAGTTCAGTTCAGACGTTCAGTCATGTCTGACTCGTTGCAACCCCATGGACTGGCGCATGCCAGGTTTCCCTGTCCAACACCAACTCCCAGAGCTTGCTTAAACTCATGTCCATTGAGTTGGTGATGGCATCCAACCATCTCATCCTCTGTTGTCCCCTTCTCCTCCTGCCTCCAATCTTTCCCAGCATCAGAGTCTTTTCCATGGAGACAGTACTTCGCATAAGGTGGCCAAACTATTGGAGTTTCAGCTTCAGCATCAGTCCTTCCAATGAATATTTAGGACTGATTTTCTTTAGGATGGACTGGTTGGATCTCTTTGCAGTCCTAGGGACTCTCAAGAGTCCTCTCCAACACCATAGTTCAAAAGCATCAATTCTTTGGTGCTCAGCTTTCTCTATAGTGCAACTCTCACATCCATACACAACTACTGGAAAAACCATAGCCTTGACTAGACCAACCTTTGTTGGCAGAGTAATGTCTCTGCTTTTTAATATGCTATCTATGTTGGTCATAACTTTCCTTCCACGGAATAAGCGTCTTTTAATTTCATGGCTGCAGTCACCATCTGCAGTGATTTTGAAGCCCCAAAAAATAAAGTCTTTCACTGCTTCCATTGTTTCCACATCTATTTGCCATGAAGTGATGGGACCGGATGCCATGATCTTCATTTTCTGAATGTTTAGTTTTAAGCCAGTTTTTTCACTCTCCTCTTTCACTTTCATCAAGAGGCTCTTTAGTTCCTCTTCGCTTTCTGCCGTAAGGGTGGTGTCATCCGCATATCTGAGGTTATTGACATTTCTCCCGGTGATCTTGATTCCATCTTCGGCTTCATCCAGCCTGGCATTTTGCATAATGTACACTGCATATAAGTTAAATAAGCAGAGTAACAATATACAGCCTTGATGTATTCCTTTCCCAATTTGGAACCAGTCTGTTGTTCCATGTCCTGTTCTAACTGTTGCTTCTTCACCTGCATACAGATTTATCAGAGGCAGATCAGGTGGTCTGGTATTCCCATCTCTTGAAGAATTTTCTACAGTTTGTTGTGATCTACACAGTCAAAGGCTTTGGTGTAATCAGTAAAGCAGAAGTAGATGTTTTTCTGCTATTCTTTTGCTTTTTCGATGATCCAGCAGATGTTGGCAATTTGATCTCTGGTTCCTCTGCCTTTTCTAAATCCAGCTTGAGCATCTGGAAGTTCGTGATTCACATACTGTTGAAGCCTGGCTTGGAGAATTTTGAGCATTACTTTACTAGCGTGTGAGATGAGTGTAATTGTTCAGGAGTTTGAGCATTCTTTAGCATTGCCTTTGGTATTGGAATGAAAACTGACCTTTTCCAGTCCTGTGGCCACTGCTGAGTTTTCCAAATTTGCTGGCATATTGAGTGCAGCACTTTCACAGTATCATCTTTCAGGATTTGAAATAGCTCAACTGGAATTCCATCACCTCCACTATCTTTGTTAGAAAATCCTCTAGAGAAGGAAATGGCAACCCACCACAGTATTCTTGCCTGGGAAATTCCACAGACAGAGAAGCTTCGTGGGCTACAGTCTATGGTGTTGCAAAAAAAGTTGAACACGACTTAGCAACTAAACAACAGTAAAAGTCATTTCAAATCCTTGGCATGATTTCCATAAGGTATTACTGAAAAGAGCAAGATTCGGGAAACATGTGTCATATATTTTTCTAAAACCAAGGAATTATCAAAAAACATCTATTAATGTTAAATGTACATATGCATGTATACTTACATATATAATTACATAAACATGGAGAAAATGTTAAAAGCATGCTAGATCATCAGTATAGATTACCTAAAATGGGGAGAGAATGTGGTGGGAGAGGAGAAGAGTGAAGAAGGAATAAATAATGATTATATTTATTAATTGTTTATAAAATGGAGATGTTTCAGGATTATTTAATAAAATTTAAACAGGTAAAACCTTGATTAAAAGAAACAAAACAGAGAAAGCAAGCAAGCAGAGCTATGAAATATTGATATTGTTTTAGTGCCATGAATAAGGTAAAGCAGAAACATGGTGAGATGTAAATCATGTACAGTTTGCAATAAATGTTGCAACATATACCACCTGGGCTCCTTTGGAAAATATGGCTCATCCCACCTGCTTCAGACAACACCATGATGAGAAAAAGCCAGTACCAAATGAGGTAAACAGTAATTAGAGGCAGAGCCACATGTGTTCTAATGAGGGCAATTATGGGGAAGATATGGAAATGTGGTGCAAGAGATTTTACCGCAAAATGTAGTCATGAAGAAAATAAGTTACATAAAAATGGGATAAATAAAGTTTGTACTTGGGATTTTTTCAAGAAGGGATAGATAATATGTTTCTATTATTAACTTTGACCAAAATCAGTGTACTTAATAAATCATCTGCTTGGAAGCAGTAGCAGCTAATTGTTCCTCTGATGCCCTGTGGAAATAGGATTTGAGATGAGGCAAATGCACCAACCCAGTCATTAGATTGCTCTCCCTGTCCCTGTCATGGGTTTTTCTGGGTTCGGTTCTCCTAGAGTGAATAAGTCCAGGTAACTGTTTACTGGTAATATGATTTTAATGGTGTGAAAATAAGGAAAAGAATACCAAATGCAGTACTTTTTTTTCCAAAAGTGTGAATGAAATACCAAGATATTACTTTTCCTTTCTAGATGGTAAAATTCAGTTCAGTTCACTCGCTCAGTCGTGTCCGACTCGTTGCAACCTCATGACTGCAGCATACCAGGCTTCCCTGTCCATCACCACTCACAGAGCTTGCTCAGACGCATGTCCGTTGAGCTGGTGATGCCCCCCAACCATCTCATCCTCTGTCGTCCACTTCTCCTCCTGCCTTAAATTTTTCCCAGCATCAGGGTCTTTTCCAACGAGTCAGTTCTTCGTATCAGGTGGCCAAAGTATTGGAGCTTCAGCATCAGTCCTTCCAATGAATATTTAGGACTGATTTCCTTTAGGATGGACTGGTTGGATCTCCTTGCAGTCCAAGGGATTCTCAAGAGTCTTCTCCAACACCACAGTTCAAAAGCATCAATTCTTCAGCACTCAGCTTTATTTATAGTCCTGCTCTCACATCCATGCATGACTACTGGAAAAACCAAAGCTTTGACTAGACAGACCTTTGTCAGCAAAGTAACCTCTCTGCTTTTTAATATGTTGTCCATATTAAAGTTATGTCCAGGTTGGTCATAGCTTTTCTTCGAAGGAGCAAGCATCTTTTAATTTCATGGCTGCAGTCACCATATGCAGTGATTTTGGAACCCCAAAAAATAAAGTCTGCCACTGTTTCCACTGTTAGCCCACCTGTTTGCCATGATGATGGGACCAGATGCCATGGTCTTAGTTTTCCGAATGTTGAGTTTTAAGCCAACTTTTTCACTCTCCTCTTTCACTTTCATCAAGAGGCTCTTTAGTTCCTCTTCACTTTCTGCCATAAGGGTGGTGTCACCTGCGTATCTGAGGTTATTGATATTTCTCCCAGAAATCTTGATTCCAGCTTGTGCTTCATCCAGCCCAGTATTTCACATGATGTATCTGCATATAAGTTAAATAAGCAGGGTGACAATATACAGCCTTGACATACTCCTTAAGTAAATTAAGACCAAAGAAAAAGTATTTTTTAAGATGGTGTGTGCTTTTAAAAACTTAAGTACCTTCGACACTTCTTATCATTTAGATTGAGTATTTTAAAAATGGAAAGTATAGTACTAAGATCCAAATCTCATGTGGTTCAATTTATAAACTGTTGATAAAAGATTTAAGAACATATTTATATAGCATTTTTTAAAAACCTATCGTCTTGCATAGTGGTCCCAAAGGAGCTTATTAAAGTTTTAGAAGGTATTCGATCATTAAAGTTCTGTCTCAGCATTGCACAGTGTTTTACTAAATATATGTAGCTATATTCTTCTGTTATTTAATGCAGACCAAATTGATAAGTAGTTCTCACTGATTAAGTTTTCTGACTGCAATCTAAGTACTTTAAAAATAACTACCTTCAATTATTATTCAGCCTTAAAAAGGAAGTAAATGCTGTTAGTTGCTACAACATAGATGAACCTTGAGGGCATTATGTTAAGTGAAACAAGTCAATCACAAAAAGACAAATACTATGTGATAATTACTTACATGAAGTATCCAAAATAGTCAGATTCATAGAAACAGAAGGAAGAGTGGTGGTTGCCAGGGGCTGAGGCAGGGGAGGATTGGAGAGTTGTTTAATAGGTATGGAGTTTCAGTTTGGCAAGATTAAAAAGTTCTGGAGATCCATTGCACAACAGCATGAATATATTTTGCTCTGCTGAACTGCACACTTAAACATGATTAGGATGATAAATTTTGTGTTGTATGTTTTTATCACAATTAAACATAAAATAACTACATAATTTACATAAGTGCTTGGAAAATCACAAGTGTGTTTGGTGAAATACACTTTCATAGTTGCCAAATAAAGGATTTGTTGATAACATATCTACCTGGGTAAGGGAAAATTCTATCGAAGCCCAGCATATAAGATAACAAGGATTTATGAATTGCCTACTATGAACACGGAGAAGGCAATGGCACCCCACTCCAGTACTCTTGCCTGGAAAATCCCATGGACAGAGGAGCCTGGTGGGCTGCAGTCCATGGGGTCGCTGAGGGTTGGACACGACTGAGCAATTTCACTTTCACTTTTCACTTTCATGCATTGGAGAAGGAAATGGCAACCCACTCCAGTGTTCTTGCCTGGAGAATCCCAGGAACGGGGGAGCCTGGTGGGCTGCTGTCTATGGGGTCTCACAGAGTCGGACACGACTGAAGTGACTTAGCAGTAGCAGCAGTGCTATGAACAAAGCATTGAGAAGGATGTAAACATTTTGGTAGATATGTAGATATTTGTAGATAAAGACCCAGTTGTTGACTCAAGCCTGAAAAACGTAATAGCAATTCAAGATAGAAAAAAATGTCAAGAAAA
Source organism: Bos indicus x Bos taurus (assembly GCF_003369695.1). Lineage (NCBI taxonomy): Eukaryota > Metazoa > Chordata > Mammalia > Artiodactyla > Bovidae > Bos > Bos indicus x Bos taurus. The sequence goes on along the minus strand of NC_040081.1, from coordinate 26,603,622 downwards.
TAACTGCAGTCACAAGATGGTACATGATTAATAGTTGAGAAGGTCACTAGATAAAAGATCTTTAGCTTAATTGAATAGGCATAATAACTAACATAAGTGTGTACATGTGTCTTACATATATAGGTTGGTACTTGAAATTTTTCCTAACACATTTGTGGTTGAAATGAATTGATATTCATTACATCATTATTTCTGCACAACCATTTTATTGATATAAAGTATCTGAATTTTCTTTCCATCTGCTACCACCTTTTTTTTAATATGAAAATTAAGTCACCAAAAGTAATTAGATAATTCTAAAGTCATGGGGTTGCAAAGAGTCGGACACGACTGAGCGACTGAACTGAACTGAACTGAAAGTCACATAAACCAAAACCTGGATAACTGTAACTCCAAAGCTTTCTGTCAATTAATTTCAGCTTCCAATACCCTAAAATTTAATTTTTAAACTTTCTCTATCTTCTCCTTTGCATTTCCCCATTTTTTCTAATACAACTGACAATGCCTCTTAGCCTCCTCTCATCAAAATATGTACATATACGCGCACACGTGCACACACACACACAACTCTATTTTTCCCAGTTCGGAGGATAGGGCAATATAGAAGGAGAAGGGCTTTCCTGGCAGTTCAGTGGTTAAGACTTTGTGCTTACACTGCAGAGGGTTTGGGTTTGTTCCCCAGTCGGAAAAGGAAGACCCGAATGTCATCAGCATGGCCAAAAGAAATTTTTTTTAATTAATTAAAAAAAAAAGATCTCAGAGAAAGGCAAGGAAGGAGAGAAGAATCTTCAAACCCCACTCTTCAAGATCTTTCCTCCCTTTCATCACCAACCACCAATTATCTTATTATCTTGTGGTCTTCATCCTCCCCACTAATAGACACAGCACGGAGGATGTTATACGAGATGTAGTAAACAAATCTCAGGAAATGCTTGGAGTGACCACAACAGTTCCTAAGGATTAGCTAGAATTTTTCCCTATACATGGAACACTCTTCTATGATGTATGTCCTAATATTTCCTATCTGTAATATTTAGGGTTGGAAAATCAGTTTCTAGACTCATTTTTAATCTGTAACATGTAAGATTTGAGGGACTGAAAAATAAATTTTTTCTATAAAGGACACTAGATGGCACAGTTTCACCAATTCATGCTAATAACGTCATTTGTCTTCTTATTAATACAAAAATAAAATAATTTAGCTTTATAAATAGTTACACCTAAATAATTTAACAAGGAATCTTTATAATAGTCAAGAGAAAAATTCTTGACAATATAATGTTTCCAATAGGCCATGTTTTATGTCCTTGTATATAAACACAGTCATCATAATTCCATCATTGGTTGAGTAAGTAACCCAATGAAAATAGCAGTCTCTCTATAGTGAAATGAGGGCTTCCCTGGTGGCTGAGTGGTGAAGAATCCATCTGCCATTTTAGGAGACATGGGTTCAATCCCTGGATCAGAAATATCCCATGGAGACAGAAATGGCAACCCAGTCCAGTATTCTTGCCCGGAAAATCCCATGGACAGAGGGGCCTGGTGGGCTACAGTCCATGGGGTCATGAAAGAGACACAACTTAGTGACTAAACAACAACAAGAAAATAAGGAAATAACCCTACTTAGATACTTAGATGGAGAAGGCAATGGCACCCCACTCCAGTACTTTGCCTGGAAAATCCCATGGATGGAGGAGCCTGGTAGGCTGCAGTCCGTGGGGTCGCTAAGAGTCAGACACGACTGAACGACTTCACTTTCACTTTTCACTTTCATGCATTGGAGAAGGAAATGGCAACCCACTCCAGTGTTCTTGCCTGGAGAATCCCAGGGATGCAGGAGCCTGGTAGCTGCCGTCTATGGGGTCGCACAGAGTCGGACACGACTGAAGTGACTTAGCAGCAGCAGCAGCAGATACTTAGATGCACTTGTCTAATGAAAAGTTCTCCTCTTAGGGCAAAGACATAGTCTTGGCCAGGAAACAGCTTTTGGAGGGCCGCATATAAAGAGGGCAGTAGGGGAAATAACATCTACCTGGTTAGCTAGACTGCTGCACAGCGCACTAGATATTCACCAAGTGACATGCTGCACAGCCAGATTGCCCTTACATTCCAACAAACTAGGCAGAGGAGGCTGTCGATGGACTGAGTCAGGGAAGGAGAAATTAGACAATTGCTAGAAAGGAATGTTTAAAGCAATACTGCAGGTCCTTTAAAGTTGATGCTGAGTGGACAGTGACTTCTTGAAAGTTGTTCCCAGATACCCAGAGTGACTTACCTGTAACAGCTGAATCAACATCAGTGCTACATCTGCCAAATCCTACATGTTTTACATAAAAAATACATGGAAGAAGCTCCAAAGTTGTAACCATAATGGTGCTGCCATCCATGAGCTTAACAAGTTAGTCGGCTGTCTCTTTTAAAAATAGTTCACCATAATAGCATAGAAAAACCAGACTTTGTTCTGTTGCTCTCAAATGCTAGGCTTCACTTCAGAAAGTCTCTTTTTACCTGGTATGCTAACCAACATGTACCATATCATTATGATTAACAAGGAAGAAAATATAATATTAACAACATAATGGTATTCTTTGTAAAAGAATATATATATTGTAGACAGAATATATGAACCTATTTAGCACCTCACAAAGGAAGCATTATTATGTGAGTACATAATGTACATTGTGGTTTATTCCCCAACACATCCACTCCATCCCAGAAAACTATCTGAGCAAATTATGGTAATTAATTCCCTGGACAATGATTAGTTCAGGAAAGGGCATGTGACTCAACTGTGGCTGTTGTAGGCATAATTCTAAAATAGCCCCCCAAAAATGTCCCACACTAATCCCTAAAACCTATAAATATAAGGAAATGTTCCTCTCCTGATTATAGTCTGTGATTTGGCACAGCTGGTTTTATGATAGGGAAATTATCTGTGTGGTCTAATCCAATCACACCAGCCATAAAAACAGCAGAGAGGTTTCTTTAGCTGATGGCAGAAAGGAAAATCGGTGAGATTCAAAACACAAGGATCCAAGGGAACCACTTGTTGAGGAATTCGGGCAGCCCCAGGAGCTGAGATCAATCCCCAGGTGACAACCAGCAAGGAAACAGGGACCTCAGTCTTATAGCCACAGAGAATTGGATTTTGTAAACAATCTGAATGAACTTGGAAGTGGATTCTTCCTCAAACCCTCCAACTAGAAGCCCAGTGCAGCTTACACCTTGACCTTAGCCTCTGAAGCCCTAAACAGAGAACCCAGTAGAGCCAGTACAGATTTCTGTCCTATAGAACTGTGAGATAATACATGAGTGTTGTAGTAAGCTACTAAGTTTGTAATAATTTGTTATGACAGCAGTGGAAAGCTAATGCAGTTGACAAAGAGTTGTAAAATACAGTCTGCTGATGTTTCTGAGGAAATTTTCTTCAACAAAGAGCCCCTGGACAAAATGATGTGTCTTCTTTCTTTGAATGTTGCTGTGTCTGGATCTAATGGCTAGAGCTGACACTGACATGTGGGTGCAAAGAATTGTGTTGATGGAATTCTTAAAACTAAATCACCCTTACATCACGGAGTAAGCTTACTTGACCATAATGTATGTTGTTCAGTTACTAAGTCATGTTCAACTCTTTTCACCCTCATGGACTGTAGCATACCAGGCTTCCCTGTCCTTCACTACCTCCCAACTTTGCTCAGACTCATGTCCATTGAATCAGTGATGCCATCCAACCATCTCATCCTCTGTCACCCCCTTCTCCTCCTGCCCTCAATCTTTCCCAGCATCAGGGTCTTTTCCAATGAGTCAGCTCTTCGCATCAGGTGGCCAAAGTACTGGACCATATAAGAGAGAATTAAAACCATGTGAATTGTCACCCAACATGAGAGGGCAAAGAGAGAACAGTGCCTGAAAACAAAAGACCCCTCAGTTCAGTTCAGTTCAGTCACTCAGTCGTGTCCGACTCTTTGCGACCCCATGAATCGCAGCACGCCAGGCCTCCCTGTCCATCACAAACTCTCAGAGTTCACTCAGACTCACGTCCATCAAGTCAGTGATGCCATCCAGCCATCTCATCCTCTGTCGTCCCCTTCTCCTCCTGCCCCCAATCCCTCCCAGCATCAGAGTCTTTTCTAATGAGTCAACTCTTCGCATGAGGTGGCCAAAGCACTGGAGTTTCAGCTTTAGCATCATTCCTTTCAAAGAAATCCCAGGGCTGATCTCCTTTAGAAAGGACTGGTTGGATCTCCTTGCAGTCCAAGGGACTCTCACGAGTCTTCTCCAACACCACAGTTCAAAAGCATCAATTCTTCGGCGCTCAGCTTTCTTCACAGTCCAACTGTCACATCCATACATGACCACTGGAAAAACGGTAGCCTTGACTAGACAGACCTTTGTTGGCAAAGTAATGTCTCTGCTTTTCAATATGCAGTCTAGGTTGGTCATAACTTTCCTTCCAAGGAGTATGTGTCTTTTAATTTCATGGCTGCAATCACCATCTGCAGTGATTTTGGAGCCCCAAAAAATAAAGTCTGACACTGTTTCCACTGTTTCCCCATCTATTTCCCATGAATTGATGAGACCGGATGCCATGATCTTCGTTTTCTGAATGGTGAGCTTTAAGCCAACTTTTTTACTCTGCTCTTTCACTTTCATCAAGAGGCTTTTTAATTCCTCTTCACTTTCTGCCATAAGGGTGGTGTCATCTGCATATCTGAGGTTATTGATATTTCTCCTGGCAATCTTGATTCCAGCTTGTGCTTCTTCCAGCCCAGCGTTTCTCATGAAAGACCCCTCAGAAACAGCCAAGATTAAATATCTGTGGGCAAAACAGGAGAAGCTCGTTAAGGAAAATAATAAAATTGGTTAGGCATATTGATTAGAGTCAGAGTAAGTAATGTCTGTCTTTGTGACCCCATGGACTATACCCACCAGCCTCTTCTGTCCATGGGATTCTCCAGGCAAGAACACTGGAGTGGGTTGCCATTTCCTTCTCTAGAAGATCTTCCCAACCCAGGGATCGAACCCGAGTCTCCCATATTGCAGGCAGATTCTTTACCAACTGAGCCACCAGGGAAGCCTAAGAAATGTCAGGGATTCCAAGTGCATGGACGATAATTTTGAGAAGTGCTTGTCCAGTAATCAGAAGTAGAGAAGAGTTTCATTAAGATAAATATTGGAAAGGATTCCCTGAATTTATACATTTCAATGCATTATTTTATTTCAATAAAGATAATTTCTTTCATGGGGTGAGAGAGAGAGATGGGGGATAAGCAGAAGCCAGATTGCTGTTGGTTGAGCAGTGGGAGGGACACTTCATCTTCTAAGACAAGAGGAAAGGAAATAAGGATGAATGCAGATGTTTATCACAATGGAAATATGCAAATGTGGGCAAATGGAAATAATACAACAGCAGAATACCTATGCGCAAGTGAAATAGTTATAAGGAAAAACAATGCTTAAGAGAGTTCCTTAATCATTATTTCACACAGTCAGAATAGCTCTTGGTGTCCAGGATATAGCATCAACCTCAAATGCAGCTGTAAGTAAAACATTAATTTACTTTCTGCAGTTGTCAGTACAGAGCACTATAGTGAGTGGTCACACAAGAATTTGGATATCGAGTAAATAAGATTGCCCTCAGAGTTGAACAATATATTTATACGTAATCGACTTATAGGCAAAGTCACCTGAAAGATAATCCCTGCCAAGTCCACAGGATTTGAAATGCTTTATGAATAAATTAACATAGATAATGAAAGAATGTATTAATAAAAAAGGGAAGGGAGTATTGATTGGCTAGGAAAGTAAAGTAACCACGACAACCCGGGAAAACCACCCAAATACAGGGATGAGTATGTTTGTCCTGCTGGTAGGGCTATTCCTGATGGGAAAACCACAGAGAAAATGTATGCATAGAAATTATAATTCAACTTGTAGATAGAGTACCATAGGGATTAAGAGGAAAAGGAGACGACTTCTAATTGATCCTTGAGGCAGGGAAAAAAACATTCTCAGGTTTATGGAAGAATTTGCTGCTGTTCTACAAGTTTTTCATCTCTGGCTGTGTTTAGTTTTCCCAAACCAGGTTACCAAATGTCTTTCTTGTCAGAGGACTCACAGTAAGATTGTAATGAAAAAGCAGCTCTCAACATCACTTCCTTAGAGCAAGATTACAACTAAACTTCAACAAATTCACCAGCTTGAGGCAGAATATGCTCTTTCCCATGACTTCATAGGAATTTCTGTCAGTTTGGCCCTTCATGTGGAATAGTATCAAATCTCTTCCTTCTGATTTTCACAACAGGCTTCCAGGTAGGAATAAGTGATGTCATTGTTACTATTTAAGGGTGAGATCTTGAGACAGTGGAAACAAGTAGCAAGGTTATACTACCTGTGATAATCAAAAACCTAGGACCAAAGTAGAGAAGGGACACATCTATGATTTCTCCGCAGAGAGAAATGGAAGATATGTAGGTGAAAGAAAATCTCTTCCTTTTAGTGTTAGAAAAACAAGGAAGGTATTAACATGTGCATTGCACATGTACACATGGGAGCAGTCAGTAATAAGTAACAGAAATGGATAGGTAGAACTTGAGTTTAAAAACCTACAAAGGAAAAGGAATTTGGGGGCTTTTGGGCAGGGGAGGCAAGAGATATAAAAGGGACCAGGAAATTCATGGTAAACAGGGTTGTTTAGTAAGGATTGTATTGCAGATCTGAGTTGGTGCTTTCTTCACTGATAAGAGTTGTTAAGAGTCTTCCTCTTCCTGGTAGAAGAGAGGGAGACATTTCTACAAATGAAAATTTGTAAATAGCTACAGGGCAGGTTGGAGAAGATGCTTGAGAGTCCCTTCGACTGCAAGGAGATCCAACCAGTCCATTCTGAAGGAGATCAGCCCTGGGATTTCTTTGGAAGGAATGATGCTAAAGCTGAAACTCCAGTACTTTGGCCACCTCATGTAAAGAGTTGACTCATTGGAAAAGACTCTGATGCTGGGAGGGATTGAGGGCAGGAGGAGAAGGGGACGACAAAGGATGAGATGGCTGGATGGCATCACTGACTCGATGGACATAAGTCTGAGTGAACTCCGGGAGTTGGTGATGGACAGGGAGGCCTGGCGTGCTGCGATTCATGGGGTCACAAAGAGTCAGACACGACTGAGCGAATGAACTGACTGACTGACTGAATTCTTAGAAGAGTCATGTACAGTTTTTATTTACAGAAGAGAAAACTAAAATTCAAAAAGATTGGTGATAAATATGTGACTTATAGGGCTGAAAGTTCAGTTCTGATTCCATAATCCTTTTCACAATACTGCAGTGTTTCCATATTGCTTTCTTCATTATTGTTTTTATTTTTGGTTGCACTGGGTCTTTGTCGCTCCATGCAGGCTTTCCCTAGTTGTGGAGAGTGGGGGCTGCTCTCTAGTTGTGATGCACAAACTTCTCATTGTGGTAGCTTTTCTTGTCATGGAGCACATGCTCTAGGGCGCATGGGCTTCAGTAGTTGTGGCACAGCAGCTTAGTTGCACGGGGCATGTGGACTCCTCCCAGATCAGGTATCAAACCCATGTCTCCTGCATTGGGAGGCAGATTCTCATCCACTGCACCACCAGGGAAGTCCTGTATTACTTTCATACTAGCAACTGTTTGTTTGACAACAGAGGAAAAGGAAATGACTAAAGTCAAAATGATCTGTAAAGTGATTTTAAAATGCTATTTGTACATCTTTCAAATTTGAGTTTGGGTTCTAAGAATTTTTGGTGCATGGAAAGAAACTGCTCAGCAGTCACTGCAATAGTATCTAATACTATTAGATGCTTGTGCATGCATGCTAAATCGCTTCTGTCATGTCCAAGTCTGTGCGATCCTATGGACTGTAGCCCACCATGCTCCTCTGTCCATGGAATTCTCCAGGCAAGAGTACTGGGTGGGTTGCCATGTCCTCCTCCAGGGGACCTTCCCGACCCAGGGATTTAACTTGCATCTCTTGAGTCTTGCATCTTGCGTCTTGTGTCTCCTGCATGACTTGCATCTTGCAACTCCTGTATAACTTGCATCCTGCATCTCCTGCATGGGCAGGCAGGGTTCTTTACCATGAGCGCCACCTGGAAAGTTTTGTCTAGCTATTATTGCTGTAGAAAATCCAGTAGCTTTGCAATTTAAAAGGGAAGATATTCTTTTGAGTGAATTCCCAAACACTATAGAGGTATCAAACTTATATCACCACACAGATACAAAAACTAAAGTATTAAAAAAATTAAAATAAAATGTGTTTTGGTGATAGGATTGTGGGTTTCACTTTCTTCTAATTAAAAAAAAAGTCCTTTATTTTCTATCATCTTTGCTTATTTTGCAATAAACAAACATCAAGAAGAAAATTATTATAAGAGAGTATGCTTATGAATTGCTCTTCTAACGTCATTTTAAAAATGTTTTCCTGAGCCTTGGGACTGATTGAATTCTGGATAAACTTACTCAGTTTCTTAGAATTAATTTTTTGGACACGTTTTGCAACACAAATCCTTTGATCTATGCTGAAACAGTAAATTTTGTCTCCCAGACAACTTTGTATAAATCAAAGCTGAAGGTCAGACCAAAGTTAATGTATTACATTAAAGCAAAATAGGATTGCTTTGCATTTCAATTGGTGTTACTAATTTTGTGTGTTTAAAATGTCACTATTAACATTGTTGGTTAATTCTAGATAATTTGAATCTCTTTTACATTTATGGTCTAAAGCATTTTATAAAAGAAAAATTAAGCTTTAAAAATTAAACAGTAATTAAACAAAAGAATCAAGTGATAAATTTTATCTTCATTATTAATAGAAGACATTGAAATCCAAACATCAATGAGATAGCATCAGTCACCTATAAAATAAGCAGATTTAGAAAATAATAATTAGCACCAGTAAGGGTGCAGAGAACTGTTTCCTGTTTTGGTTTCACATTTCTGTGTGCGTGTGCTGTGCTTAGTCGCTCAGTCCTGTCCAACTCTGCAAACCCATGTACTGTAGCCTGCCAGGCTTCTCTGTCCATGGGGATTCTCCAGGCAAGAATACTGGAATGGGTTGCCATGACCTCCTCCAGGGTATCTTCCCAACCTAGAGATCAAACCCAGATTTCCCTCATTGCAGGTGGATTCTTTACCATATGAGCCAATAGGGAAGTCCACATTTCTATAGCCTCCTTAATCAGATCCTCATTATCTCCTACCTAGACAATCTCAAAAACTTTCTCACTAGTATCCCTGATCCCAGTCCTTCAGGTCTTAAATCCACTATCCACACTGCAGCCTGAAAAACTATCTAAAATTTAATTCTAATCATAATACTGCTTGTGTTTCTCAGCCTCTCAGTTTCCAAGGTAGAAAAGTCAGTTAATGATGTATCTGTAAAGAAATAGCTAAATGTATCATTACAGTTCAATTCTTCCATCAGATCAGATCAGTCACTCAGTTGTGTCCGACTCTTTGCAACCCCATGAATCGCAGCACGCCAGGCCTCCCTGTCCATCACCAACTCCCGGAGTTCACTCAGACTCACGTCCATCAAGTCAGTGATGCCATGCAGCCATCTCATCCTCTGTCGTCCCCTTCTCCTCTTGCCCCCAATCCCTCCCAGCATCAGAGTCTTTTCCAATGAGTCAACTCTTGGCATGAGGTGGCCAAAGTACTGGAGTTTCAGCTTTAGCATCATTCCTTCCAAAGAAATCCCAGGGCTGATCTCCTTCAGAATGGACTGGTTGGATCTCCTTGCAGTCCAAGGGACCCTCAGGAGTCTTCTCCAACACCACAGTTCAGAAGCATCAATTCTTCGGCGCTCAGCCTTCTTCACAGTCCAACTCTCACATCCATACATGACCACAGGAAAAACCATAGCCTTGACTAGACGAACCTTTGTTGGCAAAGTAATGTCTCTGCTTTTGAATATGCTATCTAGGTTGGTCATAACTTTCCTTCCAAGGAGTAATGGCTGCAGTCACCATCTGTAGTGATTTTGGAGCCCAGAAAAATAAAGTCTGACACTGTTTCCACTGTTTCCCCATCTATTTCCCATGAAGTGATGGGACCAGATGCCATGATCTTTGTTTTCTGAATGTTCAGTTTTAAGCCAACTTTTTCACTCTCCCCTTTCACTTTCATCAAGAGGCTTTTTAATTCCTCTTCACTTTCTGCCATAAGGGTGGTGTCATCTGCATATCTGAGGTTATTGATATTTCTCCCGGCAATCTTGATTCGAGCTTGTGTTTCTTCCAGTCCAGCGTTTCTCATGATGTACTCTGCATATAAGTTAAATAAACAGGGTGACAATATACAGCCTTGACAACTCCTTGGTTAGTGCTAAATCTAAGATTTGTTTCTCTGACAGCCACAGGAAGCCAAATTGAGTTACAATGTTGTTCATTAAGTGCCAGTGTGTGTGTGGAGGTGGAGGGGGGTGCCACGGGGCAGGGCCACGGGTGTTAAAATAAGGACAACAGTTATGCAGTTCAAATGGTTAAGGGAATCAGGTTAAAGAAGCTTGGAGTTCTCACCTCCTCAGCCATTTTCATTAATCTGAACATTCTCTGCCTGGGCAGTTTTTGAATGGATGTTAACAACTTTGTATTGGAGGGCTTCATAATTCTCTACCCCAAACAGAATTTACCTTTTGGTTGTATAAGGGAGGCAAAACTTCTCCTCTACCCTCTTAAGGTCTGTGACTGAACCTGAGAATTAAACTGATATAGACAGAGTAACATGAGAAAAGCATATAAATTTTATTTTCATGTGTGCATGAATGTCTTCACAGGAAAATGAAGACCCACAAGGTATTTAGGCCTATGTGATAAGCACATAGATACTAAGTATATAAGATACTATTAATAGATTGAACACACTTTAGTAATTGTGGGAAAGTACCTAAAATACATGGGGGGACTACACAAAGGCAGAGAAGGGTTCTTTTAACAAGGTTTGTTTGTGCAATTTCTTTGCAACCTTGACTCCCTGTTCCTGGTGATAAGAATTTCTCCTCCTCCATGTACAGGAAGGGCATCTCTTCTTAGGAGTTTTCTCTCCTATTTTCACAAAGAAAAGAGAAGGTCAGTGTAGCTTTCTTATGTCTGTGTTTTTCTAGTATTTGTAACTCAAAACAGTTAATGTCCCAAACTGGTATATTTTGGCATGTTTTGAACCCCTACATTTATATCATCTTTTTAAATAAGATATAATACCACTGCTTAGAGTTTTATTTATTAAAGTTTGATCACATTCCAGATTTTGCACCTAGTTTGTTTTGACTAGAGTTTGGGACATTCCCAAACACTTTAGTCCTGTAATTCTATATAGTCTCCAGGTTTTACTCATACAAAGTCACTAATTTAAGAAATATTTGCGTGTCTACTCTGTGCAAAGCACTATTTGATGTTCTGAAGATACCTATGACCTGGACAGACGTGTTCCTTTTTTTTTTTAAGCCATAAGAGTAGCTTTCCAGAGAGCAACCATATTTTTCTTATTATTGTGTTCTCAGGTGGCCCTTCACTATTGATGCTATTTCCAAAAATAAATCATTGGGAAGTTTGTTAAAAACTTTCTCATCATTTTGTATCATAAATAACCCCCTTCCAGTTGTCTATTGCACCTTGGTTGGCTTTTCTTAAAATGTAGCACTGAGGATGACCCTAGGTTTTCCATTATCCTTAAATTTAACACTAGATAATTTTAGAAAACATATAGAGTAATAGTCTTTGCATTTAATCAATATTAATGGATTTAAAATTAGAGGTATAGAGTTTGACAATTATCATTAAATTGAATGGTACATTCAATACTTCTCTCATTCTTCATTCACCAGGCAGTGTTGAACTTTTATTTGAACCCTGTGTTTTGAGCAGCAGTGGTTTGGAAATCCTTGTATGTTCTCATGTTCTGGGAAATGCATACCTGCAAAGCACAACTCTGTCTCTGTCATTCTTCATAACCCCCTCATGGCAGATGACACTCTTGCTTACCTGCCTCCATAGAATCCCAGGCCCCTGCCTGTTCTTCAAGACATCCCTCATTAAATTGTCTCTTTACTGCTATCTTACAGATGAATAACTTCCTCAATTGTCTAGTACATTTTGTCTTTCACACACCAAATCATAATGCTCAATGCTGCCTTAACACAAAGTTGGTTGGGTTTTTATGAGGATTGTTGTCATTGTTCAGTCACTCAGTCGTGTCTGACTCTTTGCAACTCAATGGACTATAGCACATCAGGCTCCACTGTCCATGGGATTCTCCAGGCAAGAATACTGGAGTAGTGATGAGTTAATATTTGTATAGCACTTTGAATGATGTCAGACATCTAGTACATGTTCAACAATATATCATCCTTAAAATGTATATTATCTACACTAATAATCATTATTGTTTCATTGTTGTAACTCCTGATAAACGTTAGGGAAAAATTTATTCAAATTGTTAAAGAAAATGTTATTCATGACCTTTGTTGAAGGTGGTAAGGTAGATGTTATTCAAGGGAGATCACTGTAAAGGATATAGGGACAACCGCAGCAGGATCTTGCAGTGGGAGACAGAGATTAGACTCAACTCCTAACAAAGCATAGGCAAGGGGAACTTTTAGCCAAAGAAAAGAGTTGGGTGGGGGAGATTACTACTAATAGGAAACATCAGGAGTAGGGGTAGGGGGGATTCTGGTTAAACTGACCTAACAGGATTCTTGCTGTAGCCAGGCCAGACACCACCTGGGGGATGGTGACAGATAAGGAACCAAACTAGATATTGAGGGTGATCAGATATGAAGGATGGGGAATTCTAGTTAAAGTGACTTTAACAAGATTCTTGATAAAGTTGGAAAATGCTGAAAGGAACACGGAAATTCCAAAGTCAGGCCTGGTTGAAATAGAGTTCCACGGAAACTAAGTAGAGTCTGGTCAAGGAGAGAATCTTTGTCATCAGGGAAGGAGGTTTGGAAAAATAAACTCATCTATATATCTTATTTTTAGTGCTACAGTCTGACCTAAATAACCCAGAATAGGAGGAACAGGAAAAGTTCAAAGGGGAAATATGGGCAGTGGAGGGATGGCAAGGTTGAGAGAAGGAGAAATATATGGTCCATTCCTCAGAATTAATGTTCTTCTAGATTCTCAATGCCACTTCCACGCAACAGAGTGAGGACCTTCCCTTCCAATCTTATCACGTGAAATGTAAATCTTCAGTCTAATTCCTTTCCCCAATTCACAGCATTACCTAGCAGAGACCTCTTCCTTCTCCATGTATCCTTCAGCCTACAACAGTACTTTCTTCCTCTATACTTGTATCTTCCTTACTCTAAGGTAATTTAACAGCCCCAACTCCCTTAATCCTTATTTCTTTCCTTGCTTGATTCTGAAGATCTCCATCTCCATTCTATTAGCCAGATACCTGCAGAGCCTATACTTCTCATTACAATGAGCATCCCTCTGATTCTTTAAATCAGAAATCCCTCCTTTTCAACAGAATTCCCTTTTTACATGCCACATTTTCATTTTTACCCTACAGAGTCTAACTTGCTTTTTACCTTTATCATGAATTTCAGTTACCTACCCATTCCCTCTTTCTCCAGTTAAAAGTTACTTTCTTACCTCCCAAGACTCTGTTCAAAATCTAGTGCATCAAAGTGTGTTCAGATTCAGAGAAAAGAAACCCCAACTAAAAGTGGCTTAAGTCACAATCCTCTGAGAGCTATAAATGGTTAAAAGTAAACTGAGATAGTGATCATTTAGTCTTTAGAGTTGGCATTTAAGCTATGAGATTGTCTCCGGTTCTAAGCAGCTTTGTCTATCTACCTCCATGTGGATTATGAATATTATCATTTCCTTGTGTGCTAAGATATGGAAAAGGATGCCAAGTACTGGCTTAAAGGAGTAGAAGTTTCTTGTCTCACTGACACAAATCTTGGGATAGGCAGTTCCAGGCTGATGTTATGGCTTCTGCCTTTTTGGTCTATCATCTTTATCTTGCTTTCATTTGTTCTCTTACTTGTTCCCTTATGGTACCAAATGGCATCAGTGCCTCCAGTTCTTGAAACTAAAAACCAGGCAAAAATAAGAGAGGGAAAATTGTGATGCTAAATCACATTTGCCTATGCCTCGTGGGGTAGAACCATGTCACCTGGCGCTTCAGTTTCAAGAAATGCTGAGGAACTGAGTGTTTAGGTTTTACAACTGCTGCAGTAGAGTCGGATAAGAAAAAGTCAAGGAAGTGGGTGGAATGGGTATTATGTGAACCAATCTATCATATCCGAAACACCAGGATTCCAAGGCGATAATATTTAATACAGCCATTTCTAGCAGAAGTTCAATACCCTAGACTTTCCGAACCATGCCATGGGCCTCATCTCACCAAACACTGAATCTTCGCTGGTGCCTGCTTCTAGTCTCTTGTGGAAAAGCAGGATGGTGCTGGAGGAAAAATCTGGTTACTAGTTCTCACTCTCCAGCTGAAATCTTGCAGCTCAGCTTTTGTAGCACTCCTACCTGTGGTGATGATGGGTCTTTCTTTAAAATACCCATCTCTTTTTTTTATAGGGACAAAAATAATATCCAGACTGTCATATGTCATATCTCATGTCAGAATCCCCTTTATGCTGTGAACACAAATAACAGAAGCAGAAAGGAGAATGGGACCAGTTCAGGAACCCAGTCAAATGGCAGAAGTATCAAGACTGAAGAGAGAGCCGTTGTGAAAACTTCAGATGAGAGACTGATCAGGATTGCAGCTGTTATCACATTGACAACAGTGTGAAGAGGCAGGGCAAGAAATTAGGAGGGTTTGCACCACATCCAAATACAGCTGGGAGGACTGCATTGTTTTCTAACCTGGTCTCTTTTGAAGGCTTCTATCCTGCCCCCAAGAATATACCACAGATGTCCTTAAAAGTCACAGCAGTCTGAGCCCATCACATGACCAATTAATCCAACTAATTACCTTCACTGTAGTTTCTCCTAACTTTCTATGTCTTTCCTTGACATTTCACTATTTTGATCCTACAATTCTAAGTACTCACCAAATAACCCCAGTCGGATGGTTACAGTGTGCACTGGAACTTTAGAGTGACATCTGGAACAACACGGGAAAGTCACCTGCCCTCCCATCTGAAAGATTAAATTCCAGTTGGTAAGGCACAAGCTGTGAAAAGCTTCTTGCACAGACTACTAGGAAGAAGAAAGTTGCAAGATATTTTGAGATAGAACTAGGGTAGAATCTTGACACCTTGGTTGAGAAGAGTAGGAATTGAAAAAAATTTCCATTTCAAAGCTGCCAATGTTGTTTTTTGTTTGTTTGTTTCAAAAAGACATGGAACCACATTTGGGACAAACAGCAGCTTTGTTCTAATTAAGCCTCTTGAGTTTTTTGTTATGTAAATATACAGCAAAGACTACAATTTTTAAAAGAAGGGCTCATTTAATTATGTAAAAGATTGTTCACTTAGTAAACTAAAGTTGAGTTTCGACAAATTTGGCTCCCTTGAGTAAGTCTCTTCCCCTGAGACTGAAACTCGTTTATACCTGAAAAGAGTTGCTTTTCTTGGGAGATGTGAGTTGAAAACATTGCTGGTAGAAGATAAGAACCTGGAGGCCAGAGGGTGAAGGAATTGTTTATGTAAGACTTAATCTGAGCCCTGGGCATGAACAGTGCCTCTTTCAGCTCCAGATGGTGAAGTGTGATACAGAGGAGGCAGCCGCCTGAGCCCAGAAATTTTCATTGACTAACACCCTGAGCAATGACAGCTTCTAGAACCTCAGACCTGGAAACAGCAGGCGGTGCTTCCTGGCCCCTCTCTATCTCTCTCTCATATCTCACCACGTCTATAATAACTCTGCTCTCTCTCTGTGATTTCATTATTTCCACAAGATAAGAAATAAGACCACTGGCATCTATTTTCACAAACTTCTAACTCCAGTATTCAAAAATAAGGCTTTCCTTGCTATCTGCATCCAGAACAATTCTGGTGAAACATTGTGACTTGGATCATATGACTTACTTCCCCAAGAGGAAGAAATATTCTGGTTGACCTGGTCTGAGCTACATGCCCAGGAATATAAGCTTGGCCACTAGAAAGTATGATGGGAGTTGGCTGGTGCACTTGGCAGCTAAATACAATAGCTAGCACTTGCATTATGTGAAAAGCCGAGTAAGATTTACTTCCCAACTCTGAGCATATCTCCACTGCTTCAGAGCCCCATCTGTGCTGCCTTGTACTCTCAGGCAAGCCCTTAAGGAAAGAGAGAACAGGCATGTTGTTCAAATGCTTTAAGAAGGACATCCAGATATTTGTAAAAGAAGGAATGAATGAAAAACTTGAGGCCATTTTTTCCTAGATCATTCCCTCCTTTCACTTTATTCACCCTGACCCTTTTCTTCACATAATTAGGTTTGTACCCATGGCAAGGGTACAGTAAGAGGAGTGGTCTTGTCTGCCTTGAATCTTGACCGAATAATAGAGGAAGAGGTTTGAGGAACACAATTACAGTTTGTCTTCAACAACTTGAACTTGAACCGTTTAACCTCCATAAGTCTGTGAGGTAGGAGTTCAAGATCTTGGATTTTTAAATATGCAAATCAGTCAGCATGAGTGTGATCAAGTTTAAACTATTAAAAGTCTATAGAATCAGAGTGGACTTTTAATATGTACCATTTTTATTGAAAAAATCATGAAATTTAGTTTTTAATAAGAAGGAAAACAGTTTGACTCTGTGACATTAATATAATTGCAACCATTAAAAGAATCGTTTACCACAGATTCCTAATTATCATTTAGGACAGTAACAACTATGCATTGTTAAGTGTCAAATTTACTGTGCAAATTCTTTTTATTTCCCCAGTTTTAGTGAGCTGTAACAGCCATATAACATTGTATTAGTTTAAGGTGTATACATATTTGTATACATATATACAGCGAAATGATTACCACAGTATTTAACATCCATCACCTCACATACTTATAGTGTTTTCCTTGGATCCTCTTTTTATTTTTATTTATTTATTCAATTTATTTTTAATTGGAGGATAATTGCTTTACAATGTTGTGTTGGTTTCTGCTGGACAACAATGTGAGTCAGCTGGCCATATACATTTATCCCCTCCCTCAAAGCCTCTCTCCCAAGCCCCCTGATCCCACTTCTCTAGGTCATCACACACCACCAGGCAGAGCTCCCTGTTGCTAGACAGCTGCTTCCCGCTAGCTATCCAGTGTACACATTGTAGGGTATGTTTGTCGATGCTACTCTCCAGTTCTTGGATCCTGTTAAGATACATTCTCTTAGCAACTTTCAAATAAACAACACAGTATTGTTAATGGTAGTCACCATGCTGTACATTACTTCCCCAGAATTTATTTATCTTATAACTGGAAGTCTTTATGGTTTTGGCCACCTTCAGCCATTTCCCCTATTCCACAAGAGGGATACTGAAAGTGAAAGTCGTTCAACTCAGTTTAGTTCAGTCCCTCAGTCGTGTCTACTCTTTGCAACCCCATGAATCACAGCATGCCAGGCCTCTCTGTCCATCACCAACACCCGGAGTTTACTCAAACTCACGTCCATCGAGTCAGTGATGCCATCCAGCCATCTCATCCTCTGTCGTCCCCTTCTCCTCCTGCCCCCAATCCCTCCCAGCATCAGAGTCTTTTCCAATGAGTCAACTCTACGCATGATGTGGCCAAAGTATTGGAGTTTCAGCTTCGTCATCAGTCCTTCCAAAGAACACCCAGGACTGATCTCCTTTAGAATGGACTGGTTGGATCTCCTTGCAGTCCAAGGGACTCTCAAGAGTCTTTTCCAACACCAGATTCAAAAGCATCAATTCTTCGGCGCTCAGCTTTCTTCACAGTCCAATTCTTACATCCATACATGACCGCTGGAAAACCATAGCCTTGACTTGACAGACCTTTGTTGGCAAAGTAATGTCTCTGCTTTTGAATATGCTATCTAGGTTGGTCATAACTTTCCTTCCAAGGAGTAAGCATCTTTTAATTTCATGGCTGCAATCACCATCTGCAGTGATTTTGGAGCCCAGAAAAATAAAGTCTGACACTGTTTCCACTGTTTCCCCATCTATTTCCCATGAAGTGATGGGACTGGATGCCATGATCCTCGCTTTCTGAATGTTGAGCTTTAAGCCAACTTTTTCACTCTCCACTTTCACTTTCATCAAGAGGCTTTTGAGTTCCTCTTCACTTTCTACCATAAGGGTGGTGTCATCTGCACATCTAAAGTGATTGATATTTCTCCCGGCATTCTTGATTCTAGCTTGTGCTTCATCCAGCCCAGCATTTCTCATGATGTACTCTGCATATAAGTTAAATAAGCAGGGTGACAATATACAGCCTTGACGTACTCCTTTTCCTATTTGGAACCAGTCTGTTGTTCCATGTCCAGTTCAAACTGTTGCTTCCTGACCTGCATATAGGTTTCTCAAGAGGCAGATCAGGTGGTCTGGTATTCCCATCTCTTGAAGAATTTTCCACAGTTTATTGTGATCCACACAGTCAAAGGCTTTGGCATAGTCAATAAAGCAGAAATAGATGTTTTTCTGGAACTCTCTTGCTTTTTCCATGATCCAGCGGATGTTGGCAACTTGATTTCTGGTTCCTCTGCCTTTTCTAAAACCAGCTTGAACATCAGGAAGTTCACGGTTCACGTATTGCTGAAGCCTGGCTTGGAGAATTTTGAGCATTACTTTACTAGCATGTGAGATGAGTGCAATTGTGCGGTAGTTTGAGCATTCTTGGCCACCTTTAAATGAAGTAATAAGTAAGTCTTATACCTTCTTGTATTGCCCAAATTGTTTTCAATATGTGATGTTATTTTAATTGGAAAAGAGCACAATAAAGTTATTTTTATTTTGTAGGGGAAAATAGGACATTTCAACATTTGTTTTTATAGGCTGCACCAAAATATCTCTGGTATTAAAATGTCTGCTTCAAATGATCATGTCAAAATACTCTATTTTTTTAATTGGAAGATAATTGGTTTATAATGTTGTGTTGATTTCTGCCATACAATAATGCAAAATAGCCATAAGTATACATATGCAAGCTCCCTTTTAAGCCTCCTTTCCGTCTCCCACCCCATCCCACCCCTCTAGGTGGGATGCTAGAGGGCACCAGGTTGAACTCCCTATGTTATACAGCATCTTCCCCCTAGCCATCTATTTTACATATGCTGTGCATAGTCTGACTCTCTGTGACCCCATAGACTGTAGCCCATCAGGCTCCTCTGTCCATGGGGATTCTCCAGTCAAGAATACTGGTTGGGTCACCATGCCCTCCTCCAGGGGATCTTCCCAATGCAGGGATCGAACCCAGGTCTCCCACACTGCAGGTGATTCTTTACTGTCTAAGCCACCAGGGAAGCCACATATAAAATATTCATACTGAGCTTATAACTTTGAGGACTTCCCAGGTGGTACAAGTGGTAAAGAACCCACCTGCCAATGCAGGAGATGCAGGTTCAATCCCTGGTCCAGGAAGATCCCCTGGAGGAGGGCATCGTGACCCACTCCAGTATTCTTCCCTGGAGAATCCCACGGACAGAGGAGCCTGGCAGGCTATAGTCCATAGGGTCGCAAAGAGTGGGACACGGCCAAAGTGACTTAGAACACATGCATGCATATTTATAACTTTGACCTTATAATCTCTGAACCTTAGTTAACTTATCAATAAAATAAGGGACATTACAGTCAACTCTCAGTTACTATAATATTTAAATGAGATAATATATATACAATACATAGCTCAGTGATCATTAAATTGTAGCTTTTGTTAATAGTACCTAGATACATGGTGCATGCTAAGTCGCTTCAGTTGTGTCTGCGTTTCTTATGTTTCCTGCATTTGGCAGGCGAATTCTTTACCACTAGCACCACTGGGAAAACCCTTAGATATATGGTTACTGCTGCTGCTGCTAAGTTGCTTCAGTCATGTCTGACTCTGTGCGGCCCCATAGATGGCAGCCCACCAGGCTCCCCCGTCCCTGGGATTCTCCAGGCAAGAACACTGGAGTGGGTTGCCATTTCCTTCTTCAATGCATGAAAGTTAAAAGGGAAAGTCAAGTCACTCAGTCGTGTCCAACTCTTCAATATCCCATGGACTGCAGCCCACCAGGCTCCTCCGTCCATGGGATTTTCCAGGCAAGAGTACTGGAGTGGGGTGCCATTGCCTTCTCCATAGATACATGGTAGATGATATAAAATAGCTGTTTTTATTAACTATATGAGTTATTGATTTTACCTAGCTATATTTTTTGTGTTAGCTCATTTCTACTGAATATTTACTATGTAAGAGGAATCATGGGGCTTCTCAGGTGGCTCAGTAGTAAAGAATCCACCTGCCAATTCAGGAGATGCGGGTTCAATCCCTGGGTTGGGAAGATCCCCTGGAGAAGGAAATGGCACCCCACTCCAGTATTCTGGCCTGGGAAATTCCATAGACAGAGGAGTCTGGCAGGCTACAGACCGTGAGGTCACAAAGGCGACTTGGTGACTGAGCAAGGGGAATCACACTGTCTTATTTATTTTAAGTCATTCAAACCTCAAAATAACCTCTGGCGTACATAGTATTATCATTTATATTTTACAGATGAAAAACTGCACCTTAGGGAAGTTAAGGAATTGACCAAAATTATATAGCTAGGATCTAGCAAAGCTTGAATTTAGATCTTTGCAGTTTGACCCGAAGTTTTTGTCCTTAACTAGTCTACTGTAACACAAATCTGAACCATTCTAAAATTATGAAAGCATTATTACACTGGTTATAAATCAATTCATCCAAGAAGTTATTTTAATTTCTGAGTCTAGCAAAAAGAACTGTAGAATCAGCTGAAAATACTTTGAATAACATCCAGAAATTAGAACCTTGTCATTGCAGTTTTTCCTAATGATATAACCCTGTTCAATAGTGCTGCATTGAATAACTTCTGAAAATTCTACTCTAAATTCTCAGCAGAATGTGGATTCATGCTTTTTATAAATACCTAAGATGAAAGTTTTTCAAGTTAATTCATTTACTAATTACAATTTGACTAGGTCAGTCTAGAAAACTACTGTACAAGAATCAAGGTATGAAAAAGAAGCAATCTATTACAAAAGAGCAGTATAAATAGACATTCTTTCGCAGGTATTATACTGACATGACTCCATTCATAAGTATAAAATTAATAAAATGAGAACAGAATAATGAGACTTTAGTTTAAAAGATACTAATTGAAGTCATTATATAAACAATTTACAAGTTATTTGAGCTGAATCTAAAAGACTGAGTGAGTGAAGTCGCTCAGTCGTGTCCGAGTCTTTGCGACCCCATGGACTGTAGCCTACCAGACTTCTCGGTCAATGGAAGTCTCTAGGCAAGAATACTGGAGTGGGTTGCCATTTAAATCTAAAAGGACTATATTAACTGGAAAAATACATTGGTAAAAATTTTAGACAATGTTCTAGCAAGTATCTCTCTAAGGCTATTGCAGTTACCAACACAAATAGATTAAGTTCAGTAAAAGTAAGTGCCTAACGTGAAATTAGACTCCAAAAACCTGAGTTACTACAAAGGCTGAATCTCAGGTTTGAACATCAGAATTAGAAAGTCAAATAGGTACCTTTAAAAAGCATCTGATTCTCACTGTTGTTGTTCAGTCACTCAGTCATGTCCAACTCCTTGCGACCCCATGGACTGCAGCATGCCAGGCTTCCCTGTCCTTCACCATTTCCCAGAGTTTGCTTAAGCTCATGTCCATTGAGTTGGTGATGCCATCCAACCATCTTGTCCTCTGCCATCCCTTTTTCCTCCCACCTTCAATCTTTCCCAGCTTCAGGGTCTTTTGCAATGAGTCAGCTCTTTGCATCAGGTGGCCAAACTATTGGAATGGCAGCTTCAGCATCAATGTTTCCAATGAATTTCCAGGGTTGATTACCTTTAAGATTGACTGATTTGATCTCCTTGCAGCCCAAGGGACTCTCAAGAGTGTACTCCAGCACCACAGTTGGAAAGAATCAATTCTTCGGCACGCAACCTTCTTTATCAGATCGGTTGCTCAGTCGTGTCCGACTCTTTGCGACCCCATGAATCCCAGCACGCCAGGCCTCGCTGTCCATCACCAATTCCCAGAGTTCACTCAGACCCACATCCATCGAGTCAGTGATGCCATCCAGCCATCTCATCCTCTGTCATCCCCTTCTCCTCCTGCCCCCAATCCCTCCCAGCATCAGAGTCTTTTCCAATGAGTCAACTCTTTACATGAGGTGGCCAAAGTACTGGAGTTTCAGCTTTAGCATCATTCCTTCCAAATAAATCCCAGGACAGATCTCCTTTAGGATGGACTGGTTGGATCTCCTTGCAGTCCAAGGGACTCTAAAGAGTCTTCTACAACACCACAGTTCAAAAGCATCAATTCTTTGGCGCTCAGCCTTCTTCACAGTCCAACTCTCACATCCATACATGACCACAGGAAAAACCATAGCCTTGATTAGACGGACCTTTGTTGGCAAAGTAATGTCTCTGCTTTGAATATGCTATCTAGGTTGGTCATAACTTCCCTTCCAAGGAGTAAGCATCTTTTAATTTCATGGCTGCAGTCACCATCTGCAGTGATTTTGGAGCCCCCAAAAATAAAGTCTGACACTGTTTCCACTGTTTCCCCATCTATTTCCCATGAAGTGATGGGACTGGATGCCATGATCTTCATTTTCTGAATGTTGAGCTTTAAGCCAACTTTTTCACTCTCCACTTTCACCTTCATCAGGAGGCTTTTGAGTTCCTCTTCACTTTCTGCCATAAGGGTGGTGTCATCTGCACATCTAAAGTGATTGATATTTCTCCCGGCAATCTTGATTCGAGCTTGTGTTTCTTCCAGTCCAGCGTTTCTCATGATGTACTCTGCATATAAGTTAAATAAACAGGGTGACAATATACAGCCTTGACGTACTCCTTTTCCTATTTGGAACCAGTCTGTTGTTCCATGTCCAGTTCTAACTGTTGTTTCCTGACCTGCATACAGATTTCTCAAGAGGCAGATCAGGTGGTCTGGTATTCCCATCTCTTGAAGAATTTTCCACAGTTTATTGTGATCCACACAGTCAAAGGCTTTGGCATAGTCAATAAAGCAGAAATAGATGCTTTTCTGGAACTCTCTTGCTTTTTCCATGATCCAGCAGATGTTGGCAATTTGATCTGTGGTTCCTCTGCCTTTTCTAAAACCAGCTTGAACGTCAGGAAGTTCACGGTTCACATATTGCTGAAGCCTGGCTTGGAGAATTTTAAGCATTACTTTACTAGCATGTGAGATGAGTGCAGTAGTTTGAGCATTCTTTGGCATTGCCTTTCTTTGGGATTGGAATGAAAACTGACCTTTTCCAGTCCTGTGGCCACTGCTGAGTTTTCCAAATTTTCTGGCATATTGGAATTGATTGCACTTTCACAGCATCATCTTTCAGGATTTGGAATAGCTCAACTGGAATTCTATCACCTCCACTAGCTTTGTTCGTAATGATGCTTTCTAAGGCCCACTTGACTTCACATTCCAGGATGTCTGGCTCTAGGTGAGTGATCATACCATAGTGATTATCTGGGTCGTGAAGATCTTTTTTGTACAGTTCTTCTGTGTATTCTTGCCATCTCTTCTTAATATCTTCTGCTTCTGTTAGGTCCATACCATTTCTGTCCTTTATCGAGCTCATCTTTGCATGAAATGTTCCTTTGGTATCTCTGATTTTCTTGAAGAGATCCCTAGTCTTTCCCATTCTGTTGTTTTCCTCTATTTTTTTGCATTGATTGCTGAAGAAGGCTTTCTTATCTCTTCTTGCTATTCTTTGGAACTCTGCATTCAGATGTTTATATCTTTCCTTTTCTCCTTTGCTTTTCACTTCTTTTCCTTTCACAGCTATTTGTAAGGCTTCCTCAGACAGCCATTTTGCTTTTTTGCTTTTCTTTTCCATAGGGATTGTCTTGATCCCTGTCTCCTGTACAGTGTCACGAACCTCATTCCATAGCTCATCAGAATGTGGTCTGACAGAATGAGGTCCACTGAAGAAGGGAATAGCAAACCACTTCAGTATTCTTGCCTTGAGAACCCCATAAACAGTATGAAAAGGCAAAATGATAGGATACTGAAAAAGAAACTCTCCAGGTCAGTAGGTGCCCAATATGCTACTGGAGATCAGTGGAAAAATAACTCCAGAAAGAATGAAAAGACAGAGTCAAAGCAAAAAGAATACCCAGCTGTGGATGTGACTGGTGATAGAAGCAAGGTCCGATGCTGTAAAGAGCAATATTGCATAGGAACCTGGAATGTCAGGTCCATGAATCAAGGCAAATTGGAAGTGGTCAAACAAGAGATGGCAAAAGTGAATGTCGACATTCTAGGAATCAGCGAACTGAAATGGACTGGAATGGGTTACTTTAACTCAGATGACCATTATATCTACTACTGCGGGCAGGAATCCCTCAGAAGAAATGGAGTAGCCATCATGGTCAACAAAAGAGTCTGAAATGCGGTACTTGGATGCAATCTCAAAAACGACAGAATGATCTCTGTTCGTTTCCAAGGCAAACCATTCAATATCACAGTAATCCAAGTCTATGCCCCAACCAGTAACGCTGAAGAAGCTGAAGTTGAACGGTTCTATGAAGACCTACAAGACCTTTTAGAACTAACACCCAAAAAAGATGTCCTTTTCGTTATAGGGGACTGCAATGCAAAAGTAGGAAGTCAAGAAACACCGAGTAACAGGCAAATGTGGCCTTGGAATACAGAATGAAGCAGGGCAAAGACTAATAGAGTTTTGCCAAGAAAATGCACTGGTCATAACAAACACCCTCTTCCAACAACACAAGAGAAGACTCTATACATGGACATCACCAGATGGTCAACACCGAAATCAGATTGATTACATTCTTTGCAGCCAAAGATGGAGAAGCTCTATACAGTCAGCAAAAACAAGACCAGAAGCTGACTGTGGCTCAGACCATGAACTCCTTATTGCCAAATTCAGACTTAAATTGAAGAAAGTAGGGAAAACCACTAGACCATTCAGGTATGACTGAAATCAAATCCCTTATGATTATACAGTGGAAGTGAGAAATAGATTTAAGGGCCTAGATCTGATAGATAGAGTGCCTGATGAGCTATGGAACCTTCTTTATAGTCACAGCTAAATTTTTGCTTTGGCAAATACTTTAGCTTCTAAAAAAAAAAAAAATTGAGTGCCTAACATCTTCCTGCTGGCTACCAGGAAAAGGCAGAATCGTACAAGAAATTATTTTTTTGTATGTTCATGAGGTACAGAGGTACATAGAGGAGGGAAGGATTATATGCAGAGATCAGTAAGAAAAGATTTAGTGAGGATATAACAGAAGACAGCTTTGAAAAATAAATAGAACTTTTCCAGGTGATTTCCATGAAGAAAAGCATTACAGGGAAAAGGACTAATATGAGCAAAAACACAGGCAGCATAAAACAATAGGATGATTTTGAGTAAATTGCATGCTCTTCAACATGGCTGAACATGAATTTTGTGGAAACTGAAATTCTTTGTGGAAAGAAATGTCACGAGAGGTAAAGCAGGTGATTCACAAAGGATCTTATCTACTATAATTGTAGTCTGAGCTTTATTCAAGGTCAGTGGGGAGACACCAAAAGATTTATATCAGTGAAGTAATGTGGTCATCTGACATTTTAAATCAATCACTTCCATCACTTTGATGGAGGACTCTTGTATCATTCATTATGAAATATCTTTCTATGCTTCTAGTAATACATCTTGCATTAAAATCTATTTTGATCTTTGCCGGGGACCAGCCCCGGCTGATCCAGGGTATTCGAAGCGGGGACGGCGTCGGCGAGGATCAGGAAACAACTGCTTAATTAAACGTTAATTAAGGATATAAAGAGTAATAGAATGAGGATAGCTCAGTGAAGAAATTCAGTGGAGAAAAGAGGCTGAATAATTCAGCCAGAAGGTAAGAGAAAGAACGACATGGTGAGACCAAGTTTCGGTGAACAAGGCCCACACTTTATTTTCCAAAGTAGTTTTTATACCTTAAGTTATGCATAGAGGATAATGGGGGAAGGGGTAGAGTCATGCAGTAAGCCAGGCTTTCTTCCTGCAAACTTATCATATGCAAAAGTTTAGGTGATTTGCATCATCTTCTGGCCCGGAGGCCTTTTTCTCTAAAGGTGATTATTCTAAAGTCAGGCACCAGCCTCCAAAAAGCATTAGATAAAGTTGCATTCCTACAGAGCAAAGGTGTGGTGGGCTATAACAAGAAAAAGAATTAATTCAAGGGTCCCAGGTTACAAACATTAAAGCTACTATTTAAACCAATTATATTAATCAATACACTGCCAGGGACACAGCAGGTAAGGGATATGGAGACTTAGCAGCAAACATTGGCCCAACAAGTGAAAATCCCTTCACCAATACAATTTCTAATCAATCTTTTGACTGCTCAAAGGAGTCTGTATTTAGACAGTTTAGAACATCTCATGCCTCTCACAGTTTGGAGGCTCTGAGCAATCACATGTGGCCGGAAAAACCTATTCAGGCAGGCTAGAGGACTTCCAAGGGAGTTTGTAGGTTGAAACACTGTCACACCCAGGAATTATTAACTGGAGCTATAAGCTAACTCTTTTTTCAGAGAGGTAGTGGGGGACAGCCCCCCGTAAAGTCAGAGGTGTAGGTGAAAGCACAAAGCAGAAAGTAGGCAGACTCTGGTTTTGGGGGTAGATTGCTCGAGAATTTCCAGGGAGACTCCTGAGGCTTGATCCCGCCTTTGCGTATGCCAAGCCTCCTTCCTCATGACCTTTGCCAGAGG
Source organism: Bos indicus x Bos taurus (assembly GCF_003369695.1). NCBI lineage: Eukaryota > Metazoa > Chordata > Mammalia > Artiodactyla > Bovidae > Bos > Bos indicus x Bos taurus. The sequence goes on along the minus strand of NC_040081.1, from coordinate 26,576,783 downwards.
CGGAGCTCGCTCCCCACATCTCCCCCTTTTTTATTTCTTAAAACAGCCAGAGGCAGCTCAGTCGCGAGCTTTTGAATGCTCTGCCGAAGAATCCTGACAAGAATCCTGACAATACAAGGAAGAATGATTATGAGAAGCAAAATTAGAACTAAAGATATTAGACAGAATGCTTTTTCCAGAAGTAAAGTTAGAGAAGGTGTGAAATAAGTCATTAGCTGCTCCAGCGGTGGTAAAATCCAGTTGACAGTGTTCCAGGGTCTGTATTTGATTATGAAATTTCCCTAAGTCCAGGCCAATGTCAGAGCTGTTGCAAACACCTGAGATATGTTTTTTGATTTTTTCCCATTCATAATCTGTCTCGTTTACCTTTAAAGATGTCACGCATATCCACCGGTAATCAGCGTGGCAAGCCAGAGCCATTTTCACTTTTAAAGCCTGTAACTCAGTCCCAATATGCATTATTGCCTCTTTTAAGGTGTCTACTCTCATCTCTAATTTCTTATCTATAACTTTCTGTGTTGCTAGAGTTAAAGAAACATTTTTAGACATGGTATCAACATATTGGGCAGTATGCACTTGTTGAGTCAATGATATTGCTGCCACAGTAACAGAACTAATTGCTGCTATTAAAGCTGATATTCCTGAAATAAGTAAAGCCCACAAATCGTCGCGATCACATTAAATCTTGTAGTTGTTGTAACACAGCAAGACTATAGTTATATCAATACGTGGTTACATCGTAAGATATGGTGGACATTGTAACACTACCAAAGAGCAAACATTATATTGAGGGTTTAAACAAGATGAGAGCATGCATTGTTCACAAGTCACTACATTGGGTCCACCAGTGAAAGTCACATGTACATTAAGTTTTCCAGAATCATTGGTAAAGAGAAAAACATAAGGAAAGGGTAGACAAGCCAAAACAGAATAAAGTAGAATTATTTTCTGGTTGGAGTTCGCACTGCAGCAGCCCCGTCAGTCTTGCCGGGATCTCGATGTTTATCTTGCCTCCCCTTCCGGCAGGCTCCTCTTTTGTGATCGAAGCAATGGGGAACTGGATGTCTGGGGGTCTGCAACATGGCGAATCAACCTGTCTTGGATCTAAATTGGAGAATCTGCATCCTGTGGAAAAATACAAGCACATCCTCGACCGCTAGTTAATAAGGGGTCAGGACCCTTCCATTGTCCTGAGAGAAGGTCCTTCCATTTGACTAACGGTTTTGCATTTAATTGCTCCAGGCATCAATGACGAAGCGTTGCAGTAGTTCCAGCCAGATCAGTATTTAGAATATTTATTACGAAAAGAGCATGTTGCAAGATTTGATGGGGAGAACTATACTTAAACTCCCCTTCTTTTAGTTTTTGAATTTGGATTTTTAATGTTTGATGCGCTCTTTTAACAATGGTCTGTCCCTGGGGATTATAAGAGATGCCTGTATTATGTTTCCTGAAAAGACTTAGAAGTATAAGCAGGAGCATTGTCAGTTTTCAAAGCTTTTGGTAGGCCCAAATATGAAAAACAAGTAAAGAGATGTTGTATTACATCTTTAACTGCTTCCCCTGTACGAGCAGTTGCAATAATAACATGAGAAAAGGTGTCTACAGTTAAAGAACAAAGGACAGTTTTCCAAATGAAGAGACATGAGTTAGATCCATTTGCCAGAGTACGTTAGGTTTGAGACCGCGAGTATTAACTCCCATAGGTAGACTATTATAAACAGTGGGGCAATATAAGCAAGAACGCACAATTTCTCGAGCAGTCTCTCTGGGAATTTGGAATTGATATCTTAAAGCAGTAGCGTATTGATGAAGTGAGTGAGAGGCTCTGGCCTCCTCAATCACAGAAGCCACTGTATTTCTGGTTAACAAGTTAGCCAAATCATTAAAGGCATTTTAAGGGCCGGGCAATCCGGAATGAGCCCGAATGTTTCCAATGAAAAATATTTTATTTGTCTTCCAAATTTGTTGCTGTAATTTACTTAACAAATGAAATATGGTAGTTTTACTTTCAGGCAAAACCACAGTTTCAATGTGTGGAAACAACCTGACAATATACTGAGAATCAGAATAAAGGTTAAATTCCTCATCTGCAAACATAGCAAAAGCCTTTATGACTGTTGTTATTTCAGCGCTTTAAGCTGAAGTTTTCTGTGTTTCTAAAACTTTTTGGTGATTTTTAGTAACTATGGAGGCTTTACCATTTGCTGACCCGTCAGTAAAGGCTATCTGAGCATTTGGACTAGGAGATTGTTTACATCTGACAGGAAAAATAACTGGATGTCTGGATATAAAATTCAGCAAAACATGTGAGGGTAAATGATGCAAAATTTTGACCAAAATAGTTTCCTATAGCAATCTGCCAATTTTTATCAAACATTAGAAGAGCAACAAGTTGTTCCTTATTATATGGAATTACAATTTTTGATGGCTCTTTACCAAATAATTCAATGTTCCGCTTTTTTCCTTTAATATCAAAGTAGCTATCAATCCCGGATAAGAAGCCACTACATTTTTAGTTTGAGCGGGAAGATGGACCCACTCTAGGGGGCCGTTTTTTTATAAAACCAATTTTTTGTCTGGCCACCCCAATTACACCTATGGGGGTTTTATGGCAAAGGAATTGTCAAGCAGTTGTCAATTTAATTTTTAAAATTTACATTTTAACAACATAAATTTAGAGATATGTTAATTTAGGTCTAATGTTTAGTTTAGGTCTCTATAAATTTAAATAAATGTATAACCTCCTTATCTCATTTTGGTATACAGATATACCTAAATGCAAAATGTATTTATATATGGCAACAAGTATGAACTTATTGACATACAATATATATAAATCAATATACTTGAATTAATCTTATAATTAATATATTAATTCATATATATTACAGCAATACAACACGCACACAGCCAATACCAACCAACACAAACCAATGTACTGCAGTAATACATGTCACACATATATAATTATACAGCATACAGAACATATATCATCACAGCACATCAATCCATACCAATTAATATCAGCCACACACATTATATTACTGCAATATACATTTAATTATACAGTATATATATAATACATATATTGATTTATATACAAATTAAGTAAGTATAGATCTATAAAGAGAATTAGGTATACCTTTATTATGTTTTATTTATACCCATACCTAATTAGGCAAACTGTAGTTAGGCAAATATATTTATATTACGTATTTATAACAATATATAAAGTATTGTTAATTGTACCACCTGTTGATAACTAAGAAATTGAGAAAACCCTTCTCTGAGTATCTCCTATTTGAGACAGCACGTCCGTCCCCCATAGGGTAAAGGGGAGCATAGGAACTACATACGGTTGGAAAGTTCCACAGGTATCCTCAAACTGCCAATCTAACATTTTTGAACTTTTAACTACTGTGGGGGCTTGAGGGCAAATGAAACAAAATATGACCCCTGAAATCTATGAGGGCAACTTGCCAATCATCACTACTTTGTAAAAGACTTGCAGTTGATCCTTATTGAGTGAAATTATTATATTTGCTACTTCTTTTCTAAAAAGTTCCACACTTTTTTTTTCCTCCTTTTATAATTAATTGTGCCACCAAGCGGGAATAAGATAAAACTATATTTCTTGGGGTCACTGGTAGATGGAGCCAATAGGCCTTTTTGTCACAATCACCCTGTAGGTGTGTTTTATGGCAAGAATAATTTAATCTCATCTTTTGGTAATATTAATCCTAATTAACTGATCATTTAAAGTCTCATCTACTTTAACAAGAGCTAACTCTGTCTCATTAGTCAACTTTCTCTTAGAACTGGAATTAGGATCAATTTTTAAGCAATCAAATAAAGGCTTTAAATCTGCAGTAGTCAGTTTTAAATGAGGGCGTATCCAATTAATGTCCCCTAATAATTTTTGGAAATCATTTAAAGTTAGTAAACAATCTCTCCGCAGCTTCAAAGGGGCATTATCAGTTTTTTAAAACTTTTGGCCAACCTAAATATGAGAAGCAAGTAAACAGGTGTTGCACAACATCTTTATAGGCTTCTCCAGTTATCGTTTTGTAACCTAAATCTGATCTATAGCTTTTTAGATGACAAGCAACCATCTAATCTTTGCTTGAATACTTCCAACAACAGGAAACTCACTACTCTTCAAGGTTTTAAACTCTCCCTCACCTTTTTCTCTACAGCATTCCCACCCCGCATACCAGTTTTTCTAATCTCATTTTCAGTAGTATGTGTTGGCCAGGAGCTGGGTCAGTCTTCCCCAGCAATGTTAAGAGACGTCTGTTCCTGTGTCTAATAGCCCTGACATTTTATTTTCTTGAATTAAAAGATCTTTTAAAGGCCTTGGAGCTGTAATTTCCTGCACCCAAAAGGCTGGATCACTAGATCTAAACGCTCTGTGGCTCTTAGCTTGAGAAGTCAAATTTTTCCTGCCTGATAAGGTAAAAGCAAAAACTGTGTTATTCTTTGACCTTTATTAATTTGCACAGTTTTGGTAAGCGGCGAGATCAAAACTATAATTTCTCCAATATAATCAGAATCTACTACACCATACACCACCCAAATTCCTTGAAAAGAAAGCGAGCTACACCCTAGCATAAGTCTTACAATGCCCTCAGGCAGGGGGCCAGCCACTCCCCTTGGAATCGGAGCAGCCGGCATATCAGGGGTTAATATTGTTGCTAAATCCCTTTACCGTCAGCTTTTTTCTTAGCCTGGGTGAGACCCCCCCTGAGGGGGTTTTCTCCAAGGAGCACTGCATATTGTGCACGAAGTCTGTTTTAAAATCTCCACTGTTCAAAAAACTTTTTATCTTCCTCAGGCTTAGGCAACACTTTGAGAGGCTTTGGGGGCAAAGTGGGGAACTCTTGGGCCCTGGAAGGCGCAAACGGAGGCGGCGGCGATCGCCTTAAATCAGAAAGTGGTGGATACGTTTTTCTTTTCTTTTTTTTTTTTTTTTTTTTTTAAGGTTTGCGCAGAGAGGGAGGGAGCTCGCCAGGGCACCTGGTCACAGCCTCTCTTACAGTCTCTCTCTCTCTTCCTCTCTTCCTGCTTTTCTCACTTTTCTCTCCCCCTTCCTTTTTCGCTACCCTTCTCTTTCCTTCGTTTCTTTCCCTTTACCCTCTTTCTTTCTTTTTTTTTTTTTCTCCCTCTTTCTCTCTGTATCTCTTTTTCTAACTTCCTTTCTTCCTTTCTCAATCTTGCTGCATTCCCTGATTCCTTCCTTCTCTGTTCCTCTCTCCTTTTCACTCTTTAGCTTTTTCTCTATCTTTAGATCTTTCTCTATCTTTAGATCTTTCTCTATTTTTTCTTTTTTTTTTTTTTACTTTTATTTTTATTTTTTTCTCTTTTTATTTATTTTTTTTTGCTTGGGTTAGGCCCCCCTGAGGGGGTTTTCTTCAAGGAGCAGGCTCTGTATATTGTGTATTTTTTAAAAGCTCCTTTGTTTAAAAGAAGTCTTTTTTATGTTTTTCAGCTTTAGGCAATGCTCTGGGAGACTTTGGATGTAAACTGGGGAATTCTTAGGCCCTGGGAGGTGCAAGCGGAGGTGGAGTAGTCACCTTAAATCAGAAATTGTTGGATAAATTTTTAAAGGTTTGTGTAGAGGGGGAGGGGGCTCGTCAGGACGCCCGGCCGCAGCGTCCTGTAAGCCCTCTCCTTCCTCCGGAGGTAGAGCACAGTCTCCTCCTTTTCTTCGTCAATGGCAGAAAATATGATCTGCGCAGAAGGTGGAGACCCACTACCATCCACCGCTATAGCCTCTCCCATAGGTCATCCCACAGCCTCATGACGAGGGTCCAGAACATTTTTAATCATATTTATAGGATAAGTGTTTAGTTGTTTTTTACCTTCACCCAAGTATCTAAATTAACAGTAGCCTCTTTAACAGTTTCAAGATTACTTGTATAAAGAGTTGCCATTCTTAGTTTCAGTGTTACCCATGTCAGAAAATTAAGTATAATAGAAGATAAAGCTTTTAGCTTTTAAAAGATCAGGCTTTTCTTTGGCCTTTTAACTCTAGAAACCGGGTTTTCTCTCAAACCCCTTTGACACTTTCAATAAAAACCGGGTTTTCTCTCAAACCCCTTTAACACTTCCCACCACTACTCACCCTGTCTGTCCTACAGGGGGGTCCGCGGCACCCTGGGTGGGGGCCTATCCGTCCCGTAAATTCAACACTTTCTCAACACTTTTTCAATTCAACACTTTCTCAACACTTTTTCTGAGGTACCTACCTTCGAATCAGCCTGTTCGGGCGCCACTTGCCGGGGACCAGCCCCGGCTGATCCAGGGTATTCGAAGCGGGGACGGCGTCGGCGAGGATCAGGAAACAACTGCTTAATTAAACGTTAATTAAGGATATAAAGAGTAATAGAATGAGGATAGCTCAGTGAAGAAATTCAGTGGAGAAAAGAGGCTGAATAATTCAGCCAGAAGGTAAGAGAAAGAACGACATGGTGAGACCAAGTTTCGGTGAACAAGGCCCACACTTTATTTTCCAAAGTAGTTTTTATACCTTAAGTTATGCATAGAGGATAATGGGGGAAGGGGTAGAGTCATGCAGTAAGCCAGGCTTTCTTCCTGCAAACTTATCATATGCAAAAGTTTAGGTGATTTGCATCATCTTCTGGCCCGGAGGCCTTTTTCTCTAAAGGTGATTATTCTAAAGTCAGGCACCAGCCTCCAAAAAGCATTAGATAAAGTTGCATTCCTACAGAGCAAAGGTGTGGTGGGCTATAACAAGAAAAAGAATTAATTCAAGGGTCCCAGGTTACAAACATTAAAGCTACTATTTAAACCAATTATATTAATCAATACACTGCCAGGGACACAGCAGGTAAGGGATATGGAGACTTAGCAGCAAACATTGGCCCAACAAGTGAAAATCCCTTCACCAATACAATTTCTAATCAATCTTTTGACTGCTCAAAGGAGTCTGTATTTAGACAGTTTAGAACATCTCATGCCTCTCACAGTTTGGAGGCTCTGAGCAATCACATGTGGCCGGAAAAACCTATTCAGGCAGGCTAGAGGACTTCCAAGGGAGTTTGTAGGTTGAAACACTGTCACACCCAGGAATTATTAACTGGAGCTATAAGCTAACTCTTTTTTCAGAGAGGTAGTGGGGGACAGCCCCCCGTAAAGTCAGAGGTGTAGGTGAAAGCACAAAGCAGAAAGTAGGCAGACTCTGGTTTTGGGGGTAGATTGCTCGAGAATTTCCAGGGAGACTCCTGAGGCTTGATCCTGCCTTTGCGTATGCCAAGCCTCCTTCCTCATGACCTTTGCCAGAGGCGGAGCTCGCTCCCCACAGATCTTAGCATAGCCATACCAGTTTTATTTTGGTTAGAGTCTGCAGGTATGGACTTTGTAATCATAGTTTGTAACTATACAAACCCAAAGTTTGTACTTTGAACATTTCTGCATACTAATATGTTAAAAAAAAAAAAGTTGCAACATATAGGTAGGGACTTTTACCTGATCTAACAACCTTAATCTTTAATTAGAATGTTAATCCATTTATTTATTTAGTGTAAATTTACTGCAATAACTGTTTGCTATTTGTCCTTTCTGTTCTATATTCCTTTTTTCTTTCCATTCTTTACTCTTGAATTAGTTACGTAATTTTTACTGTTAATTCTCCTCCTTCCCACCATTATCTTACTAGTTGTATAATTTTTAAATTTTATTTTAGCGGTTACTCTGGAGCAGGGTTTCTCGGCCATGTTGTGACTGACATTTTGGACTGAAGAATTCTTTATGGGATAGGAGGGGGCTGTTTGTGTATAAGATTTTTTTTTTATCATCCATGGTCTCCACCCTCTAGATAACAATAGTACCACCCATGCTCCTACAATCATGACAATCAAAAATGTCTTTAGACACTGTCACATATCCCCCAGGGGGCATGATCTCTCTTCTTGAGAATCACTGCTCTAGAGTTGGGCTGTCCAATATATTAGTTAGTAGCCACATGTGAGAACTTGAAATGTGACTAGTCTAAATTGAGATGTGGAATAAAAAGTAAGACACCAGATTTTGAAGACTTAATATTATTTTAAGGATCCTCATTAATAATTTTATTATAGATTTTATTATTAATAATTAAATTAAATATAAATAATTAAATTATTATTAATATTACATCAATAATTAAATTGTAGATGTACTAGATTAGAAATATATTATTAAAATTAATTTCACATTTATTTTTACTTGTTTTAATATAGCCGCTAGAAATTGAAGATTCACTTATGTGATGCTCATTTGTAGCTTGCATTGTATTTCAGTTGGGCATCACTTCTCTTGAGATTATGACATACATCCTTTGTTTATTCAAGTCATGGATAAACCTGGATTTTTACAAAGTACCAGACAACGCAAGGATTCTGGAGCTCTTCACTCTGTTCCTTCTCTTCTCTTGTGCTATTGCTGTCAGGTATTTTAGTTCTAGAGATTACAAATGTCCTTTGACATTACTATTATTGTTTTATACAATAATGTTTTACTATTATACATGTTATACTGTTATACAATAATGGTTATAATGTTAACCCACATTTGACCCTTTCTGTGCTATTTACTTCTGCCTGCATTGCTTGCTTCTATCGAGGCTCATTTCTTTCTAATTGAAGCTCTGCCTTTTTATTTCTTTGAATGCACACCTACTACTGATTAAGTCTCTCAATAGTTTTCTTTTTCTGAAAATATCATTTATTACAGATAAATGAATCTTTACATATGTAAACACTCATGTGGCCACAGCCTAGATCAAGCACTCTAGAAGAATTTCCAGCAGGCTAGGAGGCTCCATTATGCCCTCCTAACCAATATTTCCCCAAAGCTAATACTATCCTGACCTTTATAACCACAAATTAATCTTGTCTGCTTTCAATTTTCATATAAATGGACTTATAATGCAATACGTACTGTTGTGTACCTGCTTTCTTTTACACAACATTGTGTCTATGAGATTCATTCATTTTGTGGCATGTAGCAGTTTTCTGAATAGTTTTCCATTGTATAAATATACCATAGATGGTTTATCCATTATATTAATGCAGATTTCGATTGTTTTAGAAAACTAAGATTATGAATAAGGCTACTTTGACTATTCTTGTACATTTACTAGGTGAACATAGGCACTCATTATACTAGGAATGAAATTGCTGATCATTTAATCAGATCAGATCAGATCAGTCACTCAGTCATGTCCAACTCTTTGCGACCCCATGAATCACAGCATGCCAGGCCTCCCTGTCCATCACCAACCCCGGAGTTCACTCAGACTCATGTCCATTGAGTCAGTGATGCCATCCAGCCATCTCATCCTCTGTCGTCCCCTTCTCCTGCCCCCAATCCCTCCCATCATCAGAGTCTTTTCCAATGAGTCAACTCTTCGCATGAGGTGGCCAAAGTACTGGAGTTTCAGCTTTAGCATCATTCCTTCCAAAGAAATCCCAGGGCTGATCTCCTTCAGAATGGACTGGTTGGATCTCCTTACAGACCAAGGGACTCTCAAGAGTCTTCTTCAACACCACAGTTCAAAAGCATCAATTCTTCAGCACTCAGCCTTCTTCACAGTCCAACTCTCACATCCATACATGACCACAGGAAAAACCATAGCCTTGACTAGACGAACCTTTGTTGGCAAAGTAATGTCTCTGCTTTTGAATATGCTATCTAGGTTGGTCATAACTTTCCTTCCAAGGAGTAAGCGTCTTTTAATTTCATGGCTGCAGTCACCATCTGTAGTGATTTTGGAGCCCAGAAAAATAAAGTCTGACACTGTTTCCACTGTTTCCCCATCTATTTCCCATGAAGTGGTGGGACCGGATACCATGATCTTCGTTTTCTGAATGTTGAGCTTTAAGCCGACCATTTAACACATACCACCAAACAGATTTCCAAAGTGGCTGTCCTATACACAAACCTTGATACTTAATTTCTTCACGTCCTTACTAACCCTGTAGTATACAGCCTTTCTGTTAGATAGCAGTCTTTGGGTGGCTATGTCTTATGCTTATATTCTTCTGTTCTTCTGGCTTCCCTTTTCACTCTTTAATGGTGTCTTTTGATGTACATAAATTCTTTATTTCAGTGAAGTCCAATTTTCCAATCTTCTTTTTTGTGTCTAGTATGTTTTGTTTAGGAAATAATTGCTTACCAGAAGACCATTAAAATAGCTTTTTTTTTTACTTATTTAGAAGTTTTATCATTTAACTTTTACACTTAATTCTATGATCCATCTTAAATTACTTTAATTTTTGAAGGATATTTTTTACCTGTTGGGAATTCTAAGATACTTGTTTTCATTTGCTTACAGAAACTGTCCTATTTTTTGTTATTTTCATCACTTACGTTGGGAAGTCTTATTGTTTTTCTACTGGGTACTTCCAAAATTTTCTATGTATTTATTTATTTATTTGGCCATACTACATGGCATGTGGGATCTTAGTTCTCTGATCAGGGATAGAACCTGCATCCCTGTAGTGGAAGCAGAGTCCTAATCACTGGATCACTAGTGAAGTCTCCAAGATTCTCTCTTTATATTTCCCTTTCAGCAGCTTGACGAATAATGTGTCTAGATGGGTTTTTTTTAATTATCCTGCTTGAAGTTTATAACCCTTCTAGATTATGTGACTATATCTTTCATAATTTTTAAAAAATTTAGTTCTTCATGTATTCCAATATTTCTGTGTTCTCTCCTTTCTAGGACTCAGATTATGTATATATTAGCTCCAGAATTATTCTGCTCTTTTCTGCAATGTTTTCTGATCTTTCTTATGTTTCATCAACCCTGTCTTCAGTCATGTCTAATCTACCACTGAGTTCATTAGCTAAGTTCTTGACTTGCTATCATTTTTAGTTCTAGAATTTTAAAGAATTTTTAAAATAGTTTCAGTTGAAATCCCTTACCTTTTCACACTTTTCTTAAATGTTTTGATTTAGTTATTTTAAAGTTCATATGTAATAAATACAATATATGGATCTCTATGTGTTTGTTTCTTTTGTCTTTTTTTTTTTCTTCCCTCCCTCTCTTAGGTTATTGTCATGTCCCAGTATACCTATGTTGTGTGTGAAAATTTGGAGTACTAACTTGAAGCTCTGGATAATGCTTTCTATCTCTTTCTCCAAAAAAGATTTACACTTTTTTCCCCCCGTCAGCAGTTAGAATAGGGACAGTGATGTCGCTCAGCTGTGCCCGACTCTTTGCGACCCCATGGACAGTAGCCTGCACCAAGCTCCTCTGTCCATGAGATTTTCCAGGCAAGAGTACTGGAGTGGGTTGCTATTTCCTTCTCCAGGGAATCTTCCCAACCCAGGGATCGAACCCAGGTCTCCTGCATTGTAGACAGACGCTTTACCCTCTGAGCCACCAGGGATATATCACCTTAAATGTCCTCCTGGGTTGTATGGATCCTAAGCTGAATTTCCGCCTTTGTGATAGCTCTATATTTTTAGTTTGTACTATTTCCAGGGTGTTTCCTTTCCTGAGTCTCAACTGAAAGTCTGGAGGGTTTACCATAGCCTCTTTTCTTTAATGGTCCTTGAACTCCAAATTTTGTCTCTCCAGCACTGTAAAACTGATGAAATTCCTGCTCAGTTTATCACTCTCTTGGCCAGCGATTTCTGTTAGATGTCTCATTCTATAACATGCACAGTGAGCATGTGTCTAGGGCAGGGAGTGGGGGGATAAGCAGCACAGCCTGTTGGGATCATCTCAATTTATGCACCTTCTCCCCAAGGTCTTGATTCATGGGTTCTAGTTCCTAGACACCTAACTCTCTGATGCTTCAAAACCAAGAAAAGAATCAATAGATGATGGATAGTGGTACCACTGACTGAACAGGGCTGACATGATAAAAAGAAATTGAGAGGTTATGATGGAAAGGGATGTGTGCAAGAGGAAGAGATAATAAATCCTTCTTTGATAATGTTTAAGGTGTTTGCTGCTCTGCTAAACAAAGAAAACCAGTAAGCAACTGGATGAAGGGTAAGTGGTTTGGCCTACTGATATTGATACAAATCTGCAAGTTGTCTGAATATAAGTGATGCTTAAAATTATGAGGTCAGAATTTACCCTGGGGTCCAGTGGTTAAGGATCTGCGCTTCCTTTGCAAGGGGTGTGTGTTCGATCCCTCGTCGGGGAACTAATATCCCATATTCTGTGTGGTGTGGCCAAAGGACAAAAAAAAATTATAAGGTGAGATGCAATCAGGAAGGTAGAGTTTTATATTTAGAATATATGAACAAGCTTAATAAATAACTCTGGAAAACTTATATATTTAAGATGATATAATAAAAATCTGTTTAGTCTCAATTATATACAAAAATATTTCAATAGTCTTAGAAAACTGTCAATCCTTTTTTTAATCATTGTATGACAAATTATTTCTTCCAAATGCTAGTTTATAATCTTTGCTCCTATAGTTCTAAATTAACAAAACTAGCATGTTAGTAGATCCATAGGGAAACTGTTAGGTATTTCCATAAAGATTTATGTTTCCAGAACATAGCATAAACACCAGAAAGATATAAATGAAACAAAGGTAGCATATAAAAGTTCAAGCTGAAATTGATATGGTATTACCAGTTTAGAAAGTAAGCTCTGAAGTATACTACAGTTTGTAGAATCTGTCAATATTTTATCCTGCTTTTCCCACTTATAAGTTGTATGACCTTGGGAAAGATGCTTAATCTCTCCAAGCCTCAGTTTTCTTATTGGGAAAATGAAAATAATAGCAGTCCCTATTCCACTGGGTTGCTGTGACAATGAAACGGAATGATGTAAGTCAAGTGTTTTGCACAGTGTCATGCATATAATAAACTACACATAAATATGAAAAGGTATATAACTTCTAAAGACTAAATTATATGAAGGTAAAATTGGTATGATATTAAAACCTCTGTTAAATTCAAGCTTAAAACCCCTTTTACCTATGTCTAAATGCCAGGGGAAATTTAGTTGCAACATTTTTTACCCCTCTGATAACCAAAACTGATTCAACTTTGAATATTTCCTTTTTCCATATGTCTCTCCTAAAATAAAAATAAAGATGAACTTCCCACATAAACTGACCAACTTTTTGTTGAAGTATGAGTGGCTATGATCCTTGATTGAACTGCATTTGCCTACATAACTGATGAAAGAAAGTGAAAGTGAAGTCGCTCAGTCGTGTCTGACTCTTTGCGACTCCATGGACACCAGACTCCTCTGTCCATGGGATTTTCTAGGCAAGAGTACTGGAGTGGGTTGCCATTTCCTTCTCCAGGGAATCTTCCTGACGCAGGGATCAAACCCAAGTCTCCCGCCTTGTAGACAGATGCTTTACTGTCTGAGCCACCAGCAAAGTCCTACATACCTGATGAGAGAAAAGTTATATTATCTAAAATGTAAAAGTGTATGCTTCCAGGTGGCAGTAGTGGTAAAGAACCTGCCTGCCAATGCAGGAGACGAATCAGATGCAGGTTCAAACCCTGGATTGGCAGGATCTGCTGGCGAAGGAAATGGCAACTCACTCCAGTATTCTTGCCCAGAGAATTCCATGGACAGAGGAGCCTGGTGGGCTACAGTCCATAGCATTCCGAAGAGTCAGACACGACTGAAGCGACTGCACAGCACTTCTCACGCTGTTTATCAGATGTTAGGCTACATTTAACCATACTGCTGGAAGATCTAGGTATTGTTCCTTTTTAAATTCTGCATGATCAGAATATTTCTGGGAAATTGATTCTCCTAAATCAAGCACAAAATTTGTGTTTGGCCAAGATGACAACTTCACTTTTGAAACCAATGAACTTCAGTGATTCAAAAGCTAAATGCTTGCTATTTTATCCCAATATAATAATTAAGTTTACACTCAACAGTGACTAACCAAAGCAGTGACTTTACTTTCTTTTGTCTTCAGAGATTTTTTGAACATTTTTTACCTGTAATACTGTCTCCATCTGAGTGTGCTTGGTTAATGTACATTAATATATTCAGAAAGCATTCTTCTTTCAAGAAATTCACTTCACCTGTGTGGATGACAACAAAGAAACTTGGTTCTGCACTCTAATTTTCCTTACACTTTACAAGTTAGAAATTTGAAAATAAGATTGCTATCTTGTATCTTTAAGAGTTTCAGTTGTAGATGGTAGAAATATAATACAAATTATTTGGTATTCAAAACAAATGATCCCCCCACCTAGTAACTGCAGTGTACAGGAATGGTGCTGGCTTAGACAGATAAATCAAGGGTTTCAGAAACACCATCAGAATCATCAGTGTTTTCATCTTCATCGATCTTTCTGTGTCTCTTTCTGTATTTCTCTCATCTCTCTTATCTCTCTGATAAAAGAGGTGTATTGGGGTTTTTGTCACTGCTTTAATAAATCACCACCTTTAATGGCTTCAAATAACACAAATTTATTCTTATAAAGTTCTAGAGGTCAGAAGTCCTAAATAAGTCTTGCAGGGCTAAGATCCGGCTGTGGGTGCTGTGCCACTCCTTTCGATGGTAGCATTCCCAGGACATGCAGTTTCTCCGTGGTTTTCAAGGTCTACTTCTGGCACCAAAGTGGCCTAGGTGGGGAGCTGGGAGTTGATAGCACCTTCCCTAACGCTGTGTAAGACAGCAACAGGAGCAGCAGTTTCCTCTTGGGACGGCTGTGCTGTGTGATGATCAGAATCTGTTCCCAGGCACCTAACTTCAAGTTTAGTTCTCTGGGCCTTCCAGCAGTTCTGTGAGGCAGCCAATATCCTTTTAATAAACTCCTTTTCCTGCTTAATCAGCTAAAGAGAGTTAGCTTCAAGTGCTTGAAATTGAGGGTGATGACTGACTTATCTACCTCAGAGAGTTAGTGTGGTGATGAAACAGAATATTAATGTTGTCACACAAGTTGGCTGCCTTGATTTGCCTGCGGATCATTCCCCTAGCACATCATCTGTACCCAAGTACCTTGTTTCAGGGTTGGCTTTTGAGGGAACACAATGAAGACAGACCATACTGATGGAAGGAAAATGGTATGTTTTGACTTTGAACATTTCAGATAGAAAGAGGCATTCAAAACTAAAATTCCAGAGTGATTCCTCTACTTTCATTTTCTTCTATTCAAAGTGTTAATATACTGAATTTTATTTTTTAAAAGTTGAGATCATTCCCCTAGCTTTCTGTGCCACTGATGATTCTGGCATACAATTTTCATTTTCAAAAAAAAAAAAAAATTGGTAAAATTCCCTAAGTAGAATTGTCTTTTTAACATATCATCTTTTTGTTTATCCCAGAGGTAAAGGTTTAATATGTTTGCACAGAAAATAGTGCTGATATTTGAGAATTCGTTTAAAAGAAGATTAATATTTTATAATATTCAACTGATTGAAATGTAGTTTACAAGAAAAACTAATTACTTTTACAGAGTAGTTGAAAACCTTAGACCTAGAATATATGAATGATTTTCATTTGAACAAATTAAGAGAATTGATTCATCTTTGTGGCAAAACGATCCAGTTACATTTAGTCAGGGAACATTCACAATGTTGGACTCAGTGTTTCTGGAAATCAGAAAAACAAAACTAGAGCACATTTTCCCTGCAGGCTCTAACTTGAAAATTCAATTAAGATTTATTGATAAAAGACTGCACCAGCTAAAATATATTATCCTAATTTACAAATCAATAAGCATTTCTGTGATTTTTATGCACTATAAATTATATAATTTAATTTATGCCTATCTGATGTCCAAATGTGTTGGTAAATGAGATGCCTAAAGCAATGAGTGGGGGTAGAATATAATTCTGTTAATGTTGAAAAGAGGTGACATTTTTATTCTAATCATAACAGAGCTTATGTGGACGTTTTAACAACTTGCATACTAAACTTATTATATTTATATAGTGTCCCTTCTGTCTCCAGTCTTTTACACCTGGCGAATTCACCCACACACCCTAAAGACAGACTGAAAGCACCAAGAAAAATTTTAGGCAATTCTCAAATTTTCCAATTTCTCTTTCCCCAAACTCATACGTCCTCCTAACATGCTTTGGTTTTCTGATAGCCTCATGTGTAACAGGGTTTCAGGTGGGCTGAATTCAGAACACTGAGTGACAAGCTGGCAGCATTTCTTGGTTTAAGTACCTGAGGCAAGTCTCCTTGGAGACCTTTGTTTTGCTCTTAGTTATGTAAGATGTTCAGGCACCTGTTCTCTTGAGAGTAAGTCTCACAACCTGATGTTTTTTCATCACAACTTCATGAAGCAGAGAGCCTGTCTCCAGAGTAAGGCTTGGGAAATTTTGCATAGTAGTGAAAAAGCTGCTTGGGGGGAAAAAAATGAACCAGATTTTTAATAACTTCCTTTTTGAGATTAGTAGTTTTCTGACAGATTGAGGTGGTTCAGTCCAAGATTTTTCACTGGATAAGAGCAGCAAGGGCTTCAAAGTAGAATTCTCCCTCAGTGATTTGTGCTTAAGATCCAGTCAACCCAAGAACTTCAATACCCAAGGGAAGCAGCTTTGGTCATGGCACATGTGAGAAATAGGTACTTCAGGAGCTTCCAGTAACACCCTAGCATGTTATCACCTTTGGAGATCAGTTGCTGGTTATGTGTAAGTATAAACCCAAAGCCTAGCTATGGCATAACTGTACAGGACTGAAGAGCTCTGGGCAAGAAAGGACATCACTGTGACAACAGATTCATATTCCTCAGATTGTGCAGAACAGATGCTCAATAGAGACACCAAGTATGACAGCAAAATACCTGTGGTTCAAAGGCCTCAAAACACTTTTGATTCTCTCTCCTCACATCTTTTTAGAAGTTGAATTGACCATAGTGGACAGTTTCTTACGGGAAGGCCACAGGAGGTGGACATTGGTGTTCCTGCAAATATGAGAATGAAGTATGCCAAGCTGGCGAATTAAGCTGTGAGTTTCATGCTTTCGTTCAGTCATGTCTGACTCTGTGACCCCATGGACTATAGCTCACTAGGCTCCTCTGTCCACATAATTTTCCGGGCAAGAATACTGGAGTGGGTTGCCATTTCCTACTCCAGGGAATCTTCTTGACCCAGGGATTAAACCCGTGTCTCTTGCATCTCCTATGTTGGCAGACAGGTTCTTTACCACTGACCCACCTGGGAACCAGCTCTGTTTACTTCTAGAGTTTTGACAGCCTCCCTCTACTCCTGTGTCTCTGGATATATTGCAAAACTTTAGATCACAGATTTATTTTTCAGTGGAAAATGCAACTGAATAAAAATGTAATTGATAAATTTATTTTTAAATATCCACATAACTCAAAATATTAGGAACAATTTAAAAACAAAGAAAACAATATTTAGGTGTATAATAGCCTGTTTTACAAATCTCAGAGTGCTTGAGTGAACAATAGGTAGCTGACTTTCTGAGAAAGATGCTGAGACTGATTGAATAATAAAATGGCCATTCTCAGTTTTAGAATGGATGGGGGCAAGTAGGAGAAGACCGAGACAAAAACAAAACCAGGTATAGCCCAGAACTTGAAGTTGTTTGTCTTATTTCTGTTCAAACCAGATTCACACTTGCACTTCTTATGTGGCTGACACCTAATGAGAAAACAAACCTTTGGACAAAAATAAGTTAGGAAATAAAATGAAAGAAAATATCCCATCTTATAAAATCAGGTTTTTAAAATAAAATACAAGGTCTACTTAGGAAAAATTGTGGGATATAAAAAAATATACATAAATGTACAGTTGGCTCTTGAACAATAAGAGTTCAGACTACCCAGATCCACTTATACACTGATTTTTTTTTCAATAATAAATCCTACTGTACTATATGCTCTGCAGTTTTTGGAATCTAAGGATGTGGAATTGCAGATGCAAAGGACGGACTATAAGTTACACTTGGATTTTGCACTGCTTAGAGGATCAGCACCCCAACAAAGTAGGTTATTCAAAAGTCAACTATACTTTGATTCAGCATAGAAACACTCAATAACACAAACATGAAGGACCTACTGTGTAGCACAGGGAACTCTACTCACTATTCTGCAGTAGCCTATATGTGAAAAGAACTGGAAAAAGAATGGCTGTATTAATATGTGTGTATAGAACTGAACCACTTTGCTGTATACCTGAAACTCACACAACGCTGTAAATCGACTATACCCCAATACAGAATAAAAACCAACTTAAAAATAATACTAATACAAACATGAAATTTCTCCAAAGATTAGTAAGGTAATTCAGTATCATCCCAAACAGAATCCCAAAGAGATTTCTTGTTTTCTTTTGAACTTGCAAAAATAATAGTAGAGTTCATCTATAAAAATAAATGAGTACAGCCAGAAACTTTCTGCAAAAGAAATTTTATGTGGAGGAAATATACCTACCAGATATTAATTATGTAAAATTTCAATATTAAGGAATGTTATTATTAGCCAAGTAAAATTCTGTGAAACAAAAGAGATTTTAAAAATAAACCTCCAAACAAAAAGGTATTTAGTATATAATAAATGCTGCTTTTACTATTTAGTTGCCAAATTATGTCCAACTCCTTTGCTACCCCATGGACTGTAGCCTGCCAGGCTCCTCTATCCATGGGATCTCCTAGGCAAGAATATTGGGGTGGGTTGCTATTTCCTTCTCCAGGGGATCTTCCCAAGCCAGGGATCAAACCCACGTCTCCTGCATCACAGGCAGATGCTTTATCACTGAACCACTTGGGAAGCCACATAATACATAAACGTTTTCAAATTATTGAGGGAAATGGCTTATTCAGTAAGTGATGCTGGAACAACTGGGAGAACAATTTAGAAAGTTTTTTTTTAATTTTCAAATATGTAAATATTTATTGTAAAAATAAAATCATAAAAACTAAAAAAATGAATTAAAAAATAATTTTAGAGTAGGAGTCTTTTATGGGAACATTGAAAATCTAGAAATCATTAAGGAATATATTAATATATTTGACTAGATAAAAACTAAGGACTTGTGCAAGACAAAACAAATACTTCAAATAAGATAAAATACAACCAACTAACTGGAGAAAAATTGTAATATATATCAGTAAAATTCTGATTTCTTTAATATACAAAAAACACTTGCCAATCAATTTTTAAAAAGCAACCACATAAACAAAAATTGACATAGAGTATATATGTCATAGACTTATAAATAGATTTAACATATTTTATTTAACAAAGAAATGATGCAAGCATAAAACATA
The DNA here is from genome assembly GCF_003369695.1 of Bos indicus x Bos taurus. NCBI lineage: Eukaryota > Metazoa > Chordata > Mammalia > Artiodactyla > Bovidae > Bos > Bos indicus x Bos taurus. Next base: position 26,557,581 of record NC_040081.1, on the reverse strand, counting down.
ATCTCCTTAATGAGTCTTAATTCTAGTAGGTAGGCCTGATGCTCAGCTGGTAAATCCTTGTAGGGCTAGACTAGTTGCTTATGACTGATGCCCTATCTGACTGACCAGAACTCATACCCTTTCTAGTTATTAAGTATCCTCTCTGCTAGTAGAGGGTTGACAGACAAGAAACCAATAAATGTCAGAGTTTCTCAACCTTTGTGGTATTGACATTCTGGGCGAGATAGCTCTTTATGTCAGGGACTGTCCTGTACATTGTAGGATGTGTAATAACCTCTCTGGCCTCTACCCACTACATGCCAGCAGTAGCAGCCCCTTCTCCCCAGTTGTGAAAACCAAAATTGCTTCTAGACTTTGTCAAATGCCTCTGCCCCTGTTGACAAACACCAGTATGTATAAATGCCAGGTAGAATATTAGGAAAAATTATAAAGGAGAATAAAGTTGGATGAAGAGAGGCAGGTGCTTCTTTCAGTGGGGTAGTAGGGTAAGAGCTCTCTGAAAAGATGACATCTGAGCAGCAACTTGAAATGAGGAAATCATCCTGTTTTATTAGAGGAAAAAGAATTCCAGGCAGAGTAAATAGTAAGAGCAAAGATTCTGAAAGCTGAACACGTCTGGCCTTGGTGAAGAATAGCAAGAAGGCCACCAGTTGGAGCAGAGGGAGACAGAGAGAGTGGGGTTGATAGACAAGGTCAGAGAGGAAGACAGGAGGCAGATCTTTTAGAATCTTGTAGGCCGTGGTGCATGCTCAGTCACTTCAGTTGTGTCCAACTCTTTTTGACCTGGGGACTGTAGCTCGGCAGGCTCCTCTGTCCATGGGATTCTCCAGGCAAGAAAACTGGAGTGGTTTGCCATGCCCTTCTCCAAGGGATCTTCCCAACCCAGGAATCAAACCCATATCTCCAGCGTCTCCTGGATTGCAAGTAGGTTCTACACCCACTGAGTCACCTGGGAAGCCTAGGCCATGGTAAGAACTTCCAATTTTACTTTGGATAAAACGGAAAATGAAAGGAGGGTTTTTAGAGAAGACTGATGTAATCTATCTTATATTAATAGAAAAAAGGGATAAAAATAACTAAAAATCTTATGAAAAAATTATCAATTTCAGTTGTAATTAATTGAAAGGAGTTTAAAAAATTGATATACCATTTTTTTTCCACCTAGGATATTCAGTTCAGTTCAGTTCAGTTCAGTCGCTCAGTCATGTCTGACTCTTTATGACCCCATGAATCACAGCACGCCAGGCCTCCCTGTCCATCACCAACTCCCAGAGTTCACTCAGACTTACGTCCATCGAGTCAGTGATGCCATCCAGCCATCTCATCCTCTGTCGTCCCCTTCTCCTCCTGCCCCCAATCCCTCCCAGCATCAGAGTCTTTTCCAATGAGTCAACTCTTCTCATGAGGTGGCCAAAGTACTGGAGTTTCAGCTTTAGCATCATTCCCTCCAAAGAAATCCCAGGGCTGATCACCTTCAGAATGGACTGGTTGGATCTCCTTGCAGTCCAAGGGACTCTCAAGAGTCTTCTCCAACACCACAGTTCAAACGCATCAATTCTTCGGCTCAGCTTTCTTCACAGTCCAACTCACATCCATACATGACCACTGGAAAAACCGTAGCCTAGGATATCAGCAAAGATTAAAAAGTTGAAACATCCAGTGAGAGTGAATCTTGAGTGGAAAAGGAACATTCGTCTGCTTTTAATGGATGTAAATTTGTACAACTTCATTAGAAGACAATTTGTTAATGCCTATTAAAATTTAAAAATTGGGGCAGTAACTGCATTTAAAAGGAATTTAACACATAGATCTACTCCACAAATGTAAAAAGTCATATTATAAAATTACTTCTTGCAGCACTGTTTGAAATACTAAAAACTCAATCCATGTTCAGTAGCATTGGATTGGGTCTGTGCGTGCGTGTATCGGTGCTGAGTCTTTTTAGTCGTGTCTGACTCTTTGCAACCCCATGGACCATAGCCTGCCAGGCTCCTCTGTTCATAGAATTCTGCAGGCAAGAATACTGGGGTGGGTTGCCATGCCCTCCTCCAGGGGATCTTCCCGACCCAGGGATCAAATCCACATCTCTTATGTCTCCTGCATTGGCAGGCAGGTTCTTTACCACTAGCGCTACCTGAGAAGCCCAGGAATGGTTGTGTAAATTATAGCAAATCCATATAATAGAATCTAAATAGACCCACATGGAAAGATCTCCAAAATAATTGTTAAAGAATAAAGTTAAAAACAAAAGCAGCTTATAGTATAATTCCTTGTTATGTAAAAGAATTAAAAAGCTATATGTATGTTTGCTCTAAGGATATTCATTCTCTATGTGCGTGCGCATGTGCTAAGTTGCTTCAGTCATGTCTGACCCTTTGCAACCCCATGGACTATAGCCCGCCAGGCTCCTCCATCCATGGGTTTCTCCAGGCCAGAATACCGAAGTGTGTTGCCATGCCCTCCTGCAAGGGGATCTTCCTGACGCAGGGACCAAACTTAGTCTCCTGCATTGCCAAGCCACTAGCGCCACCTGAGAAGCCCTCATGCTCTATGTATCTGCTTCTAATTAACTGATTTGTTCCTTCTACTTGTCACTGAACATAATACAAGATGATTACTAGTGATTACTAATTCCTTTTACTTGCCTGCTTGATTTTTAGAACTTTATTTTATGTATGTGTGTGTGTATATATATATATATATTTTTTTTCATATATATATAACACATATAGGGTGACTCTGCTTTTTTAAGGTATTATATTCCTTACATTTATATTTTAATATAATTTCATAAATATAATGGTAATTCTCAAAGTAGAAATTGTTTTTACTAGTATATGGATAGAAAAGTCTGGAGGGATACATGAGAAACTGTTAACAATGGTTATCTCTAGAGACTAGAATTGAAAGTAAGTGAGTTAGGAGATTTTATATTTCATTTCATATCTCTATGTACTCATTTAAGTTTTTTATCATATGTATATTTTCTATAATATTCCTAATAATTTAAAATAAAAAACAAAAAACACAATATTCTAGAACACCAGCTTTGAACTCCTGTCTTCCAGGCCTGTCTCCCTACATTCCTAGTGTAGGAAATGATAACAAATTTGGTTTTCCTGGTTTTTATTCTCAATTCTCTGACTCTATTTGCATTTTGTCTGGCTCTTGTTTCTCCTAGCTCTCCAGGTAAGCACTTCATATGATCTAACCTGTGGTTCATCTGCTTGCTTAACTGGCACCCAAACCTGAAAGAAGGTCAGACCAAAACTTCATAAACTTGAAGAATAAGTAACATTATCACTTAGGAAAAGTGTTAGTCACTCAGTACTGTCTGATGCTTTGCAATCCTGTGGACTATAGCCCATAGGGCTCCTCTGTCCATGAAATTCTCTAGGCAAGAATACTGGAGTGGGTAGCCATTCCCTTCTCAAGGGGATCTTCCTGACCCAGGGATTAAACCCAGGTCTCCCGCATTGCAGGTGGTTTCTTTACCAATTGAGCCACCAGGGAAGATGGCCCAAGATATTGTTAAAAAAAAGTAATATTTAATAAAATTGACTTCATTAAGATGCTCAATAATTGTATTAGATCTAATTTAGGGTTAAAGATAAAAAACTGGTTGTTATTGTTGTTGTCACACATTTATTATAAAATTGTAAGATTACTATGGATCTTTTATGGTTTAAGGCTGGGTGAACAGACACATACCTAGCTCATTTTTACTCACACCATACAACAAACATAACAATTACAAAACAGCAAGTGAAATTGGTAATTGTTTCCTTCCCAGCCTTCAATGTGCCACAAAGTCTAGAGAATATAAGGGAGTATTATTTCAGATTGACTTGAGCCATATGTAGTTTGCAATGCAGAATTTTTTATCCATCTATTTCAGACCCTTCGCCCCCATGGTTGGTTTCCCCTCACCATTTTTAAAGACCACTTTCTTGGCCATTTACTCCCACCTCTCAAGTCTGTGTTGAATACCTTTCATCTCTGTTACTATGATGGTTTACCCTGAGTTGTTAACACATAGCCAGTAATAAATAATGACATTCCTGACATTTTCACAAGGAATAAAACAGTGTATATAGACATACATGTCAGTTTTTTGATGTCCAATTCATTTCATGCTTTTCCTAACCTTTATTTTTTACCTTTATAACTCACATCTATTTCTGAGCAGAGTTTTCTAGATTAAAACTTCCTGATTTGTTGACATCTTCTGGCTGAGTAACTGTCAGATTCCCATTTGGCCTTTATACTTGCTTCAGCTCCAAGTGGATAAACACTAAAGGGGGAAAAAGAAACAGAACTAGCCTAAATAGCATTTTTTTTCCTACTCTTCCAATGTCAGTGGTAGTATTGCAATTCCAATTAATAAATGTGGTTTGCTACAGCCAAAACACACTTATTATTTTTTCCAGTAATTATATTAAGACCATATTAAAATAATTATTCAGGTACCCTACTCCTTAAAGACAAATGAGATTCTATAAAACTGTCTGGAAAGCTAATTTGGTGAAATCCTTACTTGATATTTTAATTACAGAATTAGAGATATTACCATGAAAAACAAATTCTTCAATGGCCTGGATCAAAAGCTTTCTGGAAAGAAAAGATTGCTATGCCATCATTATTGTGGTTTGCTGGGCCCTGTCAGATAATGACATTCCAGAGCATCATTACACCTAGTGATCCACTCGTTGCCTTCCAGTTTTGAACATTTGAACAGATTGTAGCAGTGCCTTCTCTACTTCATGATCTACCCTTTCGTTATTGCCTTTCATCACAAAATCTTACTCTTTTTTTGCGAGAGTATGTTCAGGTTCTACATAGAACCCATCTACCTCCTACGCTCTTTTTTTTTAACTTTTTATTTTGCGTTGGAATATAGCCGATTAACCATGTGGTAGTTTCAGGCGCACAGTAAAAGAACTTATCCATACATATACGTGTATCCATTCTCCCCCACACTCCCCTCCCATCCAGGCTGCCACATAGCATCAAGTAGAGTTCCCTGTGCTATACAGTAGGATTATCTCCTATGCTTTTGAAATATGTTGTGGACCTGCCACATATGACTAACATGTGGTGTATTTCTTGGGATTTTTTATTTGTATAAAATAAGAAATTATTTGTACTAAATAACATATTAAGTTTCATATACCTTCACATCAGTTCAGTTCAGTACAGTCACTCAGAAATGTCCGACTCTTTGCGACCCCATGGACTGCAGCACGCCAGGCTTCCCTGTCCATCACCAACTCCCAGAGCTTGTTCAAAATCATGTCCATTGTGTTGGTGGTGCCATACAACCATCTCATCCTTTGTCATCACCTTCTTCTCCTGCCTTCAGTCTTTCTCAGCATCAGGGTCTTTTCCAATGAGTCAGTTCTTTGCATCAGGTGGCCAAAGTATTGGAGTTTCAGCTTCAGCATCAGTCCTTCCAATGAATATTAAGGACTGATTTCCTTTAGGATGGACGGGTTTGATCTCCTTGCAGTCCAGAGGATTCTCAAGAGTCTTCTCTAACACCATAGTTCAAAAGCATCAATTCTTCAGCACTCAGCTTTCTCTGTAGTCCAAGTCTCACATCCATACATGACCACTGGAAAACCCATAGCTTTGACTAGACCGACCTTTGTCAGCAAAGTAATGTCTCGGTTTTTTAATACACTGTCTAGGTTTATCATAGCTTTTCTTCCAAGGAGCGAGTGTCTTTTAAGTTCGTGGCTGCAGTCACCATCTGCAGTGATTTTGGAGCCCAAGAAAATAAAGTTTCTCACTGTTTCCATCGTTTCTCCATCTATTTGCCATGAGGTGATGGGACCGGATGCCATGATCTTTGTTTTTTGAATGTTGAATTTAAGCCAGCTTTTTCACTCTCCTCTTTCACTTTCATCAAGAGGCTCTTCAGTTCCTCTTTGCTTTCTGCCATAAGGCTGGTATCATCTGCATATCTGAGAATATTGATATTTCTCCCAGCAATCTTGAATACAGCTTGTGCTTCATCCAGCCTGGCATTTCGCATGATATACTCTGCATATAAGTTAGATAAGCAGGGTGACGATATACAGCCTTGACGTACTCCTTTTCCTATTTGGAATCAGTCTGTTTTACCATGTCCAGTTCTAACTGTTGCTTCTTGACCTGCATGCACATTTCTCAAGAGGCAGGTAAGATGGTCTGGTATTCTCATCTCTTGAAGAATTTTCCACAGTTTGTTGTGATCCACACAGTCAAAGGCTTTGGCATAGTCAATAAAGCAGATGTTTTTCTGGAACCCTAATAATATATGAAGTTTCATATATTTAATAATAATGATGCTATCTACTGTCTACAATGAATAATATTTCATATATGATAATCCTTACCATTAATGTATAAAATATGATATATTAGCAATGGAACTTTAATAAATATTCAGTCAGTTTTAGAAGGACTGCTAATGAAATATGAAGATATTTTATCTATTTTATCCAAAAATATGAAGATCTATTTTATCTAAGATGTAAAAGGAAAACACTGCAATTTTACTTGCTAGCATGATGTTTGTCAGGAATTAATAATAATTCTATTTAAATTTTAATAATATTATTGCATAAGAAGTATAAATATTTTTAACAATTAAAAGATAGGTTCTTAAACAAGATATATGTATTTGACATGTGGATGGAAAGTTTCTTAAAATCTAATTTTAACTACCTGCCTTGTAACCTATATGTGATGAAATATAATTATTGATGATTACTAATAAAAACTCATCAATTTCTTGCTTGCTTAATAGTTATACTATCAGCTCAACAGAGAATAATTATTTTAGACATTATTGTTAGACATTAAATTTAGTTTTTTTTATTTACAAGTTTTATGAAGGGCTTCCCTGGTGGCTCAGTGGTAAAGAATCTACCCACAAGTGCAGGAGACATGGGTTCGGTCTCTGGATTGGGAAAATCCCCTGGAGGAAGAAATAGAAAGCCACTCCAATATTCTTGTCTGGAAAATCCCATGGATAGAGGCACCTAGCAGGCCATACAGGCCATGGGATGGCAAAGAATCATACACAATTTAGCAACTAAACAGCAACAACAACCTTTATGAAACAGGGTCTCTGAAACTAAAAATAAACACAAAAACATGATTGTGAGCATGTCTTTTCCTCTATATGCCTCATGTATATTCTTCTGGAGCTTCTTTTGAAGTTGTGACTGTCAAAAGATAGAAGAAGAAAGCAATAGAAAGAAATCAAAATTTCACTACAGCTGTTTAATATCATTATAAAGTCAATTCACCAACTTAAAAAGAACAGTGATAGGAAGTGGTGAGAAGAGAGATCAGATAGAATAAATTAACAGAGGTTTGAATGAAAGACTAAGAAACTTGGATTTAATTCTATTAATACAAGTCAAGGAAGTCAGTGAAATTTCCTGATCAGAGGGTTGAACATAATAAAAAATCATCTTCTCAAAGATTAATCTGCAGTTCTGTCACAAATTAACAGGAGGATATAGGAATCTGGTTATAGCTGTTAGAGGTCCTCACTGCCCGAAGTAAAGTAGTTATTATGTAGAAGCAGATAGCATCTAAGAAATATTCTAAAGGAGAAATGGATAGAGCTTTACAACTGACATGGATGAAAAATAAGAATGAAAGATAAAAGAAACTCTCAGGCAACTGGCTTAGTTATTAGGGCAGGAAAGCTTACAAATATATATGTATATTTTTATGTAAGGACATTTTTTTTAAGAAAGTCATAGCCACCTACAGGATAGTAGTTCTAACTTAAAAATCTAATGATGGAGAGAAATACCTAATAACAAACAACTGCCATTAACTCAATAATGCTTTTAGATGAAATTGTATCCTATGAATCACAATAGCATATGTCTGTTTCCACAGGATATAGTTTGACTCTTCTGCATATTGCCGCTGATATGAATGCTGCCCTAAGGGTTGTGCAGTGCATAGTCTATACCGTCTACCCTACTGTACATAGTGTTTATGACTATAGCATCTACACATTTTTGGAAATAGTTGAGCAAAACTGGAGGAAACCCATTTATTCAGTTCTCAGTTACTATCTAATTCAGCACGGCTTCATGGATTCTTTGCAAGGACTCCTTAATTTCCCGGGGGACAGGCATCCATAGATCAGTTACCAATAGGAGGAAGAGAAGCAGGAGGATTATTATATTGTTGCAAACAGTGATGGGAAAGTTCAGAGAAGGAAGGACTCTTTTCCCCACTAAATCTCTGGTCTCTTTGCTTTCTAAGATAAAGTATGAGCTAAGAATTATATACTGTATGTTAGTTTCCTAGAGCCGCTATGAAATTACCATAAACTTGGTGACTTAAAACAAGAGATATTTTTTCTGTCACAGTTTTGGAGGCCAGAAGCCCATAATCAAGGTGTCTACAGAGTCACGCCCCCTCTGAAGGCTCCGGGAAAAATCTTTCTTGCTTCTCCCAGGCTCTGGTAGTTGTCAGCAATCCTCGGCCTTCCTTGGCTTTTAGCTGCATTGTTCTACTCTCTTTCTCTGTTTTCACACAGCATTCTGTGCGTGTCTCTATGCCTTTTCACTTCTTCTTCTAAAGACACTTGATTGGATTTAGGGTCCTGTCTAACCCAATATGACCTTATCTCAAAATCCTTAACTAATTACATTCTTCAAAGACCCTATTTTCAAATAAACTTCCACTCTGAGGCTCTGGATGGACTGGAATTTGCAGAGAACACTGTTGAACTCACCACACATCCCTACTAAAAACCTAAATATGTCACAGACATGCCCTCACATCTTTTAAAGAAACCATTGCATTTTTACAATCCAATATCAAGGACTTTCCTTGTGTCTCAGCTGGTAAAGAATCCGCCTGCAATACAGAAGACCTGGGTTTGTCCCCGGGTTGGGAAGATTCCCCTGAAGAAGGGAAAGGTTACCCACTCCAATATTCTGGCCTGGAGAATCCCATGGACTGGAGAATTTCACGGGGTCGCACTGAGTTGGACACAACTGAGCGACTTTCACACTCACACACTCACATTGCATTTTTACAGTTGCTGAGTTTTGCAAAGGTAAAGATGCAGTATATTCTGATTCTGAAGCTGAAATAGGAAAATCAACGCCACAAGGCTACAACTGGGAGTAGGTTAAAGCAAACATGTTTTGATCGAACAAAACAGCATAAGGCATTAAAGAAAAGGCAAAGTTTTTGAGCTCCTGCTTTAGCCTCTTGAGAACACAGCCTTCCCCTGAGTGGTAACTTTTACATGTATACATCTCCCTACTAGTGTTGACAAATCCTGCTTTTAATTCACCATGAAGGAAGGAAATGAAGGAAAGAAGATAGGACATAATTCCACAAGCTCGTTATCTGACTTGCTTTTCATAAAACAAAAACCTGTTTTGTGTTGTTAATTGATGTTTAAAATGTACAATTAGTTGCTATCTTGATCTTTCTTTCTCTAGTTCAGCTTATTCATTCACTGAAGCCTGATTGGAATATTTTATTTAAAACACTCTGTTTATTAATGTAGAACAGAATGGGTAGGATTTTTAAAACATTAATTTATAATTCTTTTTGAAGTTTGTATAAAGTTTTGGGCTTTAAAAAATCCACCACAATTTTTTTAACATGAATTCTTTATCCTTCATATATTTGTATAAAAAATAGAAAAGGGTTAAGTAAGAATTTCAGATTTATTAAACTAGCTTTGTTCTTCCTCTTTCTTGCTTTTACATTTTTATGTAGCAAATTAAAGGGGAAATTGCATCACTATAGAAATTCAATAACCTTTTCCTTTTCTTATCTTTGCTCAATCACTCCGTCATGTCCAACTCTTTGTGACCCCATAGAGCCTACCAGGCTCCTCTGTCCATGGAATTTCCCAGGCAAGAATACTGGAGTGAGTTGCCATTTACTTCTTCAGGGGATCTTCCTCACCCAGGGCTCAAACTCACATCTCCTGTGTCTCCTGCATTAGCTGGCAAATTTTTTTTAACCACTGAGCCACTTGGGAAACCTTTTCCTATAAAGTACTAAATTTGTTCTCCTGTCTAATTTAAATAATAACAGAAGAAATATATTTAACCAGAGTAATAGGGTCTATTGGTAAAGAGATGTGTAAAACTCTGCCCCTGCCACTGATGTGCTGAACAAACTAGTGGTTAAAAAAAAAAAAAAAAAAGTACTGTGATGGTGCTACAGTGTGTGATGTTCACATACTGCTTCAACATTATGGAGTACAAGCTGGTCGAAGGAGACTTCTCTGGGAGATGACATTTGAACTAAATCTGGAAGGATAAAAAAGACTTTGCCAGGCAGAGTGCATCAGGGAATGATGTTCTAGGCAAAATAAACAGCTGTGCTAATTCATGGAGTATGCTGTGTTCAGACAGAGAAGGCAATGGCACTCCACTCCAGTACTCTTGCCTCGAAAATCCCCTATATGGAGGAGCCTGGTAGGCTGCAGTCCATGGGGTCGCTAAGAGTCGGACATGACTGAGCGACTTCACTTTCACTTTTCACTTTCATGCATTGGAGAAGGAAATGGCAACCCACTCCAGTGTTCTTGCCTGGAGAATCCCAGGGACGGCAGAGCCGGGTGGGCTGCCGTCTATGGGGTCGCACAGAGTCGGACACGACTGAAGCGACTTAGCAGCAGCTGTGTTCAGAAAATGATAAGAAATTTATGGTGTCTAAAGAACCGGGTTTGTGTAGCAGATGGAGCATAGCAGGAAATGAGGACAAGATGAAAAAGCAAACTGGGAACAGGTTATGTGTAGGGATAATATTTGAGAAATACTAAATCACTCCATTGTAATGTCCCCATACAAGCATGTTCGTTTGTGTTCTTGCACTTCCAAAGTCAAGCCATGATATTTACCATGCCATGGTAGGGGAAATACTGTAAAATAAAATAGCCTTTGATTAGCTTGAGGTCTCAAAGCAGGCTTTCTTAACTTTTTTAGGAAGACAGTAATTGAGAGAGCCAGGTTTTATAAGAGGGAGAAAAGGACTTCATAAATTCCTCAATCTCCCCTTTTAATATTTCAAAAGCCAGCCTATACAGTTTGTGTAAGGCACAGTCAGTAGAGGCAGAAAGGTTAAATTGGAAGCAACTTCTCCTTTCAGTCTTGAGCATTATCTCAAAAGACAAGAAATAAGAAGAGTGACCCCTGGAAGATGTCTCTCTCCTCTTTCCTCTGGGTTTCTGCTTGGAGACAGCAGAAGGACTGCAGGTAAAGGTGGGACATGAGAGAGAGAAGGGCATTTATCTGTTTGTTTGTTTGTTTGTTTGCCTATAATTATTTTCTTTATAAAATTTGTATTTTATATTGGAGTGTAGTTGATCTACAATGTTATATTAGTTTCAGGTATATAACCACATTCTTCCATTATACTGACACATATATCCATTCTTTTTCAGATTTTTTTCCCATACAGATTATTACAGAATACTGAATAGAGTTCCCTGTGCTATACAGTAGGTCCTTGTTGATTATCTGTTTTCTATATAGTAGTGTGTATATGTTAATCCCCAATTCCTAATTTACCCCACATTTCTCCTTTGGTAACCATAAGTTGGTTTTCAAAGACTGTGAGTCTGTTCTTGTTTTGTCAATAAGTTCATTTGTATCATTTTTTTTTTTTAGATTCCACAGGTAAATGATGTTCATATATTTGTATTTTTCTGTCTGACTTACTTCACTTAGTATGAAAATGTCTAGATCCATCCATGTTGCTGCAAATGGCATTATTTCATTCCTTTATAGTTGAGTAACATTTCATCGTGTACATGTACCACATCTTCATCCATTCCTCTGATTATGGGCATTTAGGTTGCTTCCATGTCCTGGCTGTTGTAAATAGTGCTGCAATAAACATTGGGGTACATGTATCTTGGGGTCACAAAGAGTCAAATATGACTGAGCGACTGAACTGAACTGATATGTATCTTTTCAAACCACATTTTTTCCAGATACATGCCCAGGAGTGGAATTTCTAGGTAATATAGTAGCTCTATTTTTAGTTTTTTAAGGAACCTCCATACTGTTCTCCATAGTGGCTATACCAATTTACATTCCCACCAACAGTGTCGGAGCATTCCCTTTTTCTACATCCTGTCCATCATTTATTTTTCATAGACATTTTCATGATGACTGTTCTAGCTGGTGTGAGGTGATACCTCATTCTGGTTTTGATTTGAATTTCTGTAATAATTAGCAATGTTGAGCATCTTTTCATGGCCTTCATGTGACAAAAGGGCATTCAGAAACATTGAACCAGAAATTATTAAGACCAAGGACTTTGGACCTAGGGACTCATTAGAAGAGTGTTGGGGAGGGCCCTGGCCTGGGAGAGCCCTGCCTTTCACTCAGTACCATGTCCAACATGGCATGGGAACCACGGTGTGTAAGTGGGGGTATATAACGGCCACATAAAACCTGAGGCACATCTCCTGGCTGCTCATGGCCTATACATGTCCTGCCGTGTCCCCAGAAGTTCCTAAATGCTTTATAGAGGAAGTCTGAAAGTCCTGGGAGTGCCAGTAGACCAGCATAGCCTGGAATCACAGAAAGAATACTGTGAGAGTGCCCGAAGGCCCTGGGCAAATGACCAGGCCACAGTACTGGATGCCACCACATCACTCCCAAAGTTGCACCTTGGCGCTCACTAGTCCACGGTAAATACTCATCCAGACTTGTCACAGCAGAAATAAGCCAGCCATCTAACTAAGCTGTTTTTTTGAGTAGCTAGATGTTTTCATGTGAAGAAACAGAAACAAATAAGACAGGCAAACATTTCTGAGGAAGTGATATTTGACTTGAGCCGTGAATTGTGAGAAGGAGGCCGTACATGCAGATCTGGGGGGAGGTCTGAAGTGGGCTATAGGACTGTGAATGAGGAGGACAGTGGCAAGAGAGGAGGTCAGCGAGGGAAGCAGAAGGAGAAGACATAGGCAGGGCCTTGTAGTCCTTGGTAGAGAGCTTGGATTTTATTCTGATTCCAGTGGGAAGTCATGAAGGGAAGTGACATAATCTGGTTTAGCCATCAGAAAGACAATTCAGGATGCTGTGTGAAGGACTGATGTAAGGGACAAAACAAGGAGGCTAGAGAAACTGAGTTATAGCAGCAGAAACAGTACATATCTGAAAGTACAGTTAATAGGGCTTGCTGATGGATCAGATTGAAGTGTGAGGCAAGAGAGGAGTGGGGACTGTTGGTTTGAGCAATTGGGGTACAGTAGCCATTACTGACATGGGAAAGTTTGGTAGGAGATGAGTGAATTTGGGGAGAGGTGGAATCAAGAGTCTTGTCTTGGCAATGGTGAGTTTGAGATGCCAGTTAGGCATCCAAGTGGAAATGTCAAGTTGGGAGATGGAAATATGATTCCAGAGCAGCACAATTCAGGACTGGATATGGAAGGTCAGTCAACAGATCATCTGCAGCATATAGATGGTATTTAAGCCAACAGTCAGGATGAGACCATATAGACAGAGAGCAAGGACTCCTCTCCTCACCACCACAAGATCCTTTACCACCCTCTCTTCACAGTTTAGAGACTCTTAGAGAGTAATAGTGGAAGGAGAAGCAATCTGAGACATACTGAGCATCCTGTAAAAATCTATAGAGTCATCCAAGTGGATGTTTAAAATTATTTTACTGGATTACATTTACAGGTTTAGATTAAAATTTCACTTTCTTTTATCTACTACAGTGTAAGTAAGAACTTAACAGATCAGCCCTAGAGAAAAATAAAGAAATTTCCTTTTCTTTGATCATCTGAATATACTTTTAATACATCTGATATATCATCTTCATAAGTAGTTTTAAGCCCAATAATTCTCATGATAAATATTCATCCTTGTTCAGTTCAGTTCAGTCGCTCAGTTGTATCCAACTCTTTGTGACACCATGGACTGCAGCAAGCCAGGCTTCCCTGTCCATCACCAACTCCCAGAGCTTGCTCAAATTCATGTCCATCAAGTCAGTGATGCCATCCAACTATCTCATCCTCTGTTGCCTCCTTCTCCTCCAGCCTTCAATCTTGCCCAGCATCAGGGTCATCTCCAATGAGTCAGTTCTTCGCATCAGGTGGCCAAAGTATTGGAACTTCAGCTTCAGCATCAGTCCTTCCAATGAATAGTCAGGAGTGACTTCCTTTAGGATTGACTGGTTTGATCTCCTTGCAGTCCAAGGGACTCTCAAGAGTCTTCTCCAACACCAGTTCAAAAACATCAGTTCTTTGGTGCTCAGCTTTCTTTATAGTCCAACTCTCACATCCATACATGACCACAGGAAAAACCATAGATTTGACTAGACCTTTGTTGGCAAAGTAATGTCTCTGCTTTTTAATATGCTATCTAGGTAGGTCATAACTTTTCTTCCAAGGAGTAAGCATCTTTTAATTTCATGGCTGCAGTCACCATCTGCAGTGATTTTGGAGCCCCCCCCCAAAATAAAGTCTGTTACTGTTTCCATTGTTTCCCCATCTATTTGCCATGAAGTAATGGGACCGGATGCCATGATCTTAGTTCTCTTAATGTTGAGCTTTAAGCCAACTTTTTCAATCTTCTCTTTCACTTTCATCAAGAGTCTCTTTAGTTCCTCTTCACTTTCTGCCATAAGGGTGGTATCATCTGCATATCTGAGGCTATTGATATTTCTCCCAGCGATCTTGATTCCAGCTTGTGCTTCATCCAGTCCAGCGTTTCGCATGATGTATCTGCATATAAGTTAAATAAGCAGGGTGACATACCTGACATACTCCTTTCCCAATTTGCAACCAGTTTGTTGTGCCGTGTCTGGTTCTAACTTCTTCACCTGCATGTGGATTTCTCAGAAGGCAGGTCAGATGGTCTGGTATTCCTATCTCTTTAAGAATTTTCCACAGTTTGTTGTGGTCCACACAGTCAAAGGCTTTGGCATAGTCAATAAAGCAGAAGTAGATGTTTTTCTAGAACTCTCTGGCTTTTTCTATGATCCAATGGATGTCCCTGTCCTTGTTACTCTTCTGAAATGAAATTCAAGGATGACAAAACTGACCGACACATGGTTTAAAAATACATATATTTAATGTTATATGTAAGAGAAATAAATAAAAGTAATAAAATAAAATAACATGTATTTCAATATGTCAATGCTTGGGTACAACTTCACTGGAAAACATGAAGTAGTCAGATGCTTACATCTATATAGGCTCACCATAAATGTGATAGCCACAAGTGAAGATGTGTTTCTGGAAACTCAGATACCCCAAGCAGCATCCACCATTAGTGTTATGAGTCTCAAAAATGGCAAACAACTTTAGTAAAGTTTTGATCAAAACTGATACTTCCCTGAACTTACACAATGCTTCCATTCCTATAAAACATCTGTTTAAATGCTTATACAAGTTTCCCACTTACATGAATTTCTTGGGGGACATTTAAAAGATGTGCAGAATATGAAATAATTTTTTATTAAGGAAGACTGTCCATACATTGGAGAACATCTAACCTCTCTGGTCCCTGCCCAGTGAAGGTCAGCAGTACTACCAATCCTCATGACAATCAAAAATGTGCTCACAAATTTGCAAATATCCCTAGGGAGCAGTATTACTCTCCTTGAGGACCACTCTTTAAGTGATATAAGGCTATTTTTTAGGTTAATAAAGAGCCAATGAAAAATTATATGTAGCAAGGTATTCACACACCAGTGGTTTGGAAGACAGCCCTCAATGGTATTGTACAGATTGAAATAGGTAGAAATTACTGGCTCAGAGTTCATTAGGTGGCTGTTGCGGTATTTCAGATAATAGAAAATAAAAGCCTACATTAAGATCATGGCACTACAAGGGTAGAAGAATCAGAATCTGGAGACAGTCTAAAGCAAAACGAAAAAAAAAAAAAATTGGAAGTCAATTATACGTAGATTGGGTAAGAGAGGAATGCAGAATGCCTCTGAGCTTTCTAATTTGGGAGATCAGATAAGTGATAACACCATTAGCCATATTAATGAATACAAGAAGAGAAACAGATTGGAAGGACAAAAGGCAGAAGCTAAGTTAAATTTCATTTCATGAATATACAGCTTGAAGAAGCTGCAAGACATTTTTCACTCTCACCCAATTTACTACCATCAGTTCATTCAACAAGGATGTATTAACTACCATGCAATAGTATATATACTTGTTGATTACCATACATGTACCTGTCATTGGATTTGTAGCTGTAAGACAGTCATGCTCTCTGCCCTCAAGAAGTCCACTATGTAATGAAAAAGTAAGACATTTCAACCAAACATTACACACATAATTATCTGATCGTAATGAGAGTTGGTACAGTTGTGATAAATACATTAAAGAATTTGGCATGCAGTGAAAAGTTGACCTAATTAATCTAGGCAATAAGGAGATGGCTCCCCCACCACAGAGGCTCTAGTTATTTTTATGCCCTCCAGCTTCTCAATCACACTTCTTACTGTCACTCTGCATTGCCAGGGTATGACATGCGTTGAGAATTATTAAAATGACCTATTGTTCAGTGTCCTTAGCTATTGTCTTCTTGTGGTCTCAGAGCCAGGCTGGCAACCTTTATTACCCATTGTGGCTTTCATATGAGAATACCCACAACTAAACTCATTGCGGGGAAAAGAAAATATTTCCTGATCCCAATCTGATTTTTTCTTACCGAACACCTCTAACTTTGGGTTGGATCTGAGAGAATAACTTTTTGACATCTCATATACATACATGGACCTGGCTTCTCACAGCTGTGTCCCTATGGCAGGTAACTATCAGGTAATCATGTACAGATTTGAAGACTGGACCATAAAGAAGGCTGAGCACCGAAGAATTGACACTTTTCAAACTGTGGTGCTGGAGAAGACTCTTGGGAGTCCTTTGGACAGCAAGGAGATCAAACCTAAAGGAAATCAACCCTAAATATTCATTGGAAAGACAGGGAAGCCTGACATGCTGCAATGATGGGGTAAAGAGTCAGATGCGACTGAGCGACTGAACAACTATACTTGGGAATGTCTATTTGTCTTTCAAAGTCACCTCTCCCACCTCCCCAGAAAACTCCACCTCCACTTTCCCAATTCAGATGGACAACCTACAAGAAATCTGGTTCAGAAAAATCAAACAGGTCCTCTTTCAGAATCCTTGTGAGTGTTTGTGGCAGCAAGCAGTAAGATCATCTGACACCCCCTAGACCCCAAAAGCGACTAAATTCCAAGGATATCCTTACTTACAAATGTGAAGAAAAGCTGTTGCAGCAATTTCTATTGCAGTGAGACAAAATTCCTATTATAATCAGAATAAAAGGGGAGTTGTAACATAAACTTTAATGAGTGTAAGACTCTGGGGATGAAATAAGTTTCTTCCTAAAATCTGGCTCGTAACATCTCTCTTCACTCCATATTGAATTGGCCAGAAGTCATAGCATCAACACAGAGAAAATATGAAAGGTTTTCCATGTTTTAAAATTTTCACTGCAAAACTGTGTTTTAAATATAATTTTAATATAAGTTACTACTGCTGCTGCTGCTGCTAAGTCACTTCAGTCATGTCCAACTCTATGTGGCCCCCTAGACAGAAGCCCACCAGGCTCCCCCGTCCCTGGGATTCTCCAGGCAAGAACACTGGAGTGGGTTGCCATTTCCTTCTCCAGTGTATGAAAGTGAAGTCACTCAGTTGCTACTACTTTCTAACTCACAATTTGAAAAATCTGTGTTTATGTGAACTTCTGAATGTTGCCCCTAGACCTACACCATAGTTAACAAATATACACACGCACGCCCACTTTTTTTAATAGAACAAATCTAGAATATTATCCGGAGAAGGCAATGGCACCCCACTCCAGTACTCTTGCCTGGAAAATCCCATGGACAGAGGAGCCTGGTGGGCTGCAGTCCATGGCGTCACTAGGAGTCGGACACTACTGAGTGACTTCACTTTCACTTTCATGCATTGGAGGAGGAAATGGCAACCCACTCCAGTGTTCTCGCCTGGAGAATCCCAGGGACGGGGGAGCCTAGTGGGCTGCCGTCTCTGGGGTTGCAGAGAGTTGGACACGACTGAAGCGACTTAGCAGCAGCAGCAGAATATTATAATCCAGGTTACATTGCAAATAAAAAATTTAACATCTATCTTTTAAAGACATCTTCTCAGTTTTACAAAATCATAAATGCATAAAGCCCCAGTCATTCTCCAAACACACGGTAACTCTGTTAAGGAGACATAGGTAGTTAGAAAATCTGTAACATTTTCATTAAATAGTGCTGTTTCCAGAGATGAAAAAGGCAGTTTCGCCTCTATTGTATGCGGTTTTACTGTCATCATCAGCAATTTGAAGACCGTAGACACAGAGGTCTCTATGTAGAAGATTTAGTGTCTACGGAACATCTATAGGAGAGTAATTCATTTGTGCTAGAACATTAAGTCCCAAAATACTCCTCAACTATTTTAAATAAATGGAAATAATACAATGGATATGTATATATTATTGTATTTTAATTACAGTTCCAATGAAAATTAAACCAGTTGCATCTCTGATGTTAGGTGTGCTGTTTTCTAGAAAAAAGACCTTTCTTTCAGTTACAATGATGAATGTGGAAAATATTGAACTGTCTTAATAATTGGGCTCAGAAAAGAGCTGATGATAGATTCAAATCCTAGGGTACATATTCAAACAAAGCATATATAAATAATGAAGTCTTACTTAGCTATAATCTCTTTGGGAGCATCTTTACAAATTCAGAAATGAGAACCTGGAAAACACAAGCTGATGCAATATTCTGAAAAATCCTCCAGGGAAAAGAACATCTACAAAACAAGCATAGCAAATGAATCGTATTCAAGAATTTAAACCAAAATGTTAATGCTAAAAGAGCAATACAGGATCATGAAAGTAAAATTATTTCACATTATCATTTTAAACCATTCTCTCTGTTTGGGGACTGCAGTAATTACTTTCAAGGATATATTCATTACTGGGAAATTGAAAGCTATAGTTGTTTTGTCTTATTTTTTTTTTTTAAAAGTATTGCTTTTATAATAGCATTTGATTTAGTAAAAGTGATGAAACTAACACCTGTCACTGCACCCCAAAGTGTGGTATTATTTTAAAAGTTCCCTCTTTGGCTACATTGACCTGAAAAATAATAAGGCAAGTTTAATGTTCATGATAAACCCCATGAGATTTGAGAATATTTTAGAATATGAAAGCTCCTTTGAGAAACATTTGCATTTTCCCACTGCATAAAAAACAAAGCAAATTGCAAATGAGGTAGAAAGAACTTAATTAAAAACATTTTACCAAATTTTAATTCTCAAGTACTTACCGAACCATCATAATATTCTCATTGACTGGTTAACATAGAAAAAGCCTCTTAATTTTTAATTTTAAGTAGATCTTTGAGAGTATAAATGATCCTCACCCTAAACTTGATTTACAGATTAAAATGTTAAAATATGATAATTAGGATACCTTCTGAATTACTAGTAGAAAGTAATCACTGTGATGTTTTATGTTTTAATGTATCCAATGGAAAAAATACTTCTGTGAATTTAGCAAGACATAAAAACTTATAGTAATTTCTGTAGTTGAAATTCTTATGCATTATTCAGTACTTACATACTACCTTTTTGCACTAATATACCTAACAGAGGACTTACAAAATTTAGAATCCTTGATAGAATAGGAAGAACTCTTATAAGTTAACTAGTATTAAGGTAGATGAAATAATGATCCCCCAAAGATGTCCATGCCCTAATCCCTAACACCTTTGAAAATTAGGTTACATGACAAAAGGGCTCAGATCATGAACTCCTTCTTGTAAAATTCAGACTTAAATTGAAGAAAGTAGGGAAAACCACTAGGCCATTCAGGTATGACCTAAATAAAATCCCTTATGATCATACAGTGGAAGTAAAAAATAGATTCAAGGGATTAGATCTGATAGACACAGTGCCTGAAAAACTATGGACAGAAGTTCATGACATTGTACAGGAGACAGGGATCAAAACCATCCCCAAGAAAAAGAAACGCAAAAAGCTAAATGGCTGTCTGAGGAGGCCTTACAAATAACTGTGAAAAGAAGAGAAGTGAAAGGCAAAGGAGAAAAGGAAAGATATGCCCATTTGAATGCAGAGCTCCAAAGAAGAGCAAGGAGAGACAAGAAAGCCTTCCTCAGTGATCAGTGCAAAGAAACAGAGCAAAACAATAGAATGGGAAAGACTAGAGATCTCCTCAATAAAATTAGAGATACCAAGGGAACATTTCATGCAGAGATGGGCTCAATAAAGGACAGAAATGGTATGGACCTAACAGAAGCAGAAGATATTAAGAGGTGGCAGAATACACAGAAGAACTGTACAAAAAAGATCTTCATGACCCAGATAATCACGATGGTATGATCACTCACCTAGAGCCAGACATCCTAGAATGTGAAGTAAAGTGGGCCTTAGGAAGCATCACTACAAACAAAGCTAGTGGAAGTGATGGAATTCCAATTGAGCTATTTCAAACCCTAAAAGATGATGCTGTGAAAGTGCTGCACTTAAAATGCCAGCAAATTTGGAAAACTCAGCAGTGGCCACAGGACTGGAAAAGGTCAGTTTTCATTGCAGTCCCAAAGAAAGGCAATGCCAAAGAATGCTCAGACTACCACACAATTGCACTCATCTCACACGCTAGAAAAGTAATGCTCAAAATTCTCCAATCCAGGCTTCAACAGTATGTGAACCGTGAATTTCCAGATGTTCAAGCAGGTTTTAGAAAAGGCAGAAGAACCAGAGATCAAATTGCCAACATCTGTTGGATCATGGAAAAAGCAAGAGAGTTCCAGAAAAACATCTATTTCTGCTTTATTGACTATGCCAAAGCCTTTGACAGCGTGGATCACAGCAAACTGTGGAAAACTCTTTAAAAGATGGGAATACCGGACCACCTGACCTGCCTCTTGAGAAATCTGTATGCAGGTCAGGAAGCAACAGTTAGAACTGGACATGGAACAACAAACTGTTTCCAAATAGGGAAAGGAGTATGTCTTGGCTATATATTGTCACCCTGCTTATTTAACTTCTATGCAGAGTACATTATGAGAAACGCTGGGCTGGATGAAGCACAAGCTGGAATCAAGATTGCCAGGAGAAATAATAATAACCTCAGATATGCAGATGATACCAGCCTTATGGCAGAAAGTAAAGAACTAAAGAGCCTCTTGATAAAAGTGAAAGAGGAGAGTGAAAAAGTTGGCTTAAAACTCAACATTCAGAAAACTAAGATCATGGCATCCAGTCTCATCATTTCATTGCAAATAGAGAGGAAGCAATGGAAATAGTAACAGATTTTATTCTGGGGGGCTCCAAAATCACTGCAGACGGTGAGTACGGTCATGAAAGTAAAAGATGCTTACTCCTTGGAAGAAAAGTTATGACCAAACTAAACAGCATATTAAAAAGCAGAGACATTACTTTGCCAACAAAAGTCTAGTCAAATCTAAGGTTTTTCCAGTAGTCATGTACAGATGTGAGAGTTGGACTATAAAGAAAGCTGAGCACCGAAGAACTGATGCTTTTGAACTGTGGTGTTGGAGAAGACTCTTGAGAGTCCCTTGGACTGCAAGAAGATCAAACCAGTCCATCCTGAAGGAAATCAGTCCTGAATATTCATTGGAAGGACTGATGCTGAAGCTGAATCTCCAATACTTTGGCCACCTGACACAAAGAACTGACTCATTGGAAAAGACCCTGACGCTGGGAAAGATTGAAGGCGGGAGGAGAAGGGGATGACTGAGGATGAGATGGTTAGATGGCATCACTGACTCAATGGATATGAGTTTGAGTAAAATCCAGGAGTTGGTGATGGACAGGGAAGCCTGGCGTGCCACAATCCATGAGCTAGCAAAGAGTCGGACACAACTGAGTTTCTGAACTGAACTGACAAAAGGGAATTAAGGATTGAGGTTGCAGATAGAATTGACGTTGCTAACCTGATGAATTTGTGGTGTGGAGGTTATCCTGCATTACCTAGGTGGGCCTAGTGTAAGCACAAGAGTGCTTATGAGTAGAAGAGGGAAGCAGAAGGGTCAGAATCAGAGAGAGATTTGAAGATGCTATGCTGTTGGCTTTGAAGATGGAGGAAGGGACCACAAACAATGCAGGCAGCTTCTAGAAGAAGGAAAAGGCAAGGAAATGGATTCTCTTCTGGAACCTCCGGAAGGAATGCAGTCCTGCTTAGCACCTTGATTTTAACCCAGGGAGGCCCATTTCAGACTTCAGACCTTCAGAACAGTAAGAAAATAACTCTGTGTTGTTATAAGCCAGTGTGCTTGTGGTAATTTGTTATAGCAGCAATAAAAAATTCATATGCCTGGTTTTACAAACAGGAAATAAAGAGTTAAAGTAACAGTGTTTTCTCATTAATGGAAAATGTCAGCTAATAGAAAGGGCTTCTTATTTTTAGGCCTAAGGGCTAAGCCACTTACAAATGATGAAAACTATTAAAAGTATAAGGAAAAAATTAAAACAAAGATATAGCACAATTGAAGGGTTGTACCATGTATGCAACGAATAAAAACGAGGAGGGAAGCATCATGTAGTCCAACAGTACTGTGGAGAGTTACGGCAGATTACCCAAAGAACTAGACAATCCGTTCTTTTAACTTGAGAGTATAATATTTTATGGATGTACCTGACATTTTTTTGGAACTTCCAGAACCACACAAATGAGTGATCTTGATAATGATACCATAAAATAAAGCTTTTACCTATGAGAAGCTATGAAACGTATGAGAAGATTATGCAACCCAGTGTATCATTTCCTTTCCACACAAAGGTTGCACAGAACAACTTATCATATCAGCGAAAAAGAGAGTGTAAGGAGAGAGAATCTAATGTGCTGTTTTTCTCATCTTTTTCTGGTGTAGAGCAAATATAAAATATTAGGCTTTGAAAGAGTACTGAGAGATTTACAGTCAAGATGACATTGGAAGTTCAGGTTTTCATGTACTCACCCAGCACCAAAAATAATCAGTAATATGTATAAACATTAAGAGAGAAAACCAAAAAACGCCTATCAGACTCAAACATAAATCTCCGTGGATAAGAAGCAGAAGAGAAATGCCACAAGCTCTGCTGGACTCTAAATCCAAAAATAAATGTTGGTGACTAGAATTTGCTTTCTGAATGTATGCCATGGAAAGTGAAGGGCTGAAACCGCATCCACTGATCCAAACTAAATTGGGGTGACACTCACTTCCTAAAAGGTACATGAAAAATCATATTGTATCTGCTGCTCTGCATCTGGAGCTTCAAACCTAGGCACGGAAAATAATAAGCATAGCTCTTTGACTGTTAAGAAAAGCAAGTCATCAGCTGGCTAGGTGAACAAAACTGCCCTCTTCATCTCTGAAAGTATCACTATTTAACTAACTAAGATTTCATAAACTTTCTAATTACCTAGGTTTTCTTAACAGAACTAGAATATGTTTGGAGAATGACTGGGTCTTTATGAATCCATGATCTTTTAGAATTGAGAAGATGTCTTTAAAAAATAGAAGGATGGGGCTTCCCTTGTGGTCCAGTGATTAAGAATCTGCCTTGCAGTGCAAGGGAAACTGGTTTGATCCCTGGTCTGTGAAGATCCCACATGTCTCGGGCAACTAAAGCCTGTGCACCACAACCACTGAGTCTGTGTTCTTGAGTCCATGAGCCTACGACTACTGAATCAGCAGCTAATGAGCCCCTGTGCCGCATCTACTGAAGCCCACGTGCCTAGAGCCTGTGCTCCGCAACAAGAGAAGCCACCACAGTGAGAAGCCTGTGCACCACAGGAGAAAGTGGTGAAACTAGAGAACTTACTGAACCATGCCGTGCGCAGCAACAGACCCAGTGCAAACAAAAATAAATATCCTGCTCAGTCATGCCGTCGTGTCCAACTCTTTACAACCCCATTGACTGTAGCCCACCAGGCTTCTCTGTCCGTGGGATTCTCCAGGCAGGAACACTGGAGTGGGTTGCCATTTCCTTCTCCGAGGGATCTTCCCAACCCAGGAATGGAACTCGAGTCTCTTTCATCTCCTGCATTGACAGGTGGATTCTTTAC
Source organism: Bos indicus x Bos taurus (assembly GCF_003369695.1). Taxonomy (NCBI): domain Eukaryota; kingdom Metazoa; phylum Chordata; class Mammalia; order Artiodactyla; family Bovidae; genus Bos; species Bos indicus x Bos taurus. The sequence goes on along the minus strand of NC_040081.1, from coordinate 26,533,477 downwards.
TGCTGCGCCACCTAGGATCAGCACAAATAAGTAAATAAGTTACTTTAAAAAATAAAAAAACATTTAAACTCTGGTTGCCAAAGGGGAAAGGGGGACAGAGAGGGATAAAGTTTTTTGATTCCACATAAAAGTGATAGTATAGAGTGTTTGCCTTTGACCTTTTCACTAGCCCTGATACCCTCTGGGCCCATCCGTGTTGCTGCAAATGGCAACATTTTGTTCTTTTTGAATGCCTGGGTGGTTTTCCACTGTGTGTATGTATATATCTATCTATATGTCACGGCTTCTTTGTCCATTTACCTGTTGGTAAACACTTAGGTTGCTTTCACATCTTGGTTATCTGGGCAGGTGCTGCTGTGAGCATTGTGTGCATGTATCTGTTCAAATGAATATTTTCATTTTCTTCTGGTGTATGTCCAGGAGTGAAATTATTGATCATATGGTGGTTCTAGTTTGGGTTGTTTTTTTTGTTTTTGTTTTTTTTTTTGAGGAACCTCCAGTGTACCCTTAATTTGCAACATAAAATAAACATAACATCTCCTTTCAGGGAAAAGTTTCAATAAATTTGCTTTCAGCACACACATAAAGTATTAGTTTTCTGAACTTGTGATTCTTTGGCTAGGTTGCTTTCTGGGAATCCAACCACATTGCTTAGACGTTTTACTTTGTGACTCATGGGTCTCTTACATCATTTTCTTATTTTGCTTCTTAATACATCTTTTAGTCTGTATGTATTCTGATCCAACATGAATCTCATTGTTACTCACTTATTGAGTCTAATCTGCTTTAATCTATTTGTTGAATTCTTTATTCATTGTTGAATCCTCTCTATTTCTGTGCATTTCTTTTTTAGATTTAATTTTATCATATATTTTCTTGAATATATTATTCATAGCTATTTCAGTATCTGGAAATTTTAACATCCAGATAACCCGTGGGTCTTTTTAAAATATCTAGTTTTTCTCTTGGCTATGATTTTTTATTGAATAGAATTTTTACTGAATGCTGAAATAACTTGTCCCCAACCTTTTAATCTGTAATATATTCTTTCTGGGTAAGACTTTGAAGTTCCATTTCAATAATTAAATCACAATGTCCCAGTATTATACCAAAAAAAAAAAAACTTAAACTTACAGTTGCCAAAGAGGAAAAAGGGAAAGGGAGGGATAAATTAAGGGTATGAACAGATTCACACTACTGTATATAAAATAATCAACAAAGATTTACTGTATTACACAGAGAACAATCTTCAATATTTTGTAGTAACAAATGGAAAGTAATCTGAAATATATATATATGTATATATATGAATCATTTTGCTTTACACCTGAAACTAACACAATATTGTAAATGAATTGTGTGTGCGTGTGCATACTCAGTTGTGTCCAATTCTTTGTGACCCCATGGACTGAAGCCCACCAGACTTCTCTGTCCATGGAATTTTCCAGGCAAGAATACTGGAGTTAGTTGCCATATCCTTCTCCAGAAGATCTTCCCAAAGCAGGGATCAAACCCTTGTCTCTTATGTCTCCTGCTTTGGCACCACCTGAGAAACCTATACTTCAATAAAAAAAATTAATGAAGCACTTGCTTCAGCAGCACATATACTAAAATTGGAACAATACAGAGTAGATTAGCATGGCTTCTGCACAAGGATGACACACAAATTTGTGAAACATTCAATATTTTTTTAATTAATGAAAATAAATTTAATTACTACTGACTATAAAAAAACTTACTACTTTTGTATTTTTAAAAAATCAAGCAATCATAAGATTGGAGAGTACAATTATGGATAATTGAAGCATGCTAAGATTGTTCTGTGTTTGAAAAATAAAAGCACCAAATAGGTGAAAATACGTAAGAAATATTTATAGTTAAATGTAATGCTGAAAAAGTAAGGATTATAACTAATCGACAAAATACATAATCAATAATACATTACTCAGCAGACAAAAAGTGCAGAATAGAAAATTTTGGACCCAAAAAAGGCAGAAAAAAAAATCAACAGAAAAAGAAAGGTAAGCATAAGATATAAGATGGTTAAAATCATTGCAGATATCCCAGAAAGAGTAGTCAGTGAGATTATTAAGTTGGATTAAAGCAACAAATCTTGCTCCATGTAGCTAACAATACACTACATTAAAAGACCACACACAAAAGCTGAAAATAAAACATAAAGATACTAGCCAAAGAAAGTTATTTTAACAATATATGATTTTAAAAAGTCAAATTTCAAAACAAAAATCAAGATTAATGAAAAGGAAAAAACCACACACTTGGAGAAAATATTTGCAAAAGACTCATCTAATAAAGGACTATTATCCAAAATACATGAAGAACTCAAAATTCAGCAATAAGAACCTGATTAAAACATGGGCCATTAAAAAGGAATGAATATGAGTCAGTTCTAGTAAGGTGGATGAATCTAGAACCTGTTTTACAGAGTGAAGTAAGGCAGAAAGAGAGAAGCAAATATGGTGTATTAATTCATATATAGGGCTTCCCAGGTGGCGCTAGTGGTAAAGAACCCGCCTCTCAATGCAGCAAACATAAAAGACTCAATCCCTGGATTGGAAAGATCCTCTGAAGGAGGGAACCACACCCGACTCTTAACTGGAGAATCCCATGGATAGAGAAGCCTGGTGGGTTACAATCCATAGGGTCACAAAGAGTCAGACATGACTGAAGTGACTTAGCAGTCATGCAGCATGCAATGCATATATATGGAATCTAGATAAATGGTACTGATGAACTCATTTGCAGGGCAGGGATAGAGAACAGGCTTGTGGACACAGTTGGTTGGGGTGGCCAATTGAGAGCGATGCATTGAAACATATACATTACCATATGCAAAATAGATAATGGGAAGTTGCTGTCTAACGCAAGAGCTCAACCGGGTGCTCTGCGACAACCTAGAGGAGGGGGATGGGGTGTGGGGTGGGAAGAAGGTTCAAGAGGGAGGAGACATATATATAATTATGGCTGATTCTCATTGTTGTATGGCAAAAACTAACAGAACATTGTAAAGCAATTATCTTCTGATTAAAAATAAAATTTAAAAAACATATGGGCCAAAGATCTGAACAGATACTTGTTAAAGATATACAGGTGACAAATTGCCTGCGAAAGGATGCTCCACATCATATGTCACTAGAGAATGGCATGTTAAAACAATACTGAGATACCATTGCATACATATGAAAATGGCCAAAATCAGAAACACTGACAATACCAAACGCTGGGAACTATGTGGAGTAACAGAAACTCTCATACATCACGGTTGGAATGCAAAATGATACAGCCACGTTGGAGGACTTTTGGAAGTTGGCAACTTCTTACAAAGCTACACATATTCTTACCAGTTATCCAATCATTGTGATCCTTGGTGTTCATCCAGAGGAGTTGAAAACTTACACATAGGTGTTTATAGTCAAAGGTGTTCTTTAAAAAAAAAAAAATTTATGGCTGCATCAGGTCTTAGTTGCGGCACTCAGGATCTTTCCTTGCAGCACATGATTTCTTGGTTGCAGTGCACAGGCATCTCTCTAGCTGTGGCACTTGGGCTCCAGAACATGGGTTCAGTAGTTGTGGCAAATGCGCTTAGGTGCCCTACAGCGTATGGGATCTTAATTCCCCCACCAGGGATCAAACCCACATCCCCTACATGGGAAGGAGGACTCTTAAACATTGAACCATCAGGGAAGTCCCCAAAGGTGTTTATAGTTGGTCATAATTGCCAAACCTTGGAAGCAATAAAGTATTTCACTCAGTAAATGAAGAAACCATGGTACATCCAGACAATGGATTATTATGCAGCACTAAAAAGAAATGAAGTATCAAACGATGCAAACACACAGAAGAACATGAAATGCATATTATTAAGTGAAAGATAACAATCTGGAAAAGATACATACTATATGGTTCCAATTATATGACTTTCTTTTGAAAAGGCAGAAACATGGAGACCATAAAAAGTTGAGGGATTGCCTGAAGTCAGGGGGACAGAGATAAATACACAGAGCACAGAGGAATTTTTTATAATAATGAATATTTGTTGTTGTACATACACTATCTGTGTTGTGCAAAGTCACTTCAGTCGCATCTGACTCTGTGCAACCCTATGGACTGTAGCCTTCCAGGCTCTTCTGTCCAAGGGATTCTCCAAGCAAGAATACTGGAGTGGGTTGTCATGTCCTCTTCCAGTGATGCATACATTATAAGGTTGTCCAAACCCACAGAATGTATAACACCAAGCGTAAACCCAAAGTTACCATTATGGTGAGTGATGTTGCTAATGGGGGAAGCTATGCACTTGTGGAGAAGAGAGCATATGAGAAGTCTCTGTATCATCCTCTCAATTTTGTTGTAAACCTCACTCTAAAAAATAGTCTTAGAAAATACAATGTTGAGGCAATGTGTCTTTACAGGTCTAGACTGGCTTCAGACTTCTGACTCACTTCCTACTTATGCAGCTTCTGAGACTGAGTCTCCTTTCTTCCCAGAGATTTTAAAATCCTTTCCTGCTGATGCCTAGCAGAACTGGTATTATTGCTTACAGCTAAGATTCCTGATTAATACAGCTCTAAGGTCCAATTCACCTGGAAATTAGAGTTTATCATATAGTCTGGTGAGAAACAAAGACAGTGCCCTTGGGGTCTATTGTTGATAATCTAAGTATTGTAGCATAGGCAAGAGTTTGAAGAATCCAAAAGTATGTGCACTTACATTGACACTCCAGTGAAATGGCTCTCTCTATGATTTTTTACTGCTAAATCCGGTGGCCTCTGTTCTCAGGACTTACCTTTAGCCATATTTGAAACTGTTCACCAGTCCTTCTCTCTGGAAACTATTATCCCTTGACAGAGAGCATTTCAAGGAGAGAGATTGAGCAGGATTATCTTTGTATTTCCAGCACATTGCATTCTGGTTGATACCTGGCACTCAGTGAGATTTCAATAAATGAATGAATAAATGAATGAAAGAATACATATTGTATTTTTACCTGTAACTAAAGGAGAGAGTCTAATTGAATAAAGCACACAGGAAAATGTTAATTAAATAGTGAAAAAGTAATAGTAACTCATCTTGAATGTTTTCAGTCCATTTTAATTGTAGTGATTAATAATAGCATATAAGCAAATTGTGGATTAAAACAAAAATAATATAGATAATTTTCTTCTAACTAAAATATATCAATGGGATTGGCCTGTTAACATATATTGATTTATCAATTAAATTGGTGACTAAAAAGATAATGAAGGAGCTTCAAAAATGGCATGCAGTTGTCAAGGTCCCAAGGAACATCAAAAGGCCTGGTGGATACTCTGTTTATCATGCAGGTCCCTGTCTCAACAAAATCAAAAGTGCCCTTGCTGCTTTCACAGTACCACCTCATTTTGGTTGGATCTTCAAAGATCACCAAATTGATGTTTACCACACCTTGATCAAGACCTGAAGATAAAAGTGATTTCCTCCTGGACAAAACTGAATTAACTCTTGGGAGATTTCTAGTTCCTACTTATTCTGAGGTCAAACACGCACCCCCTAACTAGATATCAATCTCAGAGAATGACTGATCAGGAACTAAGGTAAGAAAACTATAGCCTATGGACCAAATCCAGCCCTTCATCTGTTTCATAAATAAAATTTTATTGGGAAACAGTCATGTTCATTTTTTTTCATGTATTGTCTATGGCTGCTTTTATCTTACAATGGCGAAGTTGAGTAGTTAGGAGAAAAACATTGGGTTGGCCAAAAGGTTGGTTGGGTTTTTTCTGTAAGATGGCTCTAGTAGAACTTAGTTGTCTTCAACTTAATACAAAACAACTTTGTTAGGTTGCATTATGACAGTTGTCATATCAGCATGCATAAAAAACTTACCAAAGTTAGCAAATTTTTGTGCAGCCATTTTAATATTGAAGATGGAATTTAAAAAAAAGCAACCTTTTCAGCATATTATTTCTTATTTTTTCAATAAAGGTAAAAACACAACAGAAATATACAAAAAATAATTGTTTGGTGTATGGAGATGGTGCTGTGACTGATCAGAATGAATCACTGTCTGTATACCTGAAACTTACACAATATTGTAAATCAACTATTTTTCAACAAAACATATTAAAAGTAAAAAATATAGAGAAAGCAGAGAGGAGTGGTCTAATTTAGATTTCTAGACTTGTACCAAAGGCCCCTGAAAATGGGAATTCTCTCTATTCCAACATCAGAGCTGAAGTTTCTCCCTCACCCCACCTTTACCACACCCTGTCCCTACTTCTTTATAATCAGGGCTGGTAACTGTGAACAGTTCATTGTAAATAGATTTTGTAGTTAAAAACCCATGGTATATCAGAATTCCACAACCACTTGTACATCATGTATCCTAATTCTTTACCCTAAATTCTCACTTTTTCAAAAATAATGGTCTTTTTATCGACAGTCCTTCTCCTTCTGGCAACTCTTGGTCAATCTGTTTCTGTTCCTATTTTTCACAAATATCTTAAATGTAATACTTCCTTATGTACCTGTTCTTAGCACTATTTTCTCCCCGCTTCACACTTGCTCATGTGTCATTTATCTGCTTCCATAGCTTCCATCATCATCTGTACCATTAATTTCCTCTTGCTTTGACCTTTCCTTTAAACCTCACACCTGCATTTCCAATGCTGTACGTCTTCATGTGGGTGTACTGCTTTCCTACTCACACTTGTCCGGTTTGACATCTAAATCATTTTCTCTGCCCACAAAAGCAAACCATAAAGTACATACAAAAATAGAGTGGCTATTCACTGTTTACACTCCCTAACTCACTTAATTGCATCACTCTCCTACTGGTTGCTGAAGCTAGAAACAAGAGGACCCTCTCAACCTTCTACATCTATTCAAACTTAAAATTCTGAGGATTCTTGAATTTTAAGTGTGTTTAGAAATCAACTGCTCCATGTCATCTCCATCACTCTATTTTATAACTTCATCACTGAATAACTTTAAAATAGTTGCAAACTATGTTCTTATCTTTGGTGGATTATTTTTCTAATTCATCCTTCATATTGTTCCCATGTTTATCTTATTGTAATACAAATCTGATCATGAAGAATTTCTGTTCGAAAATCTTCAAAATTCCCTATTGACCTACAAAAAGTAAAAATGGGGTGGCATTCAAAGTTAATCATGCCTTGAGGTGGCAAGAATACACAGAAGAACTGTACAAAAAAGATCTTTATAACCCAGATAATCACAATGGTGTGATCACTGACCTAGAGCCAGACATCCTAGAATGTGAAGTCAAGTGGGCGTTAGAAAGCATCACTACAAACAAAGCTAGTGGAGGTGATGGAATTCCAGTTGAGCTATTTCAAATCCTGAAAGATGATACTGTGAAAGTGGTGCACTCAATATGCCAGCAAATTTGGAAAACTCAGCAGTGGCCACAGGACTGGAAAAGGTCAGTTTTCATTCCAATCCCAAAGAAAGGCAATGCCAAAGAATGCTCAAACTACCACACAATTGCACTCATCTCACATGCTAGTAAAGTAATGCTCAAAATTTTCCAAGCCAGGCTTCAGCAATACGTGAACCGTGAACTTTCTGATGTTCAAGCTGGTTTTAGAAAAGGCAGAGGAACCAGAGATCAAATTGCCAACATCCGCTGGATCATGGAAAAAGCAAGAGAGTTCCAGAAAAACATCTATTTCTGCTTTATTGACTATGCCAAAGCCTTTGACTGTGTAGATCACAGCAAACCGTGGGAAATTCTGAAAGAGATGGGAATACCAGACCACCTGACCTGCCTCTTGAGAAATCTGTATGCAGGTCAGGAAGCAACAGTTAGAACTGGACATGGAACAACAGACTGGTTCCAAATAGGAAAAGGAGTACGTCAAGGCTGTATATTGTCACCCTATTTATTTAACTTATATGCAGAGTACATCATGAGAAATGCTGGACTGGAAGAAGCACAAGCTGGAATCAAGATTGCCGGGAGAAATATCAATAACCTCAGATATGCAGATGACACCACCCTTATGGCAGAAAGTGAAGAGGAACTAAAGAGCCTCTTGATGAAAGTGAAAGTAGAGAGTGAAAAAGTTGGCTTAAAGCTCAACATTCAGAAAACGAAGATCATGGCATCTGGTCCCATCATTTCATGGGAAATAGATGGGGAAACAGTGGAAACAGTGTCAGACTTTATTTTTGGGGGCTCCAAAATCACTGCAGATGGTGACTGCACTATGAAATTAAAAGACACTTACTCCTTGGAAGGAAAGTTATGACCAACCTAGATAGCATATTGAAAAGCAGAGACATTACTTTGCCAACAAAGGTCCATCTAGTCAAGGCTATGGTTTTTCCTGTGGTCATGTATGGATGTGAGAGTTGGACTGTGAAGAAGGCTGAGCGCCGAAGAGTTGATGCTTTTGAACTGTGGTGTTGGAGAAGACTCTTGAGAGTCCCTTGGACTGCAAGGAGATCCAACCAGTCCATTCTGAAGGAGATCAGCCCTGGGATTTCTTTGGAAAGAATGATGCTGAAGCTGAAGCTCCAGTACTTTGGCCACCTCATGCGAAGAGTTGACTCATTGGAAAAGACTCTGATGCTGGGAGGGATTGCGGGCAGGAGGAGAAGGGGACGACAGAGGATGAGATGGCTGGATGGCATCACTGACTTGATGGACGTGAGTCTGAGTGAGCTCCAGGAGTTGGTGATGGACAGGGAGGCCTAGTGTGCTGTGATTCATGGGGTCGCAAAGAGTCGGACATGACTGAGTGACTGAACTGAACTGAAATACCAGTGTGAAACTTAAGCTCTAATAATATTGAATTAGTTTCCAGACATATCTGTGGCATAAAAGTTGAGTCATTCTCCCCACCCACACCCCTAGACTGACCATCCTAAATTCATTTGAGAAACAGTAGATGGTCGTGGTTTGGCTGACAATTAGATTTTGGTTTGCTAAGAATACTTCACAAGCTGGCTAGAGAAGGGGGATGGGGGAAAAGAGGACTAAGCAAGGTGATTAGAAAGGCTGCAGAGGAAGGACTAAGGGAATTATAAGAAAGAGAAAAAGAGCAGAGTTTTAGGTTATTTTGCAATATGAATTCTCCCTCTGTTTTCCTGGGCTTCGGTGGTGGCTAAGATGGTAAAGAATATGCCTGCAAGCAGGAGACCCGGGTTTGATCCCTGGATTGGGAAGATTCCCCTAGAGAAGGAAATGGCAACCCACTCCAGTATTCTTGCCTCGAGAATCCCATGGACAGAGGAGCCTAGTGGGCTATAGTCCATAGGGTCACAAAGAGTCAGGTTATAGTCAATAGGGTCAGAAAGAGTCAGACACGGCTGAGTGACTGACACTTCACTTTTCTGTTTTCTCATTATATCTTTAGTAAAGCTATGTTTCTAAGCAGTTCTCCCACAGTCAGATTTATTTAAGGGCTAAAATCAAGTGGCCTGGCTTGAAGGTGTGCCTTAGGCTAGTTCAAGAAGTATTTTGGATTCCACTTAACTGTGTATATGTTCACTTTCATTTTTATATTGTAAGTTTCCTTGAAGGCATGAATCATGTTTTATAGTAACTATCTCTGTTTGTGCAATCAATTTGGATTCTATCCATCTGTAACTTGTATTTTTCCAATAATTTCTATTTTAATATTATCTCTGTGTTCTATTCTCCCAACCTTTCATAGTTATGATCAACTGGACAAATGAGTTGGCTCTCTTCCACCATTTCTTATCTCCTATCTTATCCTATGACTGTCCCTAGCATAGCACATGCTCAGAAGAGCTCCTTAAGTTTATTCATTCATTCCCTGAATCAGAAGTCTAGAGCTATTAAGATTCTTTTGAAAACAGCTGTTCCATTAGACATCCTTCTCATTACTAAACAACAGTTGTTGGATGTACCCTTCTCCCATTAAACAGCATTAGATATGAGACATTTTTAATGAGGCTTGTGATATTCTGTCTTTAAAGCTCTCTCTTCCAGGGCACTAAATTAGAGCATGCAATTGATGTTTAAAAGAAAAGCATTCCAGACACTGCTCTAACAGTGCCAGTTTAAAAGAAAGACAAAAATCCTTGTTCTTATTATTGTTACATTCTAGTACAGGGAGAAAACAAACAAGTAAAACAAGGAAATAACAGGTAATAATATGGCTATAAAGGCAGTAAATCAGAGTGATGTGATGGAGTAACTACTTCAGATTTGTCGGTTTGCGTACATTTGGTTTGCGAGGCAGTTGGTTTGCGAGGCAACTGAGTTCCTTTGCGATAATTGAGCTGTGACCTGAATAATAAGAAGGAAGCAGTTATGGAAAGAGCATTCCTGGCTCAGAGAACAGCTAGTTTAATGGCTCTGAGGCAGGAATGAACTTGGCATTTTCAGGAAACAGAAAGAAAGGCAGTGAGAAGGGGAAAGGGTTTAAAATTATGACAAAGAAGGAAGCAAGATAGATTACATGAGGCCTGGTAAGCCAAGGTAAGGAATTTGGGCCTTCTTCTAAGTGAGGTAGGGTGTTTTGGAGGGAGGAGGGCCTCAGCAGGGGAACGATGGATCGGATTTACATTCTATAATGATGACTCCAGCTGCTATGTAGAGGTTAGAATGTAAGTGGGCAAGAGAAAAGGCCAGAAACCCTCAGAGAAATCAAGATATGAGAAGATGGCGGTTTGGACCAGGGTTGTATATCAGAGATAAAAGTGGGCAGATGTGAAATAATGGTTGGAAAGAAGGAGAATCGGAGGGATTGGATAGAGGGCAGGCGAGAAGAAACAAAGAATGAAACAGAAGAGTGCGTTCCAGGTTTTTGGTTTAAGAAAAATAAGATAGTAAAGATTAGGAAAAGAGCAGATTGGGGATGAAAGGATGATTAAAATTTCTTTTTTGGCCATATCAAATTTGAAGTGTTAATAAGACAAGAAAGTATGGTAGGTGAGCAGAAATGCAAATCTGGAACTCAGGATCAAGATCAGGGATGACATATAGCCTTGGGGCTTAAATTAATGGGGAGACTGTGTAAAGAAGAGAAAGGGAGAGAAAGAAGGAGAGAGAAGAGGGACTACCTCATTTTGAGAGGTGAGCAGAGCAGAAAGAGCTCCAAGAAAAGAGGAAAAGCAGAGCATGAACTCCTCTTGTCCATTGAGTTCCAGACTCCGACATCCAATGTCTGCTTTATAATCATTCCCAAACAACCAACAAGATATCCTTTTCCTGTGTTACTGTTTGAAGAAATTCTAGGACTTGCCTCTGAGCCACTAATCCAATATGCTTATGTGTTCTAAGAAGACAAGTGTTTCCAATGACTTCCTTCCTCTGACTGATCCCACTGCTGCTGCAAACCAACACCGGTCCTTTCTGAACTCAGCGGGCTCCACTACCCAAGTCTGGCTTCTGAATGTATGTTTCCCCTGATAGTGTAAGTCCTGTTGTGCTTTTAGTTCAGGGGGACTTTTGTATTTTGTTTTTGTCTTTAACATTTTATGCCTGTTTAATTTCCATCTTAGTACCTGAAGACCTTCTTAAAGGAAATAGTTTAGATAAAAAAGTATCTTAAGCATATAGCTTAATCTTCACCACTCACTGTAAGTGTAATCCTTGGTAAATCCTTGAAACTCATCAATATTACCTCACTTCTAAAATATATGCCAGAAGTTATGGAAAATATATGAAGTGAATGACTGAATTTAAACTGTATATAGTACATACCTGAAGACCAAAAGTTGGATCATCTGTCTTCTAGTGTAAAAGTCATGGTTATAACTATTATCTGCACATAGTTCGTGCTTATATACAATAATAACTGTGCTGCAATGAGACTTTTTTAGCATAAAAGTCTTTACTATATTGAGTGGTGTCAGAAAGAGCAGTCACCCCAAAATCACTGTTTTAATGTTTTACTGTGGACCATGCTGCCAAAACCAAATGTTCCTCCTCTTCAGCCTACTCAAAGAATATGATTTCCAAAATGGAATGAGCAAAACAAAACCATGAGGAGCAAGAATAAAATATTAGGATTTCCCTGGTGGCTCAGTGGTAAAGAATGTTCCTTCCAATATTGGGGACACGGGTTCGATCCCTGGTCCGGGAAAATCCCACATGCCTTGCAGCAACCACAGGGCCTGTGCTGTAGAGCCTGGAAGCTATAATGACTGAAGGCCATCTGCCCTAGAGCCCAGGCTCTACAACAGGAGAAGCCACGGCAATGAGAAACCCATGCTCTGCAACTAGCCCCCACCTGCTACAAATACAGGGGGGAAAAAAGGCCCGAGCAGCAATGGAGACCCAGCACGGCCAAAATAAATTTGCGAAATTGTTTTAAAAAGACGATGCAGGGACACAGACTCCATCCCTGGTTGGGGAACAAAGATCTTCCATGCTGCAGAGCGTGGCCAAAAGTAAAAACAAAAAGCAGGGAGGAAAAAGAAGAATAAAATATTAGTCCTGACACATTTATTTTGTATCTAAAAAGCATGAAGGGATTTATGCTTGTCTAATACTCAGTGTACTGACTGGCACTCCTGTCGTCACTTGCTCCATAAGTCAAATAAATGGCATCCAGATGCTACAAGTTGATTTCCTCTCCACATATGATATGTACCACAGCTTATGTCCAAACAGAATGTCAGTGCGATTCATTTTTTTAAATAAGATCTTTAAAATAATAGTGGAGCCTTGTAATAAGCAAGGGCCGACCATTAAAATCTTTTTACCACAGAGTAGCCAGTTTACTGGTTTTCCTATAGAAAGGACTATCCAACTAAAAGCTGAATAATACTTATCTGTAAGTAAACTTGACAAGTGTGCCCAGTATGCTAACCTTTTCTATGAACATAAGCAACAGTCAGATATATTTGAAAAAATAACGCTCAACCACTTTCTTCAAGGTAAATGTGACATTTTTAATAATGAAGGAGAATGTAACTGCTGTTTCCAAGACATTTGGGCTAAGGAGAGAGCATTTTTAAAATAGACACTTGGAAATGTTCCACTGTTATGTAATTTTGTTGTTGAAAACAATTTAAATGTAAAACTCGTAATATCTGCACACAAAACTTGGAAATTGAATTTTTCAGACTGTTTTTTGAAAATCTTCTGTAAAGATCTTCTTTTAAATCTCACTTAAAAAAAAAAAGTAGTTTCAATGGGTTTTGAATCCATTTCTTAAAAATATGAAAATACAATAACTTCTGATTGGCTTATAAGAAGGGCTGATTGATATTGGGGATGATATATATTAGGGATGATATATGTTGGCTAGCTGAATTTCAACAAAACCCTTCTCATAATTGGGGATGGGTTTGAAAAATGAGCATCATGATTTAGCAGGCACAGCTAATGGTGCACTTCTTCCATCTCCCTGAACTTATTTTTGTGAGAAAGCTCCTTCAGCTAAAAAGCCATTAAAACCAACATGGGGATAAACTGAACTTAGAACCAGACCTCTGAGCCACTGTATCACAAGATATTAAAATAAGATTTTTTTAACCGACAAGAAATTGTCAACCAAATTGCTGTCACCAAAAAGAGCAAGGAAGCTGATCTATTGATAAATAGAATAAAATAATAGGAAAACTATTATTTAATCTCTTAGTCTAATCATTATTAATTTCTATTTTAAGGTGTTCTACAAAGTACACATTACAGTAGAGTATTTATACATAATTAATAATTATCTTATTATCATATATTAAAATGTTAAATAGTTAGTTAGGGATGCGTAATCAAAAAGAAATATGGAAATCACTGCTTTAGTACAACTAGACCCTCAAGTACATCATACCTCAAGCTCCTCTTTATTTCAGACATCTTTGGAAGTTCAAGTCCCTCCATCTTCCATTACAACCTACTCTTCCATTCCTACACTGCTCTGTTATCTCCTAACATGACTGGAACCCACTCCCATCTCAGCCTTTCCACTCTGTCAAGAAGTTTGAGTCTGAATCAAAAAGTTTCTTATGGTAGCTAATTGCCATTGATGGCTACTGCTACCAATGGATCACAAATCCTGGTACTGACATCACTGTAAGACTCCTCTCCTGAATCTGGACTGGCCCCATGACTCACTCACTTTAATCAACAGGATGTGGTAGAAATGATGATGTGCCAGGTCTGGGGATAAACCTTAAGGTCTGCAAGATCCCACTTTTGTGCTTTAGGAAAGCCTAAGCTGCCAGGTTAAATGTCTAGCTATACTCCTGGTAAGTTCATATGGAGAGGGAGAGACCCTGAGATGAAAAAAGAAGAGAGACAGACAGACAGGCATTGGCATCCCAACTGAGCCCAGCTTTCCTGTCTTCTCCACTAAGACACCAGATATGTGAATTAGCAGATTGGATTTTCCAGACCAACCATAGCTCCTAATGGTTTCAGCCCCATATGACATCATGTGAATCAGAAGAATCACCCAGCTGAGCCCAATCAACCTACGGTATCTTGAAAGACAATAAAATTGCTGTTTTAAGCCATTGGGTTTGTCATGGTTTATTAAGCAACAATTGATAACAAAACCCTGTTACATTCTCAATCTTATAGAAATTTTCATTTCCATGTTTTAACTGAAAACCAACATTCTGGTTGAGGACACTTAACCTACAGGCCTCTCGAGTGACACTTGCTTTCCCCCTCACCCTCCACCTACTGCAGAGCCAATAGATAGAGGAGGTGTTTTCCTCACTGCCCGCTGTCCTCCTGCAGGAACCTCTGCTCTCTGAAGCCATGACATCTGGCTGTGTCCCTCTCTAAATCACGTTGCTGCCATCTGCTGATGTCTTGGCTGTTCTTCTTTATTAGTAGACAACCTACCCCCTGGCTCACACTCCACTCCTTATTTGTCAGCATGCTCTGTGATTTCACCCTGCACGTAGATGACCCAGCCTAGAACTTTCCTCTCAATTCCTTGACCTCTTAACTTTTCCTCTACTCCTCTTCAGACACTTGTTCCCATGGTCACGCCTAGAACTTGTAAACTGAATTACCTCTGAAATATAAATTTCAAATTTTATCCTTTTAGCTCACACATGCTATTAACTGTACCACAGTAGTTCTTTGACCATATCAGAATATGGTAAAGAATGAAATGTTGAAGAAAATAACCAACGTATACATTATACTTTTCATAGATAATTACAAACCTTACACAGGCTTTAAGCACTGCCCAGTGATAGAACTTTGTTTCTACATTAAGTTTGTGTTCATAATTTTGGACACAACTACTTTATGACGTCTCTTTTCTTTTCAAATCTCTTATCTGCCCTACTTCTCCCCTTATCCTCCATTAATGATGTCCCCTCATGCTTCATAAATGAAACGGAAGTTATTCAGTGAGGACTGTTTATCTTCCTGTCATCAGATATACCAGTCTACCTGTATATGTATCATTACTCCTCTTATAGAGATTCACTTCAAGTGTCCGTATCTGGGGCCCATTACCCAATTAGACTCTGGGTACCATTCCCTCTCACCTTTCCAAAGGTTTTGTACCTCCATGTATTCTGTCTGCTTTGCACCATCAGTAGACCATTCACTTCAGTGTAAAAAGAAAAAATTTTCAAAAAATCCCTTATCTCCCTTATTATGCCACTTCTCTGCTTACCTCCACAGTAAAATTTCCTTTAAAAATGTACACAAGCAGGACTTCCCTGGTGGTCCAGTTGTTAAGAATCTGCCTTTCAACGCAGGGGATGTGAGTTCAATCCCTGGTCAGGAAACTAAGATCCCACATACCTCAGAGCCCCACATGCCACAACTAGAGAGTCTATGTGCTTCAGTGAAAGTTCCTACAAGACACAGCAAAGGTCCCCCAGTGAAGATTCTATGTGCTGCAACTAAGACCCAACAACTAACCCTAATGTTAACCCTAACACAGCCAAATGAATAAATAAATTAAAAAAAATGTACACAAGCAACCACCTGTCATTTCTTCTTCAAATTCTAAATCTGGTTTTACTTCCCAGTGTTCACAATTATTGTTGTTATTTAATTGCTAAGTTGTGTTCGGCTCTTTGTGACCCCGTGGACCATAGCCCACCAGGCTCCTCTGTCCATGGGATTTCCCAGGCAAGAATACTGAAGTGGGTTGCCACTTCCTACTCCAGGGGATCTTCCTGACCCACGGATCAAATCTGTGTCTCCTGCATTGGCAGGCAGATTCATTACCACTGGGCCACCTGGGAAGCCAAAAATTACTCTTGCAGAATCAGTAACAATATTTTCCTTGCCAAATCCAAGGAATGTAATTCTGTTGCTGTCTTATTTCTTTCCCAGTTTTTCCCAATTGAATACATGGCTCCATCATCTACCCAGTCATTTAAATGTGGTATCCCAGTCTCAATTACTTAGCCTTAAGTCCTCCTTGACTGTCTCCCCTAAATCTAATTCATCAGCAAGCACAGCCTTTCTAACTCCAGACCGTTAATCCTCTTACTTTCCTCCTCCGCTACCTTGATGTAAGCCACACCATCTCTTGAATCATCTAGGAGGCAGTAGCTCTTCCTGCTAGATGCTCTCCTTATTTCCACTTGTCTCCACAGCAGCCAAGGTAATTTTTCCAAATTGTGTATCAGTCTGTAACTCTGCTACTAACAACTTTTCTTCGCTTGTTGTTTTTATTTAGAATGAAATTCAAACTCTGTATCATGGCCTGTAAGATCCATCTGATGGAACTGTAAGGGAAATATTTATTCTTCCCCTCTCCTCTACACATTCCATAGAAAGGAGAGAACTTTCTCTTTGCAGGAAGAAAGTGAAAATAGTCCTATTCTCTCTCAGCAACTGCACCCACCCCCAACTCTCATCCCTTAGCACTCCTTCCCTGGAGTATAAAGAGGAAATTATTAATATCTCACTGGTGATATGGCAGTGGGAACTGAGAACGTGTGTCTCAGAGACTTCTTTCTTAGGTTCTTTCTTTCAGACTAGCTTAATTCTCCTCTGCCCTTTAGCAACGAGCTTGCCCCTGGAAGGAAAACCTGCAGTTCAGTTCTGCTAGGGACAATAGGGGAGGGATATTTTTTCAGGGTGATGGCAGTGGGAGGAGTATTAAGAAGTCTATTTGACTGATTCTCCAATCAGCAGAATCAGTAATATAGCTGCTATTTTGACTTCTATCTAATCCTGACTCCTGAGTCCTATATCCCACTTGTTTTTAACTTCTGGAATAACACATGGTTTGTTTGGGTTTTTTTCCATCCATAAAGCCCTCAGTGCTCTATTACTGGACTTTGTCTACCTCTGCAACTTCATTTTCGCCACTCTCTCCTACTTACTAGGCTTCAGTTATCCTGGCTGTCTTTCATTTCCTAAAACACAGCTGCAGTTTTTCTGCTTCAGTATTTTTGCACTTGTAGCTCCCTGTGCCCGAGGAGCTCCTCCTCTGGTTTTTCACATGATGTGCCTCTTATCTTCAGGCCTCAGGTTAGTTATGATGTTCTACGAGTGGCCTTCCCACACGGCGTCATGTCAGTTACTTTCCCACTGTCATTTTTGTCTGCCCGGGCTTCTTATCTGCTTCTCTTACAGGACTCATCCACCCCGACCCCCACCTTTTTTGAGACTGCAGGATCTTAGTTCCCCCAGCAGGGACTGAATATGGGCCTCAGCAGTGAAAGCACAGAGTCCTAACCACTGGAGAGCCAGGAAATTCTCTATTTATCCCATCTTTATGTTCTGTTTATTTGCTTGTTTCTTCTCCTCACTAAAATCTGCTCAATGAAGGAACAAATCTTTATTGTTCACGGTTGTATCCAAAAATCTTAGCTCATAGTAGGCTAGTATTAAGTATTGAATATTTGTTGAATCAATGAATGATTACATGGAAATAGCAATTCAGAATCAATAACCTGGCTTGCTGACTTGATAATTACAAAGTGTAAATTCCAATTAATTTCCATATGAATTTTTCATAGTCCTATCATTGTTTTGAAACCAGAAATTGGTTTATTTACCATATAAACCTGGTTCACACACTTATTCCTTCAAGAATATATCAGTTTATTAAAAATGTACACATTAAGAGCTATTACTAGATTCTATGAAGGAAAAAAGGACATGAAAAAGGAGATCTGGATAGTGGATCTAGAAAGACAAGTATTATATCCATGAAATGATTAAAACTCATATATAAAATAAAAATTAAAGTATTTTTTAGCATGATTAAAGAAATAGTAAATTTATCATGTACATTCACATATATATATCACTTATGTATCATATATACATATAGGTTTTTACTAATTCTCATACATTTAATAGGACAAAATAAATTTAATATGTACTACCAAGGTAGGCAGAATAATGTCCCTTCACCCACAAGATGTCCATGTTCAAGTTCCTAGAATCTGTCAATCACTTAGAGACTATCATACTAAATGAAGTCAGTCAGAGAAAGACAACTATCATATGATATCACTTATATATGGAATCTTATAAAAATGGAACACATTTTTTTTTAACTTACTTAAAAAACAGAAACAGACTCATAGATATAAAAAATAAATTTATGGTTACCAAAGGAGAAAACAGGGGGAGGGATAAATTAGGAGTTTGGGATTAACAGATACACACTACTTTATATTAATATAAAATGAACAACAAAGACCTACTGTATAGCACAGGAAACTATATTCAATATCTTGTAATAACCTATAATGGAAAAGAATGTGAAAAAGAACATATGCACATACCTACATATATATATATTTACAGATGTGATTGAATCACTTTGCTGGATACCTGCAACAAATATAACACTGTAAATCAACTATATTGCAATAAAAAATAAGAAATATATTACCTTTCATGGCAGTAGGGACTTTGCAGATATGATTAAATGAAGGGTCATGAGATGGAAAGGTTGTCTTGGGTTATTTTAGTGGGTCCACAATAATCATGAGGGCCCTTATAAGGCAAAGACATAGGCAGGAGAGTGAGAGGAGGAGATGTGACTGCAGACTGCAAGGAGCACACTAGCTAAGGAATGTAGGCAGTCTTGAAAAGCTGAAAAAGGCGAGGAAATTTCCTCTAGAGCCTCCAGAAGGTGGCTCAGATGGGAAAGAAACTGCTTGCAATGCAGGAGACCTGGGTTCAATCCCGGGTCAGGAAGATCCCCTGGAGAAGTGAATGGCGACCCACTCCAGTATTCTTGCCTGGAGAATCCCATGGACAGAGGAGCCTGTCTATGGGGTTGCAAAAGAGTCAGACACAATTGAGCAACTAACACAGAGCCTCTGGAAAGGAAGGAAGCAAACCTTGATGACACCTTGATTTTAGCCCAGTGAACTCCATTTTGGATTTCTGACCTCCAGAACTGTAAGATAATAAATTTGTGTTATTTTAAGCCAATAATTTTGTGGGTAATTTGTTACAGCAGTCATGGGAAACAAATATAAGTACATTAAGCAAATTTCATTCAGTCTTTAATACTTCAGAATCTTGCCCCTCAGGATCGTCATTATGAGAATCAATTATGAGTGAACTGCAGGTAAATAGACATGCTGGTTAATGAGGCGTTTCTATTCAGAAGTCTGAATAAGCTAGTTTTTATTGAAGAAGTTTTATAAGCACTAAGAAGTTAATCAGGGTTGGATGAGATTAAATTAGAATGTGTTTCCTTAAGGAAATCTTTAGGTGAATTTTAAAGTAGATAAAAGAGGACCCCTGAAAAGGAAATGGAGGAGATTTCAAGAGGATCTGGAAAAATCCTAAGTGGGGAAAATGGGCAATTATTGGTGATTTGGGCTACACAAAAGTATATGAAGATAGTAAGATAATCTAGTCAGAACTCCTCTTTTGAATTTTTACTTTTATCTAAAACACCACTCTTTGAGTGATTACACATGTTTCACAAGAGGAATGGATGGTTATAAGCCTATTGGCATAGATTATCAGATTAGCTTCCATTAACCCTGAAAAGAAAATCATTCTTAATTAGAAACTGAAACAGATAGTTAGCCTTGCCAGTGTGGAGAAGTAAGATAAAATATAGGTGTTTGTTCTTCATGCAGTACTACAGTGGAGGTGAGGTTTGGGGTGAGAAAACAGATTTATATGCGGTAATGCAATGAAAGGGAGGGAGCATGGACTTTGAGATCAAACAGCCTTGGTTCAAATTCCAGCTCTACCTTTTATTGGTCATGTGACCTTAGTCAAATTAATTAAAATATCTTGTTTCTCTACTTCCTTATCTGTAAAATATCTAATTCATGTGATTAGTATTAGATGTTAGTGTTGAAAGTGAAGTCACTCAGTCGTATCCGACTCTTTGTGACCCCATGGACTGTAGCCTACCAGGCTCCTCCCTCCATGGGATTCTCCAGGCAAGAGTACTGGAGTGGGGTGCCATTTCCTTCTCTAGGGAATCTTCTTGACCCAGGGATCGAACCCGGGTCTCCCACATTCCAGGCAGACGCTTTAACCTCTGAGCCTAGGGATTATATAATAATGTTAGTGTTACATGAGACTTTTTGAGAATATCCCAAGATTCTCAAGAGCATCAGACTAATTTGAATTACTTCCCAGTTTTGCCTTAGGCCAGCATAGGTAGGAGCAATAGAATGTTTTCAGAGTTGGAGGATTTTTCTAGTAAGTTTGTAAGAATGTGTACATGTGTGTGGGTGGGGTGGAGCATGGAGATAATTTTAGGTAGTAGAACTGAATGACTCCATCAGAACTGAGCACCATAAGAAAAATATTCCTTAAATTTGAAAGAGAGGTCATGTTTTCTTCATTTGACATATCTATTATAATTCACAATTTTTAAAAAGAATGAATTTGAGAGTCAGGGAATGAATTTGAGAGTCAGAGAACTGTCCCAAAAGGCAAAATTAACTGCCGCAGAGGTAGTTAGAGGTAGACTAGGACTCAGCATTCTTGTTTCTTGAACTCTCTTTGCCTCTTTGGTAACATAACCATCAGATCTCAGTGTTCTCAAGCCACCTATTCATTTTACTTTGGTGCAACTTTCTCATTATTATGAAACATGGAAGATGAAATGAAAACTCAGTAAGGAGACTGTAAGCTGAGATGTCAGTTTTCTGAACTGATATCTCACTAACAACCTTTTAAGGACTGAATTAAATTTTAAGTTTACAGGAAGAAAAGGAAACACATGTTATCCATACTTATCAAATGGTCTAAAAACATAAAAATGTACCAAATTCCTGCATGTCATAATAAGAATTCTAGTTGCATAGCAAACTTCTAACCCCTTTTTTAATGCAACGGAATGGTAAAGGCAACTGAAATTAAAATAAACCAAATATTATTTCAAGAATAACTGAACCTATATCCTAATGAAAAGTAGCTCTATTAAATATTCATAAATAAAATATTATAGTAACACAGAGATTCTGTCTTTTAAATTCATAAGATTCAGAGAAGTAGAGCCAAAAAAATTATTTTAGAGACAATGAAATTGCTTCAAATAAAATTTTATAATATAGCATTTTTAATCTGTTGAGGTCACCCAAAATAGAAGGTATTTTCCCTCAGCATTTTTATCTACATAGTGCAGTGGGGGTTTGAGTCAGAGAGGCTTAAATTTGACTTCTGCTTATTTTATTTATTAGTTGTGAATTCTAAGTTAAATTATTTAACCTCTCTCAATATGTTTCATCATTTGCAAAACTGGGATATTAATAATACCTTACCCTTGGTACTGTTGTATTATTTAAAATAAACAATCCTAAACAAATCTAATGTTTAGTTTAAACCTTTCCCACCAAACCTATACCACTTCCTTAGTATTTCTCAAGAGTATCCTTCACTCTCTGTCCCTACTGCTTCTATTTTAGTTCAACTCACATCTGGAATGTTGCAATAGGCTCCCACCTTCTAGTCTAGACCTCATTCTTAGACATTTTCCACTTTGCAGCTGCTCACATATATATTTAACTATGCCATTTTCAAACTTCACACCCTCCTTACTGCCCTCAGGATAATGCCCTCAGGATTATACCCTCAGCCATCAAGGCACTACAAGATCTGATCCCTCTTTCTTGTCCACTTTTATTCCATGACCTTCTCCCTTTCCCCACGTGTGCATATCTCGCTCTAGCCATGAACTGCTTACAGGTTCCTCAAAGATCCAAATTCTTGTCTCCTTGCCCATGTACATAAAATAAAGCCTTTTGATTCCTTGACCTGTTTCTCCTTCAGGTCTCTGCTTGATGGCATCTTTTCCAGGAAGCTCTCCACAATAGGGTTAAACATCCTACCTACTTCCTTCCACACTACCCCTTCCTGTTACTTACAGCTCTGGACTCTACTTGTCTGTCTCTACCACTGTACTCCTGGAGGGCCGAAACTCTTATTCGCTGCTGTGTACCTAACTCCTAGACAGATTGTCACATACTCTTATTAAGTACTGCTTTCTTTAATCTACTACTTCTTCTCTGGCCCCTATATTGTTATCACTACGTTCCATTAATCAGAAACTTTCAGTGGCTCTTATTTCTTACCTTACCAAGTTCAAATTCCTTCACTTGGCTATTTTAGGCCCTCACAATCTGTCCCTCTTACTACAATTTCAATCTTATTTCTCAGTATGCCCCAACATGATCTTTTTTATGGTGTAATGAATATGACATATGTGTGACCTAGCTCATACTGTTTCTCTCTCAGGATAGATTCCT
The DNA here is from genome assembly GCF_003369695.1 of Bos indicus x Bos taurus. NCBI lineage: Eukaryota > Metazoa > Chordata > Mammalia > Artiodactyla > Bovidae > Bos > Bos indicus x Bos taurus. The sequence goes on along the minus strand of NC_040081.1, from coordinate 26,510,854 downwards.
TTCTTCCAATAATATCTTCAAATATCCATTCACATCCTTATGGAGCAAGCTTTGACTTCTTTGACTAGATTTCTTTATATGTTGATATTCAGACTTAGGCAATTTTCTAATAGGAAGAAACTTCAAAAAATTGACTGTTTCTACTCTTGTTTTGCATGCTGCATACTTATACCTATCTCTGAGAGCACCTAGCAGAGTGCTGAGCTCAGAAGAGATGCTCAAAAACTACTAGACTGGTTGTAAAGCATTTAGTCTCATCTAAGATACATATATATGTGGAGAAGGCAATGGGCTTCCAAGGTAGCTCAGTGGTAAAGAACCCCCCTGCCTAATGCAGGAGACATAACAGATGCAGGTTTGATCCCTGAGTCCAGAAGATCCCCTGGAGGAGGAAATGGCAACCCATTCCAGTATTCTTGCCTGGAGAATCCTATGGACAGAGGAGCCTGGCGGGAGTCCATAGGGTCGCAAAGAGTCGGACACAACTGAAGCAACTGAGCAGGCAGGCACATATATATATTATATATTATATAAATATAATTTATATTATATATATATTTATATAAATATAACATTATATATAAATACATATATGTGTATACACAAACACACATACAATATACATAACAATATTATATAAGTTAATATATATAAATTACATTTATATAAATATATAAATACACACATATGTTTATATATATACACACATACAATCTAGGCTTATGACTGTTTATAATAGGTAGACATTGATAATTTGAAGTGACAGACTATGAAAAAAGAAAATTCATCAAATGTAGAAAATGGTCTTGGACTGTAGAGAGATGTAGAAAATGGTCTTGGTCTGCAAGGAGATGTAGAAAATGGCCTTGGACTGCAAGGAGATCAAGCCAGTCAATCCTAAAGGAAATCAGTCCTGAATATTCATTGGAAGGACTGATGCTGAAGCTGAAACTCCAATACTTTGGTCACCTGATGCAAAGAACTGACTCATTGGAAAAGACCCTGATGCTGGGAAAGATTGAAGGTGGGAGGAGAAGGGGATAACAGAGGATGAGACGGTTGCATGGCATCACCAGTTCGATGGACATGAGTTTGAGCAAGCTCCAGGAGTTGGTAATGGATAGGGAAGCCTGGCATGCTGCAGTCCATGGGGTCACAAAGAGTCAGTCGGACACAACTGAGCGACAGAACTGAACTGAGAAAATGGTTAATAGATTAAGTACATGAGAGAAGAGGGGGAATAGGGTTACAGTAAGGTAGGGATAGACATTTCAGTTGCTCAACCTGGACTAGCCTAACCTCATTGCGGTCATTTAAAACTAGAGTTGAGGCAGAAGACTGTTAACTGCCAAATCATTTTATTTTTTATCACTGCACAGTTTAGTTAACTACTCCAGTGAGATTCCCTTAAATGTTATTTAGAACATCATGGTGAAGAAGCAGCGATCAGTTCCCTATTATTTTTTTAAAGAACATTCTCTTTTCCTACTTCTTGCTCTGTCCCTCCCAGTACATTTCCTTTACAGAATTTAAATCAACTTCTAACCTCTTGAAGTTTACATGCATCAATAAGGTAAGTTTTGTTATAAACCCTGTCAAAATACAGTGCTCTGACCCTTTGTAATATACATTTTTCTTGATACTTCTTCTCACCTGCCCCATCCCAATAATAATTAGCCACCCAAATAAATCTGTGGCACTTCACGAATATATAGATATTTCTAGATAGAATTTCTTCCTTTATTTGTAGCAGGCATAATCAAATCCTGAGCATTGCTTTACCTGAAACGTGAGAACTAGTAGATTTATTCTGGAAAACTATTTTGAGATCAGAATAATATATATGGGATCAATGACTGGAAGCTTCATCAAAGCGATTTTTCTATATATATATAAGTTTTTTGAGAGCAGGGACCATAGTTTATTTTTTATCCCTAATGCCTATTATAGTGCCTGATACATAGTAGGCATTCAGTGTCTCTATTAACTGAATGAGTGAATGAATTAGTACAAAAACTAGTCCCTACTGTTTAGAAGATTCATACTTTAAGAAAGAAGTAACACAGATAGCAGCTGTCATCATCATCATCATCAATATTTATTGAATAACTTATTTTACTTGGTCAAGTGCTGGAGTTTATAAAAAGAATCATAATACTATTCTCACTCAACTTTAAGACAAAAGCTCTGAAAGCATGAGAAGACTTTCATTTATAAAACAGATTTTTATTGAGCACTTTCTAATATGCTAGCATTATTCTGGCACTGAGGATATAATGGCAAATAAGACAGACAAAAATCCCTGTGTTTGAGGAGCTTAAATATATTATTTTAGTGGTAAGTGCATAGGAAAAAATACGGAAGTGGAGCTAGTGTTGAAAGTTTAGATGAAATGGCTAGGGAAGGCCTCATGTAGATAACATTTGAATAAAATGATAAAGTGAAGACATGAGAAAAACGTTACTTTCATATGAGAAGAGAAGACAAGGAAGGGGAGGGGAGCTTGTGTGTGTGAAAGAGGTAGGTGTTATGGCAGCCCGCATCTGCATGTAGTAGTCAGTATTGGGTCTCACGGGGGCTCCCCCTGTGGCTCAGCAGTAAAGAACCTGCCTGCAATGCACAAGATTTGCAGGAGATGCAGGTTCAATCCCTGGGCTGGGAAGACCCCCTGGAGAAACAAATGGCAACTTGCTCCAGTATTCTTGACTTGAAAAATTCCGTGGAGAGAGGAGTCTGGTGTGCTACTGTCCATGGAGTCGCAAAGAGTCAGACATGACTCAACAACAGTAGCAGCAGATGTTACACGGCAATGCCCTGGAGCTCAGTGTACGCAATACGCAGGGACAGCCCTGTGGCTTTAACTGGTGGGCTGCTGAGGGGATGGTTTGTGGATTCAAGCAGAACAAAGGAGGCACTTAAACTAGTGTCAGGTGGGTGATCACAAAACCGCTTCAGCTGCTTTTGCTAGTTTCAATCTATGCATCCAAACGAAAGATAGAAGATGCTCTCAGAAATTACTGTAATATATAACTGCAAATGGAAGTAGCATGGGAGAGCAAAGCAAGTGAACTTGAAAATCTGGAAGAGATTAATGTAGGTTAAAGAAAGAGAGAGGGACAAAAAATGAGGAGCAGCAACACAAAGGCCCCAGAGTGGTCTTCTGGAAAGGTCCCAAATGAAAGTGGAACATGGTAGGGTGTGTGTATGTATGTAGCTTGCATTGGTGTGTTATGGATTGAATCATGTTCTCTGCAAATTTATATGTTGAAGTCCTATCCCCTCAGTATATCAGAATGTGACCTTATTTGGAAATAGTATCACTGAAGGTATAATTAAAGATGAGGTCAGATTAGAATAGTTGGGCCTGTAATTGAAAATGACTGGAGTGCTCATAAAAAAGAAAAATTTCAAGAGACATGGATGTGAAGGATGGAGATGCATGAGCACAAGCCAAGAAACTACCAGAGGCTAGGGGAGGTCTGGAAGAAATCTTTCCCTAGTGCCTTCACAGTGAGCATGGCCCTGCTCACACTTTGATTTCAGACTTCTGGCCCCTAAAACTGTACGAAAATACATTCCTGTTGTTCTAAGCCAAGCAGCTTGTGGTACTTAGGAAACTAATTCAAGCCTGTAAGACTATTTTGAAGTAACCAGCAAGAGCATTTTTGTGTCACAGAAAGGGAAGTAGCGTACAAGCAGCGAAGTGCCTGACCATCTCGGGCATCAGAAAAGTCTGTGTTTCTGTTTTTTTGGCCAAAGCAGGCAGTTTTTATACCTTTCAGAGAAAGACTTCTTTCTGAGAAAACAGGGACTCAGACTTGGGATAGCAAGGGTTCTCGGCCTTGAATTATCTATCCCTGGCGATAAGGATGCCATCGATACCTGTTCCTGATTGTTGTTCACTAAGTTGTGTTCCACTCTCTGCGACCCTACGGACAGCCACACTCCAGGCTACCCTGTCCTTCACTATCTCCTTGAGTTTGCTCAAATTCATGTTAATTGAGTCCGTGATGCTATCTAACCACCTCATCCTCTGCTGCCCTCTTCTTTTGCCTTCAGTCTTTCCCAGCATCAGGGTCTTTTCCAATGAGTCGACTCTTCACATTAGGTGGCCAGGTATTGGAGCTTCAGCTTCAGCATCAATGTCCTTCTAACAAACATTGGAGCTTCAGCTTCAGCATCAATGTCCTAACAAACATTCAGGATGGATTTCCTTTAGGATTGACTGGTCCTTCTGATATACAGAGGACATCTCATATGGGAAATTTATTTCGTGCTTTCAGGGGAACCAATGATCACAGTGGTCTTTTTGCACTGGATGTTTCTCAACCATGATTTCAAATAATAAATACGCCATAGTAACATATTTAAAGGGAAGCCTGCCCTGCACCCCATCAATAGTGCTTAGAACAGTGCCTGACACCTGGGAAGCACTCAGTAAATGTTACCCGCTTTTGTTATTCAATAATATTGCCTTTACTTATTTGAAGTCCTTTAAGGGCTCAATAAGTAACAGCTTTTGTTAGTGTTTCTTCGCATCGACAGCTGAAGGACCATTACAACCGAGAGAAATGAAACTAATTTTACATACTCCCCTCACCCGGAATTAGGGCTGAGAGGCAGAGGTGACTAAGCCTGAAAAAAAAAAAAAAAGCAGCAGCCAGAAAAGTCTAAAAATTTTGACTTCTGTAGTTACATTGTATTTTCTTGTTTTACCAAACCTCTTTCTTTTTACTCACCATGTTTCATTTTTGTTTTAGAATATTTGACCTCTGCTTAACAAGTTACAAGGGCTTCCCTGGTGACTCAGTGGTAAAGAATCCACCACCCCAGGAGATGGGGGTTCTATTCTTGGGTCTGGAAGATCCCCTAGATAAGGAAATGGCAACCTACTCCAGTATTCTTGTCTGGGAAAACGCATGGACAGAGGAGCCTGGCGCCCTACAGTCCCTGGTATTGCAGAGTCGGATACAACTTAGAGACTTAACAAGTTACAAGACCTATTCTGACTTGTGTGGTATCAGTTATACAAATAGAAACTGAGCTGATTTAAAAGGGGCCACGTGCGAAGAGGGGGCTTTTTCTCAACACTGAATATAAAGAGTAAAAGTTGAAAAAGCAAAGAAATTTCCATTTAGCTATTCGTCATCTCCCTCTCACAGGTTGTGCTGCTGACTGCGCCCTTTCCCCTGCACGACTGCAGTTGCTGCTGCCTCGGGACAGCGACCAGGTTCCTCACCCCAACCATCCAAGTGGGGCCAGGGAACGACCAGAGCGGCGAAATAGGTTTCCCCCTGCCTCCTCTCCCAGGGCAGAGGAGCGAAGACCAGCGTCCGCCCCGCGCGCATGCCCAGTTGGGAGGGCGCCCTCACTAGGGAGCGCGAGGCTCAGGTTCTCCCCGCTGTTGGGGAGGTGTGGGGAGCAAGCGGTGGCCTCGTGGACCCAGGAAACTCCGACCGATGTACCCTGAGGGGCCGCAGGCAACTCTGCGGACTTTTTAATTTTCCACTTTGGCAACCTTGTGCCTGCCGCGTTCAAAGGGAGCCGGGCACATCCCGGCAGGGTGGCGCCCCACGGCCAGGGCACCCTAGTTCTACGTAGCTTTTCAGGTGTCCTCCTGAACGGAAGGCCGCACTCCTCTGGAAGGAGAACAACACTTTCTGAAGAAATCCCGGGACGGTCACTCCTCTCGTTTGCCGAACCTTTTTTTTTTTTTTTTAATGGCCACAGACAAGACAGTCCTAATGCTGAGGGCCCTCCCAGCGGCCGCCTCCTTGCTCTGTGCCCAGCGGGCCCATAGGCTGCTCTGAAAACGGGCGTTCTCAGGTATCTGTCTCCAGAGTCGCTGGCCTCATGGCCAGTACGTCCATTCCACCTTCATTTCAGAACGTCCGCTTTGCTTCCCGACCACCCTCCCGGGTCTAAGAAGGCCCAGCGTCTCCTTCTTCGGGAAATTCCCGCCGGTGCACCTGGACTGCCCCGAAATGAGCACGGGCCCGTTTTCCGGGTGTGGGTTGGCGGGGGCCATGGTAGAGAGCCAGGTGTAGTAGCTCGGGCTCAGCATCCCGGTGCCCAGCCTCTGAAGGCTCGCCCTCGGCCCCTCGGGCGGCCGCCATCAAGCTCCTCCGCCGCAGCTGCAGCCGGCCCGCAAACGCACACCCACCCGCACGCTCGGATTCACTGGCCCCAGGCGCGGGGGGGCGGGGGGGACGCACTGAGCATGCTCGGTGGGGAGGGCGGGGCGCTCTCGGACGGCGCGTCGGGGCGGGCGCTCCTCCGGCTGGGCTCGGCGCCTCCGCCGCCCGCCCGCCTGCTCGCTCGCTCGCTCGGAGCCGCGCCCGCCGCAGGCTGCGCCTGCCGCGCCCGCCCCGCCCTACCCCGCCCCGCCCCCCCGCCGCTCGTCTCCGCCGCGGCCGCGCCGTCTGCAGCAGCAGCAGCGGCAGCTGCTTCTCCCTGGCGGCCGCCCCCCGCGGGTCCCTCCCTGGCTGCGGGAGAGACAGAGGTAGAAGGAGGACACAGCGCCGCGCCGCCCGCACCGGAGACCTTCGCCTCGCCCTGCCGGCTCCTCACCCTCTGGGAGGAACATGGGTAAGTCATCCTTCCTCCCCCGTCATCGCCTGACATATTTCTCTTTCTCGGTGTGTTGCAGGGTGGGAAGCATTTCTCACGCAAAGTTGCCGGATTTCTCAAATCCACGGGTGTGAGGCAGTGGCTCTTCCTCCTGGGAGAGTCGGCGCACGCGGAACGCACGCCCGGTCCGCGAACTGGGAGGGTGCCGAGTGCGGGGTGGGGTCGGGCCGCGGGGCCGGACCGCCGCCCGGCTCTCGGGCACCTCGCTGCCTAGCCTCCCCTCCTCCATTCTTCCTGCCCGAGCTGGTGCTCTGGCACCACGGAGCCTGCCTCGCGGGCTCGCATCCGCTGCCCCTTCCCGGTTTCTTCGGTGGCCGCCCGTTTCTTTTCCCCGGCGGCTGCTGGACTGGAGGCTCGGGTCGGACCGCGACAAAGACCACTTCACCCAACTTCCCTGCCAGGGCGACCTTTCCCCACTGTGCGGACTGCTCATCCCAAGGCGAGGAGGTGTGAGCATGTAGTCTGGGGGGTAGATTTTACAACCTGCACGGGAATTATATTTGTTGGGGGAGAGCGGACAGTCTCATAGGTTGAAAGGATGACTTGTCAGAGGCCACGGGGAACGTGAGGAAGGATGGATAGAGCCCGCTAGATGTTGAATTAGTGTTGAGTGGCTACAATGTAGCAGTATTGCTGTGCTCAACCCATTTTCTTGGTTCTTTCGCCTGTCTACTGTAGTAGGAAACTGCACCCTGTAACATGTTACCGAACTTACATGTTAGTTATTCTTTCCCGGCTTCCCTTGTCGAAATCTAACATAATCTGATTTTATTTTTTTGTTAATGTCAAGAGTTTTGGATATTTAAAAGCAAGTATCTTTTATAAAAGTGCATGTAATTTATCCTATTTTTTTTCCCACAGTATGTTGCTTAATTTTGAAGTTCAGTAATTGCAAAAACGTCTCATAGATACTGTAATGTAATTAAAAGACCAAAGTTTTTTTTTTTTTTTAATGGTAGCAATTTGGGATACCATGCTTCTCCAAGTTCCCCAGTTTGTTTCCATTCCTGTCTATTAGAGTTTCCTCTTTTTAAAATGTGCTACATTGGCATATGTCAACTCGGACTTTTCCCACCCCTTCCCTGCAAGTTATTTTAAGCTTCAGATGAGTGTGGGCCTTTCATCTGTCAATACAGTTCTCAGCACGTCCAGAGTTAGGTCATGGCAACTCAGAATCTTCAAAGAAGTGTCTAAATCTAGAAATGGTGTGGATGGAGCTTGAAAAGCAAATGCTCCAGGCTCTGATTCAGACCTTTTGCTGTATATCAGGAAGAGGTCATTGTTACAAGAGGAGGTGGTATGAATGAAAAGTGAATCTAAGACCCAGAATTTTATTTTCACTTGTTCATTTTTTTTGTTTTTAATGTCCTATTGGTATGCTGAACAGATTTCTGTAAAAATTGGGTGGTCCATTTATATGTACCTAGACTTTCTCTAGGAGTAGAATATTAGTTCAGATTGTTGGAGACATAGTTTGTCTTCCCCTTGAACATAACAAAATTTTTCCTGTTAAGTATAGGCCACAAGGTTGGCCTATAAACCGTATTTCACCATGTTTCAAGCTGAGCTAATAAAAATCTGTTTAAAATTTTAACTTGCATGTTGAATCAGTACCATTTCAGTGGGAAAAAAAATTAAATTCTGTTGTGATACTACTGAAAAAATATTTTAAAAATAATTAATCTTGAATATTATTACTTGATTTCAAAGAAAGTTAAATCCATTCCTCATTTGAAGCTTCTCAGGTATACTTTGACTATATTACTCTCTTCTCATATCATTCTGTTTGTACCTTGTTGGAAGCTTTTTAGCTCTTATATAATCAGCTTTATAATGGTGTTGTTTATGTGTGTGTGTTGTGCGTTTAGTCATGTGTTCCAGAAGATGAAAATTGTGTCTTATTAATTTTTGGGTCCTCCATAGTGCTTTCCACATAGTAGGTATTCAGTAAATCTTTGAATTAATTGTTGAACTGGAAACCCATCTATTATTGTGAACTTGTGAACCTGTAAGTATGGACTCTGAAGAATGTTTGAGTTGGTGGATGTTAGGGGAGGTAACGGTCGGAGAAGGCAATGGCACCCCACTCCAGTACTCTTGACTGGAAAATCCCATGGACGGAGGACCCTGGTGGACCGCAGTCCATGGGGTCGCTAAGAGTCAGACACGACTGAGCGACTTCACTTTCACTTTTCACTTTTATGCACTGAAGAAGGAAATGGCAACCCACTCCAGTGTTCTTGCCTGGAGAATCCCAGGGACGGGGGAGCCTTGGTGGGCTGCCGTCTATGGGGTCGCACAGAGTCAGACACGACTGAAGCAACTTAGCAGCAGCAGCAGCAGGGAGGTAACGGAGGTGTGAAGGAAGTGGAAACAGAAGTATAATTACACTATGATTGCTCTTCTCTCTTTCTAAAAAAAAAAAAAAAAAAGTTGTCTTAAGAGGTATGGGTTTTGGAGCAGCCACAGGCAAGCTATTTCTTTTTACATTGCTGTCTTCAGTGGTATGTCGGTTTAGTTTGTGATCAGTAGGTACATACAATAATGTAAAACTGAAAGCTTGGGAAGCAATTTTATATTCTAAGCCAAGGAAGTTATTGTAACAATTCATACATACATAAGGGCTATACTGATTACTGATAAGGCAAAAAAATCACTTGTTAATGTCTTTTCAAGAAACATATAGGTGGTTTAAAAAAAAAATTCTTGTGGCAGTGATTTTCTCCATAAGAAAGTGAAGGAAACTTCTTATGTGGTCTTATGGATCTTGGCTGTTATTTTATGTATATATTAAAATTCAATGTATACTTCATATTTGAATATCAACCATATGTAATATACTATGGGAGGATAAAGATTAATAAAACATTCTTTAAGTTTCTTATACTCTTAAGGAATAATATGATACATACACAGATAACTGTAATAGACGTAAAGTATGAGTGATACACAAGACCTTAATATATTTTATACTTTCCGACGGTGGAGAGAAGTTTTCAGAAAAATGATGCTATTTGAACCAGTATTTGGTTAAGCTTCTGAAAGGTAGAAATGGAGACTGTTAATTGGGATGGGGGTGGAGGGAGAGAAGTGACGTAAATGAAGATACAGCAATAGGAACATTCAGACAGTTTCAGGATATGATTAAATAATCATGTTTGGCTACAGCAAAAGGTAAGGAAATAGTGGGTGACAGAGATGAAAAAGTAACAGGTAAGGAACAGATAATGGAAGGCCTCTAATGTCAAGCTGAAGTTGTTTTTGGACTTGAGGGACTGTTAAACATTTTATGCAGTTAAGTATTGGCTCACGTCTGTGGTTTAGGAAAATTAGTTAATTGAGTGCAGGATGGATTAGATGAGAAACTAGAGAATGGTTAAGAAGGTTGTTGCAGTTGGGTGAAAATACATATTAGCCTGAACCAAGCTATGGCAGTAGGAATAGAATATGGCACATAAAGAGTATAGAGTTAAGGAAGTCATACATTGTTACATGGGAATACTGAGAAGGTGGGATCTATTAAATATATATTCAGTCCATTGGAAGAGGACACATGAATGGTCAGTTTTGCACCTGATGGACTATTTAGCTTTTCTTTTAGCTTCTCTACTTCTTGATGACAAGGATTCTCATACTAGGTTTTGAAATACATTTCTAACATTAGTGTATCACATGTGGAGCTGGCAGTAAAAATTTGTTGAATGACCAAAACTGGGTAAAAAATGTATAATGGTTATTTTAACTCTCAAGAAAGGATTTGAGCTAGATATCTGAAAATTACCCACCAATATCCTGAGATAATATTTGAAGTTAGGTAGGAGGATGAGAGCCAACAAAGAAAATGAAGAAAATATATTCAAGATAAGAGTCTTGAGGAGTGCTGCATCATTAGGAAAAAAGAATGAAATGATTTGACACTGAAAAAGACTGAAGTAGGTAGGAGGGAAAGACTAGAATTGGTTGATTTCAAGAATGGAAGGTCAATGACTGCTGCTTCGAAACAGTGAGCAATAACGACTGAGAAAAGGCTCCAGGTTCATGTGGTTTGGTTGGGGTATTACCTCTGGCTAAGTATTTTCTAAAAAGCATCTTTATGAGGAATGATAGATTTGGAGGTCACCTTATAAAGGCTAAGTGGATAATGAATAGAATAAGTAGAAGCAGAGTTCACTATGTATAGTAAGTAGTACGGTATTCCTTGCCCTGTTTTAACATCTATAAGTAAGCGTGTAAACATTTTTTAAATGTCTCACATTACATGGAATGACACATGCTAATTTTTGGCTAACCAAAGTTTGTAATCTCACCATAGTGCCTCACGTTTCTTTGACATTCTATGTTTTATGTCTCTGTGACTTAGTATAGTACCCTTTTTATTTTCGCAGTATCTGTCATGTAGAGTGAGTTTAGAAATGGTTTTGTATTTTACGTGACATTTTGCATCAAAGATACTCTACTGATGAATGGTTTATCACTTTTTATTTTCTGTTAGTCTTTGTGAATTGGGGATTTCTCTAGTTATATGTGTGCCTCTAATTATACTCTTAACTCATGGAGTTTTTTCTCTATGTATAAGCCTTATGGATAAGTCTTTTTTTTTTTTTTTGGCTTGCATTTCTAAGTCCAGGAATAGGTTCATAGAAAAATAGTTAATATTGGTACTTTTACTTGTTCTTTACAAGTCAAGGTAGAGCAATAAAATATTTTTGTAAGCTGGCAATAACTAAAAATTTATTGTTTTAAAAGAGCGTATACATTGGTTCAGTAATTTTTCTTATGTTGGCTTTATGTCTGTTTTGTATATACACCCCCCTTTTTTTTTGTATATGGCTAGATTTACTATCCTTGGTAGAGTCATATTCTGAAATCAATAGTACTACTACTGAGAAAGCTGTAATAGCCTTAATTCACTTTGAGAACCATAGTTTTACTTTTCACAGCAGAATAGTCAAGCCTGTGCTGCTGCTGCTGCTAAGTTGCGTCAGTTGTGTCCAACTCTGTGCGACCCCATAGACGGCAGCCCACCAGGCTCCCCCGTCCCTGGGATTCTCCAGGCAAGAACACTGGAGTGGGTTGCCATTTCCTTCTCCAATGCATGAAAGTGAAAAGTGAAAGTGAAGTTGCTCAGTCAAGTCTGACTCTTAGCGATCCCATGGACTACAGCCTACCAGGCTCCTCTGCCCATGGGATTTTCCAGGCAAGACTACTGGAGTGGGGTGCCATTGCCTTCTCCGAGTCAAGCCTCTAGGTACCTTTAAGGAAATACTGGTGCTCTCGCCAGAGACTCCAGATCAGCTGAATTGAATCCGGTGGCATTGAATTGAATTGAATTCTGGCATTATTGGTGGTACCAGCCATAAAGAATTATGTAGATTTTTAATATCCACTCATGAACATCAGAAGGAATGGAGAAGGAAGATCCACTGCTTTGTCAACTCCATGTTAATTTCAGATAATCAAATGTTCAGATAACTGATAAGGAAAAAACTTAATTTAAAATGCTTTCCTAGACATTTAACTTAACAAATAGCTCTTTCTTATGGAGAGAACAAAAAAATTAAGATACCAAAGTAGCTTATAAAGTCTATTTTGGTTCTAAAATTCTATGATTCTTTGAAACTAAACTTTCAAATATGCTCAGTATCATTGATATTTAAACTATGTCATCATCCCTCAATAATTCGTTTTTCTTTATCGTTCAAAGGGCAATGTCTACTTGAGGTAGAAATTTCAGAGTATAAACCAACTTGTTCAGTTCACTTCAGTCGCTCAGTCGTGTCCGACTCTTTGCGACCCCATGAATCCCAGCACGCCAGGCCTCCCTGTCCATCACCAATTCCCGGAGTTCACCCAAACTCATGTCCATCGAGTCGGTGATGCCATCCAGCCATCTCATCCTCTGTCGTCCCCTTCTCCTCCTGCTCTCAATCCCTCCCAGCATCAGAGTCTTTTCTAATGAGTCAACTCTTCGCATGAGGTGGCCAAAGTACTGGAGTTTCAGCTTTAGCATCATTCCTTCCAAAGAAATCCCAGGGTTGATCTCCTTCAGAATGGACTGGTTGGATCTTCTTGCAGCCCAAGGGACTCTCATGAGTCTTCTCCAACACCACAGTTCAAAAGCATCAATTCTTGGGCGCTCAGCCTTCTTCACAATCCAACTCTCACATCCATACATGACCACTGGAAAAACCATAGCCTTGACTAGACGGACCTTTGTTAGCAAAGTAATGTCTCTGCTTTTGAATATGCTGTGTAGGTTGGACATAACTTTTCTTCCAAGGAGTAAGCGTCTTTTAATTTCATAGCTGCAGTCACCATCTGCAGTGGCTTTGGAGCCCCCAAAATAAAGTCTGACACTGTTTCCACTGTTTCCCCATCTATTTCCCATGAAGTGATGGGACCAGATGCCATGATCTTCGTTTTCTGAATGTTGAGCTTTAAGCCAACTTTTTCACTCTCTACTTTCACTTTCATCAAGAGGCTCTTTAGTTCCTCTTCACTTTGTGCCTTAAGGGTGGTGTCATCTGCATATCTGAGGTTATTGATATTTCTCCCGGCAATCTTGATTCCAGCTTGTGTTTCTTCCAGCCCAGCGTTCTCATGATGTACTCTGCATATAAGTTAAATAAGCAGGGTGACAATATACAGCCTTGACATACTCCTTTTCCTATTTGGAACCAGTCTGTCGTTCCATGTCCAGTTCTAACTGTTGCTTCCTGACCTGCATACAGATTTCTCAAGAGGCAGGTCAGGTGGTCTGGTATTCCCATCTCTTTAAGAATTTTCCAGTTTATTGTGATCCACACGGTCAAAGGCTTTGGCATAGTCAATAAAGCAGAAATAGATGTTTTTCTGGAACTCTCTTGCCTTTTCCATGATCCAGCAGATGTTGGCAATTTGATCTCTGATTCCTCTGCCTTTTCTAAAACCAGCTTGAACGTCAGGAAGTTCATGGTTCACATATTGCTGAAGCTCGTTAGCTTTGTCTAAACAGGTGACCTAAAATACCATTACCCATGTTGGCTAAGATATAGATGCTAAATTCAAGTGGCAGAGTAATGTAATTCAGTGCATCTATTTATATAGCTTTTGTTGGTAGAAGCATTCCAGGAGTTAAAGCTGAGAATTCGGATAGTGATAAATGGGAATAGTTAAATTGACTTGCTAGCCATAATTGGCTATACTTATAAATTCCAAAGTCTTTCTGACTTATTGTTCATATAATTTTTTCCATATCATTCTATATCTGATCCCTTCTCTAAATGCTCTTTTGCTCAATTTTGTTAATGTTTATGGCTTCAGCTACTATCTATATGCTGTTGGTACCTAAAAATACATCTTTTTAACTAACAGATTGTTAGACATCCCTATGTGCATAGTTAATTCAGACTCATTGAGTTCAAAACTGAATTCATTATGTAATTTTTAATAATGATAGCCAGAAGTGTGTTGATTAATGTTTCGCCAGAAGCCCTTCTCCAAAAAAGCTCTGATTTGTGGTGGTTGATTTCCTGTGAATGCGTAGTTGGGAAGAAACGAGATGCAGCACACCAATATACGGAAATCTACCATCTAGACATAATAGCTGCGTGAGCACAGATGGTGATAAAATGTGGTAAGGTAATTAAGTAGTGATGAGTTTTGAGTGTTAATAACTTTGATTTAGTGTAACTTACTTAGTTTTAAGTTTACAAAATTTAAATAACTGTCTCACAAAATTCCTAAAAATTTAATTTTCATGTGTCATGGGCTCGTGTGTGGAGGTCCCCCAGTACACCTTTGAATTAATAATTATCATTTATTGTTGTTGTTCAGTCTCTCAGTCATGTCCAACTCTTTGTGACCCCATGGACTGCTGCATGCCAGGCTTCCCTGTCCTTCACCATCTCCCGGAGCTTGCTCAAACTCCTGTCCGTTGAGTTGGTGATGCCATCCAACCATCTCATCCTCTGTCAGCCCCTTCTCCTCCTGCCTTCAGTCTTTCCCAACATTAGGTCTTTTCTAATTTATTACCATTTATTAAGAATTACTAGTGTCAGTTACCATGCTAAACCTTATGTTATTTTCTCATATTTTTAAAGTTAGTTTTAATCTCTTCAATAGTCCTATGAAGTGGGTGACACTGTTCCCATTTTACTGACTCAAAGAATTAAATAATTTATCCAAGGGGACAGAACCAAGTCTCTAAAATCCTTAAGAGCAATTCTTACATTTGTTAAAAAAGAAAAAAATTACTGGGCTAGCCCTCAGAAATTCTGATTCAGTAGATGTGGGGTGGGCCAAGAATTTGCCTTGTCAAGACATTTCCCAGATGCTGCTGCACTTTGAATAGCATCTCCATAGAGCAGAGGTCTGCAAACTTTTTACATTAAGAGCCAGATGGTAAGTATTTTAGACTTTGCAGGCCATGAGGCAAAATCAAAGATATTATTAATACATGGATAAGAGTGAAAATACTTATGAGAGAAAGCAAATAACCACAAAATCTTTATTGACTACGTTCAGACTAACATGAATTGAACATGATTTATTGTAATACAGATCTCCTAATGAAAATATTCTTTTTGAGATAGCAATTTCATTTAATTGGGATTCACAGTTACCCTGTCATCAAATTTGATTGCACTTGTTCATTTGTTAATGCAGGTCTGTAAAGGCATTTAACTGATTTTGTCTTGGAAATGTGTTCATACAGATAGGTGACACCAAATGCTGCTGTCAGTCATGGGCATATGATCTTAGTGATCATATTAATTGTATGGAAAGCATTTATAGAATTCTTTTAGATTCTCTTTAATATTTGCTATTTAGTATGCTGTTTACATTGCAGATTAACCAGTCGAAAGTTAGAGGCTCCTCGATTACATAGTTAAATGGGTTTTGGTATATGGAAGTTTCTCTTGCGCTTGCAGTGAAGTCTGAAAGACACTGCTGGCACTATAGTTTGAACTTGCATAATCTATCTGTTGCAACTTTGTATATGCACAGAGATCTTGTTTTTAATTTTGACAGCACAAGAAATATATAAAGCAGATTGATGGTTATTTCTAATTTGAAAAATGTTGTCAAAAGGACTTAATGTAGTATGTTTTGCATATAAGTACTATTTTGCCTAGACTTTCAGGTCAAATTTAAGGAAACGTTTTCAATCTGCAGCAAAATATAGTTTCCAAAGGTATTCATTGTTTAATAATGGTTGAAGGCTTTTCTTTTTGTTCAGAAATTTCAGTCTCACTGTTGAGCTTGGGGAAAAAAAAAAAACCTCACAATAAAACCATACAACTGCTAAACCCGTAAGCTGTTGTGTGATAGGGCAAGTTAGGATATTCAGCTTCTGTTTTTTATCAAAGTAGAAACAACTGACAGTGGTTAAATCTGTAGGAGTGAATGAAGTCGATACTATTAGTTCAATAATACATGTTATTTTAAATGTTTTCCCATAAAATAACTGCTGATTAATAATATAATAAAGAAACATAGGCTTTAAATACCTTATTTTCACAAACTTTGTGAATTTATTCTACTAAAGAAAGTTATGACCAACCCAGATAGCATATTGAAAAGCAGAGACATTACTTTGCCAACAAAGGTCCATCTAGTAAAGGCTGTGGTTTTTCCAGTGGTCATGTATGGATGTCACAGTTGGACTGTGAAGAAAGCTGAGCGCTGAAGAATTGATGCTTTTGAACTGTGGTGTTGGAAAAGACTCTTGAGAGTCCCTTGGACTGCAAGGAGATCCAACCAATCCATCCTAAAGGAGATAAGTCCTGGGTGTTCATTGGAAGGAATGATGCTGAAGCTGAAACTCCAATACTTTGGCCACCTCATGCAAAGAGTTGACTCATTGGAAAAGACTCTGATGCTGGGAGGGATTGGGGGCAGGAGGAGAAGGGGACGACAGGGGATGAGATGGCTGGACGGCATCACTGACTCGATGGACATGAGTTTGAGTGAACTCCAGGAGTTGGTGATGGACAGGGAGGCCTGGCGTGCTGCAGTTCATGGGGTCGCAAAGAGTTGGACACGACTGAGTGACTGAATTGAACTGAACTGAACTGAAATTCATTTCCACTTTTTATTTTTGTGAAGAAACTCTGGTACAGTGAAGTACTTTGTTTTATATTTTCTAATTCCTGTGATTACTTTGCTATGAATTATGAATATGATGGATACCTAGTCTGGTTATATAGATAAGTGTTAAATTTTTCTAGTGTAGCTTTAGTGTCATTGTGTGATATAGTGGTTTGCCATCTAATTCAGTAGCAGAATAATCCATGTGCCCCTTAAAACATTAAAAGCCTGATATTTGAAGTATAGTTTTCTCTTTCTGTTTTGATGTGATTGTTGTTTAGTTGGTAAGTGGTGTCCAACTTGCTCCTCTGTCCATAGGATTTCCCCAAGAGAATATGGGAGTGGGTTGCCATTTCCTTCTGCAGGGGATCTTTCCAACCCAGGGATCAAACCTGAGTGTCCTGCGTTGGCAGGTGGATTCTCCACCACTGAGCCACCTGTGAAGCCCTTCGATATGATAGTCAAAATGAAACGTTGTGGTATGACACTACACATGGTACTTGAAACACTGAGCAATCTGAGCAATAACTGTGTCACTACAATTCGTAGTACCTCAAGAAACAGTGTTCAGTGATGAGAATACCACATATGGTTGCTGTCTCAGCTACTCATCTCTGTCATAGTGAAGTGAACCCAGGTATAGACAGTGATTAAAGGAATGAATTGTGTCCCAGGGAAACTATTTGTGGACACTGAAATGTGAATTTTGTATAATTTGTACTTTATGAAATACATTCTTCTTTTGACTTTTTCCAACCATTTACAGATGTGAAAACCATTTTACTCGTGGGTTGTATAAAAACAGGCAGTGAGCTATAGTTGGCCAACTTCTACTGTGGAGTAATGCTATACCACCTCACCTTTCCCCGAGACTTCTTCATCCTTGTGAATTCTGTACACTGGATGGTATCACCATTTATCTAGTGAACCATCCCTAAAATCTAGCATCTTTCTACTTCCAGTACTTGTTGTGTTCCCCCAATTCTAATAATTCTATCTCCTTGAATCAGTCCCTCCTTTCTCCACTGTAAATTTGTCGTTTCACCTCTTCAGACCACTTTGGTGCTCTGACAGATATTCTTTCTCTCAGTCATACCCCTTTTAAGTTTTTGCATTGTTCTAGAGTACTCTTTCTAAAATGTGAATCTAATTATTTCACTCCTTTGATATTTCTTTCAATAGCTTTCCAACATGTGTAACAGGGCTTCCAAACTAAATGAAGCTATCTGATTAAAGAGGGTTAAATGGTAATCTTTTCATGCAGATGAGCTTTTTTGCCTGTTAAATCTAAAGGAATATTTGTTTTCATAAAAATGCGTGCTTTTATTTTTCTTGGAAAAAAATACCTCTTTTCTTACATGTTCTCACCCCTGGTAAAAGACAAAGTTTAGAAAATGTAGAGAAAAGTGTTGAGAAAAAGTAGAGAAAATGTTTTTCTACCGTAAGAAAAACAGCAGTGAAAGCATGATGAATAGCAGGTAACACTGGGCCTCACTTGAGGAAGTGATGGGACTGTGGCAAACTAGAGTATGTGCCCAACCTAAAGGAGGAATTCACCACTCAACTCCAGCCAGTTTTGCCATGTACAAAGGTGGAATCAAGGAAGCCAGCTTTTGGACTTTCAAAAGAAACCTGAAATTACACTTTTATCTGAATACTTCAGATTGTTGCTTTTCAGAATTGTAAGATCCAGAGTTTCAAACAATGACATCTGTCTGGTTCTGTCCTTTACTACCCAGATTATAGAACTGAGGTTTAATGAGGTTACGAGACTTGCCCAGCTTCACCTATGTAGTTAGGTGCAGTGTCAGATCTAGAATCTTGATTTCCTAACTCCTCTCCTAGTGTTCTGTTCATTATACTAGGGCAGCTCCAATTTAAAGAAGAAAAAAAAAAAGTGCGCTCATAACACACACACACGAACAAGCTACTAATGAGGATTCATTCAGGTAAATAGGTTGGGGGAGAACACTTCACTCATTCCTACTGCCAAAGTCCAGGCCCCTCATCTCATTCCTGTGCTGCTGAGACCATTTCTTAGCTGGCCTCTCTGTTACCACTCTGCGGCTCTCCAATCTTTTCTACATACTATAATCAGTCTTTAAGACACTGCATTGATCATATCACCTTCCTGCTGAAGATCTAATGTTGCTTCAGCTGCCTATTACATCAAGTCTTAACTCTGCTTAGCTTTCAGGATCCATAGAAATCTGCTGTCTCTCTCGTATTTCTCACTAGTCTGAAATACATCTTCCTTTAATAATCTTACAGTCCTCTAAATATTCTTCATCAGTGATACCACCAAGACACCATTGTTCTGTTACTCTTCCTTCTAGAATAACTTTCTCTTTGTAAAGTACTGCTGACCTCTCATACTGGCCTCTTATTTCCCTGGATACCTCTCACTTCTTGAACTGTAACACATCTAGTAGTATAATTTTAGTTCCTCAATGTTTTATATTATTGGCATTCAATAAATACTTGTTTGTTCATTTTACAGAATCCCTGCAGATTCAAGTCTCCTCCTAATTTAACAACATTATCCTATAGTGATGATAGACATGTCTCTAATGGAGTTTGCAAACCAGCAGTCCTTGGGCCAAACATACTCTTGCAGATGGATTTTTTTAGCAAAGTCTTAGAAATTGGAATTAGTTGTTAACATTTAAATATTCAGGAAATCTCTGATGAAAATCTGCTTCAGCTTATCTTTTTTGTTGTTGTGGGTTTTTTTTTTTTTTGCTTCAGCTTATCTTGAAAAATTAAACATTTCGGATCCTTAAACCTACAGTATTTCAGTTAGTGACAATCAGTGATAATTGTCCTTTAGGCAGGGTATGAGGTCCCCAGTTCATTACTTACTATTGTCTTAAATCCTACAGATTTCACTCGGTACTCTCTCATTCTTGAAAGTATTTAAATTTGCAGTATTCTGAAATTTCTATTATAGCTATTGAACTACTAAAGAATTAATTGTATTCAAACCTGTGACAAAATTGAACTTATTACTTTTAAAGATTAATACATTTATTTTAAAATCAACAAATTGTGAAAATTATATCATGCCACTCGTCAAGAGCAAAATTAACTGTCTGTGATATGTATGGTCATCAGGAATGATTAAACTGAATTTTCAGTTGATCAAATAATGTAAGAAATCAAAGAGAACATAGAATCTCTGGTCTTCCAGAAGTTGATTGTTCCGTATCGCCTTTGGCAGGCTTTCCTGGTGGCTCAGTAGTAAAGAATCCACCTGCCAACGTAGGAGATGCGGGTTCAGTTCCTGGGTGGGGAACATCCCCTGGAGAAGGAAGTGGCTACCCACTCCAGTATTCTTGCCTGGGGAATCCTATGGACAAAGGAGCCTAATGGGCTGCAGTCCATGGGTCACAAAGAGTCAGACATGACTTAGGGACTAAACAGCAACATAGCCTTTGGCAAGTTGGTGAAGCTCTTTAAATCTTCATTTCTTGCATGTGCAGTCACTCAGTTGTGTCCAACTTTTTGTGACCCTGTGGACTGTAGCCCACCAGGCTCCTTTGTCCTCCAGGCAAGAATACTGGAGTGGGTTGCCATTTCCTACCCCAGGGAATCTTCTTGACCCAGGAATCTAACCTGCATCTCCTTCATTGGCAGGCCGATTCTTTACCACTGTACCACTTGGAAGGCTCATTTCCTATATGGATATAGGAAATACTATCATTATTATTGAAGGGGAATCACATAATAGATTTCAGTAAAAATAGAAGGTGTATGCCTGTTTAGTAGGGGACTAATATAAATTATCATATGGAAAACTTCAAGCTCAGTTACCTAATAAAGACCTACTCATTTCAGTTCAGTCCAGTTGCTCAGTTGTGTCCCACTCTTTGCAACCCCATGAATCGCGGCACGCCAGGCCTCCGTGTCCATCACCAACTCCCAGAGTTCACCCAAACTCATGTCCATCGAGTCGGTGATGCCATCCAGCCATCTCATCCTCTGTCATCCCCTTCTCCTCCTGCCCCCAATCCCTCCCAGCATCAGAGTCTTTTCCAATGAGTCAACTCTTCGCATGAGGTGGCCAAAGTACTGGAGTTTCAGCTTTAGCATCATTCCTTCCAAAGAAATCCCAGGGTTGATCTCCTTCAGAATGGACTGGTTGGATCTCCTTGCAGTCCAAGGGACTCTCAAGAGTCTTCTCCAACACAACAGTTCAAAAGCATCAATTCTTCGGCGCTCAGCCTTCTTCACAGTCCAACTCTCACATCCATACATGACCACAGGAAAAACCATAGCCTTGACTAGACGGATCTTTGTTGGCAAAGTAATGTCTCTGCTTTTCAATATGCTCTCTAGGTTGGTCATAACTTTTCTTCCAAGGAGTAAGCATCTTTTAATTTCATGGCTACAGTCACCATCTGCAGTGATTATGGAGCCCCCCAAAATAAAGTCTGACACTGTTTCCACTGTTTCCCCATTTACTTGCCATGAAGTGATGGGACCAGATGCCATGATCTTCGTTTTCTGAATGTTGAGCTTTAAGCCAACTTTTCACTCTCTACTTTCATCAAGAGGTTTTTTAGTTCCTCTTCATTTTCTGCCATAAGGGTGGTGTCATCTGCATATCTGAGGTTATTGATATTTCTCCTGGCAATCTTGATTCCAGCTTGTGCTTCTTCCAGCCCAGCATTTCTCATGATGTACTCTGCATAGAAGTTAAATAAGCAGAGTGACAATATACAGCCTTGACGTACTCCTTTTCCTATTTGGAAGACCTACTAGTCCCCCCAGAAAGATGTGTTTTATTTTTCCTTTTTTTATTTGCCCACAAGTATAAAATACACTTTTTAGGGGAAAATAATGGCATGACGTTTTAAAAAGTCATCAAAGTGCAATAAGACTGCTAAATTGTTTCCTGAGAATATTATTTTCTTTTATATATATATATATATTAGTATTTTCTAACATATAAGAATTATATAATATTAATAAATGATTTTCATAGTCTCATTATTTTAAATTATTTTTAAAATAATTAAATAAAAAATTTTTTTCATTATATAAAAATGATTGTATAGAATAATTTCGGATAACTAATAAGTTCCTTGAATTTATTTAAGGAGTTTTTTTTTTTTTATAGTCAGTAAAAAGTAACCAGCTATCATTGTACTTTAACAAAAAATTGTTTTCAAAACTGTGAGAAGCTCACATCATCTAAGATTCTTTTTAACAAGAAATTTGTCAGGTTGTAAAAATTATTTTCTTTAACTTTTCTGAAAAATATTCTGCTTTGAAGATTTCTTGTTTGTCACTTAATGATATCTGACTCTTCGGGACCCCATGGACTGTAGCCCACCAGGATCCTCTGTACATGGGATTTTCCAGGCAGGAATACTAGAGTGGGTTGCCATTTACTTCTCCACGGGATTAAGGAACTCCATTATGAAAAATGAAACTGGTATTATAAGAAAGTAGAATTTATGATATATTTATGCTTCACAGAAATATAAATGTTGGTTTATCTTTAAAGTTACAAGATAAAGTTGGCTTCAAAAATAAAATCAATTAGAACCAAGACAAAATTTATATGAGCTGATTAACTTAATTTCCTTTCAGTTGCCAGAACACATTTTTGGGGAGAGAAGTGTTAAGCTCCCAGAAAAAATAACTGTCCACTGGGTTATATTTCTGACTTTTTTATAATTTGTACAAATTACCATAAATCAAATCAGAAACACAAGATCACCATATTAGGCATTACAGAAAGTGACAAAATAAGTAATGTAAATAGTCCCATTTTTTGTTTCATTTAGAAAGCTTAACCTCTAGTAGATAAAGAATAATATAAAGTAATGAGTAATAGAAATAGATAAGGCTATAATTTGGATTTTAGAAAAAGAGAAAACACCCCCCCCCAATTAATTTAAATGAGAGGATAGATTATATTTACCTTTTCAGCCATAGTACAGCTTCTCTGGGATATACAAGAGCTCATTACTAAAAATGATCATGAAAAGTTTTCGTAAAATTTATGTACTTATTCAGTTAAACACTTATTTGTACTAAACAGCACTGTATTATCCTTGAGATATTAATAGTATAGCAGAGACTGCTCCGTGATAAATTTCATTGTGATTTTTTTCTTTTTTTAATCACATAACTAAGGTACATACTGTTGTTAGCTAGTGTAACCATTTAACTTGGTTGGGTTATAAATCTGTTATTGAAGAACTAACATCTATGTAAAGCAAGGTACAGGTAGTCCTTGCTTTGTATGGCTCTGGTGCACATGAGATTTGGGTGAGGTTCACTTAACGTGGCACTGTGCAGATTGCTTGGTCAGTGAGAAGAGCCTGGACTTTGAAGACACACATGTCTGGATTTGTCTCAACTTTGATGTTTAACTTTCTGGGCAACTTATTCAGCTTTCAAATTCAGCTTTCTCATCTGTTAAAATATAGGTAATAATAACAACACCTATTTCTCAAGGTAGTTGCAAATATTATATAAAATAACAACCTTATACATTTTAATTTGTTTCCAAAGCTGAAAATAGTTATTCTTTAGGAAATGTTATCTTGTATTCAGAGCTAAAACCAACCACAGGTTGTAATGCTCTTTGTTGTATTATATTAACCAAGTTACCTTGTGAATATTAAATTACTATACAGATTATATTTTCCATACATGGCCACAAGAACATCTGGCCCCAGGTAGTCTTCCAAAAGTTGTCACTCTCCATTGAGAGTTTGGGAGTTCTCTTCCTGTTGGATACGAGCATGCTTGTGACTCACTTGTAACCAGTAGAAGGCAGCAGAGGTGATGCTCTGATTTCCTAGGTTCAGTTCAGTTCAGTCTCTCAGTCGTGTCAGACTCTTTTCGACCCCATGGACTGTAGCAGGCCAGGCTTCCCTGTCCATCACCACCTCCCAGAGCTTGCTCAAACTCATGTCCATCAAGTCAGTAATTCCATCCAACCATCTCATCTTCTGTCATCCCCTTCTGCTTTCAGTCTCCCAGCATCAGGGTGTTTTCTAGTGAGTCAGTGCTTTGCATCAGGTGGCCAAAGTATTGGAGCTTCAGCATCAGTCCTTCCAATGAACACCCAGGACTGGTCTCCTTTAGGATGGACTGGTTGGATCTCCTTGCAGTCCAAGGGACTCTCAAGAGTCTTCTCCAACACCACAGTTCAAAAGCATCAATTCTTCGGTGCTCAGCTTTCTTTATAGTCCAACTCTCACATCCATACATGACTACTGGAAAAACCATAGATTTCACTAGACGGGCCTTTGTTGGCAAAATAATATCTTGGCTTTTTAATACACTGTCTAGGTTGGTCATAGCTTTTCTTCCAAGGAGCAAGCATCTTTTAATTTCACGGCTGCAGTCACCGTCCTCAGTGATTTTGAAGCCCAAGAAAAATAAAGTCTGTCACTGTTTCCAATTATTTCCCCATCTATTCGCCATGAAGTGATGAGACTGGATGTCATGATCTTAGTTTTTTGAATGTTGAGTTTTAAGCCAGCTTTTTCACTCTTCTCTTTCACTTTCATCAAGAGGCACTTTAGTTCTTCTTTGTTTTCTGCCATAAGGGTGGTGTCATATGTGTATCTGAGGTTATTGATATTTCTCCTGGCAATCTTGATTCCAGCTTGTGGTTCATCTAGCCCGGCATTTCGCATGATGTACTCTGTATATAAGTTAATTAAGTAGGGTGAATAGTGACAGTAGGCTCAGGAGTGAAAGGCAGTGTTGCTTCTCCCTTGTTTGTTGGGACACTGGCCTGCTTGGAGCCCTGGAAGTCTAAGACCCTACTGATGCCACGCTGTAAGAAAGCTAGGCCATGTGGGAAGGCCTCAAGTGTCAGATCTCAGGTCAGCAATCCTAAAATTCATGTCTTTCCAGGCCGATCACCAGATATGTGTTTGAATGAACTGATACCAGCGTTAGCCATTGAGTCATTCCCAGAGACATTCCTAGCCTTTGAGACTGCACTGAGACCCCAGACCTTGTGGAGACAACACAAGCCGTCCTCACTGTGCCCTTTGTGAATTCCTGGTTCATGGAATCTCTGAACACAGTGAATTGGCTTTTGTTTTATGCCAGTAAGTTTGGGATGGTTTGTTATGTAACAGTAATAATTGGAACAGTTATAAAACTTGAAAGATTATGCATTGTTTCAGTAAGAAACAGATTGCTGTTAAAACTCATCAGAGTGGGAACTACCTGCTGAATAAATGTTTGCTGATTTTTTTTTTCTTTCATTTCAAATGAAGATAGAGTAACAGAATTTTTTCTATTAAGTAATATTTCCCTATGGTATATTTTTCTTTGTGACATTAATTCCCTTGAAAAATTATCTGTTGACTGTCTTGGCTATCAGAAAAGACATATGCATGTTTAAACAATATTACAGGTTTTACTATAGCTTTTTCATAAATGTTACCTGTTTGGCTAATAAAAAATGTCAATCATTAATTACTCTTTTTTAGTCAGGATAGTTACCACTGAAAATTGCATATTTTTTCAAAACTAAGGGCCTAATAAAACCTCATAGGAATAAAGGAATATTTGTACTCCTCTCTCCAAATGAAAATTTAATTATTCTTGATGTTAATATTAATCTTATAATAGTAAGCTTATAATAGTATATTTGATGAAATTATTTTGAATCTATATCTTTCCTATCACTTTTGGAACACAGTGGGTTTTCTAAGTGTATTACCACTACATGAAATAATACTTTGTCAAATGATTACCAAGGAATTTCAGATATATAGTTATCAGGTTTTCTAAAATAATACTAAAATGATTCTAATAGTAATTAATGGCTACTTTATTAGGATCATTACTATGAGAAAGATGATTAGTACTGTGGTAACATTTGGGTTGATTATGCTTTAATTTTTTAAAAAAAGAATGTTTATTTGATATTTATTTTTGGTTGCACCAGTTGCTGCACGTGGTCTTGCTCTAGTTGTGGCGAGCAGGGGCTACCCTTGTGGTGCCCGGGCTTCTCATTGCAGTGGCTTCTCTTGTTGCAGAGCTCAGGCTGTAGGTGTGCGGACTTCAGTATTTGTGGCGCATGGGTTTAGTTGCTCCGTGACATGTAAAATCTTCCCAGATCTGGGATCAAACCTGTATCCCCTGCATTGGCAGGTGGATTCTTAACCACTGGACCACCAGGGAAGTCCTGATTATGCTTTAAAGTTTCTATGTCTATGTGTTTCTAAATATAAATAATTGCATAGATACACATAGAGTGCTTCTGGAAGGACTCATAAGAAAATGTTAACATTGACTTCTTCTAGGAATAAATTGGACCTGTGAAGGTAATTCCCACAAAAATGAAATGAAAAAAAAAAAAAAGTTTTCTATATTGTTCAAACAGTGTTGTGTTCATCTTTCTGTCTTAGTATAGTATTTGGTGGTTGGTAGGTGCTTAGTTTGGGAGAAGGCAATGGCACCCCACTCCAGTACTCTTGCCTGGAAAATCCCATGGATGGAGGAGCCTGGTAGGCTGCAGTCCATGGGGTTGCTAAGAGTCGGATACGACTGAGCGACTTCACTTTCACTTTACACTTTCATGCATTGGAGAAGGAAATGGCAACCCACTCCAGTGTTCTTGCCTGAAGAATCCCATGGATGGAGAAGCCTGGTAGGCTGCAGTCCGTGGGGTCGCACAGAGTTGGACATGACTGAAGCGACTTAGCAGCAGCAGCAGCAGCAGCAGCAGCAGCAGCAGGTGTTTTGTTTATATTGTTGAGTGAATAGAAGTTTGAGGTTATCTTTCTAACCTTTATTCACCAGTACATAATATTCATGATCTGATTAAGATATTGTTGACTGAAAGAGTTAATACTCTTGTTTGCCACATAACTCCTCGTTTTTCTAAGCCCACTATGTATATGTCTGTATCAATCTAGGTCCGATGAGAAAATAAACCACATAATGTTAAAGTTATGTGTATGTATAGATATTCTGAAGGAAAACAAGGTCCGTAGATCATAGAACAGAATTTATTACTTGTAGAACATTTTAGTTCTGGTTATTGTGCATATGTAGTGGAGAGGAATTTTAAGAGCGGAATCCTAAAATTATGACACTGAGATATTGAGTTGCTGGCATATCTTTTATTCAAGGAACACAAAACCTTATCTTTGCTCTTGAGTGAAACAAAGCCTCCCTAGGGAGGCGGATGGCATCTCTAGATTTGTCACCTGAAAAGTAAGCTAAAAGCAGATCTCTTGGAAGAAGGAAAGTTTTTTACAATCCTAGATTGTGTCTAAGGTGGGAGACTTATCTTTATTATAGGTTATCGATTTCCTTTATTCAGAGTGCCCCAACAGTGCAGGAACATCATGAAATCCAGGGAGAACTGTCTTTCAGCTCACAGTAATGTTCCAGGGGACATTTGATATAAAGCTGTTAAACAGTAACTAGAGAGTAACTTTAAAGGTAGACAGCAAACTCCAAATTATTTGGTGCAGGAGCACATCCAAGGAAGGACAGACTTCCTTGGAAGGGTTGAGTGAGTGAGTGGGTGAGTGAAGTCGCTCAGTCATGTCCGACTCTTTGCAACCCTGGGGACTGTAGCCCCCCAGGCAAGAATACTGGAGTGGATTGCCATTTCCTTCTCCTTGGAAGAGTTAGTTCTCATTAAAAATACAGCTTCAGGTTTCCTGATGGCATAGAAGTTCTGTGAATTGCCTAGGCTAGAGACAGTCCATAGTCAGACCCACAGCAACAACTCTTTGGAGAACGTGCAAAACAAGCAAGCTGGAGTTGATGGGTGGCACACAGACAGTTGGGCATGCAGAGGAAATTGAAGTACCCCTGCAGGTAACTGCTGGGACCTGGAGCTGGAGAGGCCTTCTGCAGGAACCCAGGACACTCCTATGTACAATTTGGGCCAGAGTGGCTCTGGGTGGCCAGATCCAAAGGGCTTTTGGCATGCACACTTACAGGGCTAAGGAGAGGGTGTGGGAAGCAGTAACCTGGGATGTAGACTTGAGTTTTGTGGGACTGTTGTACACAGCACTTCTGCCGCAGTTGAGAGCTGGAGATATGTGTAGTGAAGGCAGTGACTTGCAGACACTTGATACTGAACAAAATTATGCAGACTGGGCAGGAAGGACATACCTCTTCAGTGCTATCCATTGTCATCTGCAAAGCCTGTATCCTACCATCTGGCAAAGAAAAAGCATTTAAAAGGCCCAGATTCATTCCTTACAGATCAGGCAATAAGGGTGAATTTAAAGCTGAGAGACAAATAAGTTGAAGACTAACCTAATGTCTCTTCATCCTATTGCTTGAATAGGATTCCTTTTAAATTCATGGTACATTGTAGCTTTAGATACAGATAAGAGACAGCTTTAGATACAGATATCATACTATCTGTTTTGTGTATTTTTATCTAAATTTTCTTTTGCTTTACCTTGACCCTCAAGTTTCTTTTTGCTTTCTGTAGCAGTATCTTGGGAAGACATTCCTTTGTGGGTTCATAATTTATAGTTCAGACAATATCATCTTTATTAGGTTTTTAAAAAATTCTTAATCTATTCCTTGTGCTTAGTTGTTCAGTCGTGTCCAACTCTTTGCGACCCTATGGACTGTAACCCCCCAGGGGATCTTCCCAACCCAGGGATCAAACCCAGGTCCCCCGCATTGCAGGTGGATTTTTTACTGTCTGAGCCACCAGGGAAGCCCAATATATTCCTTAACATATGCCTTATATTGAATTCATCTGTCACACTTAAAACTCCTTGTTTATATATCTTTTTTCTCTGGTTGACATTTTATTACCCAGAAAAGTTATTGCCTAAGAGTTTATAAATTTCAGTGTATATTATCTCTTCCTTGTATTTATTCAGTTATGAAATAAGACTGTTTGCTTTGTGCCACTCTTAATGAAGTACTTCTTTATTCTCTAGCTAAAGAAAGTTCCATTTATGTAGGTCTTTTATGTCAATCTTTAATCTAGTTCTCTATTATTACAAAGCATTTAAAGCAGGGTATTCTTTCTCTTTCATAATTGATTAGTCATAGCTTTAAGTATGTTCTAGTGAAGCTATTGTGCAAGACTGTTTGAAAGTGTAAGTAGATAGCCCCCAAACACTTTGGTTTATTGTAGGATTTCCTCTTATTGAAATTATATTATCTGTCTCTTGTTTGGTCTTCCTCCCCTACCCTTGTCAGGCATGTCCTACCATCCAGGGCAGAGCTTGGAGGCGGGTTGTCTTTTACTCTTGAATCTAAATGCAGGAGCGGAAGCATTATCGGCAGACACTTGAGTAGTGTCCTGGAGGGGTAAAGGTCACAGCTAAGATATTAAGACCAAGATCAATGTACTATTCTAAGGGACTACATAGAGTATGAAAGCCTGAAGATAAACAGGGCCTGAGAAACAGGGAAATAGAGGATAATAAAGTAAACTGATAAAACATTATTCCAAAGAATCCTGGCGATAGAATGCTGATATTGTGAGGACTTGGTTTGCAGGCACACCCCAGGTTTAGAGAACTGGAACAGGGCAAATACATTTCAAGTAGTTACTTTTTATGTTTAGAGAGTTTCTCTTTTGTTATGGACTCAATTAGCTTACAGAAGTGAAGTTTAAAGGTACATAGTTTCCACTCTCCAGCTTCTCCTGGAACTCTTGTGTGTAGAGATCATTCCCATAGTTGTACGTAGAAGCAGTTTGTAACGACAGATGAGGCAGTTTCACCAGTATTGTTTTAGTATAATTCTTCATTTCAGTTCAGTTCAGTCGCTCAGTCGTGTCCGACTCTGTGACCCCATGAATTGCAGCACGCCAGACCTCACTGTCTATCACCAACTCTCGGACTTCACCCAGACTCACGTCCATCGAGTCAGTGATACCATCCAGCCATCTCATCCTCTGTCATCCCCTTCTTCTCCTGCCCCCAATTCCTCCCAGCATCAGAGTCTTTTCCAATGAGTCAACTCTTCACATGAGATGGCCAAAGTACTGGAGTTTCAGCTTTAGCATCATTCCTTCCAAAGAAATCTCAGGGCTGATCTCCTTCAGAATGGACTGGTTGGATCTCCTTGCAGTCCAAGGGACTCTCAAGAGTCTTCTCCAACACCACAGTTCAAAAGCATCAATTCTTCGGCACTCAGCCTTCTTCACAGTCCAACTCTCACATCCATACATGACCACTGGAAATACCATAGCCTTGAAAAGACGGACCTCTGTTGGCAAAGTAACGTCTCTGCTTTTGAATATGCTATCTAGGTTGGTCATAACTTTCCTTCCAAGGAGTAAGCATCTTTTAATATCATGGCTGCAGTCACCATCTGCAGTGATTATGGAGCCCAAAAAAATAAAAGTCTGACATTGTTTCCCCATCTATTTCCCATGAAGTGATGGGTATCTTTAAAATTCTTTGACACATGATTCGTAGATTTATCCACATTGATTTTCTAAGTTGGTTTACTATATCCTGGGTGTTGATGACTATTTAGCATGGTAGTATTTTAAATCTTTCTGTTAGGGGATTGTTGAGGAGAGGAAATTACCCTGGTGTTTTTCTTGGTCATTTTGGGTCAAAGAATTAATTAATCCTGAATCTCAACATAAGTCATTCTCTAAATAAAAAAGAAAAGCTAATATCATTATCTGCTAAAGTTATATTTGACAACTATAAACCAGTGAGATGATTCTTGAACTCTCAGTGAAAAGGTCTTTTGGCATTGTGGGAAATAGAATTTTACAAACTGTACCACTGTACCTTGCTCTTATGCATTATGGTTTAATATTGTAGTTGTGAAGGTTATCAATCAGATTCTTAACCCTCTAATCAAACACGACATGTTACTAAGACTGCAGTGTTACAGGTTCAAACTAAAAAAGGTTTTAACTCTGTTTAAGAATACATGACAAGTGAGTGGCTCAAAAAGTTTATCTAATTTCTGAAATAGAGAAGAAAACTTACAGTGAAACGTAGTCAATTTTTTTGGTGTAACATCTTAATAAAAATGTTTCTTAGTCATGGCAGTTTATACCATTAATCTGTAATAAAAAATGCAAGTGCAAGTAACTCAGTAAAATAGGTTTTCAAAATTTAAGTTTCTACTATAGGAGAGTTGTGTGAGGAGAGTCGTGTGAGTATCCTTAAAGAATCTGTTGTATAAGAATTTCCATCAAGTAGTAGAAATAGTAGAAATAAACTAAAAGGGTTCTATGAACCTAGGACTATAAAACTAGCAAAGTGAAAAATACAGAAGAAATAGAACAGTATAATACTGTACAAAAATGATTTCTTAGATTTATGAACTTAATTTAAATTTTGAAATTTATCTACTTAGCATGTAGTTCAAACTGTTGACATATAGAAGAGATTAATCAAATTCATCTAAGATCTTACATTTTTATTAACTCTGAAGTTAGTAATTTCAAATGAGGAAGGAAGTAATGTGAGATGTGCTGTTATAATCATCTTGTGGAATGAAGGAGGCATATCCAGCAGATGGATGTGTGGGTAACTGGCAAATGGACACAGAGTTACCATGTCATTGCAGTCTGGAGAAGCATTTTGGGAGAGAACCCATGTGTATAAAGAGGTATGATTACATGTTAAAGTGATTAATGAATTAAGGTAGAAATTAGGAGTTCTTTCATTAAGTGGAACAGTTTCTAGCCTTCATTTGTTTCATTCTAAATATTACAAATATTTCTATTTCTCCCAAGTATTGCCTGAATTGCTATTGAAAGTAAATACTGCAACACATACACTTTGAACTGTTACATTTTTACTCAAGTATCTCTTTTTCAAATCAAGTTTAGTATTCACTAAATAGGTAGATTCCTGTCAGACCAATTCTATGGAACTTAGTCTTGGAAACTAAAGAAAATGGCCTATTTACATTAGCTTTATATTCACTTTAATTTTTAAATTCTTTATTCTGTGACCAAACAATAATTATGAAGATAATAATAAATGATTAAATTTTAAATCTTTTCCTATATTCTCAGATGTTCCCCCTGCCAGTTGATGTTTTGACCCCCCAGGATTCTGTAGTATTAACAGTAGTGACTGAGTCATGAACTTTTTTACTAAGCCTTTTTTAACTTGCCAAGAAATAAGTCCCTGTCTTGTTAGGTATGTATGTTTATGTGAGTGTATCTCACTTTCAGAGAGTCAAGGAGGATGCAGTGGTTTTAAGAGCAGGACAGAAAGTTTTCTATATTGCATTTTAACGTAAAGAAATTAACTTAGTTGGCCATGAGTTAGTCGAGTTTACAACTATTTTCTCCTTTGATCTTGTTTTAGAAATGGGTCTAAACATTAGAAAAGAAGCAATAACATGATTTGTTTTTACTAATCATGTAAAAGTATATATAGAAAACTCAGGAAACTAAAAAGTGCTGTTTTTTAATAAGAGAATTTAGTTGATTATGTTCTTGCCCTAGGCATAAATACCTACATGTGATATTGGGAAAAATTATTGAGTTCTCACAAATAACATAATTTTTAAATATGTTCAAATAGACTGAATAAATTACAAAATCTACATAAAAGTGGAACATTTTACTGAGACACCAAAAACAAGATCAGAATAAAATCAAATACATATATTTAAGAGAAGACTTCATAGTGTTAAGAATGCAAATTATCCCAGTTAAGATATGAATTTAATATAATTCCAGTTATAATCCCAGGAGGGTTTTTATTCATTCATCACTTTGGAATGATGAGATGAAATGATCTTAAAGCTCTTACAGAAGGAAAAAATTTGAGAGACTAGTCAATAGGCAAACTAGCTGAGAAAGAACATAGTGGTAGTACTAGCTTAACCAGATAATCAGAATATTAGATAGAGCCAGTGTGATTGATTACATAGATATGATGTTGGTATAAGAATAGACAAAGGTCACTGAAAAGAAGAGAGACTTCAGAAAATACATTTCTGTATAAAGAGACAAAGATGGTAGTTTAATTCCACGGGAAAAGGATGGAGTATTAAAACTACTCCTGATACAATAATGTGCCATATGTAAAAGTGAATTCCTGTGAAAGCCTTAAACGAAAGCTAAAAGAATCATAATAATGTAAGAAAATCGAGGCATTTGCTGGAAGCCCAAGAGTTTCTTAACCATGGCTGGAAATCCAGATGCTATAAAAGGAAATTAGGAAAAAATACATAAACAATTTTAGTGGAATAGTAATAGGTTTGGAGAAACAAAGTTAAATGGATTACAGACAAAAGGTTAATGTTTGTACTGTACAATAACAGCAACACTGGCAAACCTATTTGAACACTAGGAGACGGATGTGAATAAGCATTTTCACTTCAGTTCAGTCGCTCAGTCGTGTCCGACTCTTTGTGACCCCATGAACTGCAGCACACCAGGCCTCCCTGTCCATCACCAACTCCCGGAGTTTACACAAACCCATGTCTGTTTAGTCAGTGATGCCATCCAACCATCTTATCCTCTGTTGTCCCCTTCTTCTCCTGCCCTCATCTTTCCCAGCATCAGAGTCTTTTCCAATGAGTCAGCTCTTCGCATCAGGTGGTCAAAGTATTGGAGTTTCAGCTTCAACATCAGTCCTTCCAATGAACACCCAGGACTGGATCTTGCAGTCCAAGGGACTCTCAAGAGTGTTCTCTTAACAACACAGTTCAAAGCGTCAATTCTTTGGTGCTCAGCTTTCTTTATAGTCCAAATCTCACATCCATACATGACCACTGGAAAAACCATAGCCTTGACTAGATGGACCTTTGTTGCCAAAATAATGTCCCTGCTTTTTAATATGCTATCTAGGTTGGTCATAACTTTCCTTCCAAGAAGTAACTGTCTTATAATTTCATGGCTGCAGTCATCATCTGCAGTGATTTTGGAGCCCAGAAAAATAAACTCAGCCACTGTTTCCACTGTTTCTCCATCTATTTGCGTGATGGGACCGGATGCCATGATCTTAGTTTTCTGAATGTTGAGCTTTAAGCCAACTTTTTCACTCTGCTCTTTCACTTTCATCAAGAGGCTCTTTAGTTCCTCTTCACTTTCTGTCATAAGGGTGGTGATATCTGCATATCTGAGGTTATTGATATTTCTCCTGGCAATCTTGATTCCAGCTTGTGCTTCTTCCAGCCCAGCATTTCTCATGATGTACTCTGCATAGAAGTTAAAGAAGAGGGTGACAATATACAGCCTTGACGTACTCCTTTTCCTATTTAGAACCAGTCTGTTGTTCCATGTCCAGTTCTAACTGTTGATTCCTGACCTGCATATAGGTTTCTCAAGAGGCAGGTCAGGTGGTCTGGTATTCCCATCTCTTGAAGAATTTTCCACAGTTTATTGTGATCCACACAGTCAAAGGCTTTGGCATAGTCAATAAAGCAGAAATAGATGTTTTTCTGGAACTCTCTTGGTTTTTTGATGATCCATCGGATGTTGGTAATTTGATCTCTGGTTCCTCTGCCTTTTCTAAAACCAGCTTGAACATCTGGAAGTTCCCAGTCCACGTATTGCTGAAGCCTGGCTTGGAGAATTTTAAGCATCACTTTACTAGCGTGTGAGATGGGTGCAGTTGTTCGGTGGTTTGAGCATTCTTTGGCATTGCCATTCTTTGGCATTGCCTTTCTTTGGGATTGGAATGAAAACTGACCTTTTCCAGTCCTGTGGCCACTGCTGAGTTTTCCAAATTTGCTGGCATATTGAATGCAGCACTTTCACAGCATCATCTTTCAGGATTTGAAATAACTCATTGGAATTCCATCACCTCCACTAGCTTTGTTCGTAGTAATGCTTCCTAAGGCCCACTTGATTTCACATCCCAGGATGTCCGGCTCTAGGTGAGTGATCACAGCATCAATAAGCATTTTACAGGAAAGCAATTTGGTGGCCAACAAACATGAAAAGATGCTGACATTTACAGTGGTTGAAGTAAAGTGAAAGTTGCTCAGTTGTGTCAGACTCTTTGTGAACCCATGGACTATACAGTCCATGGAATTCTCCAGGCCAGAATACTGGAGTGGGTGGCCATTCTCTTCTCCAGGGGATCTTCCCAACCCAGGGATCGAACCCAGGTCTCCTGCTTTGCAGGTGTATTCCTTACCAGCTGAGCCACAAAGGAAGCCCAAGAATATGCAGTGGGTAGCCTATCCTGTCTCCAGGGGATCTTCTCGACCTAGGAATCGAACCAGGGTCTCCTGCATTGCAGGAGAATTCTTTACCAACTGAGCTATCAGGGAAGCCCTTATAGTGGTTAAATTAACACAAATTAAAATAACAACTACGTATTACTCTAAAGCCATCAGACCATCAAGAAATAGATACCAGTATTTATTATTAGCCAGATTACTGGAAAAAGAATACTATCAACACATAGCTGTAAGAAAAGTGAGATCTTTCATCCTTTTTGGACAGCTGTTTGCAGCATTTAGATTCTTTACTGTCTCAGCTACCAGGGCAGCCCCATTTTAAATTAAAATATCAGCAATTCCAACCTGAGAGGCTATCCTATAAAACCAAAAGTACTCTGTACATGTCCAGCGATGCTTATTTGCATTAGTGGTACCAGTGACCGAAATGAAACACAGCAGAAGAAAGTGAAATGTATACAGGAATGATTGACTAAATTGTGCTCTATATCTGTACTAAGTTATTTAGAAACATGAGTTAGAACTGTCCAGATTGGCTTAGAGTAATTTATGAGTTATTGAGTGAGAAAAACAAGATGCAAAAAAGTGTGTGTAGTATAATCCCATTTCAGTGAACAAAGCTTCCCAAATTTACTGTATATATTTATACATGATTCTGTAAAGGTTGTTAAAAAAAAAAAAAAGTGAAAGCTTAAAAAACTTAGGTTACTGACATGTAAATAGAGAAGTTGATATGGGGGCAAGGAAGACCAGGCAAAAAAGAGACGATATTATCACATTTATGCATTTTAATTAAGCTTTCTGTGCGTGTATAAAACATTAAATAACATTGAAAAAGCAAATTGAAAATAGTTCATTTGATGGGTCACATCTGGTGGGTGCCGTTAAATTCTGTGCAGCCATTGTTCACTGAATGCTTACTGTCTGAGAGACAGCATGGTGGGTGTAATGAGTAGTACAACTTTGACAGTTATTAATTATTACATCAACAGTCATCAACAGTGGTTGATTGTTTAATGTGTGCTGGGGCCTATTGTAAGAGCATTATGCATAACTTCACTTAATCCTCACAACACTCTGGTGAGTGTTGTTGTTATTATATTATACTATATATTATTATTATAATAATAACACTCATCACAGTGTTGCAAGGATTGCATAATGCTCTTACAATAAGCCCTAGTACACATTATATTATTGTTATTATCCCTGGAGGAGGGCGTGGCAACCCACTCCGGTATTCTTGCCTGAAGAAACCCCATGGACAGAGGAGGCTGGCAGGCTACAGTCCGTGGGGTCGCAAAGATTGTCATACACGACTGAGTGACTAAGCACAGCACATTATTATTATGTGTTACTTATTATTGTCATCTACATTTTATATATGAGAAAACAAAATAAGCTTGTGTAATTGGTACAATTTAAGTGGTAGAACTAAGATTTGAACCCAGATGAACTGACTCCAGAGGCTACTGATCATTAAAATATGCTGCCATCTTTGTCCATGAGCTGCTTGTTACAGTGAAACAATGGCAGTATAGAAAACAGTGACCTCAGTGCCATCATTGAGGTTATGAACAAAATATGGGAGCCTAGAAAAGGAAGGGCTTGATCTGATTGCAAGAATATAGAATATCTCACAGCAGAATTGAATATTAGTTGACTCTGCGGAGTAAGTATAAGTAGTCATTCTGCAGATGGAGAATGCACAGAACGGTGGGGAGAATTTAATAAGCACAGTTATAAAAATGGGTGTATGCCTGCAGAAAAGCCGGTAATGTAGTGGGACTGACATATATAATGTTGTGTGAGAAAGAAATAAGAGATAAGGGCATAATATTAGCTGAGGCTCTTGGCTTTGATGTAAGGTATTCTGAACTTTAGGTAATTATTAATGGCTGAATACTTTTGAAAGAATAGTGATATGCTTTGAGAAGATCATATTTCTGAGGTCTTTAGCCAGGTGAATAGAAATTGAGAAGCTTGACCCAGGTTTCATAAGACTCAGAAACAATCTCAACATACTCATTTTAGTGTTAATAAGAAAGTTACAGAATCTAAGATGTATTTGTAAAGGAGGAGCGATAATAACCAGAGGGAACTTAAGTCCTCTGTTAGTTTTTGAGTTTTCAACTAGCAGAAATGGATTAAAAGAAATAAGGAAGCAAATATACTTTAAAGGTTTTTTATTTCCTCACACATAGTATAATTTAATGGAAGACACAAAACACTAATTTGTTAAAAGGTTCTGGGTTTTAGACTTGGCTCAGGACTTAATCTATAAAGATACATTAAGCAAAATAACAAGAAACTGAGTTACAATTTACAAAAGCTGAAAATACTATGAATTTTAATACATTACTTTCCATTGTCACACTAGTAAAAAACAATGATTTCTTCCTACTTTACTAGAAAAACTTATAAAATACTTTAATTTTGTCAGATAGTAAACGCTTTAGATAAGTGAAATAAAATATTCAAGAGACATTGTTACTACTTCCAGCTCCCTAAGCCACTTGCTGGATCATCAAAAAAGCAAGAGAGTTCCAGAAAAACATCTATTTCTGCTTTATTGATTATGCCAAAGCCTTTGACTGTGTGGATCACAATAAATTGTGGAAAATTCTGAAAGAGATGGCAATACCAGACCACCTGACCTGCCTCTTGAGAAACCTGTATGCAAGTCAGGAAGCAACGGTTAGAACTGGACATGGAACAACAGACTGGTTCCAAATAGGAAAAGAAGTACGTCAAGGCTGTGTATTGTCACCCTGCTTCTTTAACTTCTATGCAGAGTACATCATGAGAAACGCTGGGCTGGAAGAAGCACAAGCTGGAATCAAGATTGCCAGGAGAAATATCAATAACCTCAGATATGCAGATGACACCACCCTTATGGCAGAAAATGAAGAGGAACTAAAAAGCCTCTTGATGAAAGTGAAAGAGGAGAGTAAAAAAGTTGTTTTAAAGCTCAACATTCAGAAAACTAAGATCATGGCATCTGGTCCCATCACTTCATGGGAAATAATTGGGCAACAGTGGAAACAGTGTCAGACTTTATTTTTGGGGCTCCAAAATCACTGCAGATGGTGATTGCAGCCATGAAATTAAAAGACACTTACTCCTTGGAAGAAAAGTTATGACCAACCTAGATAGCATATTTAAAAGCAGAGACATTACTTTGCCAACAAAGGTCCGTCTAGTCAAGACTATGGTTTTTTCAGTGGTCATGTATGGATGTGAGAGTTGGACTGTGAAGAAAGCTGAGTGCTGAAGAATTGATGTTTTTGAACTGTGGTGTTGGAGAAGACTCTCGAGAGTCCCTTGGACTGCAAGGAGATCCAACCAGTCCATTCTAAAGGAGATCAGTCCTGGTGTTCATTGGAAGGACTGATGCTGAAGCTGAAACTCCAATACTTTGGCCACGTTATGCGAAGAGTTGACTCATTGGAAAAGACCCTGATGCTGGGAGGGATTGAGGGCAGGAGGAGAAGGGGACGACAGAGTATGAGATGGCTGGATGGCATCACCGACTCGATGGACGTGAGTTTGAGTGAACTCCAGGAGTTGGTGATGGACAGGGAGGCCTGGCATGCTGTGATTCATCGGGTCGCAAAGAGTCGGACATGACTGAGTGACTGAACTGAACTGAACTGAAGCCACTTACCCTAGACTGACTTAATGCCATTCATTTTGAAATGAATATGAAATTCTTCCAGGCATGCATTAGCTATATTCTGGGTGCTTCAGAAGCTTGTTTGTACAAAAAAAAAATTTTTTTTTGGTGTAATAATGATATGGTAAAGCCTTGCTACTTCCTACGTACATGAAGATTATATTCTCTTCAGTCTCAAGAATTACTTAATCTCTCTCATAAGAGTGTTGCTATTACTGTATGTTTAGAAAATAGACTGTACATTTAGAAAATATTGAGAGGCATTTGAATTTGGAGCATAAACAAATAGATCTTGAACTTTCACAAACCCGGTTAGCAGCATTCGTCATCAATAGTGATAGTGTTGTCCAGAGAGATAAATACCTATCTCTCAGTCTGTCCATCCATCCACTGCTATATAGTAAGATGATAGAATTAACATTTAAAAATATACGCTATATTTTTATTTACATCCAGTGACCTTGAAGCTAAAGGTATTACTTCTAGATAACCTCTGTAGAGAAGATAAACTCTTAAAATTATGCTACCCTGAATAGCACAAGGAATTTCATGATTTACATTTGGAATCTAAAAAAGTGATACTGTCAGTTTGGTTTATTTCTCTCACTCAGTTCTTGTCTGCTCGTAACAAAGATTTAGAATGACTGGAGAACTTGTAGCTCAAACAGACAGGGTTTTATTAAGCAGGCAGTATTCTTAATGACAGACTAGTTACAGCTCAAGCAGGCAGCAGACTCCTGAGACAGAGGAGCAGGCAGACCCCTACAGAAGCACACGGGACCTTCTTGGCTTCTCTTTTTGTACTTTCTGTTTCCTCCGCCTGGAGTAGGATTGGTTATGCTCACTGCAAAATAGGGGATGGTACCAGTGTTTGCCTGATTGGTTATGCCCAGCAGCAATCAGGGAAGGGGTTGTGTTTTCTTGCCTGCGGTTCTCACTCTCGTCTTCCACTTCCCCTTTCAGGGTTTTTGGTTTTTTTTTACCCTCTGCATGATTCTATATCTGACATTGCCAAGGAACTTATTTACAAGACAAATAGACTCAAACAAGCAGAAAAGGTTGCATATACTAAAGGGGAAAGAGGAGGAAGAATAAATCAGGGATTTGGGACTACCAGATGCACACTACTATATATGAAATATTAAAACTTACTGTATAGCACAGGGAACTGTATTCAGTATCTTGTAATAACCTATAATGGAAAAGAATCTGAAAAACAGTGTGTATATGTATACATACACACACTTTTTCATATATATATACACATATCTCCCAATCACTTTATTGTACATCTGAAACATTGTAAATCAACTATACGTCAATTAAAAAAAAACAAGTTTTGGATTAATGTGATTCAGAAAGAAAAAATGAACATAATACTAAAAGCTGAATAATTCTGGGTCCTAAAATAATTCCCTTTTGGATCTATTTTGTGACTAAATATTAATATCCTTGCATATGAAATAGTGCTTTCAGCATTCAGGTATTTAATTAGGGAATAATACTTGGAAAATACAAATTTGTTAAAAATGAACGGTATGTCTTCTCTACCGTCAACTGTTCTGACGATCAACCCCACTCTTCAGGTTGACTATAAAGCAAATGTTGCACAGTGCTTTACTTTATATTATTATATTAGAAATAAACAGTGGTTGTTTTTCTCTTTTAAGAAAAAAGAATTTCAGGACTTCCTATCCTAATATGACACTGTCTCATTTTGAGACAAGCTATTTTACACAGTATATTCTTTGATAGGGATTATCTTAAGCACTTCTGTAGTCCAGTTATTTAAAAATAGCCCCACCTTTCTCATCTTTTTTTTTTTTTAATAGATATTAAGAAAAGAGAAACTGATAGCTGTAAAATTTTAGGTCTTACTAAAACACTTCCATTGCAGTAAATTGACTTTCTATCTAATAGATGAGAAATTGGAGCATAAAGAGCCTTTGGTGCCTAATGGTATATATGATTAGAAAAGACTGGACAAGGTTGTTTTAAAAGTTCTAGCAGGAAGCATAGCTGTGTTCATGTCTTTATGTCTTAATATCCTTAACAAGGGCTTCTAAGAGGAAACACCTGAAATGAGAGCTAGCTTGCTGATCATGGTTAACAAAAGTTACAGTCATATTTTATCCAAATATAACAAGGCCTAAAAAGTGGCAGTTTTTTACATTGATAGGTAGATAGCTGGATAGATAAAGGAAGTTATCTGTTGAGCTGGGTAAAGGAAGGAAGGACAGAAAGAGAGCCAGCATAACATTTTATGTATTTATTTTTTTAATAATTTTTTTGAAGTATAG
The DNA here is from genome assembly GCF_003369695.1 of Bos indicus x Bos taurus. NCBI lineage: Eukaryota > Metazoa > Chordata > Mammalia > Artiodactyla > Bovidae > Bos > Bos indicus x Bos taurus. Next base: position 26,470,066 of record NC_040081.1, on the reverse strand, counting down.
TTGATTTGCTGTATTGTGTTAGTTTCAGGTGTACAGAAAAGTGATTAAGCTATACATATATGCATATATCTATATTCTTTTTCTATTTTTTTCCATTATAGTTTGTTACAAGATATTGCATATAGTTTCTTATGCTATGCAGTTAATCCTTGTTGTTTATATGTAGTAGTGTGGGTCTGTTAATTTCATACTCCCAGTTTATACCTCCCTGCCACTTTGGTAACCGTGTTTGTTTTCCATGTCTGTGAGTCTGTTTCTCTTCTGTAAATAAGTTCATTTGTACTAATTTTTAGATTCCCCATATAAGTGATGACATATAATATTTGTCTTCCTCTAGATTCCATGTATAAGTGATAACATGTAATATTTGTCTTTGTCTGATTTCACTTAGTATGATAATCTCTAGGTCCATCCATTGTTGCAAATGGCAGAACATTATTCTTTTAATGGCTGATTAATATTCCATTGTGGGCTTCCCTGATAGCTCAGTGGTAAAGAATCCACCTGCCAGTGCAAGAGACGCAGATTCGATCCTTGGGTTGGGAAGATCCCCTGGAGGAGGAAATGGCAGCCCACTCCAGTATTCTTGCCTGGGAAATCCCATGGACCGAGGAGCCTGAGGGGCTACCGTCCATGGGGTTGCAAGAGTGGAACATGACTTAGTGACTGTATATATGTATATTTTTTCCCATTCTTTTATATATGTGTGTATATATATATAGTTATATAGATATGTATCCATACTTTTTTAGATTCTGTTCCTGTATAGGTCATTATCACATGATCCAGGAATCCTACTCCTATATCTGGAAAAAATGAAGGCTCTAATTAAAAAACATACATGCCAGTCCAGGTTCAATGCATGATGCTGGATGCTTGGGGCTGGTGCACTGGGACGACCCAGAGGGATGGTGTGGGGAGGGAGGAGGGAGGAGGGTTCAGGATGGGGAACACATGTATACTAATTAAATAATTTTCTATTAAAGAAAAAATAAAATAAAATAAAAAAAATACATATGCTAAGTGGGATTGCTGAATCATGTGGTAACCATTGTATTTTGATTTGCACTTCTCTAATAATCAGCATTGTTTAGCATCTTTTCATGTATCTGTTATGTCTGTTGGCTATCTGTATGTCTTTGGAGACATGTCTAAGTCTCCTGCCCATCTTTTGATTTTGAATTATTTGGGTATTTTTGTTACTGATCAGCATCCCTTTCTAATTCTCTGGTGAACATGTCTGTTATCCAGAGAGAGGAGAGGACTCTGGGCAAAACCAAGGTCATACTAACATTAACGGGCAGGTAGAGAAGAAGAAGACCAAGAACAAATGTTCAGAGACACTGGTGTTTTGAAGTAAGTGGAGGAGAAAGAGTCTTGTTGCAAGGATATTAAATAAGAGAGTCAAGAAAAGTCCATTGGATTTGTCAAGATATCATTTAAGACTTTTGCCAGACTAATTTTAGTTTTAGAGTACTTCATTAGATTGTGGTTTTAAGAGTGATTGAGTGGTTAAGAAGTAGGAGACACAGAATTAATGACCAAAGTCAGTTTTCCTTTAACTCTTTGAAGATGTCATATTTTCTTTCATAAGATAAGCTAGACCATATGCTGTCATATAAGAAATTATTCTTTTAAGAAAAAAAATTCATTTTAGTTGTTAATACTGCTTAATACTAGAACTTTTCATGCAAATTAGCCTGCTCTACTTATTGCCCCTGCCCTCCCCAACAGCCAGGAGCTTAGAAATTTTCTATTAGAACATGCCCTCCCCACCAGCCAGAAGCTTAGAAGTTTTCAGTTTTCAGTGCCTTAAATCTGGTGGTGGTTTAGTCACTAAATCATGTCCAACTCTTTGTGACCCCATGAACTGTAGCCCACCAGGCTTCTCTGTCCGTGGGATTCTCCAGGCAAGAATAATGGAGTGGGTTGCCATTTTCTTCTCCAGGGGATCTTCCTGACCTAGGGATCAAAACAGGGTCCTCTGCATTGAGGGCAGATTCTTTACTGACTGAGCCACCATGGAAGCCTGTCTTAAATCATTAGTAAATGTAAAATACAGAAATATGGATGTATGCACAAAAAATTCAGATGGTAAGGATTCACTACTGAGATGTACTGTCATAGTTTGAGGGAGTCCAAAAATAATACCCTCTGTTGGCAGCCCACACCAGTATTCTTCCCTAGAGTATCCCATGGACTTAGGAGTCTGGCGGGCTATGGTCCATGGGGTTGCAAAGAGTTGGACATGACTGAAGCAACTTAGCATAGCATCCCTGCCCAAGTTCAGAATCATTGGTGATATAAGCAGATGAATTCTCTGGTGGAATTCAAAATAACTGCTTTAAAATTGATAAAGTCTAGAGTGAAGGACAGGGCTTATTTGCGTAGTCACAAAGTAACAGCTAATACTTCAGGGCTGACTTAGATATGTTTACTAATAAGCTTGTTACTGGTGCGCTGGACAGCCAAAGAGAGGGAGAAACAGAATTCTTGCTCCTTCTGCTAAAAGATCAGGAGCCCAAAAGGGGCTGAGCTATGCATACCTAGTTCTTCTCTTTCATCTTATTAGTGAAATAAATCATTCCTCTCCTGGATAATGGAGGTGGCAGATGCCGAGTGAGGAGGCAGAAGTGTCACTGTAATAGAAATTCCTAGTAAGGAAGCTTGAGACCAGTGGAAAAGGGGTTACTGCCTCATTTTATTTTCCAGTATGCTCTTTTAATGAGGTATAATTCACGCAAACTAAAATGCACAGATTTTAAGTGTACAGTTTGAGCTGTGACAAATGTACATACTTACGTAATCACTATTCTCATCAAGATATCAACGTTCTAACACTTTTTAAATGGACTCAAGGCAAGAGTTTTTTTAAGTAGTAGCCTCTTAATTCATTTAAAATGCTTAAGTTCAGTTCAGTCGCTCAGTCGTGTCCGACTCTTTGCGACCCCATGAATCGCAGCACGCCAGGCCTCCCCGTCTATCACCAACTCCCGGAGTTTACCCAAACTCCTGTCCATCGAGTTGGTGGTGCCATCCAGCCATCTCATCCTCTGTCATCCCCTTCTCCTCCTGCCCCCAATCCCTCCCAGCATCAGGGTCTTTTCCAGTGAGTCAGCTCTTCGCATCACGTGGCCAAAGTATTGGAGTTTCAGCTTTAGCATCAGTCCTTCCAATGAACACCCAGGGCTGATCTCCTTCAGAATGGACTGGTTGGATCTCCTTGCTGTCCAAGGGACTCTCAGGAGTCTTCTCCAACACCACAGTTCAAAAGCATCAATTCTTCGGCGCTCAGCTTTCTTCACAGTCCAACTCTCACATCCATACATGACCACTGGAAAAACCATAGCCTTGACCAGACGGACCTTTAAATGCTTAAAAGATACATTAAATTTGTAATAATTCTGTTGACAGCTTTGACTGTCTCTGGATGAAGAATTTAGTGAACTTTTCCTCAAGAAATCTCACATCATTACATATATAATTATTTCTATGGAGAGACTGAATGGTTTTTTTAATTGAGTAGAAATCTTTTTAAAAATGTATGTAGTTTTTAGTTATATATTTTATATCCTTAAGTACTTAAATTGGCTTCATTAATATCTGTCTATATTAAAATATAACATCCTGATTTATATTTCTGATAATATGGAATGCATATTTAAGAGGTAACATTTATTGAATACCTTCCCTTCCCCGTTGGTATACTTTGGCTCATAAGTGGGTGTTACAGAGGACGGCAGCTAGACAGCTTTCTACAAGTAAGGAATGCGTTCCTTTATGCACTGAGTAAATTTAACAAATACTGACTGGCTGCCTTTTTGTGCTGAGAAATAGGTATAATGCAATGACTCTAATTGACAAGGTGCCCCATACAATATAGTAGGGGAGCAGCTGTGAAGGCTGGATGCAGTGATGGAAAATGACCCTGGAGGGTTGAGGAAGAGAAGATTTAGATGAGCACGGATGGTCTCTGGGGTGGTGACAGTTAGGCTGAGACTTAATGAGAAGGGGATGTCATGCAGGGAGCATTGGGGATGGAATCAAGGAAAAGAAAGAAGTAAAACAGGTCCAGATGTCTATACACATAGTACTAAATAAGTCTTAACTACTTTTATTACTTGTTGACTAATAGTTTTGATGGATTATTATAATTTGACTAACAGGGTATCTTGTTTTTTTCCTCAGTTTTGTGGTAACTATTTGTTACTTTTAGTAATATCAACTTAGATATTGTATCTTATTCATACTTTATTTCAGAAAAATGAACCTAATAGCTACATACTAAGATTGAACAAGTATATCTGAGATATGATTCCCTATGAGTTTTTAGTTAACAGAAGACATACATATGGACATAGTTTTCTTTTCCTTTAGGGAAAAAAATCAATTTCTTAAGCTATTTGAGCTCTCTTAAGAAAATAAGTAGTAACAGTGGTTGTGAATTGATACGCTGAAATTTTTAATAAAGTTTATTTGGGATGATTAGGTTAGCCACAAGTTGTATGAGGCATCACTGGAACATGTTTGTATTATATAACATACATTTTTAAGTTTACTTTTTCCTGTGTTAGCATGGAAAATAAATGACCACTTATTTAATAATTGTTGTTCTTTAGTCAGTTAGTAATGTCCGACTGTTTGTGACCCCATGGACTGCAGCATGCCAGGCTTCCCTGTCTTCCCTGAGTTTGCTCAGAGTCATGTCCATTGAGCTGATGATGCCATCTAACTATCTCATCCTCTGCTGCCTCCTTCTCCTCCTGCCCTCAATCTTTTCTAGCATCAGGGTCTTTTCCAATGAGACTGCTGTTCACATCTGATGACCAAAGTATTGGAGCTTCAGTGTCAGCATCAGTCCTTCCAATCAGTATTCAAGGTTGATTTCTTTTAGCATTGACTGGTTTGATTTCCTTGTACACCAAAGGACTCTCAAGAGCACAGTTTGAAAGTATCAATTCTTAGGAACTCAGCCTTCATGTTCCAACTCTCACATCCTTACATGACTACTGGAAAAACCATAGCTTTTACTATATGGACCTTGGTTGGTAAGGCGATAGCTCTGCTTTTAATATGCTGTCTAGGTTTGTTATAGCTTTTCTTCTACAGAGCAAAGGTCTTTTAATTTCATGGCTGCAGTCACCGTTCGCAGTGATTTTGGAGCCCAGGAAAATAAAGTCTGTCACTTTTTCCACTTTTTCCCCGTCTGTTTGCTATGAAGTATGAAGTGATGGGACCAGATACCATGGTCTTCGTTTTTTTAATGTTGAATTTTAAGCCAGCTTCTTCACTCTCCTCCTTCACCTTCATCAAGAGGCTCTTTAGTTCTTCTTAGCATTCTGCCATAGGGTGGTGTCATCTGCATATCTGAGGTTGTTTATATTTCTCCCGGCAGTCTTAATTCCAGTTTGTGCTTCATGCAATCTGGCATTTCTCATGATGTGCTCTGCATATAAGTTAAATAAGCAGGTTTGACAGTATACAGCCTTGATGTTCTCCTTTTTCAAATTTGAACCAGTCCATTGTTCCATGTCCATTTCTAACTGTTGCTTCTTGACCAGCATACAGGTTTCTCAGGAGGCAGGTAAGGTAATCTAGTATTCCCATCTCTTTAAGAATTTTCCACAGTTTGCTGTGATCCACACAAAGGCGTTCACGTAGTTAATGAAGCAGAAGTAGATGTTTTTCTGAAATTTCTCTAGTTTTTTCTATGATCCAACAGATGTTGGCAATTCGATCTCCAGTTCCTCTGTCTTTTCTAAATCCAGCTTATACATCTGGAAGTTCTCCATTCATGTACTATTGAAGCCTAGCTTGGAGAATTTTGAGCATGACTTTCTGGTATATGAATTGAGTGCAATTGTGTATTAGTTTGCACATTCTTTGGCATTGCCCTTCCTTGGGATTGGAATGAAAACTGACCTTTTTCAGTTCTGTGGCCACTGCTGAGTTTTCCAAATTTGCTGAAATATTGAATGCAGCACTTTAACAGCAGCATTTTTTAGGATTTGAAATAGCTCAGCTGGAATTCCATCACCTCCCCTAGCTTTGTTCATAGTGATGCTTCCTAAGGCCCACTTGACTTCACACTCCAGGATGTCTGACTGTAGGTGAGTGACCACACCATTGTGGTTGTCCAGGTCATCAAGACCTTTTTTGTACAGTTCTTCTGTGTATTCTTGCCACCTCTTCTTAGTATCTTCTGCTTCTGTTAGGTCCATACCATTTCTGTCCTTTATTGTGCCCATCTTTGCTTGAAATGTTCCCTTGGTATCTCTAGTTTTCTTGAAGCGATCTCTAGTCTTTCCCATTCTGTTGTTTTCCTCTATTTCTTTGCACTGATCACTGAGGAAGGCTGTCTTATCTCTCCTTGCTGTTCTTTGGAGCTCTGCATTCAGATAGGCATATCTTTCCTTTTCTCCATTGCCTTTCATGTGTCTTCTTTTCTCAGCTATTTGTAAGGCCTCCTCAGACAACCATTTTGCCTTTTTGCATTTCTTTTTCTTAGGGATGGTTTTGATCACCACCTCCTAGTGCTACGAACCTTCATCCATAGTTCTTCAGGCACTCTGTCTGTCAAATCTAATCCCTTGAATCTATTTGTGACTTCCACTGGATAATCATGAGGGATTTGATTAGGTCATACTCGAGCAGCCTAGTAGTTCCCTTCTTTCTTCTGTTTAAGTCTGAATTTTGCAGTAAGTCTATTAAAGTTTATACCTTATTTGAGGCAGGGTGCTCAGGGCTGGTGCACTGGGATGACCCTGAGGGATGAGATGGGGTCGGAGATGGGAGGGAGGGTCAGGATGGGGAACACATGTATACACATGGCTGATTCATGTGAATGTATGGCAAAAACCACCACAATATTGTAAAGTAGTTAGCCTCCAATTAAAAAAAGAAATAAAGAAAAAAAAAAAGTTTATACCTTATTTGAAGTAAGAAAATGCCTGAGTTCATGATCTGAGCCACAGTCAGCTCCTGGTCTTGTTTTTGCTGACTGTATAGAGTTTCTGCATCTTCAGCTGGGAAGAATATAATTAGTCTGATTTCAGTATTGACCATTTGGTGATCTCCATGTGTAGAGTAGTCTTCCATGTTGTTGGAAGAGTGTGTTTGCTATGAAAAGTGCATTCTCTTGGCAAAACTGTTAGCCTTTGCCCTTCTTCATTTTGTACTCCAAGGTTAAATTTGCCAGTTACTCCAGGTATCTCTTGACTTCCTGCTTTTGCATTCCAGTCCCCTGTGATAAGGCTTCTCTTGTGAGTCAGAGGGTAAAGAATCTGCCTGCAATGCAAGAGACCTGAGTTTGATCCCTGGGTCAGGAAGATCCCCTGGAGAAGGGAATGGCAACCCACTCCAGTATTCTTGCCTGGAAAATCCCATGGACTGAGAAGCCTGGCGGGCTACAGTCCATGGGGTCACAAAGAGTCAGACACAACGAAGTGACTGACACCCCTGTGAAGAAAAGGACCTTTTTCTGGTGTTGGTTCCAGAAGGTCTTGTAGGTCTTAATAGAACTGTTCAGCTTCAGCTTCTTTAGCATTAGTGGTTGGGGTTTAGACTTGGATTCCTGTGATACTGAGTGGTTTGCCTTGGAAACGAACCGAGATCATAAGCTGACAATGTACAAAATTCTATTAAAATTTATACGTTACTTTGAAGTACGAAAATGCCTGAAATTCAAATACTAGAGCAGCAATCTCAGGGGTCTTTGGTAACCTATTAGGGTGTCTGTGATGTCAAAACTATTTGCATAGTATCGAGACATTTTTTTTTCTCTTTTTCACCGTGTTGACATTTGCATTCACAGTGTTCTAAAAGTAATTGGAGTTGAAGACTGCTGGTGCTTCAGTGTGTGCTAATCAGTAGTAGCAGCAAACTGCAATATTAGTAGTTATTATATTCTTTATTATCATATCCTTGAGGTTGAAAAAAATGCCAATTTCATTTAAGAATGTCCATGATGTGGGCTTCCCTGGCAGTCCAGTAGTTAAAACTTTGCCTTCCAATGTATCAAGTATGGGTTCAGTCCCTGATCTGGGAGCTAAGATCTCCCATGGCTCAGGGTCAAAAAAATAAAAATAAAAAAGAAGAAAACAAAACACAAAACAGAAGCAGTGTTGTAACAAATTCAGTGTAGATTTTTAGCATGTTCCACATCAGAAAAAAAAAGACCATGTTTTTAAAACTTTCAACCTTTTCATACACATTTTGAAAGTACACGGTGATAAAATGGGAAGTACACATAAAACACTTGCATTGCATTGTAAACTCTGATAGTTATCTCTAAGTAAAGCAGTTGTGCACTCTTGAGTTGTGAGCTGACTGAGATACTTTTTTTCCTTGGAATAACTTTTTTTTTTTTAAGAACTGAGAGATAAACTGGCTTTTCATATTTGGTAGATATTTTCTCACAAATGAATGAGGTTAATTTCTCACTGAAGAAAAAAATTGACAGTATCTGTTCCTAGTGATAAAATTAAGAATTTTTAAGAGAAAATTGGAACTTTGGAAAACTTGTATCACTTTCAGCTTGATAATGTCCTAATACCTAGTCTTTAAAAAAGATTAGTGATGATATTAAGAAATATGATATCTTGAAATAGTACAATGAAATGTGTTGGTATTTGGAAGATATGCATGTCTCCATGACCTAATTTTTTAAATGATCCATTCATCAATGATAAATCTATTGCATGTATAAAAGCTTCAGAGTGCAAAAGAGCAATGGATTTTCATATAACTTGGCAGTGCTCATTTGTATTGTTTCAGATTTCACATGGCAACTAATATTTTAAAAAATACTGCTCATTAAGTTTTGGTATGGTATCAAATAATGCCCACCATTATCTGAAGCCTATATGCAGTTCAGGAAGCAACAGTTAGAACTGGACATGGAACAACAGACTGGGTCCAAATAGGAAAAGGAGTATGTCAAAGCTGTATATTGTCACCCTGCTTATTTAACTTCTGTGCAGAGTACATTGTGAGAAATGCTGGGCTGGAAGAAGCACAAGCTGGAATCAAGATTGCCGGGAGAAATATCAATAACATCAGATATGCAGATGACACCACCGTTACGACAGAAAGTGAAGAGGAACTAAAAAGGCTCTTGATGAAAGTGAAAGAGGAGAGTGAAAAATTTGGCTTACAGCTCAGCATTCAGAAAACGAAGATCATGGCATCTGGTCCCATCACTTCATGGGAAATGGATGGGAAAACAGTGGAAACAGTGTCAGACTTTATTTTTGGGGGCTCCAAAATCACTGCAGATGGTGACTGCAGCCATGAAATTAAAAGATGCTTACTCCTTGGAAGAAAAGTTATGACCAACCTAGATAGCATATTCAAAAGCAGAGATATTACTTTGCCAACAAAGGTCCGTCTAGTCAAGGCTATGATTTTTCCAGTGGTCATGTATGGGTGTGAGAGTTGGACTGTGCTGAAGAATTGATGCTTTTGAACTGTGGTGTTGGAGAAGACTCTTGAGAGTCCCTTGGACTGCAAGGAGATCCAACCAGTCCATCCTAAAGGTGTTCATTGGAAGGATTGATGCTGAAGCTGAAACTCTAATACTTTGGCCACCTCATGCGAAGAGTTGACTCATTGGAAGCAGGAGGGGAAGGGGACGACAGAGGATGAGATGGCTGGATGGCATTACCAACTCGATGCACATGAATTTGGGTGAACTCTGGAAGTTGGTGATGGACAGGGAGGCCTGGCGTGCTGCTATTCATGGATTCGCAAAGAGTCAGACACAACTGAGCAACTGAACTGAATTGATTATCTGAAGATGCAGTTAAAATACTCTCCTGTTTCTCAACTGTGTATCTGTGTGAGGCTGAGTTTTTTTCATCTACTCAATCAAAACAACAAATATAAAAGATTGAGTACAGAAGCAGATAGGAGGATCCAGTTTTCTTCTATAGGGCAGACATTATAGAGACTTGTGAAAATGTAGAGCAATGTTGCTCTTCAGTAAGTTTTCTCAGTTTTGAAGTATTTTTCATTAAAAATATAATTATGTTAATAGTTTTATATTAGTTTTAAATGAATTACTAAAGTCAGTCTTTAAAAGTCTCATTTTTAATTTTTAGTATGTTAAATATCAATATAAATAATTTTAAAAAGAGCTCTTTTGTACATGATACTATACACAGAAAATCCTAAACACACCACCAGAAACTATCATACCTTATCAATGAATTTGGTAAAGTTGCAGAATACAAAATTATTATACAGAAATTTGTTGCGTTTCTGTACTAACAATGAACTATCAGAAAAAAAAGTTATGATGATAATCCCATTTACTGTTGCATCAAAGAGAATAAAATACGTAGGAATAAACCAATCTGAGGAGTTAAAAGACCTGTACTTGGAAAACTATGAGACATTGGTGAAGGAAATTGAGATTTTACAAGCAGGTGAAGATATACAATATTCTTGGATTGAAAGAATTACTATTGTTAAAATGACCATACTACCCAAGGCAAGCTACAGACGCAATCTTTGTCAAAATACCAATGGCATTTTTCACAGAACTAAAACAAATAAGTTAATAATTTGTATGGAAGCACAAAAGACCCTGAAAAGCCAAAACTATCCTGAGAAAGACCAGAGCTGAAGGAATGACACACCTTTACTTCAGACTATACTACAAAGCTGCGGTCATCAAAACAGCATGGTGCTGGCACAGGCAGCACCATAGATAAATGAAAGAGAATAGAAAGCCCAGAAATAAACTGACACACTTATGGCCAATTAATATACAACAAGGGAAGAAAGACCATACAATGGAGAAAAGATGGTGTCTTCAATAAGTAGCGCTGGGAAAACTGGATAGCTCCATGGAAAAGAATGAAGTTAGAACATTTTCTAATACCATATGCAAAGCTGGACTCCAAATGGATTAGAGACCTAAATGTAGGACCAGAAATTATAAAATTCCTAGAGGAAAATATAGACAGAACACCTTTTCATATAAATTGTAGCAATAGTTTTTTGGATCAGTCTCCTAAAGCAAAGGAAATAAAGCAAAAATAAACAAATGGGACCTAGTTAAACTTAAAAGCATTTGTGCATCAAAGGAAAGCATCAGCAAAATGAAAAGCCTACTGAATGGGAGAAAATATTTACTAACAATATGACCAATAAGGGGTTAATATTCCTAAATATATAACTAGCTCATACAGCTGGAAATCAGAAAAAACAAACAACCTGATTAAAAAATGGACAGAAGACCTGAACAGATATTTTCCAAAGACATGCGGATGACTATTAGGCACATTAAAAAATGTTCAACATCATTAATCATCAGGAAAATATGTCAGAACCACAATGCGCTGTCACCTAACACCTGGCAGAATGGCTGTCATTAGAAAGACCGCAAGTAACACATGCTGGTGAGGATGTGAAGAAAAGGGAATCCTTGTATACTGTTAGTAGGAATGTAAATTGGTGCAACCACCGGAAAACACCATGGAGATTTCTCTAAAAATAGAACCACCATATGAGCCTGTAATTCCACTCCTGGGTATACATACCAAAACACTAATTCAAAATGATACATTCATCCCAGTGTTCATAGCAGCCCCTCTCCCCTTCCTTCTCCAAACTGGTTACCACTGCTTTGTTCTCTGTATCGGTGAGGCTGTTTTTTTTTTCGCTATATTTACTAGTTTGCTGTATTTTTACATATATCTACATATAAATGATATCATACATTATTTGTCTCAGTGTTCCAGTATTAAAAAAAGAAGGAAATTCTGCCATTTCCAACAAGGTGGGTAGACCTAGAGAGTATTATGCTAAGTGAAATAAGTCAGACAAATACTGTATGATATCATTTATATGTGGAATTTAAAAAATACAACAAACTAGTAAATACAGTAAAAAAGCAACAGACTCACTGATACATAGAATAAAGCATGGGCAATAAAAGGGTAAAGGATTAAGTACTACAAACTATGATGTAGAGAATAAGCCACAAGGGTATATTGTACAATATAGGGAATATAGCAAGTATTTTATAATAACTATAAATGGATTATAACCTTAAAAAATTGTGAATCACTGTATTCTATACCTGTTATTTATATAACATTATACATCAAATAAAAAGTTAATAACCCCTTGGCATCCTAAATAATTTTTAATATGTAAAAAAATTTTAACAATCTATGGTCTGGAGAAATCCATATATAATTTAGGAGAAGAGCAGTGTTTTAAAGGGCTTCCCAGGTGGCTCAGTGGTAAAGAACCCGCCTGTCAATGCAGTAGACACGGGTTCAGTCTTTGGGTCTGGAAGATCCTCTGGAGGAGGAAATGGCAATCACTCCAGTATTCTTGCCTGGGAAATCCCATGGACAGAGGAGTCTGGAGGGCTACAGTGCATGGGGTCGCAAAAAGTCAGACTTGACTTAGTGATTGAGCATGCCAAGTGCTGTAAAATCCAAAATGTGCACCTTTTGACTTAAAGCAGTACTTAGAAGTGTTTAAATGGCAGTTTTAAAAAGCTTTGTATTATTGAGCATCCCTGAGACAGACCCCCTGAGACAGGGGCTTCTGTTCATGGAATTCTCCAAGCAAGGATATTGGAGTGGGTAGCCATTCCCATCCTTCCCCAGGGGATCTTCCCCATCCTTGGGTCTCCCACATTGCAGGCAGATTATTTACCATCTGAGCCATCAGGGAAGCCCATAATAATAAACAAACTTTATTATTTTAAGTCAGATTATTTTGAAACTTTTCTAAAGCTTCATTTTCATTTTATATATTTAAAATGCAACAGAGGAAGCCAAAAAAATGTAATCCATTATTACTTGGAAAGCTTATGTAAGTTTTTGTGGACTTTTCGTTTTTTTCAGTTAACCATAGCTGGTTCATGAACAATAAATAAGGCATAAGAATGCTGAAAAGATGTTCTATGACTGTAGAATATTCTTGGTATCATACAGATACAATGACTATTTTAGATGAGTTAAATGGATAAAATTTTATTAAAAAATGAGTAATTGTATAGTCCATTGCCATTTTGAATGTATATGAAAATTAATTCACCATAATGGGAGCCTTTTGCTTCTTTGTACTGTTTATCGTGAAACATGATGGTTAGTGAGGTTTCTGATTCTCTTCTTTTCTCTAAGCAGATAATCTCAGTGATACCTTGAAGAAGCTGAAGATAACAGCTGTCGACAGAACTGATGATAGTTTAGAAGGATGCTTGGATTGTCTACTTCAAGCTTTGACACAAAATAGTAAGTTGATTTTTTAGGTGGCGGGGGGGGCGGTGCCCTGGTGACTCAGACTGTGGAGTCTGCCTGCAGTGCAGGAGACCTGGGTTTGATGCCTGGGTTGGGAAGATCCCCTGGAGATGGAAATGGCAACCCACTCCAGTATTCTTGCCTGGAAAATCCCATGGATGGAGGAGCCTGGCAGGCTACCGTACATGGGGTCGCAAAGAATCGGACATGACTGAGCAACCTCACTTTACTTTACACTTTAGTAGGTTTTTTTTATGTTTACTCAAATGCCAAACAAAAAAAAAGAAATCAAGTCAGCAGTCTTTCAAAAATTTATGTATAGTTTAGCAAATAACTTGCATTCACATTGTTTGAATTCTTTTGAATCCTGTGTTTGAATACTGATGCTGTTTTCCTTGTTCCACCCTCCTACCTACCTTCCCACCCCCAGGATACTGAAAGCCAAGTTGATAGGCAGAAGAAAGGAGAAATTGATTGGTAGTGATGACATTAATACCAATCCCAGAGAGAGGCAGTTCTTAACTGACATGCATCAAGAGTTGTTTTTCTTCTTAACACCTACATTTGTGCTTTAAAAAAAAAGACTGTGTTTACATGTGGAGAGGAGAGAGAGGAAGCTTATGAAAAAAGGAAGAAACAGAGAGGGCACTTAAAACCCTTAACATTTTTTTATGATAGCTTTTTAATCATTTTACTTTAAAATAATGTATGCTTAGATTTAATTGGAAAGAGCCATCATCAGTCATCCAAAAATCCCTTAAAATTGAGGTAACTCTTGATCTTTGGTGGTGTGGTAAATAATACTAGAGATAAAAATTACACAGCTCTTCACTGACCAAGTCATTGTATTGTTGCATTTGAGCCATCATATTTCTAGTCATTAATTTCTGTATTATCACAGTGAATAGATAGATACAGAATACTTTTCATTTGTTCTCTTAATTCTGCTTGGTTGTACTTTGGTTTATGCTTTACTTGTTTTTAATTATGCCTTTATTTTACCCTGAGAGTAATTATGTAGCTGACAAATAATTCAGAAGGGAAGTTATATCCTGTATTGTTAAAGTTAAATTTGAAGCACTCTGAGATGTATGCCTTTTTTTTTTTTTCTTTAGTAAACTGTGATTAGAAAATTAAAATAATTGACTGCAGTGGTCTTCATGAAAAAGTGCATTTTAAAGGTGGCTTCTAAAGTTCTGTTTCCGTAGTTGTTTGCTTTTGAGATTACAGTTTTGTCAAGCTGTCTGATCTTAGAGATATCACAGAAGGGGTTTAAAACAAGGTGTTCAATGAGACCATCTGGATAAAGGGCACAATGGTAATGAAAAGGAACAATGAAAAAGGGACTTCCCTGGTGGTCCAGTGGTTGGTTGTCTTTGCTTCCAGTGCAGGCGGTTTGGGTTCCATTCTGGTTTGGGTGCTAAGATCCCACATGGCAAAGGGCCAAAAAACAAAATGCAAGCAATATTGTAACATGTTCAATAAAGACTTTAAAAATAGTCCACATCAAAAAAAATTTTTAAAAAGAGAAAAGAGAATGTGTAAGGCTTTGTTCACCATTGTGGTAAATTTGTGTGGCTATTTAAATTTAATAGTTAAATTTAATAAAAGATTAAGTTTTTTACTCTTAACTTTTCAATAACCCTGTTTGGTTGGTGACTACCTTACTGGGGATCATAGATGTAAACTATTTACACAATCACAGAAGATTCTTACGGATAGCGCTGGTCTTAAAGATGAGAGAAAACCACAGGATGACCTGATTTTTACGCATGCCTATATAGGTCGATTTACATAATATGTAATTAGTCTACATAAATTGAGTATCTCAAATTCATTTTTTTTTTGAAGCCTTGCTTTTTTATAACTTCATTTTAAATGGCCCAGTTTTTTTCTTTGTGTTAGAAACATGCAGTTTTTCCCGAATTGACCATTCATTCAATTCAGTACCTGAAGGATGGGGATTCCATGTCCTTTGTTATACATCGAGGGGCGCTCAGTGCTCTACTGGAAAGACTGAAACCCAGAGAAAGTTGATAAAGAGAAGTGAAAAAAGGAAGCAAAATTTTATAGTGTTTTAAAGAACAGATTCAGGAAATACTGACAATTGTGTATGGTGTTGGATTAAATTTCAGACCCATTGTAGAGTTATTTGTTAGCCCTATTTATTGAAGATGGTTTTGAAATTGTATTTCATAAAATGGTAAGGACTAATAGTTACACAATGGTAATGAAAAC
Source organism: Bos indicus x Bos taurus (assembly GCF_003369695.1). Classification (NCBI taxonomy): domain Eukaryota; kingdom Metazoa; phylum Chordata; class Mammalia; order Artiodactyla; family Bovidae; genus Bos; species Bos indicus x Bos taurus. The sequence continues at coordinate 26,454,563 of NC_040081.1, read as the reverse complement.
AACAAACTGCCAATTTAATCATTGACTCTTCGGGAAGGGAACAAAAGGATATGTCTTCTTAAGAATCTGTAACAAAATTCATAATTGTCTTCACATCTGAGACTGTTGACACAAAAGAATTTGATATAGGAAGAGGTAGTTCCTGCAGATGTCCTGTCTTTAACTTCCGAATGATGTGTATCATTGATCGAGGGCCCACTGTGTGCTCAGCACTAGACTTCAGACAGTCTGTTGTCTGATCTTTCCTATAGACCCATGATGAGGTATTATATACATCACCATTTAAAAGATAGGGAAACAGTCCCTGTAAGTTTACTTGCCTTGCTCTGGCAGAATCCAGAGTTTGAATTTTAATTCTTAGTTTACAAAATTAAAAAAACTACATTCTGAGTAAAGTGCAGCTTTTTTCTGAGTTTATAGAATGTGAAAGTGTTTTCAGAAGCTAGATTTTAATATGGTTTTAAATTTTTGCCTTTTTTAAAAAGTAGTTTCAAATTATTAGTACAGAGGAAGGAGATTTATAAACCCATGAGCTGTGTATTTTTAGATATTTGTTGATATGTTTTATAAAATTAACATCTAGCTTTTAAGCAAGAAAAAAAATTTTAAATATCAGTGAGATGTTTATTTTATACAGTTGTTCTTACTTCTCTGAATAAAGTGCTTGATGCATTGCTACTTCTGTGCTCTTAAAGGTAAAATTATAAAGCATGTAAGTTAGAATCTATTCTGGCTTTTTTACACAGAGAAGTTCTAGTTTCATAATTCTTCCTTTAGTGTCAGGTATTCTAACTAAAAATATCAGTGTTTGCATTAGTATTACACCTGATCAAGAAAGAATGATTTCTCTATCTGTACAAGATGGTAATGTGGGTAATGGAAATCTAAAAGTTTTATTTTATTATTTACTAACCTGTCATTAAAAGCAGAAATATTACTTTGCCAACAAAGGTCCGTCTAATCAAGGCTATGGTTTTTCCCATGGTCATGTATGGATGTGAAAGTTGGACTGTGAAGAAAGCTGAGTGCCGAAGAATTGATGCTTTTGAGCTGTCGTGTTAGAGAAGACTCTTGAGAGTCCCTTGGACTGCAAGGAGATCCAACCAGTCCATCCTAAAGGAGACCAGTCCTGCGTGTTCATTGGAAGGACTGATGCTGAAGCTGAAACTCCAATACTTTGGCCACCTAATGAGAAGAGTTGACTCATTGGAAAAGACCTTGATGCCCGGGAGGGATTGGGGGCAGGAGGAGAAGGGAACGGCAGAGGATGAGATGGCTGGATGGCATCACCGACTCAATGGACATGAGTTTGGGTGAACTCCAGGAGTTGGTGATGGACAGGGAGGCCTGGTATGCTGCAATTCATGTGGTTGCAAAGAGTAGACACGATTGAGTGACTGAACTGAACTGAACCTGTCATTGGAAGGGACATTTCTGAAAGGAAAGAAATGCTTTTACGTTTTTACATTGTGGGAATTTACAAATGATTAGAATCTGAAATTAGAATTTTCACTTTGCATGACTTCAGAGTGTTTTTTTGAATTTGGAGTGGGCATTAAATCTAGTATATGTAAGGATCTTAAGAGACAAAAGTTGAAAATTTGAGTATTTGCTAGACTTTATTGAAAACATTTTGTTTAAGCAAGCATTTTGTGTACATCTGAGATCTGAATTAATATAGAAGCATTCAGTCACTCATTTATTACTAAATACTTCAGCTCTCAAATATTTTTAGTAAATATATAAAGGCTACCAGTAAAGAAATCAGCCTGGTTTATTCTGGTCTCTCTTGATTAAGGGAATAGTTAGAAGAATTGTTCGTAAATGCTTTTTAAGTTGTATTGGTACTCGGTTTCATGCTTATTTGAATATGGAAAACAGGCCACATTTTTGTCCCTAAACATTAAGACAGGAATTGTCCTTAGAGAATATGACATCTGATCCACCTTATAGGACAACCTACTAGCATAAATTAAAGGCCTCAAAATAAGCAAAATTAACAGTCATTCATAATAAAAATTCTGTTCTGTTGTAAGAGAATGGGGACCATGTTCTTGTTGGTTGGGGGAATCACAGAACAATATCAGCATGATCACCAACACAGCTTTTACATCTTTTTCCTAACAGATTAGACTGTTTTCCTCTGTCTTACTGCCTCATATACCTTTGTGTTTTAACTTGAGTTAATTGCCTGGTGGCAGTTATTATCTATAGAAAACCTTATGAAAGAACATTAGTTTACTGGTTTTTAAAGAAGGAAATATTTAGTATCTAGTTCCATATTTATAACTTCATAATATTCATCTCTGTATTGAATTCTTGGGTTATTTCTTAGCCCTTGTTCTTTATTTTATTCATTATGTTGATTTTTGGTTCCCTATTAGGCTATAATCCTAAGCATATCAAATAATGTATGGAAGCTGCTCAAGTAGATCATAAATCTTCTCTAACAGTAAGAATTTTCTGTTGTCATTTACTTTTAGTCTGCTTTATGCCTTTAATTTTGTTGAACAGACTCATTGTCATGTATCAAAATTATTTCCTAAGTTAAAGACTTTGAAATTTATTATCAACTGTTTTTCAATAGCCTTATTAAATCGGCAGTTACTGATCATGAAAGATTGCTGCTGTTTTAGTAGAAATGAAAGTTTATTTTACTTAATTCTTTCATAGTAATATCTAGATATCACTTTTTTACTCTAAGGTATCAAATGTACCACAGAGTGGTATGTCTTTTTTGCAAGGTGAATTACGTTGGTCTCCTCCTTTACATACTTTTGTATTATGTGGCTCTTTTAATTATTGTGTCCATCATTTATAAGGGCTTATGGCTGGTGCTAATCATAAGTTACCAAGGGTTCAGTTTTTATTAAATAAAGAAAGAAAGTGAAGTTGCTCAGTCGTATCTGACTCTTTGCGACTCCATGTACGGTAGCCTACCAGGGTCCTCTGTCCATGGGATTTTCCAGGCAAGAATACTAGAGTGGGTTGCCATTTCCTTCTCCAGGGGATTTTCTCAACCCAGGGGTTGAACCCTGGGTCTCCCGCATTACGGGCAGACGCTTTACGATCTGAGCCACCAGGGAAGCCCTTATTAAAGGTAGTATTTGAAGAGTTCAGTTCAGTTCAGTCGTTCAGTCGTGTCCGACTCTTTGCGACCCCATGAATCGCAGCACGCCAGGCCTCCCTGTCCATCACCAACTCCCGGAGTTCACCCAGACTCACGTCCATCGAGTCAGTGAAGATGGCCATCCAGCCATCTCATCCTCTGTCGTCCCCTTCTCCTCCTGCCCGCAATCCCTCCCAGCATCAAGGTCTTTTCCAATGAGTCAACTCTTCGCATGAGGTGGCCAAAGTACTGGAGTTTCAGCTTTAGCATCAGTCTTTCCAAAGAAATCCCAGGGCTGATCTCCTTCAGAATGGACTGGTTGGATGTCCTTGCAGTCCAAGGGACTCTCAAGAGTCTTCTCCAACACCACAATTCAAAAGCATCAATTCTTTGGCGCTCAGCCTTCTTCACAGTCCAACTCTGACATCCATACATGACCACAGGAAAAACCAGAAGAGACTGAACTAGAGACTGTTCAGTTCAGTTCAGTCGCTCATTCGTGTCCGACTCTTTGCAACCCCATGAATCGCAGCACACCAGGCCTCCCTGTCCATCACCATCTCCTGGAGTTCACTCAGACTCACATCCATCGAGTCGGTGATGCCATCCAGCCATCTCATCCTCTGTCGTCCCCTTCTCCTCCTGCCTTAAATCTTTCCCAGCATCAGGATCTCTTCTAATGTGTCGGCTCTTCGCATCAGGTAGCGAGAGTATTGGAGCTTCAACATCAGTCCTTCCAATGAATATTCAGGATTGATTTCCTTTAGCATTGACTGGTTTGATCTCCTTGCAGTCCAAGGGACTTTCAAGAGTCTTCTCCAACACCACAGTTCAAAAGCATCAATTCTTTAGCACTCAGCCTTCTTTATGATCCAATTCTCACACCCATACTTGACTACTAGAAAAACCATAGCTCTGACTAGATGGACCTTTGTTGGCAAAGTAATGTCTCTGCTTTTTAATACACTGTCTAGGTTTCTCTTAGCTTTTCTTCCAAGGAGCAAGCATCTTTGAATTTCATGGCTGCAGTCACCATCTGCAGTGATTTTGGAACCAAAGAAGATAGTCTGTTACTGTTTCCATTGTGTTTCTCCATCTATTAGCCATGAATTGATGGGACTGGATGCCTTGATCTTAGTTTTTTGAATGTTGAGTTTTAAGCCAGCTTTTTCGTTCTCCTCTTTCACCTTCATCAAGAGACTCTTTAGTTCCTCTTCACTTTCTGCCATAAGGGTGGTGTCATCTGTATATCTGAGGTTATTGATATTTCGCCTGGCAATCTTGATTCCAGCTTGTGTTTCATCCAGTCTGGCATTTCACATGATTTACTCTGCATATAAGTTAAATAAGCAGGATGACAATATGCAGCCTTGATATACTCCTTTCCCAGTTTTGAACCTGTCCATTGTTCCATGTCCAGTTCTAACTGTTGCTTCTGGACCTGCATACAGATTTCTCAGGATGCAGGCAAGGTGATCTGATATTCCCATAGTAGTGGTGGCCATCTAAATCTGAATTTTCCTACACAATCAACAAAAAAGATCGGATAAAATAAAATATTCATAACCTGTGTTGGAGAAAACTAAGAACTTCACGTTACTAGGAGAGAGAGAAATAAATACCTATATCTGGCCTACTCAGCTTCAGATCCCATTTTAGAGTTCATGAAGACTGCAGAGACTACATGGAAAAGACAAGAGGGGTTGAATCAGCAGCCCTAGGGATGGTAATTTACAATTAAAATTGTTTTTAGAAAAATCTTACCTTGGTGGGAAAATCCTAAGATTTGGGCTTAGATTCACTTAGAGCATTGGCTGTTCGGAAATCAAAAGGAGACTTTTGTCTCCTAGGGAACACAAGACCCTAGGCAGCAGATCAGGAGAGTACTTCTTCTGAGGATGAAATCGTTCTCCCTCGTAGGCTTGGTGATGAAGGGAAAGGACACAAGATGGGGAAATTTAAGTGTCCTGTATAAGTAAGAAAATCATGCTGTTAGAAGACACACTAATATCTCTCTTTGGCTTAATTTCAGAAGAAGGAGCTTTCGAACTAAAAAACCGGAGAATGGATCCTAAATCTTTTCCTTACTGTATACAACTTTTATTGCTAGTTAAAGAAAAACTACACACTGAAGAGCCTGGCACGCTACAGCCCCTGGGGTCACAGAGAGTCGGACTTGACTGAGCGACCAACACTTTTACTTTTCACACACTGCCTAGGAAATTGCAGGTTATGTATGTACGTAGATACTACAAGGAAAATGCAGAATATGAGAATCGAAACATTTTAGCTATTAAATTTTTTTCTCTTAAACCAACCATGAAGCAGTTACCAGTAACAGAACACCATGACCCATATTAAATATCCTTAAGCCTTTATAGATATGAAAAGGCAGAAGATTATATGAATAAGAAATTCAGAAACTTGGAGCCAGAGTAGATAAATACTAGGAAGATACGAAGTAAAAGTTGACTAGAAGATGAAGAAAAAGAATCATTTTAAAAATTAAGGGTAAATTACAGGGTACCAAGGAGGAATAGAGATGACTGAAAATTTAATGAAGCACATTGAGGAAAATGGGTCAGATGAAGACAAAATAAAGGATCAGAGAGAAAAGGACTGATATAAAAGGTAGGCAAAAAGATCTAACATACCTGCAATTGGAATCCTTAAGGAGAAAATCAAAACATTGAAATAGAACTCATGTTTAATTGAGTATGAACTTTTCTGAAGTAGAGAACCAGAATCTATATGTTGAAAGTGCCCACCATGTGCTTGTGAAAATTGATCTTGAGGAAGTTTAGCAAAACTTTGATACTTTAAAGGTAAAAATAAATACAAAAAAGAAATCCTCCAGGCCTCCATGCTAAAAGATTAGGTTATTGTAAAAGAAAAGAAAATTAGATTGACCTCAGACTCTTCAACAACAATATGCAGAACAATTCAATATTAAAGCAGTATTTTCAGAAAACTCAAGGAATAAGAATTTGACATTGAGCCAAAGTGCTCAGTAAGTATCAAGACAATAGAAAAATTCTCCTAACCATGGAAGAACACAGGGAATACTATACTCATTAGCCTTCCAGAGGAATCTTCTAAACTTGTGCTATTCAATATAGTATCCACCCTCTGTCATGGTTGTTGAGCATTTGAAATGAGGCTAGTCTGAGCTAGTGGTCCTGTAAGTATAAAATGCATACTGTTTTTTAAAGACTTAGTAGATCCCCAAAAGCCAAATGTCTCATTAAAAGTTTTAAAATTAGTGATTATATATTGAATCTCACTTCTTAAATTTTATAAAATATTTATAAATATTTTATTTTTGTTGGAGCTTTGTAAACCATCATTTCTTGAATTATGATTTAAGAGTTAAGATTTAAGAGTTGGGCCAGCCAGTATGGTATGATGGAAATGCAACTTAGAGACAAAATCATTACCATTGTCGTCAATAAAATGCAATTGGGTTATTCAGTGGAGGAGAGGACATTTTTAAAAGAGGCCATTTAAAATAATGAACCTTAAGTTCATTATCCTAAGGATAGAGTCTAAGAAAGTGATAGCATATAGGTCTAAGGTATATGTTAGTCAGAAGCAGGAAGTAGAGATTATACTCAAATATATTCATATTCAGGAGCTCGTAGAAACAGGGTCACAGGAAGACTTGAATCTGATTGAAATAACGAGAAATATCATCTTGAAATCTTCCCCAGGCCACGAGACTAGTAACAGAAGATAATAACATGATACTGGGTGCTGTTTGCTTTCTGTTATGTTTTTAAGCATTGTACTTCATAAGGGGCAAAGAAAGCTCCATTATGTATAATCTCAAGAAGGACTTAAGCCTCTATTAGTATTTATAGTTTGTGATTAAAGCATTGACAGAGGATTTGGGGTTTTCTTACACTAGCTAATTAACAAATGATACCATTTTTGCTTCTTAGGTTTGCTAAATATGAAAAAACTTCTTACGTTCTTAACAGTAAAATACATAAGACAAACGTGATTTGAAATGATGCTGTGTGCCAAATATATACTGAAAAAGATTTACCGTCCTCAGTAAAATACTAACATTTTGTATTCTAAAAGCATAGTTATACTTTTTATTCAAGTTTTCTCTTTTTTGTGTCTCATTACGATTATATAATTTGGTTCACATGCTTTCTATATATGTCTTATTCAAAGGACTATTCCTGATCTTGGATGGTCTGGGCCTGCGATGGCTTGGAGCAGGGCTTGGCTTCCCAGCCAGAGATTGAGACCGAGTTCTGGTGGTGAAAGCACCAGATCCTGGCCACTAGACTAGTAGTCAGTGACAAGGGCCCTGCCCCTTCAGCTTTGCAGAACAGAATTTCCACAAAGATGGAAAGTAGTGACGCAAATAAAGTGTTTATTAAGAGGAAAAAGAGTACAGTTTGTATGGATAGACACATGGGCAGACTCAGAGGGACAGTCCCTGAGTTGCGCCCTTGTGGCGGTTTAAATCACTTACATGAGGCATTTCTTTGGGTTTTCCTTTGGCCAGTCACTTTGATGTGCCTGGTTCACAGTCCATATTTGGTATATCTCAGGATCCTTCCATGTGTGCATGCACGTCTCTTAGCCAAGATGGATCCTACTGCAAAGGCATATGGGTAGCCTGGCATTAGTTAACATCACTCCTCTTTGACCTTCAAGGAGCTTCTATGGGCATGTGTGATCAGGAAGGTCTCCGGACTTTGGGAATGAGGGATATGTGGTCTGGGCAGAGCCTAGCCTTCTCCCTTAATTGTTCTGCTAGTCTCCGTTTTCATCTTGGAGTTTTGGTCAATAGGGAATGAATTTCCAACTGCTTTACCCTGGGGGAGGGCCATCTGCCTCCGGCTTCATTCCTATGTATTTGACATTTTTTGGTGGTTTTTGCAAATTTCTCTCATTATAACTTCCAGGTGCTTTTGTTGGAGATCAGTTTGAAAGCTATTAATGTATTGATTTTTATATCTTTATTTGTATTCAACTATCTTTGGAACTCACATGTTAGTTACAATGATTTTTTAGCTAGATCTATTGGGTTTTGCAGTCAGAACATACAACAAAGTGTTATTTTTGTTTCCGCTTTCCCTTGTCACTGTAGCTGACTTACTGGAATTGGATTGGCTTGAATTGCTGGCAAAGTAGTAAATAACAATGGTATGAGTAGTATCTTATTTTAGTTTCTGATATTAATGGCAGCCCTTATAATGCTTCACCATTCAATATAATGACTTGGTATATAATTTCCTGTTAAGAAGATAGTCTTTATTAAAGAATGATTTTCTTTAAAAAGTCAAGAGTGGGTGCCTTTAAACCATAACTCCTTAGCCTAATCAATTAGTATTAAGAATAGTAAATATTTTTATTTTTATTATTTTAAAGTTTGTTTATAATGAAATTATTTGTTGAGAGCATTAATACTAGAGGAAGTTTTTCTTTTTTTTATTTTATTTTTTTAAACTTTTTATTTTATATTGTAGTATAGTCAGCAATATTGTGGTTGTTTCCAGTGGACAGCAAAGAGACTCAGCCATGCATATACATGTATCCATTCTTTCCCAACCTCTCCTCTCACTCATGATATTGAACAGAGTTGGTCATTGTTGGTTATCTGTTTTAACGTAGCAGTGTGTACATGTTGATTTCAAACTCCCTAACTATCCCTCCCCTCCACCATAAATTTGTTCACTTAGTCTAGGAGTCTGTATCTGTTTTATATCATTTGTATTGAGATGACCATATGGTTTTTATTCTTCAATTTGTTGATTTCGTGTATCACACTTAATTGTGGATATTGAAAAATGCTTGCATCCGTGCTGGGATGTTTTTCTTCCTCTGTAATTTTTTGGAACAATTTCAAAAGAATAGATGTTAGCTCTTCTGTAGATTTTTGGTAGAATTCATCTCTGAAGCTATCAGGTCCTGGACTTTTGTTTGTTGGGAGGTTTTTAATCACGGTTTCAATTTCAGTGCTTCTAATTGGTCTGTTCACAATTTCTTTTTCTTGCTGTTTCAGTCTTGGGAGACTGTACTTTTCTAAGAATTTGTCCGTTTCTTCCAGGTTGTGCATTTTATTAACATACAGTTGCTTGTTGTAGTGTCTCATGATCCTTTGTATTTTTGTGGTGTCAGTTTTAACTTCTCCTTCATTTCTAATTTTAATGATTTGCGTCATCTCCATTTTTTTCTTGACATGCTTGGCTAAAGGCTTATCAATTTTGTTTGTCTTTTTAAAAAACCAGCTTTTAGTTTCATTAATCTTTGCTATTGTTTTCTTTCTCCTTACTTCATTTATTTCTGCCCTGATCTGTATGTTTTCTTTTCCTCTACTAACCTTAGGTTGTGTTTGTTCTTCTTTCTCTAGTTGGCTTAAGTGTAAGTTAGGTTGTTGGAGATTTTTTTTCTTGTTTTCTGAGGTATGATTGTGTTGCTATAAAGTTCCTTCTTGGAACTGTTTTTGCTGCATCCCATAGGTTTTTGGATCGTTGTGCTTTCATTTTCTTTTGTCTCCAGGTATTTTTGATTTCTTCAGTGATCTATTGGTTGTTTAGTAGCAAATTGTTTAGCCTCCACGTGTTTGTGATTTTTTTTATAGTTTTTTTTCCTTATAGTGTATTTATAATCTCATAGTGCTGTGATCAGAAAAGATGCTTCATATGATTTCTTTTTTTTTTTTGGTAAAAGTCTGTGTTGAATTTGTTACAGTGTTGCTTTTGTTTTACTTTTTGGTTCTGGGCCCTGAGGCATGTGGGATCTTAGCTCCCTCACCAGGGATCAAATCTTCACCCTCTCCATGGAAGGCAAAGTCGTAACACTGGACTGCCAGGGAAGTCCCAATATGATTTCCATTTTCTTAAATTTATCAAGGCTTGCCTTGTGAACCAGCATGTGGTCAATCCTGGACAACATTCCGTCTGTAGAGGAAGTTTTTCTTAATGAAAAGTACAGTGTAGTTTTACAATCTCCAAGTCCTTGTCATTTAGTAGACTAATGAGATCCAGTATAATTTATATCTTTCTTTGTATATTCAGGGACAGACATTTACTTAATGAGAATTAGTACCTAAAGAATAAATAAAATTAATATTAATTATTATATATTTTAGACTCCATGGTTATTAAATAGTCCAATAAACAATATAGGAAATTTCTCAATTTAGTAATTTATAGCCCTCTAAATTTCAAAATTACAGTCAGTAGAGCATTAATTTTGCTACCAGATAATTGGTTGCAATTATAAGGTCATAGTATATCAGTCTTTGAATTATGTCTGTAGCTGAATGAGATATTCATTTTTTTTTTAGTTTGTATATATTACTCAATTCTGAAAATGTGAACGTGATTGCTTATTAGTCTTCTACCTTTATTTTAATAGTTTTATATAGATATGTAGTTCTGCATGTAGTTTTATATAACAACTTACATAGATTTCCTCTTAGATGTTTACAATATGTGAATTTTGGTATTTCAAGATTTAATGAATTATGGATATAAATTATTTTATAAATTTAAAAATATTTTAATCCTTGACATTAAAGATAATTTTTAAAGTTTCTAACATTTAGGTTAGAGGGAAAAAAAGAAAACTAGCCAGAAAAGTAGGTAACTATAGTAAATTCTTCTCCTTTTGGAGGTTTGATTTTATGTGAATCTAAATCCATATGAATCTACAGTTTATCTATTATGTTAAAACTGGAAGAGATGCCATACCATGGGGATATATTTATACCAAGTAAATAAACAAAAGCAAAGTTATTTCACTTTTCATTGTTACTCATTTACTTCATTTTCCATTTTTTGAGTTAAGAATGTATGTGAATATTAATGACCATCTGCAAAGATTGTTGAAATAGGGAAAATTTTTAACATTAAAGACAAAATAGAGAGTAAATGATTAATCCATTGTTTGAAATATTCAAAGTAAGGGAGGAATAGCCAGAAGGGGGGAAAAGATCCCAAATTAAGAAACACTTTTTAGAAGCACATTGAAAAAGAGTTGAAGAGATGTATGCTAAATCAGAGCTAAATCTCTTTAACTGGAAGTAAGCTACTATATTGGGCTTCCCAGGTGGTGCTAGTGGTAAAGAACCCGCCTGCCATTGCAGGAGACATAAACGATGTGGGTTCAACCCCTGGGTCAGAAAGATCCCCTGGAGAACAGCATGGCAACCCACTCCAGTATTCTTGCCTGGAGAATCACATGGACAGAGGAGCCTGGTGGGTGACAGTCCATGGGATTGCAGAGTCAAGACGTGACCGAAGCCACTGAGCATGCATGCACAAACTACTGTATTATCTTCTATTTGCTGTACAATAAGATCTCGATGAGGAATACTGAGGCCAGTAATATTATATGCCGTATTCTTAACTGTGTGTGGCTTGTGGTCGTTTTACTGTCTTATAACAAATCACAACATAAATTGTAGCAATAATTTTTGGCTCTGTTTCCTAAGGCTTAAAAATAAAAACAAAAAATAAGCAAATGGGACCTAATTTACTTTTAAAAGTTTTACACAGTAAAGGAAGCCATCAGCAAAATGAAAAGATGACCTACCAAATAGGAGAAGATGTTTGTAAATGATATGAATGATAGGGGTTAATATCCAAAATATATAAACAACCCATTTAACTCAATATGTTTTTCTTTAAAAAAGAACAATTTAAAAATCAAGTCAGTGAAGCCATTCAACCATTTCATTCTCTGTTGTCCCCTTCTCCTCCTACATTCAGTCTTTCCTAGTATCAGAGTCTTTTTTAATGAGTCAGTTCTTCGCACCAGGTGGCCAAAGTAGTGGAGCTTCAGCTTCAGCATCAGTCCTTTCAATGAATAATCAGGACTGATTTCCTTTAGGTTTGATCTGAACCATTCCTTTGACTGATTTGATCTCCTTGCAGTCGAAGAGACTCTCAAGAGTCTTCTCCAACACCACAGTACAAAAGCATCAATTCTTCGGCGCTCAGCTTTGTTTATGGTCTAACTCTCACACCCATACGTGACTGCTGGATAAACCATTGCTTTGACTAGACAGACCTTTGTTGGCAAAGTAGTGTCTCTGTTTTTTAACATGTTGTCTAGATTTGTCATAGTTTTTCTTTCAAGGAGCAAGCATCTTTTAATGGACATAAGTTTGAGCAAGCTGCGGAAGTTGGTGATGGACAGGGAAGCCTACCTTACGGCAGTCCATGGGGTTGCAAAGAGTTGGACATGACTGAGTGACTGCACTGAACTGAATTTCAAACTGAGCAGAAGACCAGAACAGACATTTTTGCAAAGAGGATATACATCTAGCTAAAAGGCACCTGAAAAAGTGCTTAGCATCACTAATCGAGAAATGCAAATCAAAACCATGAGATATCAACTCATACCTGTCAAAATGACTGTCTTCAAAAAGTATACAAATAACCAGTCCTGGCTGGGATGTGGAGAAAAGGGAATCCTAGTACATTGTCGGTGGGGATTGTAAATTTGTGTAGCTACTAATGAAAAAGGTATGGGGGTTCCTCAATAAACTCAAAATAGAATCACCATTGTTGTTACTCAGTCATTAAGTTGTGTTTAAATCTTTGTGACCCCATGGACTGTAGCCCACCAGGCGTCTCTGTCCATGGGATTTCCTGGGCAAGAATACTGGAGTGGATTGCCCTTTCCTTCTCTAGAGGGTCTTCCCAACCCAGGGGTCAAACCCACATCTCCTGCTTGGCAGTCAGATTCTTTACCACTGAGCCACCTGGGAAGTCCAAAACTGGAGAATGCAGGCCTTGATCCTGCTACCTTTCACATGCAGTGATTGCTGTGCCATTTGAGCTAGTTCCCCCTTCCCCAGCCATGTTATCCAGCAATTCCATTGCTGGGTATATATCTGAAGAAAACACTGCATCAAAAGATACATGCACTCCGATTTTCATGGCAGCATTATCTACAGTAGCCAAGATATGAAGCAATTTGAATGCCCATTGTTAGATGAATGGATAAAGAAGTGGCATGTGTATGTGTACACACACACACACACACGTGCACAATAGAAGATTCTCAGCTATAATAAGAATGAAATCCTGCCTTTGCAACAACATTGATGAACCTAAAGAGTGTTATGCTTAGTGAAGTAAGTCACACATAGAAAGACAAACACCCTGTTGTCACTTGTATGTGGAATCTAAAAAAATAAAGCAAATAAACATAACAAAACAGAAACAGACTCACAGATACAGAGAACAGACTAGTAGGTTACCTGTGGGAGAGTAGGGGGAAGAGGGCAGAATAGGAGTGTGGGATTAAAAGACACAGATTTCTATTTATGTGATAATATTGTACAGCACGGGGAAGTATAGCCATTGTTTTATAATAACTTTAAATAGAGTATAATCTATAAACTGATTTATATGCTATATGTTATCATCTATAACACATAGAATGTTGTTATAACTATATATAACATCTAACTATAGAAATGTTATAATCTGTAAACACTTAACGTGTTGTACACCTGAAACTAATAGAATGTTGTAAATCAACTGAATTTCAAAAATAAGGAAAAAATAGGCAAATAGAGAAAAATAAACACAACCTATTTACTCAAAAATCATCATTAATAACTGAGAAAATGTGAATATTTCATGTTTTTAGTAAGATATATTTTAGGTATAATATTCTAGGTAATATTCATATAATGGACTGTGTAGTGTAGAGAATATTCTCTAATTTTTTTTTTTTTTTTTTTTTTACTAGGGACTAGTAGTATTCAGTGCCTTTTGTTGTCAGATACATTCACTTGGATATTTGGGCTGTTTTATCACCAGTTAAAAAGCAAATAATGCATTGGGTAATTTCTTGGGATTTCAGAAAGCTAACACACATTTAGGTTTTTTTCCTTTGACTCTAGTTATACAAGGCTGTTGGAGCAGTAGTAGAGAATACTATGTGAAATTTCGTGACCCTGCAGATGAGTTATTCTGTTGGCCGAATTCCTCTTAAACCAGGGCATGTGTGGGAAAGAGGTCCAGATGGTCAGCCCCTTGTTCTGGTCAAACCCTAAACAGATAAAATGAGGTCTACCTATATTACTGGGAGGCAATCTGCTTGGCTTACTGTGTACAGATTTTAATGTTAAGCCTATCCAAAAACACCCTTATGAAAACATCCAGAGTAATGTTTAACTGAATACGCAGATACCATGGCTCAATCAAATTGACATACAAAAGTAACCATCATGAGTGGACTCTATTCTACTGATGTATCAATGTGAATTGTGTGGCATAATAGTTGTGTATAACTGCTAGTGAGATGCCCTTAACCTTAGAGTTTTCCACAAAGGAATCTATAGTTGATTTTTACTAAGGTTGATTTCGTGACCTGCTTTTTAGTATTCTTTGTGATAAACCCCCAAATTAAACTCCAGAAGGCCAAGTAGTGGGTTTTTTTTTTTTTAAGAGACATCTGGATTTAAATTCTAGGTTTCAGCACACAGTGTTCTCTGGGGTGAGTTCATTTAGATGCTAGTAATTTTCTCTTCCCGTATTTCAGTGTTAGACATCTTTTCTCCTCCTTGTACTAAAGAAGCAAACAGAATGTTTTGATTTTGCTCATAATAACTTAGTTATGGATTGATCACCTTTTCTTTCTGATGTGTGCATGTGGGAGGGATGAGATAAAGGCAAGGTAATTTTCTAAAATGATTTCTGAAGGTTTAAAGAACATTTTTGCATATGTTTGCTTTTGAAAAAATGTAATCCAAGACCTGATTAGCTTAATGCAAAGTGAAAAGTTCAGTCTCTGCAGGAGCTTGTGATTGGTGATTCTACTAAAAAAAATTTCTGTTCTTCATGAGAGAATTCTTAAAATACAAGACAGTCTCTTTATAAGCTCAATCCTCTTTTCTGTTAAAAGTAATTAGAACTTCTACAACATTAATAAATACTCATCTTAAACATTAAGTTATTAACTAGGACATTAATAAAAACTCACCTACTCCATCTTTAGTGTTCTGTGACAGCTTATACTTCCCTTTTTTGTTGCTTAGTTGCTAAATAGTGTCCTACTCTTTTGCAACCCCATGGACTGTAGCCCACCATGCTCCTTTGTCCATGGGGATTCTCCACGCAGGAATACTGGAGTGGATTGTCATTTTCTTCTCCAGGGGATCTTCGCCCAGAGATCAAACCCACGTCTCTAGCATTTTTTACTACTGAACACCAGGGAAACCCAGATACATCCCTTTAGTCAAACTTTAAGGAGTTTATAACTGAATAAAAAAGGCATATAAAAACACATTAAATAAGTTTGACTAATTAATATACATTGAAATACATCCCTTTAGTTGAACTTATTTCAATGTATATTAATTGTGTCTGTCTTTTTTATTCAGTATATATTCCTTAAAGACTGGACAGCTCTATTCAACTGGCATTAATTGGGTCCCACCATGCATTAGTTGGGCTCCAAAATCACTACAGATGGTGACTGCAGCCATGAAATTAAAAGACGCTTACTCCTTGGAAGGAAAGTTATGACCAACCTAGATAGCATATTGAAAAGCAGAGACATTATTTTGCCAACAAAGGTTCGTCTAGTCAAGGCTGTGGTTTTTCCTGTGGTCATGTATGGATGTGAGAGTTGGACTGTGAAGAAGGCTGAGCGCCGAAGAATTGATGCTTTTGAACTGTGGTGTTGGAGAAGACTCTTGAGAGTCCCTTGGACTGCAAGGAGATCCAACCAGTCCATTCTGAAGGAGATCAGCCCTGGGATTTCTTTGGAAGGAATGATGCTGAAGCTGAAACTCCAGTACTTTGGCCACCTCATGCGAGGAGGTGACTCATTGGAAAAGACTCTGATGCTGAGAGGGATTGGGGGCAAGAGGAGAAGGGGACGACAGAGGATGAGATGGCTGGATGCCATCACTGACGCAATGGACGTGAGTCTCAGTGAACTCCGGGAGTTGGTGATGGACAGGGAGGTCTGGCGTGCTGCGATTCATGGGGTCGCAAAGAGTCGGACACAACTGAGCAACTTATTTGATCTGATCTGATGCATTAGCTGGTACCTTGCCCTGGAGAGATTGGATAGGCAAGTAATAGATAAGTTTTAATACAGTGTAACACATTATATAGAGTTGATTACAAAGTGTTCAGAGAATTGGACTCAATTCATAGTTATAAGAGTCTTTCAAAGTGTCACAGAGATAAACATTTCACCTAGGTTCTGATGGATAAATAGGTGTTGCGTTGGTATATTCTCTTATTTTTCTCCTTTTACCTGCCTTTTCCCAAACCTTTGATAGTATCACCTATCTACCTTTCCCATTTCTTAATTTTGGTGGCCTCTAGCAGCAGGCAAAAAAAAAAAAAAATTCACCCAGTGGTACAAAATGATGCTATTAAAATTTAGGGTCATTAGCCTTAGCTGGTCAGAGAAGGCAATGGCACCCAACTCCAGCACTCTTGCCTGGAAAATCCCATGGATGGAGGAGCCTGGTAGGCTGCAGTCCATGGGGTCGCTGAGGGTCGGACACGACTGAGCGACTTCACTTTCACTTTTCACTTTCATGCATTGGAGAAGGAAACGGCAACCCACTCCAGTGTTCTTGCCTGGAGAATCCCAGGGACAGGGGAGCCTGGTGGGCTGCCTTCTATGGGGTCGCACAGAGTCATGACTGAAGCGACTTAGCAGCAGCAGCAGCCTTAGCTGGTAGTGGTTTTTCATATTCCTTCTTTGTAGAATATATTTTTCTCTTTTTTCTGCTGAGAACATGCTTTATTGGTTTCCACACACAGCTTAAATGTTAACCTTATTTATGGAAATTTCCATGGTCTTCATGGAGCTGTGATTGCTACCCATTATACATTATATGTAACTTCCATGGTGGTATCAATCACATTAAATTGTGATAATTTATTTACATCTCTCTTTCTCTCACTAGACAGCTCACTGAGGGTATGATTTGTTTCCTCTAGCTTATACTCCCAATATAGTAGGGACTCAGTAAAAATACATCGTCTGTGGGTAATCTCATCTACTCCACGTCTTCAGCTACCAATAGGCTCTGACACCTTGGAAACAATGACATCATTGTGTGTGAATATTGGGAAAGAGGGGTGAATTTGATTAAGCAGGAACAGGGAGTGCTGGATTTTGAAAATACAGTGTATTTACCTAGGTAACGTGAGGGCACAAGGACTATGGGAAGAACATCCCAAGCAATGGAAGCCACATAGACAATTTCACAGGGAAGAAACCTAGTTCAAACAGAAACTGAAAAAAGTTTGGTGTAACTAGCAAAAAGGATCCATTCAGGGAAGGGGCTGGAGATGATAATTGGAAAGGGAATAGGGGTCAAATTATGAAAGGACTTTGGTGCTCTGTGTCTTAGTCCACTTGGGTCACTGTAACAAAATAGCCTAGAGTGGGTGGTGTTTCTCACAGTTGAGGTGACGGGTAAGTCCAAGACCAAGACGCCAGAAGATTTTGGTGAGGGTCTGCCTTCTGTTTCGTAGATGGCTGTCTTCACTAGAACCTCACGTGGTGGAAAAAGCAAGGCATCTCTCTGGGGTCTCTTTTTGTAAGGTCACGGACCCCATCAATGAAGACTCTGCCCTGTGATGTACACATGCCAACCTCTTTAGCTTTGTTTACTTTGTATTGTTCCCTAAGGTATTTCACAAGAGGATGGAGATGGGTCTTCTACTGAAAAGATTCCTTCACTGTGTTTCGCTATAGAGTATCCTTATTCTCTTAGTATGAAGTAGAGAAATCCACATTTACTTTATTTTTAGGGACCATATTTTCAGTAATCACTCTGAAATTGTAGTTGAACAGTTCTAGTTATATACTCTGCTTTTACCACATTCATTAGTATTGCCCCTCTTGGTATATACTTTGTCAGTAAATATCTTCCATTTTTTAACTATATAGCTTAATTTTTAGCAACTACTTTTGACCTAGTTAGTGATAACTTTAAAGAAAATAGTTAAAACTAGCAGATCTCCCTACTTATTCTAGTGATGATTTCCAAACACATAACTTCTCCAACTCCCACAGCTTACATTATCTCTGGAATTGAAATGACTGCAAGACTGTCAAAAATCATTTATTGTAATTTTATAAAATGACTCTCTCAACTTAATCTTTTAGTAAAACCTCTGTTGGTGAGTCATTGTACGAATAGGTCTTTGTTCTACCCTCTTTCTTTCCATGACTGTATCTATCCTTTTCTCTCCTACATTTCATATTCCTTTTTTATTTGCTTAAAATCCATGTTGGGGAGGAAAAAGTTCTCATCAGTGAAAGAGCATTTTGTAACTCCTCCCCACCATGTACTTCCATTTTCTTTTAGAAACACTAATTTCTCATTTGTCAGGCCCTTTAATCTTCTTATACCCAGCATACTCTTCTTATGTGTTTAAATCTATTTTAAATGTTTCAATTTCTCTGTACTCAGTTCCCTTTCTCTCCTTCAATCACTGAGTCAGTTTATCTGTCTCAAAATACTGTGCATCCCTTTCTCACTCAATTGTTTTACTTTAATTCCTATTTCTGCAAAATATGTTAAATAAAAATATTTATCACATGATAACTTGGCGAATCTGGTCAAGGTGTTGTTAGTACTATATATCTTCTAAATTAACATTTGTGGTGGGAAGAGCCCAGGATTAGGTATCAGAAAAACTGGCTTGTTGTTACTTTTCCAGTATAATCATATGACCTTATTTGTAGTATGAAGGAAACAGTCTATCATGCCTATGTCACATAGTTATTTTAAGAAATGAGTTTTTATGATAATATCTTTAAAAGATCAAATAGCCTTCAGTCAAGTACCTTTAAATGAGGACACTATACCTCTGTGTAGGAATTAGTTAAAAGTCGTGGGGTGAGTGGCATTTCAGAGAGGGAAGTAGTAAGATATGAAATGAAATGGTTAATTTGGATCTCTATAATTTAGTGTGGCAAGAATATAGTATATCAGTGGAGGAGTATCAGGAGATATGGTTGGAAAATATCATGGATGTGCTTTAAAAGTTGGAGACGATCATTTAAAGATTTAAAGTAGGGGAGTGACATAAAATTTGTATTTCCAGAAGCTTATTCTGCAGTCAGTGTAGATGACAGATGGAGGGAGGCTAGAGTTAGGGAGACTCTTGAGGAGGCTGTTGCATTTAATAAAGGTCAGAATTGAGAACTGGAAGTAACATGAATTTAACAAGTAAAGAATAGATGCAAAAGATGCAAATCAGATGGGATCTATGGAACTTACACTCTGATTAACGTGGGTGGTAGAAAGGCATTTATTAAAAGAGAAAAATTTATAATCCTTCTTGGGCTTCTGGCTTAGCTGGGTTCCCTACCATGAACTGCTATGGAGAATAAAATGAAACGAAAGAGGAGGATTGATTTGAGGAATGTTTGAACTTGAGGTATTTATTCCATATCCAAGTGCACATGCTTTGTTTTAGTTGGGTGAAGGGAGAGAGAATTTGGGACTTGTCTTTGTAGTAGTAAATGAAGCCTTGGATTTGAATCAGATTTCTCAGGCATGGGGCCAGGTCTCTTGTTATACCTTATTCTAAAAGTCTGTCCCTTGAGAAATAAATAGTTCCCCAGAGACAAGGATACACATGGCCCCAGAGTCATGTTCCTGGTCCTTGCTGTCAATCCCAAATCTGAGTCTTCTCTTCACAATCAGTCACAAGAATCCTTGAACATGTAAATGAAACTAAGAGTTTCCTATCGTTCTTATAACTAGAAGTAAACAATACTATAAATCTAATCCACGTACATTTTTAATCTAGTAGAGTCATAGTAGTAACAGTCTTTATTTTTGTTTTTCTGTCTTGGAGTTTACTGTAAATTGGTTATCAAATGCTTTTCATTAATTTATCCTCATGAAAGCAGATGCTAACGTAACATCATAAATTCAGCTTATGATAGTAGCATACCTGAAAACCCCTTCTTGATATATAATTATAATGCCAATTATTTTAATGTATTTACTTGGCAGCTTTGTTGGGAACTTGAGCCTTTCTCCAGCCATATCTTCAATTATGAGTCCTTCCCATTCCACCTGTTCCCTGCCTTCTGCTGGCTTTCGCCTTGAGACATTATGAGTTGTGCTTTAACTTCTCCTCTCCCTATAGCATTGTAGCCCGGCTTCTTGATTTACTTTTCTTTCAAGCTTATCTGACCCTATTCCTGGTTGTGTTTTTTTTTTCCTTTCTGACTCTGGCAATTTCATAACGAAGCTGCGTTTTTGCCATCGGGAGGTCAGGCGGAGTCTGAACATACGGCTGCAAAGACCAGAATGAGTGCCTGCACAACTGCAAGGGCACTGTAATGGCTGTGGCTCCCACAGACATTGTTTTAGAGAAGCAGTTGCCCTTCGTTTCTGGGTCCTTCAAAATTCAAGGACTGCCAGCTGCCTGTAATTTATAAACATACTCAAACATTTTTATGGCTGCACCTAAATGTGAAGCGGGGAAGTTGGATCGATTCCTGCAAACATTTAAAAAGAGTGCATTTACAGTGTCAGTAGTGGTCTGGGTAAAGATAATGAAAAGTGTGCCTTTTTTTTTTTTTTTACAACTCCTGATCACGGCATTTTTTTTTTTTTTTTGCAAGCAGTCAATCAGCCATTCATTTAGACCTGCATACACCACACTCACTGACTCCCTTAAAATCATTTCAAGGGTGTTCACAGATATCAGAGAAAATGTTTAGTTCACAGATACACACTGTAATATGGAGTAGAATGCCAGTGTAGAAAGCATACATGGAATGAGACTGAAACTTTGTAATTATTTATTGGATAGTGGCAGTTTAACAATAAGCAGTATTTGACTCTCTGATTTCATGCCAGATGAAAGAAGATAATTCCCAGCTGTTTCATTTAAATTCTAGACCTACATAAAAAGCCACATGATAACAAATAAATAGAACTCTTTTTCAGTTTTTCTAAATGGTAAATCAGATTTATATGAAAAACCAGATTATATTTTCTCTGACAATAGTATTAAAAAAGATACTATCCCCAAATCTTGATTCATTGTATTACAACTATTCTTCCAATACTTTGGATTGTAATTCATGGAAATCCATTAGAGTGCAAGAGTTTTGTATTGTTTTCTTTTATTCCCCTTGCCCCTGACATCAGCTCTGATGTTAAGCCATTCTTTTAGTTATAGTTAAAATGAGACATGCATGGGTGATTTGCAGTTAACTCCTCGCCTCCACACACACAAATGCCTCAGCCTCACATCTAATCATGATTCATGCCTTATGCCAGATTCTTGCTGTCATCCCAGCACCAGCAGATGGTGGGACATGACCCCTGGGGCATTCTGCCCCAGTGTTCTAAGGTTGTACATCTTTTGGTAGCAATGGTCAGAAAAGGAAGAATTTTAACGTGGCAAATTGAGTTTTTCTTTTGACGTCTTGCTTTAAAAAAATAAATTAATGGAAATTTGGTGTCAGATTTTCAGGTGGTACCATAAAAACTTATTTTTTAATCCCAGAAACAAAAGTGAAAAGGCACATTGTATTTTATAAATGGGCTTGCTGAAAGAAAGGACAGCTGCTGTGTTTATATTTTATCATGCAAACTCTACGTTTGTAATACTCTGAATTGCGAGAAATGAGTAACAGCATACAAAAAGACAAATTTCATTGATTTATGCTTAAGTACATTTTCTGTTGTAAAGAATGGCACCAGTGGATGCCAGATGACACACGTTGAATTGTTAGTGTAGTTGAGTTTGAATTTGCTCCTTATGCTCTATGATTAGTATGATTGGTGACTTTAGGCAAGTTTGCTTCATCTTTCTGGACCTCTGTTTCTTCACCTAATAAAAAACGTTGTTTTAAAGTATCTCCAAAATAATCCTTTTTATTACAGAATGTAAAATGTAAGAAACCAAAATGGTATTAGCTGCTTTAAAGTGTACTAGGCCTATGGTAGAAAAAGGAAATGCATGGATGGAGTTTCAACATTAACTAATCCTGATTACTTGATCTTTTGTACTGGATAGATAAACATACACATAACTACAGTATTTGCAAAGGAATGTTTTTAAGATAATAAATCCATGGAATTTTTACAATTCTCAATTTTTACAAATTTTTCCATGTAATTTTCTGTTGATTCAGCCGTTAATTCTAGCTTCTCCTGATGACATTAAGATTATTAAAGCTCTCTAACCCAGAGTCCTGGGTAGTCGTGGGTTGCACAGAACATTGCTGTTGAGCTTTTTGACCAGAACCTGTGACCAGGGCTACATTTTGCATTCAGTAAGCATGCACATACAGTTACACATGCGTGTGTAACTCAGTGTTTTACCTTACTATGCAGGAACAAAAATTTTTTCTATTCTTTTGTTGTAGATATTGTAAATTCTATTTCTCTTTTTAAGGAATTGCTGATCCTTATTCACCAAATTGATTTCAGGGTTCTTAATGGATTGGGACACACAGTTTGAAAAACACTGAGCTGAACAATCAGCAATTACTATAAAGAAATAATTATTTTTTAGAGTTTCTCAAATTATTAAAAATGATTTCCTACTCTATTGATCACAGCAGCTGTCATTTACTTAACAAGAAATCTTTAGAGTCCTTTTATTTATATGTGTATTCAAAGGCTATAAAAGATATTGAG
Source organism: Bos indicus x Bos taurus (assembly GCF_003369695.1). NCBI lineage: Eukaryota > Metazoa > Chordata > Mammalia > Artiodactyla > Bovidae > Bos > Bos indicus x Bos taurus. The sequence continues at coordinate 26,431,809 of NC_040081.1, read as the reverse complement.
GAGATACACATAGAAACAACATTCAAATAGAATGTTTTGGGGAGTCTGTGAGTTTGATATAGCTTTGGACGGCCTGTCTTTTAATGTTCAGAGTTGTGTTCCTGTTTTGCTGGAAGATTGGCGTAGGGTGTCTTGCGTGGGAGTTTGCTGTTCTTGGGTGGAGCTTGGTCTCAGGGTAGGTATGGGAGGCTTTTGGGTGGGCTTTCGTCTATTAATGTTCCCCAGTGTCAGGAGTTCTGTGATGGTCCAAAGTTCTGGAGTTGAGCCTCCTGCCTCTTGGTTTGGTCCCCCTCTTATGGTAACATCAAGAGTCTTCCCTCCAAACAGCACAGAGGCAAAACCCCTAGGTTAATGGTGAAATGACTCTCCAGAGCCAGGAACACCCAAAGAGATTCATAGTTATATAAAGAAGAGAGGAGGGAAATAGAAGTGACTAGGGGGAGAAAAGGGAGAGTCAAAAGGGAAGAGAGCCATCAAGCCAGTGATCAGATCCTTCATTTTGAAGAGGTTGGTTTGCCTTTCTGGTATCTGGGTCCTCCGCCAGCGTTCAGAAGTTGTTTTGTGAAAGTTGCTCCACATACAGGTGATCTTTTGATGTATTTGCGGGGGAGAAAGTGGTTTCCCTGTCTTATTCTTCTGTCATCTTGGGATTGCCCCCTAAACAGAATGTTTTAATGAGCCTTATAACTTCCTGTTTTTAAACACTTGGCATTCCTCTTCACTGTTCAAATAGTAATTTTAAATTTTGTTTCCTCGAGCTTTTATTTACATCATCGCTCCAGGTGTTACTATTCCAGGTGTACATCATTCCAGTTACTGTTTAATAGGTCATACTTTTTTACATGAAGTGGCTTTGTTTCATGCAAAGGCTCTTCATTTGTGGTTTAACAAAGATGGAAAACAAAGAAAAGAAATAGGCCTCTTGAATTTCTATATAACCATATAGAATTCGGAATGAAAGTGAAAGTCACTCAGTCGTGTCCAACTCTTTGCAACTCCACGGACTGTATAGTCCATGGAATTCTCCAGGCCGGAATACTAGAGTGGGTAGCCTTTCCCTTCTCCAGGGGATCTTCCTAACCCAGGGATTGAACCCAGCTCCTGCATTGCAGGTGGATTCTTTACCAGCTGAGCCACCAGGGAAGCCCAGAATTCTGAATACCATGGCCTTATTGCTGCCTAAACTATTTCCATTTTTCATTAGTGGTATTTTGAATAAGTTATGTGAGAAACACGGTAATCATATGGAACTGAATAGTCTCTTCTGTCACTCCATGTAAAATGATATGAGGTGAGTTTTTCGCACATGTAATTAATTGCCACTTTTAATTGCTGTAGCATTATTGGAAGTCATAGAATTTATATGTATATAATAATACATTATTAGGAAACTCAAAGGAAGTAGAAAATAAAGCATCCCTACTCTGAATAGACAGGATTGGAAATAACATTGAAAAGTAAGTCTGGGATGCAAATGGTATATTCAGAAAGGATTCTTTTGTAATCTGACTGTAGGTTTACAAAAGATTGTATTGAAAAGTGTTTCGCATAGGGAAAAACCTGAAGATAAAAGCAGCTTTTGGAACTGAAGATAATTTTATATAAATACACACATTTTAATATAAATAATTTCTACTATAGATGGTGAAAATTCTTTAAGAATTTACTGTAGATGTATTTGTCAGTGTTAGTGTTGAAGAGGTTCACTGAAGCTCTTTGTATGTATCTCTTTCAGATATGGAAACAAGTGAAAAAATCCAAGGAAGTGGAATACTTCAAGTGTTTGCAAGTCTGTTGATTCCACAGTCCTCCTGCACAGCCAAAGTAGCTAACGTCATAGCAGAAATAGCCAAAAATGGTGAGGTTTTCCTCAAGAACTTTTCTGCTGGGAACATCTTCAGTTTTACACCCTACCTGTCAGTATGTTTTATTAATTTATGTTTCCATTTTGTAGATTAGACCTTTTTTAAAAAAAAAAATTTCTCTATTTTTCTTTCCATTAACTTTTTTTCATGTAATTGTTTAAAATGGCTGTAGTCATTCTGTTCATACATTTCCCATTTGCTGTTCCGTTCTGTCAGAGTAGAGTTAAAGAATAGCACTACTCATCCCTGCTGTACCTGAATCGTTTATTACTTTGGTTATGGGATTCTTGAATTGTCACTGAGTCATTCATCTTCATTGTCACAGGAGACCTTACCTTTTTCAGCGTATATGTTGTTTTATGTTATATCCAGATAAACTCACTTTTTCTTGTCTGACCTACTGACATGGCACTGGACTGCAGTAGTGCAGTCGGAATACATACTATGTTTTCTGAGTTCACCTTCATGAGAAGCATTTATTTCTTAAGTGTCCATGTAAATATACTCTGGAGAAACAACCTCAAAGCATGGATTATATAATAGCCATCCCATTATATATGGTTTATATCCAAGGGGGAAGGGATGCTTTGGACGATATTTCAGGGATATTTTGTAGCAGAAATATTTGTATCTGATTTTAGTTCAGTCAATTTAAGAAAAACACTAACTTAAAAAAATTTGTTTTTTCACTTTTAAACTTTAGAATTACTTTACTGGTTTCTGCTATACATCAGCATGAATCAGCCACAGGTATACATACATCCCTTCCCTCTGAATCCTTCCTTCCATTTCTCACACTCCTAGGTGGTCAGAAAGCACTGGGTTGAGCTCCCTGTCTGCAGGCTTAGTCACTCAGTCATGTCCAGCATCTTGTGGGCTGCCGCTGCCCCACGGCACATTCCCACTTGCTGTCTGTCTTGCGTATGGGAATGTGTGTGCTTCCTGCTACTCTCTCAGTCCACCCCACCCTCTCCTGCTCCCACTGTGTCCATCGGCGTCTCCACTGCTGCCCTAGGTTCATCGGTACCATCCTTCTAGATTCCATACACATGCATTAATAGACAATATTTGTCTTTCTGTTTCTGACTGACTTCACTGTACAATAGGCTCCAGGTTCATCTACCTCATTAGAACTGACTCAAATGCATTCTTTTTTTATAGCTAAGTAATATTCCATTGTATGTATGTACCACAATTTCTGTATCCATTTATCTGTCAGTGGACATCTAGGTTGCTTCCATGTCCTAGTTATTGTAAAAAGTGCTGCAGCAAATATTAAGGTACCTGCATCTCTTTCAGTTATGGTTTTCTCAGGGTATATTCCCAGTAGTGGGATTGTTGAGTCATATGGTAATTTTATTCCTAGTTTTTTAAGGAATCTGCACACTGTTCTCCATAGTGGCTGTGTCAGTTTACATCCCCACCAGTGCAAGAGGGTTTCCTTTTCTCCACATCCTCTTCAGCATTTATTGTTTATAGATTTTTTAAATGATGGCTGTTCTAACCAGTGTGAGGTGATACATCATTGTAGTTTTGATTGGCATTTTCCTAATAGCGAGGGATGTTGAGTATCTTTTCATGTTTGTCCTTCTGTGTGTCTTCTTTGGAGAAATGTCTGTCTAGGTCTTCTACCCATTTTTGATTGGGTCGTTTGCCTTTCTGGTTTTGAGGTGCATGAGCCACTTGTGTATTTTGGAGATTAATCTTTTGTCAGTTGTTTCCTTTGCAGTTATTTTCTCCCATTCTGAGGGTTGTCTTTTAATCTTGTTTACTGTTTCCTTTGCTGTGCAAAATGTTTTAAGTTTAATTAAGTCCCATTTGTTTACTTTCGTTTTTATTTCCATTACTCTATGAGATGAGATATTGCTTATGTTTTCCTCTAAGAGTTTTGTAGTTTCTGGCCTTACATTTAAATCTTTAATCTATTTTGAGTTTATTTTTGTGTACGGTTTTATAAAGTGTTCTAGTTTTATTCTTTTACAGGTAGCTGTCCAGTTTTCCCAGCACCCCTTATTGAAGAGGTTGTCTTTTCTCTATTGTATATCCTTGCCTCCTTTGTGAAAAAATAAGGTGCCCATAGGTGTATGGGTTTATCTCTGGGCTTTCTGTCTTGTTCCATTGGTCTATATTTCTGTTTTTGTGCCACTCCTGTTCTGTCTTAATGACTGTAGTTTTGCAGTATAGTCTGAAGCTAGGAAGGTTGATTCCTCCAGTTCCATTCTTTTTTCTCAAGACTGCTTTGGCTATTCAGGGCCTTTTGTGTTTCCATGCAAATTGTGAAATTTTTTGTTCTAGTTCTGTGAAAAATACCATTGGTAGTTTGATAGGGATTGCACTGAATCTGTAGATTCCTTTGGGTTGTGTAGGCATTTTGACAATATTGATTCTTCCAAAAACACGGTGTATTTTCCATCTGTTTGTGTCATCTTTGATTTCTTTCATCAGTGTCTTACACTTTTCTGCATACACGTCTTTTGTCTTTAGGTAGGTTTTTCCCTAGGTGTCTTATTCTTTTTGTTGCAGTGGTGAATAGGACGAGTTTCTTAACTTCTCTTTCTGATTTTTCATTGTTAGAAACACTGACTTCTTAAAGCAGTTTTTAAACATAAAGGAAGGCCATGCTAAATGCAATAGCATTAGTATGCCTCTATTTCTCAAAGTTTGATATTATTTTTAGTCTTTTTATTTTAGTAAGTTGCATATATTATACTTTAAAAAGAAGAAACTTTAGAATTCTGGTCTCAGTTTTACACAGTTTTATATGTTGTGTAATCACTATGCAGGTGGCATTGTAAAGTACCAGTATATGTTATTTCTGGTCCAGTAAAACGGCTTGTTCATGAGTGTTACCAAAAAGAATTGCCATGAAATTTTAAAATTTGTTTTGTTGTTGTTTAGTCGCTGTGTCGTACTCTTTGCAACCCCACGGACTTCAGCATGCTAGGCTTCCCTGTCCTTCACTGTCTCCCAGAGTTTGCTCAAACCCATGTCCATTGAGTCGGTGATGCCATCCAGCCATCTCATCCTCTGTCGCCCCCATCTCCTCCTGCCCTCAATCTTTCCCAGCATCAGGGTCTTTTCCAGTGAGTCAGCTCTTCACATCTGGTGGCCAGAATATTAGAACTTCAGCTTTAGCATCAGTCCTTCCAGTGAATATTCAGGACTGATTTCCTTTAGAGGATTAACTGGTTTCTTCTCCTTACTGTCCAAGAGACTCTGAAGAGTCTTCTCCAGCACCACAGTTTGAAAGCATTAAAACTTCAACCCTCAGCCTTCTTTATGGTTCAGCTCTCATGTCTGTCCATGTTTGTTTGCAGGTTTCATTTGTTTAGAGGTGCTCAAAATATATTTTAAATTTCAGTGAGGTTCTATATTGGTAAATCATTATTTTGGTTGTTAATGAAAACTGATCATCTGTTGTTTGCATGTACGTCTAAGCTACTATGGTTATAATCACTATGCTCTGCCTTGGATTTGAGCTGGTCATAAATGTTAAGAGATTCCTAGTGGGTCTAGGAGTACTTCGTGTACTTCAAGCAGATTTGAACTGCTCTGAATAGATAATTACCTTGGGACAACAAAGAACTCTTGAGGCAGATCTGGTTTGAGAATGAAACCCCTCCAGACATTGTTAACCTAGACCAGCCACTATCTAAATTCTTAGGTGCAAGGTAGCTTGATTTTTATATCAAATAGTTTATTTTTAACTTCATTAGAAACACAGTATAATTTCCAGAAATCAGTTTTTATCTTTAAGCTTTTTTTCTTAAGAATGAGCACACACACATAACATAGATTGAGAAATTTTGAACAGCTGATTTTGAAATGGATTGCCATTCCTCTATCATCTCACTGAGTAATATCAGTCCTCATAATAGTTTGTCAGTTTCATGATAACTAGAGCTTGCTTCTAGTAACACTTTAGTAGATGACAGCTCTGTTTTAGAGACATAATTAGTAGCATTTATACTTTTAATTAGAGGCTTGTTAAGGGCCTGTCACTAATCCCTGCTGGTTAAAATAAATGGGACCCAATTTAAATGGTTGTTTATTGCTTAACCACCACATTGTTGTTGTGGTTTTTTAAGTGACTGGCTGAGAAAGTAGATTAGAGTCTTATTTTTAAAATAAATATCTTCAGAAATGCAACATGACCCAACAGAGATATTAACTAGGCTTACATTTCTTCCTGTTAGAAACTTGACAATGAAAGAAAATTGTGTGAACTGGAGAAAAAAAGAAATTAGAAGTTGATAGATTCATCATTGCTATGCATGTTACATAACAACAGAAGAGAAATATTAGCATATAGTTGTTAGATTTGATTAATTATAAAATACAATTTTGTTTAAATTTTTATTTCCAAAAATGTCCTCTAAAAATTGACGTAACTGACTGTGTGCTGATGTTCATACACCAGAGGATTATTAAGAAGTTCCAGGTACAAGTTTAATGTGGGAGCATAGCTATGACCATAAGTTACAGGAAGAAATTTGATACTTTTTATAGTAAGTATTCCTCTAGATAACAGATTTAAGATGAATTTGGGGCAAAGAAAAAATAAGCAGAAGAGAAAGTGTCCGTGAATATTTCTTCCTTTTTAGAATTGTACTCTTAAAGTATCTATTAATAATAATAACAACAATATATTTCTGAAACTAGGTGCTATTTTGGGTCTACAGTGCTAATAAGTGAAGTTGTAAAAGCAAGTAAAAACTTTAGTTCTTATTCTCCTCCTCCTCCTTTCTCCTTTTATAACATGCAGTTAAGAAAATAGTGATAAATTAGGATAATGAAAGTTAATGAAAAATTGTTTTGGTTTATGGTCGAGGCTATCAGCAAGAGAAATATGATCCCATTCATTTTTGTATACTTATTTCATGAAATATTTAGAAGGGTTATAATAGTACTTTTGGACAGCGGTGTACTCTTCAAATAGCAAGCCATTGTAAACATTTTAATAAGTGTTAATAATACGTAAATAATTAAGGAAAGTTATTTATGTAATTGTGAATGTTTATTTTTTTAATTAACCATATCTCTTATTTTCAGAATTTATGCGAATTCCATGTGTGGATGCTGGATTGATTTCACCACTGGTGCAGCTGCTAAATAGCAAAGACCAGGAAGTGCTGCTTCAAACGGGCAGGGCTCTAGGAAACATATGTTATGATAGCCGTAAGTGTTGACATAACAGTGGTACACTTACAAACTTTTGTTTAAGAGTCATGACTTTGGTAATAATTCTGCGTTGAGTGTTAGCACTCTCTCTTCTAGCCGAAGACATTAACGTGGGGGCAGTATGACTTAGTTCTGCTTATGAAACTGAATTGATGGAAATTTGGGCCATAGTATTCTAAACTAAGACTTATCCGACATGAATTCTTTTTTTGTGTGTGTGATTTCACAAATGATATTTTCAGAAGAAAGTAAGTAAATTTCTAAGTTTTGGAGCTTTTAATTTTAGGGAAAAAATATCTTTTCAGTTAGGCTTTATGAACTACCATCTCTGGATGAGAATGCTTCTGAACACATTTTTTAGTTTCTAAGTCTATCCAAATACATTTTAATTCCTTGCAATTCAGTAAAGCCATTCATAAAAACCATTATCTTTCAAGAGCTAGATTGGTTTATTGCATCTTGCATTGACTCCATTCCTATTTGTCATAATGTCATTGTCATCCTCACCACTTTATACAATATTACTATTCCTACTAGGCAAAGAGAAAGCAAGAACTTGGGTATGAGTATAGATATTGCAAAATTTTTACATTTTCTACCTTTTCTTCCCATATATATGCAAATGAAATACAGAAGAAAAATCTTGAGTATAGTCAATTTAATTAGATTTATCCTGATTTTCCTTTGATTTCTATTTTCTGAAACAAAAACACATTTTTAAACACTCACTTTTAGCATCTCCTAAAAATTTATTTAATTCAATAAAGTCACAAACATACTTATTTATGATAAAAGAAAGATACAAAAAAAAGATTGAAACCATAGGTTTCAGTTGTAACTTCTCTGTAGCAGTAGAGATAAGGCTAGTCTCATTTATTCTTTCCTTACTTTTTCTGAAATATCATGAGGACATAGATATCTTTTATTATGAATTTTAATTGGAGAATTTGAGTCCCCAATATTGCTTATAGATTGACCTTACTTTGCCTTCATTCCAGTTCTTACTTATCCTAGGGTATTAGCTTTGTTTACAGAATCTATGTTTATGACTTTATGCTTTCACATTTAGAGTTTTTATTAAACACCTTAGTTTATAATACTACCTTTCAACAACGAATGTGTATTTTATATGATTAATTTTAACAATATGCATTTAATAGACCACTGCAGAATAATAGGTAAAGATTGGTTGCAGCTATTTGGAGCACAATCATTACTCTTTTTATTCTTCTGTGTTTGTTACTAGATTTTAAGGCTATCAAGTATTCTTTAATCTTTGTTCAGTTTAGTCTTGAATTATGCATTGCTTGAACATCATAGGAATTAATCTGTTTTGAGTACGCTTGTTCTAGAGTTTCACTTAACATTGGCACAATGGAAGAAATACCCATAGTGATCTATTGTCTCATCTTGCTATGATTTTTATGGGCACAGAGTAATTTTACTTTCTGTGTACTCCAAAGAACCTTGAAGTTAGGGTAATAAATGTCTAGTTAATAAGATTATCATTTTTGATGAAACTGAAGTCCATTATAATTAATTCCGTTTGTCATATCCGTTTACTCTATTCTTACGAGGTATACTGTCTATAAAGTCTGTGGCTATACTTTAGGCTATAAAGTTAATTTTTTTGTTTCATTTATTTGTGAATATAACCACTTTATTTGCATTTAATTCAATGAAAATTATAGCTGAATAGAAAATTAAGCATAGTGAATACAGACTAATTTTTATAGTTTTAGATCTTCTTTAAGGAAAATGAAGTTAGTAGTCTTAAAATGAATAAATACAAAAATTTATTTCTTCACAGTTTATCACTGTAAATCATGTGGTAAAATGTGTTCACTGTGCTATGCTGTCTTAAGCATATAACTTCCATAATACTATATGCTTTCTTATCCTTTTATTTGAAATTAAATCTCTGTAAACTTATCAGTGGTTCTCCAGAATAGTTGTAGGAAGAGTAGGCCCCTTTAATTATAAGAATGATAACAAAGTCTAGAAATGTGATGCTATGTGGTTGATTTTTTAATTTAATTAAAATCCAATGACATTTTATGACAATTGGGAGTTTGAAAGAACTAAGAAATTAGATTTATCTTTTTAAAGAGTATTGAATAACTTCTATTTTAATGAATTAATTAACCTTCTTCCTTCTTAATAGTGTAATACTTCATTCCTAAAAGGAGAATAGACAACTATAAATGACAGCCTTGTATAGTAAAGGAATGTTCTTCTTACAAATAACATGTGATTTAAATTTTACATGTGTATTCTATCAAACTTAGCCACAGGACTGGTCAATTTATTCTTGTTTTACAAGTGTATTCCAAATGAATAATCTTTTAATGTGGGTTTATTTAGAATTTTATTGGGCCTACAATACATATTAAACTCAATGTATGAATAAAGTAACATAGAAAATTCAGTATTAGAGATAAAAGCTTAAGCAACGTGTGCATATTTATAGATTTTTATTTGATAGTTAAAACATAAGGCATTTGCTAGCATATTTCAGTTAAAAGTTTTTTCTTTTTTAAAGAAGAGCTATAACTGTAAAAAGAATTACACTTACCACAAAATTCATGGCCATCTTTTGAAAAAAGTAGGTCAGATTTCAGTTTTACCAGTTTTGACAGTGCCCATTTTAGGAGCTCTTCCTAATGGAAGGAAACTGTCTTATATAATGCTAACATCAGGTAATAGACTGATATAACTGCTAAATGGGACAGAGTGAGGCTTTGTTGCTGATGAACTTTTTGAATCCCAGTCTCTCTCTTGAATCCCAGTCTCTCTCTTGGATGTAGAGATAAAAGAGTCACTGAGTGGGAACATTTTTCATTTAAAATGCTTAGTCTTTTTCTTGTGCTTCTAGAGAAGTGCCAAAGCATTTATGGATTTCTCTTTCCAAGTATACAAACAGAATTCTGATATAAGCAACATTTTAAAAAATTCTTTTACCTGTAACTTTGCCAAAAGTACTCTTTTTATAAGAAGTTTAACACCTTTTAGATCAAAGAAGAGAAAAAAATTATATTTTAATTTGGAAAGAAGTCAGCAAAGCTTTGATGGGATATGCTAGGGGGTGTGATTTTAAATAAAGAAAAGTAATCTTGAATCTCAGAAATTCATACCTTTGGCTTATTTAATTACACATTTCTCTCAAAAGTGTTATGGAAAAAAATGAACTCTTTCTTTCTTCTTAACTGGCCATCTTTGTAGTATTTCCTTCTTATAATGATTAGTTTTGTGTATATATCTTTGTATGTTTAAAATTGCTCATATACCTAAATGGCCTTACAGTATTAAAGAGCTTCATGTTGAATTCCCACTCAGTGTTTATAATTTGCAGAGATAAATTAGAGACTAGAGTCTCAACTTTCTGTTTGTAGATTTTACTGCTTGAGGTCAGTAAATAATTGATATTGAAAATACTGGTTAAAAAAGTTATTTAGTAGAGGCTAAAATAATATGATTGCATGAAATTAAATATTTGCACCTTTTGTATACCAGAGAAAGAATTATATGCAATTCAAATTATGCATGCGTGCATGCGTACTCAGTCATGTCCGGCTCTTTGCAACCCTATGGACTGTAGCCCACCCGGTTCCTCTGTCCATGGGATTTTCCAGGCACTAATGCTGGAGTGTGTTGCCATTTCCCAGAGGGTCTTCTCAACCCAGGGACCGAACCTGCATCTCCTATATGTCTTGCATATAATATATATTAAAATTAAGTAAATATACCTCTTTATAGAAATAAAATTAATGCTTGTGATTATATAATTAGTCCTATTATTAGAAATGTGCACACTTAAGAAGCTTGTATTATATGCTATCTTATTTGATGTAAAGAAACTTAAATTCTTGCTCACTGAACATGTACCAAACTGAGGTAGTAATCTGGAGAAGGAAATGGCAACCCACGGGGAAATCCCATGAGCAGAGGAGCCTGGCAGGAGTCCGTGGGGTCGCAAAGAGTTAGACACGACTGAAGCGACTTAGCTGCAGCAGCAGAAGTGGTAATCAGGCTTGCTGAAGCTAGTATTTATGAAGTGAACTAAATATTGTTTATTTCAATGACTTCAAGAAGTATAAAAAGGAAAGGGTGCCCAAGTATTCAATACATGTGTGGACCTATTTGTATGTTAGTGATTCTAACTGTGCTATACTATTTCTGTATAAGGAATAAAGAAAAAATCTGTTATTCTAACTGAAAATGCTGAAAAATAGCAGTAACTCTGTAATATTTTATAATGTAAATTGGTTAGATAAGAATAATACAAACATGCTTTGAAATGTCTAAATAGTTAGGGTATATTTACAGCAGTTATATTCAACATGGAACTACTAATATTTATGTCTTGCATTTAAAATAAATTTTTATTTCACTGATATAAATTAGGTTAAATATTTGATTATTTTATTAAAGTGTTTGCAGGTCTATATGTTTGTCCTACTTTTTTTTTTTTTGGTATTCAGTTTTAGAGTAGAATTATCAAACAACAAGTTTTAAAATAAGACTTTTCAGCTTTTATCAATTATGTTATATTTTTAATGAATTTATTATCAAAGTGCATCATGTATTTAAGAAGAAATAACTGTAGGCAGCTGTTAGTTTTAAGAGACAGTGGTTATGGCTATTATCACATGAAAATCCTCCATTGTAAAGATGTCCTAAATATATAGTAGTTAGAAATAGATAATGTTTTGTTATACTGTCATAAGCTCTATAAAAGGTCCATGCCATTAAAGAGTTTTAAATATGGTGGAGAAAATAAACTGCATAAAGGAATAAACTTGTGGACAGTTACAGAGTACACGCTAAATATGTGGTTTTTTATCAGAATGAAGATCAATGGATGAATGGAGTAGTGATTGGAGCCTTTTTTTAGAAATTAAGCAAATAGTGCATTGTTTATAAAATATAGTTTATTTTTAAGTTAATAAGATTATAAAAAAGTAAAATTTTAATATGCTCTCTGGAAGGGAAATATTACAGATTGATAAGATTTCCAGATGTACCATTTACTAAGTTGTCATTTGATCTTTCTGAATTTTAGTTTCCTCATTGGAAAAGTGGGCTGTTGAATGGATTAAATGAGGTTTATATAATAGATGTACAATATAAATTATGAACTGCTGTGCAAAGGGAATATGTAGCATTTGCATATAGTCATTTGTCTTGTTCAGTTTGGGCTGCTATAACAAAATACCATTGACTGAGTGGCTTAAACAACCAGTGTTTATTTCTCAGTTTTGGAGGCTGGGAAATCTACATAGGATCAAGGCAGCAGTAGATTCAGTATCTGGTGAGGACACTCCTGGTTTTCCCATGGCCTTTTTTCCCCCGTATCTTCACAGAGAAAGGAGAGAGAGAGAAAGCAAGCTCTCCTGTCTCTTCATGCAGGCCTTACCTTGAATGACCTAATTACCTCCTAATATCATTTCAGGGGTTGGAATATCAGTTATATGAATTTTAGGGGGACTCAAACATTCATTCAATAACATTATTTCTAAAAAATATGCTGTGACGTATGTACACTAATGTACATAGGATATTTAAAATAAAGATAAAAAGAACAGAAGCTGCATAAAGACAGGCAAAGATAAATCTAATAAGAATCAGGGATAATATGCTTACTATAAGGAACACTAGTTCCATTTGAGCTTCTCATTTGCCAAGGGGAAAAACTTGATATACTATATAATTTTTTAGCTGTGCTAAAGAGAAATTTTGTAGGTCTTCAAACAGAAAACTGTTGAGACAAATGCAAGAAGAGATTTATCATCAGGATATCATTAGCTCCCTAGATGATTCTGTACACATTCCTCTTAAAATATGCAGACAGCACCTTCAATAACAGTTCTACAAAAGTTGCTTAAATAGTTTTCATGTGATTATTTCTTGGACCAAATCTTTAATAGAATCTAATAAATAATATGCAGTACTTTAGCAAAAGTAGTTCTGTTTAGACAGTATAGCCCAAATGTGTTGTTTTTTGGTAGCTGAACTTGATTCAAGTATACAACTTAAAATTTTCAAGAAGTTTTGACTTAAATATATTTCCTAGCTTATTTTAAACCAGAATACATTTCTACTTTGGATTCACTATACCTATTCAGTTTCTTTGTTTGTGTAATGTATCAAAGTTCTATTTTCTGAGACCAAAAAATAACTTAATCTGTGATTTTTAAGCCTGTTATCGATTTGATAAAATTTGATTTAAGTGATAGTTACTACTTAAGAATGCCTCATTAATGGCATGGTTTAAACCATTAATTAATGGTTTCATGAATGTGATAAAATTGCTTTAAACCATATGTGCCTACACACAGCACAAATGCATATAAAAACTGATGAAATCTAAATAAGGTCTGTAGATTGTCAGTTTCCTGGTTGGTATATTGTATTAGAGTTGTATAAATGTTACCAAAGACAAGCTGGATGGAGGGTACATGGGACACGTCTACTAATTTTTTTTTGGTAGCTTTCTATGAGTCTCTATTTCAAAATTAAAACTTTAAAAACACCACATTTCTGAGAGACACACATAATCTCTTCTTTGGGAAATGACCTTGTTTCTTTCAGCCCTACTTGAGGGAATGGGAAGAAAAAATGTACATAATTATGAACTTAAATACATATACACAGACATGTAAAAGTTTAAAGTATGATCTGCAACAATAATTGTGTTTTTACTAGTTTTGTGTAGTTAAAGTAGAGGGAAAAATTGCCTCTAATTTTTCTCCCTCCAAATTTGACTTTCAGGAAAAAAATAAAAAATTGACAGCCCCAGAATAAAATTTAGGGAGAGACAATTCATACTTTTGGAACCTTGATCAGAGCAGATAATCTAGAGGTTCTTCTTTCTATGCATCTTCTAGGGATAAGTTAGATATTAGCATTCCTAAGTCTCAGGAGAATTTCTGTGTTGGACCAGAAGCCTCGGGTGAGATCTCTGGTCAGGATCAGCCTGTAAGTAATATATAATTTACCTTTGTTCTGGAAAAGCCAATGCAAATAATGTGAGAGGGAAAATAGTTTTGCTGATACTCATTTCTGTTTAATTGTTCAAGTGTGTCTCCTATGTTTAAAGAAGTTCTAGTGCATTCAAGGTAATGAATCATGTATATCAGTAAGTAAAAACAGGATCCAGTGATGGTGCTATAAGAGGATACACAATAGAGGTCTAGGAGGGAACTTATTTGTATTGGGGCTCTTCCAGTGGTGTTAGTAGAGGAGGAAGCAGTTAATCTGCATGGTATTTGGACATGTGGAGAAAGGATTCAGATTTTTCAGGAGCACAGAAAAGCATTTGAAAAGGTAGATAATAGAGTAGAGAGATATATCTGGAACCCATGTACAGTGGGGAGCCATGGAAGTATTTGAACAAAAAAGTTGTGTTCAAATTGATCGCATAGAAAGTTAATTTGAAAAAGATGTATCTTATATGGGCAGTTGCTCTTAACAGAAAGGATGCATCTGAAACACTTAGGGAACTTTTTCAAAATATGTCTTCTTGGCCACACCCTAGAATCAGTAAATCAGAATCTTTGAGACTATAATCTAACCTATCATTGATATTCGTGCAAATATTCCTTAGATGATTCTCATGCACATTTGTACTTAAAAACCACTGAACAGTAGACTAGATGAAAAATAACCAGTTGGAAGGTTATTGTTCTTTTCAAGCTTAAAGAGTAAATGAAAGACTAGAAAGAGAAGGATGCATGTGTGTATGTATAAGAACCCAAGAAAGTATCAGGTAAGAAGGAGTCCATGAGTCCCAAATTCAGATCTGAATAACACCAACAGAAGCAGATCTCAACCAGGTGGATATGTTTCGAGATGGGTTGAATTTGAAGTGGTGTTATCATCTTCAGGTGACAGAGCTTTGAAATTCACTCACGTAAAAGTGATGGTTGACCAATGGGAATAGCAGAAATGTTTAAAGGTGAGCATGAGGCAAACAGCTCAAATTAGAGTGTAGAAGAAATGAAGGAGCTTGTGAGGAAACGCTGAAAGATTTGAGGAAAACAAATTTCATGTCATGGGTTCCCAGGAGTCGAGTAGTAAGCTCTGTCAAGCACTGCCAAGGAAAAAAAATGTAGCTGAATTTTGATGATTTAATTAACAGACATTCATGTTTTTAAAAACATCTCTAAGTTGAATCTTCCAGAGAAAGAAATAGAATTTCAAGGGCTATGGTGAGCAATGAGGAAATGAAACAAAGATATTAAGTTCCTAGAAATTGAGAAAAGAAAAGACAGTAATGCTCTGTGGGAAGGGCAGCCTTGTGAGAGTAATTAAAGCAGTGGAAACAGGAACTTATTTGTTGGGCTAGGACCCAATGCACAAGGACAGAGTAAATTTCCTAGAGTGGATGATTGTTGGAAAAACATCATAGATAAAGAAGAAATGAAATCTTTGGTGTTAGAATGGGAAAGGACTTTCTGCCTTAGAGAAAAAGGACCAGATAGGTGAAACTATTTTAAAAAAAAAAATGTTTACAGTAGTACAGAGGGCAGTCGAAATGTCTTTCTGGCATGGCCTTCATCTTCCCAGTAAAGTTAGAAGTCAAAGCTAATTATTAAATAAAAGTTACTGGCAAAGTGATGGTAAGAAACTTTGGTGTGGGGGAAGAGTTGAGAATTGGAACTGTGAGGAATATTTTAAATAGTCATAAGGATATGATTTTTAACTAAGCAAATGGTAGTGAAGGTTTACTTAGAGATCTTGATTTTGCATCCATTTATTGATGTGTGTTTTGCACTTAAAATGTGTGTAGGCTATGGAGCTGTCTTATACTGGAATGTGTGAACAGGAAAGAGCCACTAAAAATAGCTTGCAATTGGCATTTTCAGTTCCATAGAAGGATTCTGTGGAACTCCTATGAAATCCTGTGGAATCCAGTTTGTATTGGAAAGGGAAGAGAAGTCAGATGGCAGAGAGATCAAGAAAGCATTATAGTAGGCCAGATGTGATGTGGTAAATACAGGAGCAGAAAGAATGAAATTAAATTACAAAGTACAGTTGGATTATCATTAATTTGGTTCTTATAAAGTATCCACCAGGTGTAAGCAGTGTTAAATATTATTTAATAACCTTTCAGTTTATGGACTTCCCTGGTGTCTCAGTGGTAAAGAATCCACCTGCAGTGCAGGAGCTGCAGGGGACATGGGTTTGATCGCTGGATCAGGAAGATCCCCTGGAAGAGGTCATGGCAACCCACTCCAGTATTCTTCTCAGGAAAATCCCATGGACAGAGGAGTATGGTGGGCTGCAGTTCATAGGGTTGCAAAAGAGGACACGACTGAAGAACCTAACACAGAGTTTATACTTTGAGGAACTATGATTTTTACATTTTTGTGCTTGGTATTACGTCCAAATACATTTTGTTTATTAAAATGGTATTTAAAAATCTAAGAGTCTATGAATTTTTACCATAATCAAACTTACAGGGCAAAGAACATGTTAAATACGCTGCTTTTTTCCAATGCTTGATTGGTTTCCAAGTACTATGTTATAAAAAAGTAAATGCCTTGTTGAAGAGATAAGAGTAGTAGTTTTCAGGTAGTTGGCATCAGTTTTATAGATAGGCAGGTAAGTGGAGGCAACATAGAGGGAGTCTTGCATGTGGCAAAGTATTAAATGATTTTTTTTTTTAGCTCAATAGGAAGTCATTTGTGGTTGCCAAATTTTTTAAAAAAGCATTTTTTTTTTGTCCCTTGGATACCAGATTCTCTCCTTGCCTCTAAGTCAAAACCTAAATGGCCTTTGAAATTTGACTTTCCTGATTAGCAAGTCTTTAAAAGGGTAGGAAAATTCTAAATATGATGCAAAAGGAAGATTTTTGGTTTTTCTTGTTGTTGCTGTTTAGATCTGTTTTTTCCCCTTACCTTTACTACTCTGAGTTCACTTGTTAAAGGTCAAGTCTATGTATAGACACATTAAACATAAAATCTCTAGTCTACTTTTACCACCATGTCAATATGTATTATCCTCTGCTCTTAATTGTATTCTGTTTTAATCTTTCTATTTTTCTTCTTTGTAACCAAGCTAAAGTACTGAAAACTTTCTCTGTTTTTAATCAAACTTATCTTTGCTGCAAGTTGGGAGTATTTCCCTTGATTGGGAAGCAATAATAAAAGATAAGTACTTTTTAAAGGTGAACAGTTCATATTCTTCTTGATGAGTGGAATAATGTACCTTTTGAGAAAATGTGCTGTTACCAATTCACATTAAATTCTAAATTTTAACTACATTTACATATGCACACACGTACACAGAGTTGTATGTATATATAGTCTAGTGTAGTTTTTTAACTATGAAATAACTTGATACAAAAGCCTCTCATTTAAAATAGTTGGAATAAAATTTAATTTTGATCTTGAGCAGTTAAACTAAAAAATTGGAATAATATATTATTTACCTTGTTACCTGAATGCTGTTCAGAAGAGACTTAAGGTAAATTTATTAAATGATTGAGTTTAATTAATAATTTATAATATATAGATATTCAGTCTTTTGCTGATAAATGTAGAAATATAAAGCTATAGTAAATAGAGTACTTCATTGATTTCTTTAGCAAATACAGTGTGATTTGCAGATGCTCTACTATTATCTAAAGGCTTTTTAAAAAAATTAGAGTTGTCAAGAATTTTGACTGACATGAAAAATCTATTGCTCTGTAGAAATTAATACTGATAACAGTGGGCACACCAAAGCTGTCCATCAAATGTCTCACTGTGACCTAATTTTAAGCTGCGTCTGTGGAATTAGTGTTTTCCTTTCCTGATCATATGCTATAAATGTAAATATATAGATCTATTTGAAATTATCCTACGTTAAATAAAGGCAGTGTTTAAATCTGAATATAGTACTCTGCCACAGAATTGCAAGCTTTATATTTCCTTTTGATATATGGGTATTTATTGGTCATGATGTTTTTTTCTTCATGACTTACTTTTTAATTTCACTGACATAATATTTATAGTTTTTGCTTTTATATCTAATCTTTCATGCATTTTACCTGCACCTGGAGGGTGAATAATTGTTTTTTTGGGATTTCAGCAAAGATGTTGATGAATTTAAAGTTTTCATTAGAATGCTTAAAATATATTTGACTATGTCTAAGGTACATAATAGAAATTGGGGAAAATGTAAGCATCAGAAGTTAATTTTCTTCCTTGGTAGATTTCATAAGTGTCTTTTGACTTGATCTTGAAAAACAATGTAAGGGTGTCTATTTACCAGTATTCTGCTCCAGGAAAATAAAATATCACTAGGCGTTGGAGAAGACTCTTGAGAGTCCCTTGGACTGCAAGGAGATCCAACCAGTCTATTTTGAAGGATATCAGCCCTGGGATTTCTTTGGAAGGAATGATGCTAAAGCTGAAACTCCAGTACTTTGGCCACCTCATGCGAAGAGTTGACTCATTGGAAAAGACTCTGATGCTGGGAGGGATTGGGGACAGGAGGAGAAGGGGACGACAGAGGATGAGATGGCTGGATGGCATCACTGACTCGATGGACGTGAGTCTGAGTGAACTCCGGGAGATGGTGATGGACAGGGAGGCCTGGCGTGCTGCGATTCCTGGGGTCGCAAAGAGTCGGACGCGACTGAACTGAGGCAAAAGTAAAAGGCAGTATATTTAAGAAGCATACAGAAAACCCTGTATAGTTATGCATATCATAGCCAATATGTCTGACTTAAAAAATAATGATACAACTCATTAATTTACATCATGACTGTCAGCTCTTTGGAAGATGTTGGGACTCAGAAAATAGGAGCAAGAACTCCTTATCTTTGTGGATCTTGTAAAGGAGGAGATAGATAATAAACGAGTAAATACTACAAAAAGAAGGAATTTACAGTGATCATTGGTATCAAGAAAATAAACAAGAAGATATAATGGAGAGTATCTGGAGATGAAGTTCTCTTGTTATTTGAGCTGAAGTCTGAAAAATGAGAATAAGCCATTTAAAGAGAAGGGGAAGAGTGTTCCCTGGAGAAGTATAGCAATTACAAACCCCTGAGTGAGGAAAGAACTTGGTGTGGTCAAACCACGTGAAAGAGAGCAAGGTATATGAACTGTGGTGAATAGGGAGAGTGTTGTTTAATAAACTGGAAGAAAAAAATAAGACCTAGATTACAGAAAGCTTTGTGGGTCATTCGAGAGTAATGAGAAAATATCCAAGAGAATCTGATACAGATTTTAAAAACATCACTCTTGGAGCTGCATGAAAAGTGGGTTGAGAAGAATGGAAGACTTAAGAAAGGGAGCCTGGAGACCAATTATAAGACTTGTAGTAGTCCAGGCAAGAGATAATGGTGACTTGAATTAGGGTTGTAGTAGTGAAGCTGAGAGGCATCAGACGAATTTGAGAAGTATTTAGAGTGGTGGATGAATCAGGAATAAGGGTAAGGGAGAAATGATCTGGGGCTTGAGCAACTGGCCAGAGGGTAGGGCCGTTTACTGGTATGGAAAGAACAAGTCCATTTTGTTACATTTTTCTGAATTTTGTCATTGCTGCTTGTTTTTGTTTTGTTGGTGGCAGTAATAAGTCTAAGATTCTTAAGAGAGAGATGCAAGAGGAAATGGCAGTTGGGCAGTTTCCATATCTTTATATTCTTACACACTTTGAGGATAAACATACAAAAAGTTTAAACTGTCATGTTTAGCAAAATATTCAGATGTTACTTGGATAGAATATGTAGATTGAAGGAACCATGATAAATTAGAAAATTTAAGGGAATAAACCTGCTTAGAATTTATAATTTTTTTTAAATAGAAGGGATTTTGGAAGTCATCTAATCCATCTCCTCTAAATTTTACAGATAAGGAAACTGAGGCCTCAGAGTTCACATGACTTTTGAGGATCAACAGCTAACTGGGTGATAGTGTTGATCTAAAATTATGTCTCTGGTTTATTTTCTCAAAGTAATGCAATTGAAGGAATTACCACTTTCATAAATACCTAAATATTTCATGAAATAATTTTATGCTTCAATATTAATAGTTCAGCCCTTAGATTCCAGATATAGGAATTTATTGTAAGAATTTTGCTAAAAGCTAATCTTAAATGAATATTTTGTTTAATCTAAGTCAAAAGTAAACTTTATCTGATTTGAAAGAAGTCAGCAATCAATGCAAAGAAATAGAGGAAAACAACAGAATGGGAAAGACTAGAGATCTCTTCAAGAAAATTAGAGATACCAAGGGAACATTTCATGCAAAGATGGGCTCAATAAAGGACAGAAATGGTATGGACCTAACAGAAGCAGAAGACAATAGAAGAGGTGGCAAGAATACACAGAAGAACTGTACAAAAAAGATCTTCACGACCCAGATAATCACGATGGTGTGATCACTGACCTAGAGCCAGACATCCTGGAGTGTGAAGTCAAGTGGGCCTTAAAAAGTATCACTATGAACAAATCTAGTGGAGGTGATGGAATTCCAGTTGAGCTATTTCAAATCCTGAAAGATGATGCTGTGAAAGTGCTGCACTCAATATGCCAGCAAATTTGGAAAACTCAGCAGTGGCCACAGAACTGGGAAGGTCAGTTTTCATTCCAATCCCAAAGAAAGGCAATGCCAAAGAATGCTCAAACTACCACACAATTGCACTCATCTCACACGCTAGTAAAGTAATGCTCAAAATTCTCCAAGCCAGGCATCAGCAATACATGAACCATGAACTTCCAGATGTTCAAGCTGGTTTTAGAAAAGGCAGAGGAACCACAGATCAAATTGCCAACATCTGCTGGATCGTTGAAAAAGCAAGAGAGTTCCATAAAAACATTTATTTCTGCTTTATTGACTATGCCAAAGCCTTTGACTGTGTGGATCCCAATAAACTGTGGAAAATTCTGAAAGAGATGGAAATCCCAGACCACCTGACCTGCCTCTTGAGAAACCTATATGCAGGTCAGGAAGCAACAGTTAGAACTGGATGTGGAACAACAGACTGGTTCCAAATAGGAAAAGGAGTATGTCAAGGCTGTATATTGTCACCCTGCTCATTTAACTTATATGCAGAGCACATCATGAGAAACGCTGGGCTGGATGAAGCACAAGCTGGAATCAAGATTGCCGGGAGAAATATCAATAACCTCAGATACGCAGATGACACCACCCTTATGGCAGAAGGTGAAGAGGAACTAAATAGCCTCTTGATGAAAGTGAGAGAGGAGAGTGAAAAAGTTGGCTTAAAGCTTAACATTCAGAAAACTAAGATCATGGCATCCGGTCCCATCACTTCACGAGAAATAGATGGGGAAACAGTGGAAACAGTGTTGGACTTAATCTTTTGGGGCTCCAAAATCACTGCAGATGGTGACTGCAGCCATGAAATTAAAAGACTGTTACTCCTTGGAAGGAAAGTTATGACCAACCTAGATAGCATATTAAAAAGCAGAAACATTACTTTGCCACCAAAGGTCCATCTAGTCAAGGCTATGGTTTTTCCAGCAGTCATGTATGGATGTGAGAGTTGGACTGTGAAGAAAGCTGAGTGCCGAAGAACTGATGCTTTTGAACTGTGGTGTTGGAGAAGACTCTTGAGAGTCCCTTGGACTGCAAGGAGATCCAACCAGTCCATTCTGAAGGAGGTCAGCCCTGGGATTTCTTAGGAAGGAATGATGCTAAAGCTGAAACTCCAGTACTTTGGCCACCTCACGCGAAGAGTTGACTCATTGGAAAAGACTCTGATGCTGGGAGAGATTGGGGGCAGGAAGAAAAGGGGACGACAGAGGATGAGATGGCTGGATGGCATCACTGACTCGAGGGACATGAGTCTGAGTGAACTCCAGGAGTTGGTGATGGACAGGGAGGCCTGGCGTGCTGCAATTCATTGGGTCGCAAAGAGTCGGACCCAACTGAGCGACTGAACTGAACTACTCCTTGGAAGGAAAGTTATGACCAACCTAGACAGCATATTCAAAAGCAGAGACATTACTTTGCCAACAAAGATCCGTCTAGTCAACGCTATGGTTTTTTCAGTGGCCATATATAGATGTGAGAGTTGGACTGTGAAGAAAGCTGAGCTCTGAAGAATTGATGCTTTTGAACTGTGGTATTGGAGAAGACTCTTGAGAGTCTTCTATATTATTAAGTAATTAAAATCCTATAGTATATAATTGCTTGAGAAATATTATTGTTAGTAATCTGAAAATTAATTTCTGTGAGATGTGTAAAATCTGAGTATATAGTATAGGCTTACTTAATGCCAAGTAATGTCAAATTATTCCTTTTTTTAAGATGAGACTTGAATATTTTACACTGTTTATGTAGATCAGTGTGTTAGTTTCTTGGGAATACTATAACAAAGTACCACAAACGTGGTTTAGAACAACAGGAGTTTGTTTTACAGTTGTAGAGGCTGTAACTTCAAAATCAAGATGTCAGGCAGGACCATGCTCCCTTTTAACC
Source organism: Bos indicus x Bos taurus (assembly GCF_003369695.1). NCBI lineage: Eukaryota > Metazoa > Chordata > Mammalia > Artiodactyla > Bovidae > Bos > Bos indicus x Bos taurus. Next base: position 26,409,323 of record NC_040081.1, on the reverse strand, counting down.
TGTAGGCAGAGACTTTCTTTTCTTTTTTTTTTTTTTTGCCTCTTTCTAGCTTCTGGTGGCATCTGGAGTTCTTGGCTTGTGGCCCAAACTCCAGTCTCTGCTTCTGTCATCACATGCTCTTCACAAATGTCTTTTCCATTTGTGTTTTCGTATCTTCTCATGGCATTCTCCTGTCTGCATCTCTTTCTTCTTATAAGAATAATAGTCATATTGGATTAAGGACCCACGGAAATGTGACCTCATCTTAACTGTCTGCAATGACCCTATTTCTCAATAAGGTCTGAGGTACTGGGGGTTAGGACTTGAAAATACATTTTTGCAAGACAGAATTGACCCATGCTGCTGCTGCTGCTGCTAAGTCACGTCAGTCGTGTCTGACTCTGTGTGACCCCATAGACAGCAGCCCACCAGGCTCCCGTCCCTGGGATTCTCCAGGCAAGCATACTGGAGTGGGTTGTCATTTCCTTCTCCAGTGCAGGAAAGTGAAAAGTGAAAGTGAAGTCGCTCAGTCGTGTCCGACTCTTAGCTACCCCATGGACTGCAGCCCACCAGGCTCCTCCGTCCATGGGATTTTCCAGGCAAGAGTACTGGAGTGGGGTGCCATTGCCTTCTCCAAATTGACCCATAAAGAGCAGAAATAATGTCTGTATTTCAAAGACATACTCTTTTATCAGTAGCATTATCTCAGATAAATATATTAAACTAATGAATCTAAAAGACGGTCTAAGAATATACTCATGAATAAATCTGTGTGTCATAAATTTGTTTTTTATAGGAAGAAACTTGGCATTTGATTACTTTTCAATTCAGGTAAATTTAAAGATAACAGCTGACTTTTTAAAATCATATTTTAATGAAAATATTTACAAACTTTATCATATTTACTCCTTATTTGTAGCATTATTCATACAGAATTCTGGCAGACTTTAGAAATTCAGTCTTTTTTTTTTTTTTAACTCAGCTGTGAAATAGTTTGGAGATTTTGAGTAATACTTTTCATTTAGTCATCTAAGACATCTGAATTTCATAACACATGTGGCTGATATTCACTGAAAATGAATGGGCACTTTTTGGCCTCTTTGAAGCTTAAAATCTAGGGTTCTAATCTCAGTTATAGTTTGTTATTGACTAAAAAAGGCTCAGAATAGTATTTGTGCCCCTGCATTTAAAATGAGTCTGATTTGTGTTGTTTGTTTTAAAATCCTTGTTCACTATATTTTATACACGTTCAGATTGTCTTGTAACAAAGTATTTGTTCATAGAGGCTTAAAGGTGGCATAGTAGTGGAGTCTGAAGGAAAAAACTTGAGAAACATGATTAAAATAAATGTTACTGTGATGTCTTTGTCTTTTACAAACCAATGCTAGTAAAGACTTGTGTTATAATTGTTTTGACTTTAAGCATCTATTCTGAATCACCTCTCTGTTCACTAAGTAAAAACACGTCAAAAATTATGATTGTTATTTCTAGACAGTATAATTTTTCAGAGCTCAGCTTTCTAGCTTAGTTTATATAAAGGATTTATTTGCCATAAGTCTTTATAGCCTCTAGTGGTATTTATTTGAGAACATTAAAATAAGTACCTAAATTACTAATATAATTATTAATAATTGGAAAGCTAAAATAGATAAATTTAAAACATTAAAAAAACATACACAGCATATACTGAGTACTTCCTGTTTGCACAACATGGACATAGTAGAAATAGAAGTAGAAATTGAAATGAATAAGAGAATGTCAAAGCTAAAAAATAGTTTGACCATCTTCTCCTCGTCCCCTCCATTCCAGATTAGGAAACTGACTTCAGTAGAGGTTAAGAAGCTTTCTTATGGGCAAAGTTAACAAAATCCTTAACTTAAAGACCTGATTATAGTTATTTTAAAAGTCATTACCTCAGTGATACTACAGGCTTTTAAATATTAAAAACTTCTGCCTTGCCTTTATTAAAATAACCTTAACATTTCAAATTTTAGGTAACAAAAATGCTCATTTCTATGCCAACAACCAGGAGTAGTCCCAAGAATTTCATCGTTAAACGTTCTTTGCATTCAGATCCTCAGTGTATTACATGTCTACAACTTTATTTACTTGAAGAAGAAAGTTGACTTTCTGTTGAAAATACATCTTCTTTGCCCTTAATTAGCTGTGCTGCTGCTGCTAAGTCGCTTCAGTCGTGTCCGACTCTGTGCGACCCCATAGACGGCAGCCCACCAGGCTCCCTTGTCCCTGGGATTCTCCACGCAAGAGTACTGGAGTGGGTTGCCATGAACTTTAATTACAGTATGAGATTCTGAAAGTGATTGGGAAAAGAAGCATATTATCCTCGGTCTAATAGTGCAGAAGGTGAAAGTGTGAGAAAGATTGTATCTGTTGTGTTCTCTTTTCTCTCTGTAAAAGTGAAGAAGCATGTTTTCTGTCAAGAATGCAGAAGTTGGAAAAAGGAAGGATTTCCTTAAAATTTTCAAAAATTATGAAGCCCTGCTATATAAGTTGTGTGTGTATTTCTGCCACAGGAAATGATATGTGTTGTTTCATTTTCTATTATGATGTAGCAACAGTTACAAAGATATGATCTTAGTTTCAGTTCTTTTATTAGATTTCATGTACTAATTTCATAGCAGTAATTCTTTTATGAGGCATTTCTTCTACTGATCCTTTTGTATGCTTCTATAGCTGCACAGTTCAGTATGGCAGCCACTATCCAGGTTTGACTCTTGAAATGTGGCTAGTCTGAACAGACATGTAACTGTAGTGTAAAATATAAAATACACTTGGCTTTCAAAGATTTATTACAAAGTTTTATTACTAAGACGAGAATGTAAAATATTTAGCAATTTTATTGTGTATTGCAGTGGTCATATTTTAGAGATTTTGGATTGAGTAAAACATATCACTAAAACTAATTTTTCACTTTTTATGCTTTTAATATGGCTACTTGTAAATTTAAATTATATATTTGGTTCACATTTGTGGCTCTCATTTTTATTGTATGCACTGTTCTAGAGTCTATCATATTTTATATAAGGAAGTCAGATTTAGAAAGACATATTCTTTCTTTCATCTCTTTCTAATTCTGTGTTAAAGGTTTGCAAAAGTATTTTAAAGTGATATCTATGTTCCGATAGTTAAATGATATCTCTTCTGTGTGATGTACACATAGCAGAGGGTATGTTTGACCACTTGACCATTGATTGTAATGTTTTAAGTGTATTGGTGTGTTCTTGAATGGAAAGAATAAGGAAAAATGAAATGCAAATTACTAAGAATTGAAAGACCCTAGTACTAGTCTTTAGCAATTACATATTGTAATCTAGAGTTAAGCTGTACTGCAGATGGTTGTCTTTGATAGTAACTGACTTTGAAACCACTGAGAGAAAGAAACATTTAGTGGTTTCCAAACTGAAAAAAAAAATTCCAATCAAATTTTAGTTCCAGTTTTTCTCTTCTTACACAGAGTTGTCATTTGTGAAAGAGAAGGCAAAAAATTTCACGTCAGTCATAAACTCTTAGGACCCAGAGAAGTTCTTTAAATTCCTATAAGATACCAATGAGAATAATATTTTTTTCTCCTAAAAAGTGATTGCCTCTCTTCCCCATCCCACCCCCATTTCCATGTTTATTTGTTTTGTTTTGCTTTCCAAGAAGACACTTAATGCCCTACTTTGGTTTATTTTCTGCTTACTAAATAAGGAATAACTCTGTTATGTTTTGTATTTGAAATTTTAAGGTACATTTCTTTTTTCTTTTATTTTTAATTTGACTCTTTGTTTTACAGATGAGGGCAGAAGTGCAGTTGACCAAGCAGGTGGTGCACAGATTGTAGTTGACCATTTAAGGTCACTGTGCAGTAAAACAGATCCCGCCAGTGAGAAGCTCTTGACTGTCTTTTGTGGCATGCTGATGAACTATAGCAATGAGAAGAATGGTAAACAAAATTGAAAACTTGCTTTGTCTATGGGGGAGAAATTAAAAATCATCATTACTGTAGTATACACTAAAAATACTTAGGAAAATTATGAACAAAGCATTCATGTTAATAAGTAGCATATAAAATTAGTAACTAGCCAATATTAAATTACAATGTTTCAAAAATAAACAGTGGTCTAATTTACTAATTGTTGAAGGGTTGTCCATGCTAATCAGTACCAAAACCAAGAAACAAAATAATGGTATGGTTTGGGATTTCTTGTTATGAACATTTAAAAAATATACAGTGTTAAAATAGCTTTTTGTGTATTACTTTATATTAATACCAGGAGCAATTTTAAAACAAAAACACTGTCTATATAAATAAAATTATTTTCTCTAGATACTAAATTTACTTGTAACAGTAAAAAAAAAAATGTAATGAAATCTGGCCTTAGAAAAATAAACTTCAGAGCAATTGCAGATATTTAATTTTAGAAATTTAATAAGTACTTGTTTCATTTTGATATTTGGCAAAACTAATACAATTATGTAAAGTTTAAAAATAAAATAAAATTAAATTAAAAAAAAAAAAAAGTATTTGTAAACAGAAGTTTCTTGTGTCTGTAAAACATTCTTGGAACCCAGCAACAAATGATATGTCAATTTTCAGAGAGCCTATATGGTTGTTGATTAAACAAACATAAAAACAATGAAATGAAGTATTCTTCACCATACTTTTAAATATCACAAAAAAATCATCTGTCTTCTTGTATGAATTACTGCATGGTTCAAACACTCAACTTCTGGTGTGTTCCTAGAATTAATACAAATAAGGTCTTTTTATGACTCGTGATATTTTAAGTTGGAAGTCTCTTGCAGAGACAAATTTACTTGTATACTGAACATGTAATAGTGTTCTTTCCCATGTTCTAGAAACATGGGGGTCTTTAGGTATATTTGTTATTTCTTCATGAGTCCAAGGAAATATTCTGAATAATTAAAAAAGAAAGGTAAACATTGATGGCAAATGACTACTGACATTTGACCTTGGTGTTAGTGACAACAGCAGGTGGTGGGGACTATAGCCCTTTTCCCGTTGAAAGGGGAGAGCTACTGCTCTTCTCTAGCCTTTGTTTCTGTTGGCAGTTTGGCCAACTACTGCCAAATCTTTTCATTTGGTGGTAGGAGGAAGTTAAAATACTTAACTTTTTTTGTGACCTCTCTTTTTATATGTTGGATTACATTTGCTTCTTTACTGTACAGGCTAAACAGAATGTGTCCTCAAGTCGCATCCTTCCAAGAAACACTGGTTTTAAACTTCTGAATTAAAATTATCCATTATAATGATAATAAATAGTTCTTATTCATTAAATGACTTGCCTGTTACTTGAACTGATAACAGATGTAGTCTTTATAGGGTCAGTTTCCACTCTTTTTCTTACTCTCTGGTAGGTTTACTTTTGAAAACAAAATGCCCTAAACATATTAATATGCAAAGCAGAAATGCAGAATCTGGATAATCTACAAAATGAATAGCCAGTTCCTAAAGAATTGAAATTTGATCATAATACACAGGTATCTGAATTGCATTAAGAAATCATTGGCCAGATATTCATGTCACTTCCTTTTCCTTCCATTTCATTTAAGCTTGGATATCTGCAAAAGTGGGACAAGAGCTAAGTGGGAGAATGGTTTAGAAAGATATAAGTGAAAGAAACTAGTTAAGTTACTATGGCAGCTTTGGCTGTAAAAGAATTAGTCTTGGTATGCACCTAAACTTGCTGTTTATCCTTTGAGGAAGCTGTTCAAAAATCTGTACAAAAGCATATCAAATAGCCAGAATGGTCTTTAACAACATCACTCATTCTAATCTAAGGAGATTGTGATTCTCTATTAATTAGGATATCACACCGTGTAGGAAAATGTACTGAGAAGGTAATGTTAACACCTGCAGAATGCATGGTCTAAATGCATGATATATTTCTTTTGTAAACGTTGTTACCCACCCCCTCACCCCCAGGTGTGCAAGTACTCCCAAGAAATAACTTATATATTTTGGAAAGCTATATTAATTTTTCTTAGAACATTTTTGGAGCAGTGATGTTTTTATTCCTTTCTTCTAAAAGCTGCAGTTTGAATGCACTTTTAAAAACTTATTAGGTAAAACAGAAATAAAGTTCCTTTAGTATTTTAAAAGAATACCAAACTTGTAGCAATGTTGTTTCCTTTGCTTCCTTCTACATTGTCTATCATGGGAATCATAGTTTGTGAAGCATTTCTTTTTCTTCATAATGCTCTTTAACTTAAATTATATCCTTTTTTGTTTGTATAATTATTAAGTATCTTTGTTGTATCCATTATTACTATTTTCTTTAAAATATATTTAATACTTTCCAACTTAATTTTAGGTCTTGGCCAAGAGCAGATCATTTGGTATTGATCCCGTCCACCTGAAGAGCGTTTTCAGAGTCAGGAGGCACTTTTTATTAGAACTGATAAATGAAATTCCTTTTTATGTGTATTTGCTATTGAATTTCAGTACATCAAGCCTCTGCTAGTTTCTGAGTAGAATAGTTGAGTGATAAATACCTTCTTGTTACTCTAACAGAAAAATTAACTCTACCCTCAGGCCCAATAACTTGTCTCCTTAGTAGTTAGGAGGTACTCTTCAGCTTCATAGTTAAAAGTTTTTAAATATGAAGATAAACTACTGAAATGGTCACAGAGACTCACCAACATAGTTTCTCTAGTGAGAACATTTTCAAATTGTTAGTCTTAAAGGTGGCTTGACACCAGGCGGAGGCTCAGGATATCTTGATTCCTGTCCTTTTAGTGGACAACTCTGAGCATTTCAGATCTTGGAATACATTAAATAGGAAATCAAGTTTCCTAAACACATCCAGGAAAGATATATAATGAAAACACTCAGTAAGGTCATTTTTATATCCTTTGATAAAACTATATAAAACTCAAGGTTCATGAGTTCTAAAACTTGAGAAACTGCTAAGACTTTTAAGCTAAAAACTAGATATATTCTTTTGTTTCCCCACTAGTGAAGCAGTTAAAACTTTTTATATTCAGACAATTAAGTGTAGACTATCTGAATAGAAAAAGTTATAATTAGCTAGAAAAGTTGTATCAATTATATTGCTAAATGAAATTATATTTAAATAAAACAACTGAATAAAACTTTTTGTTTAGTGAAAATCATTTCAAATTTTTCCTTTTTGAAAAAGTCATACCTGTTTTTCACGTGGTGAGAAAGTGCTTCCGTTCTGTGACCTTCCAAAATATTCTGAACATCTGACTGTTGTGGTTAGAGAAAATCGTGTTGACAATTTGACATTCAGTTTGAGGAAATGTGAACTTTATGTAGTTATAACTTTAAAGTTTTAGTTATTCTATAAACCAGAACTCAAACTTATTATTGTAGGTATTTTTAATTTCATTAGTTTCTTGGATTTTTTTTTTTCTTAGCTTTGGTTACCCAGTGCCAAAACATTGCACTGAAGATTGAAAATTTTGTTCACATATCCAGCTGTTTTCAAATACACCATCATTTTGGAATATAGTAGGAGTTTGGAAAATATTTATATAATAGATTGACTTTTCCTGGTGCTTTGTATTGTCTAAATTCTTTTAATCAGCAAAATCAGTGACTGGAAGAAATATATGTTGCTGGTATGCATTTTCTTCATTAAATGAGTTAGGACCGTTATAAACTCTTGCCTGTCACATTATAGGAGGAAGTGGCATTGAAAACAAGCTGACAGTAACAGCACCAGATCCGTGGTTAATAATTTACCGTTGGTGATCCACCAACTTGACAAATCTGCGTATGTATACTGGAAAGCTGACTGCAGCTTGAATAGAAATAAACCAGTTATCTAAAGCAAAGCACCGGAATAATTTAGCGCCTTGTCGTGGAATCTAGATGGCCACCATTTTTATTATATTACAAGTAACTATGGTAACCAACATACATTTCTTGGAAAACTCCGAAACCAAGAGTTTATGTTTTTCTTAGTACTCGTATGCTACAAACATAAAATATAGGAAAAAATCTGTAATAATTCTAAGAAAAATTATTAATGATGATAAGCATTAAAGCAAAGACTAGAAGTTACTTGTTTTATATAACCTATGCCATCAGAGAAAAAAGTAGAGGAAATAAACATGTCATCAGGAAAGGAAAAGTTAGTTTCCTTCTAAAGTGACTAATATGCACAGTCTATGGTAGGCTTCTTCATGTGACTACTGGTATCATATATATACAATACATATGTGTGTGTGTGTGTGTATGTATACGATTTTTACAAATAGAGCTGATTTTTCTGTGATATCTTAATAATTCCTTGTTACTTAAAGAGTTAATTTCTCTTCTTTTATGGTTCCTGAAATCTCTCTAGCATACTCTCATGATAATGTATTTGCCAAGTGGACTTACAATAACTGAACTATGTTTGGAGGGAGGCCATCTGTGTGATTTAAGAAGTGCATTTCATGGAGTGTCAGAGCCTAAAAATTGAATTTAATTATTAAGCCCAGTACTTAAATCCAGTTGTTTAAAATGGGCTTGTAAAGAATATCTTCTCTCCTCTAATTTAAAGAGCACTTAATATGTAGTTAGTATTAGCTGCTACTTTCATTTCAACCAGCAGTTTCTCAATTCTAATAATACTCTTCATTTTTGTAATGAACTCAGCCCAATTAACTTGGCTTACTTGATTTTTATTCTTACTTAAAATGGGAAGAATAGAAATTAGTAAGGAATAATCCTGATTAAAAACTAGAAGTGCACTTCGGCCTGAGCCTCTTGTTTATGTTTTGGTATTACTTTATTATAGGTAAGAAAGAATGCTTCCTAGATGTTAGATGCTTAGAGAATGATTTGCTTTGCATGAATGAGGAACTAGTTTCAAAGTTTACTTACTGTGCATATAAGCTAATTAATAATTCTGCAAATTCTCTAAATACTAAAAACTTTCTGGCTAACTTAAAGGGGAAAAGGCAAAACAGTGTATATTTGCAATTTATTGTCTTTTTTCTTAAGTATATTAATTTTTCTGTATATAGTTTTTATTTTACCTTCTGTTCTTTTTTTTCTCTGTTTAAAACGGCATGGGAGATGTACTTTTAAGTTCTATCTATTGAAACTCAGTTTGTCAAATTACTCTAGTTGAAGTGCATGAAAGACTTACATTAGAATTCTTTATTAGCTAATTGCTGTTCTCTTTGTAAAAATTTTGGAATTTTCATTGTTTGACCAACAGAGCTTTCTAATCATTCTGAAGCAGGTGACATTCATGAAGTTCTGCTACAAGTAATGTCATTTTAAACAAATTGTTTTTTTGAATGACAGAGTAGTCAATTGTTCTTATTCTGCTAATTCTGCCTGTTAAATTTGACCAATTTGAGTACTAGCTCTTTGTCATAATCCTCCTAAACTGTTACTCTAATAATACTGTTATTTAATGGACAGATTCTGAATTTGGTTTTTAGTAGAGGTGTACCAAATGTACATGTTAGTTTGATTCCACATGAACGATTACTACCAGTAATATTCAGTTTTGGCTATTATAGAATAAACTTCTGAATACAAGAATTCAAAATATATCACAAAAAATGAAGTGATTGCCATAGTTTTGTTAACATAATGTTAAGATTGACATTATATTAAAGAAGTAATACTTTTTGCAGCATTTTTAGCTTCTGGATTGCTTTTATAATCATGACAGTGGATTTAGAATTGTCATACCAAATAACCAATTTTAACTGAGGACAGTAGGGTAACAAAATATGTTGGGGGTTTCTCATTCTCTAACGTAAAAACATGTGTAGAAGGTGACTAATAAGATGTTGTTGAATATTACTTTTGAGAATGTCCTCATAATGAAAATTTAAGGTGGCAGAGTTGGCTTTCTGACTTTAACTCATCCTCGTAAGATGTAAAGAATTCTCAAATTGGACTTTCTCTTAAAAAGATTCATGGCTGGAATGGAATTAATTAACTAAAAAAAAAAAACTCCTAACATTTATTTTTTGTTGTAAATTCTGAAGAGAATAGATGATAAAATCTCTGTTATTCTGCCCTGATTTAATTTCTACATTTATAAAGCTTTCACCATCATTACTTATTGCCACATTTTAATATTGCAATATAAATACACATTTACATTTCAGCTGATAGAATTTCAGCATGTGATGCACATTAGGAGATTTTTATATGAAATGTTTACCTGTTAGATAGTGAAGGGAAAACTGAAAGACCAGGCCTTGTTTTTATTATTTATGTTGCACTAATTGAAATATGAGGGTATCAAACACATGATCATTGACTATGCACAAATTTGTAGGTGCCAGAGGTGACACTGACATAAACATTCTTGTTTGACAGAGCTGTGGCAAAAGTCAGAGATACATGGTCTGATATCAGCACATCTTTAATTTAGACCACTTAAAATAATTCATTCATCAAGAAATTATAGCAGAAAAGTATCATATATAAGCTAACTTGTATGAAAATTAGTAACTATTTTCTAACTACAAATAAAATCTAGTTAACAGCAAACTGCCTATATTTTACTTACTGAAAAACAAATTTAATTGAAAAATGTTTACTGGAAAGAAGTCAGAAATCTTTGGCTTATGTAGATACTTCTTAACACAGTTTGTGTGTTGCAAATAACTTTTATGTAATTTTAAAGTGTAAAAACTTAATCATAGTAATTCTCTAGGGTAACTACTACTATTTGTTTTGTTGTTGTTAAAACCAAAGCATTCGTTTGGAAAACAGAATTTTTATGTTTTTAAACACATATGATTGCAAGATATATGTGTTGTCTGTATATTAGCCTCACAGCTCAATTGGCTGTACAAAATTTATGCTTAAATTTATACTTAACTGTAGATGTGGCTTTTCAGCCATGCCATAGGAGAGCCAAGACTGAATGTTTTTCTCTCAGTTAAGAGCCACTTAAGCAATAGCTGACTGTAGTCCTCTTCTAAAAAACAAACAACTTTAACCTTTAAAAGACCAGTTTATGTCTGAGGTGAAAGCATAGAATTTTCTTAATGTATCTGTAGGAATTTTCTTAATTTTCTAGATGGATCTGTAGGAATCTTCTTTGTAACAATTCCTTATAACAATAGGTGATCTGTAATATGTAATTTAACCTGAAGTGAGCCTAGGGAAAAAAAATATCTACTAGATTAAGAAAGACATAATCATTCTGGATGTCATTGGATTGAGAACAGTAAATGAACAGACCTCTTAAGAAATATAAAATATTTTCCTTTCTCTTGTGATTTGCTTTCAGGTTTTCCATTGTTATTGTTGTTTTTATGTTCTACTCACTCATGTAATTTTGTCATTTATCTCTATAACTTTTACAGAAGGAAAATTTTGCTCTGTAGAGACTCTTTTAGTTTCAGAACCTAGAAACTTTTTCACTTTTTATTGTTAACTTTCAGAAAGTACGAAATGTGTAAGTGTATTATTTTTAAACCTCTAGTACTCTAAAATACTAATGAATCTTGATTCCTTTTTTTTTTTTTTTTTTTTGAAAATTGCTGATTATCATTGAGATATGTAACCTGGGGCTTAAATTATAGAGGTAATCTGTATGTAAACATAACATGAAATGCATGTTTTGAGTAAACAGAAATTTCAAAATAATTGAAGTTAATTTTAAGCAATTGTAAATATTTTTGGTTTTATTTGCTCAGCATTAGATTTAGAATAAAAATTCTTCCCTTTCCTCATCAATCAACAAAAAGATATTAGGTAATAAGTTTAACTGAAATCAGGAAGTCTTTACTTGTATTTGCACATGTGTATGTATAAAGTTTTTAACCACAGACCATCCTCTTGGTTGCTGTATTTAAGCCAGTTTACTTTTCAATGTAATGATAGAGCTACAACTTGCTTCAGCTCACAAATTATACTGCACTGTTACATCATATCTAATTTTTACTTTATATATATATTTTTGGAAATATAGATGTGCCATTAGTAAAGGGCAATTTTTTTGTTCTTTATTGTACCCAAATGATTTTTATCCAACTCATCAGGATTTATATTTGCTTGTTTTTATTGTTTCCACTATATATAATTAGACTCTAGATGTGGTTTTTGTGCAAGCTTATAAATAAGACTGTTGTACTCTTTACACTATGAATACTATACATACCAAATCTACATACTGATGTAGAGACTGTGTATTTTGAATTGTCTATGTGTGTTACTTTGACACAGTTTCATCATTATGTCCTATTAATCAGCTTAAAAATTTTTTAACATTGTAAGGACCTTTTCTTGGGAATAAGATAAACATGTGTTATCTTCTTTAAAAACCTATACTTTTTAGTAATTGATCCACATAACTTCAGTTGAGTTACTAGAATTCTTGGCATACTTTTCTGGACCTATAATCTATACCAATGTTTGAAACATTAAACTGAAAACTCAGGGGGAAAAAGGTTCTTCAACTTGAGATCTTCTCTCCAGATCTCCATTCTTTGGAGTTTCCATGTGTGTGTGACCTGAAGAACTTGGAACCATTGAAATTCAAATGTAGGTAGGTAAGTGTTCACACCAGCGCATGCGTTGATTGCCTTATATATCTCTTTGTATATGCATCTGTATTGCACCCCCTCAGTGCCTTTCTTCCTCTTCCTCCCATAGATCATGCAGGGCCTGTGTCATCTTGATATTATGTAATTTTGTAATTCTGTATTTTGGTCAGTATCTGTCTGTGATGTGTGTCAGGAGCAATTTTTAAAAGTCTTCAGACGTTTATGACATTGTCCTGTCTAAAGACTGTCTTTCACACATACATGTTTGCTATGTATGGGCCTGGGTTGCATTCTTGTGAACTGTATTTGTTGAGCTCTGACATTGTTTTGGAGTTGCTGGTATTCATTGAAGGATGCGATAAGTCTCAGTCTTGAATTATGTCTCATTCTCTCAAGTGTCTCTAGAGAATGTGAACTGGTTCTGAGGATTTCTTCCAGTTAGTCTTTAATTTGTAAGTCACATCCCTGATACCGTTCACAACAGCATGAGTGTCAGCCATGGCCTTTGAAGTCTATTCACAGCTTTCTCTGGGCAATAAGAAAAAGTGACTCAACTTAATCATTTGCTTCCAGCAATAAGAACTAATACTAATTTATTCCACACAAACAGGAGCTTTACTTAACCCTCAAAAGAACTATGTATTGATAACATAGTAAGTTGTAACTGAAATAGGGAAACAGATCTAATCATGGAATATTCTCCTAGACTTAAGTAGAATATCTACTCATATAAGCAAAATGAGGTGCTCCAGTGCTTAATTAATGTTATCTCACTCAAAATATCTAAGCATCAGTATCTAGGATTCCTACCGTGCTTTTAATTAATTTTTTCTTCTGTCACATCTGCCAAGCATATCATTGAATTTTAGAACTCTTTTCTATATTTTTTTTCCCCAATTCCTATAAAAATTAGGTAATCCATTGGCAGTGGTTCTTAAACTTTTGATCTCAGGGCTCTTTTAAACACTTAAAAATTACCAAAGATCTCAAAGGATTTTTGTTTATATGTATGCGTTATATCTATCAATATTATATTGGAAATTAAAATGAAGACATTTAAAAAATTATTTAGTAGTATATGCACTTTCAAATAATAAAAATCCATTATAGGTCAACATAAATAGCATCTTTTTATGAAAAAATAAGTTAAATTTCTTTAACTGCTGAAAAGAATAGCATTTATTTTACTGTGAATGTGTGATTTTAAGAATACAGTGACTACATTTTGGTGCCATTGACGGGGTTCATACTAATGCCCCAGCAGTTTTACTCACTACTGTTTTTGTGCCATCAGTGGAAATGTCAGCACGGTCAAAAAGGCAAATCAAATCTTGGTGTTTTAAGTAATTTTGACCTGGTGATCCTCTGAAAGGGTTTTGGGGACTCCACTTTGAGAACCATGTTCTAGGATGCCTGCCTATCTTGAGATGAAAATTTGTATCAGCCTGTTTAAGATATTTCTGTCTTCTGGGCCTCCATTAACAAAGGAGAATGACTTGCCTGCAATTGGCATGAACAGATTTTAGAATTATTTGAGTGTAATTTTTGTTTTAATTACCTTCATAGAAATGGATATAAAAGAAGGGCACCCAAGTGGTCTGAAATGAGGCCTGTCCATTGGATGACTATATATTTTTTCTCTTTACTTGTGTGTGGTATGTGTGTTGTATGTGAATACACAGTTAATTTGGCTCCTGGGTAGCTTGAAAACACATTTTAATGAAGCAATGTGATTTTCATGAATTACGGCAATTTATACCATATGCCATTGGACCATGCTATTTTTTCTGCTTATCTACCACAATTTCAAATATTGCTGCTTCAATTTGTATGCCACAGATTGTATGAAACTCTGCAATGTTTCTCTTTTTTTTTTTTTTGGCCCTCTTATCCCTGGAACCAAAATCCATAATGTTGTAAAAGTGGTCAAAGAAAGTGGTAGAGATGCCAAGTTCAGAAAACATGAAGAGCATTATTTAAGTGGCGTTCTCCTGTTAGCTCCTTCCTATATTTTGTTATTCCTCTAATGTCCCTGGACTGTTGGATTTTCATAGTTTGTACCAACAGTACTGAGGGGGTGTGTGATGCTTACATATATGCAGACATATAGTGGAGTTTGACTCACTCAATGCATGCGCTAGTGCTCACGCTTACGTACCTGAGATTTAATGATTCAGCAGTTCTGCAGTATTTGAAGAGGTAGTCAAAAGGAATAAATAAAGTTAAAAATACTGCTAAAGAATAAGGATCTGCAGAGGTGACCCAATAATAAGGCACTCTGTCAACTGGTAAGTAACCAAAATAATCTCTAACTTGGAAAGCTTCTTGGTGCATGATCTTTATAAATACTATAACCAAGATACAAATATTCTGCCAATATAACATATAGGTATATACTGTAATACATGTAATACTATAGGTGTAATAGGCGATTTGCCTGTAAGATAATGTAAGAGTTGTGAATCATTCATTAATTACTGAATTGTATAGTAAGAAAAAAATAGCATCAGAAGCATAAAAACGAATCATTTAATTGAATACATTCTTTTACATATATGTCATTTTAGAAAAGACTTCATAATTCCACTGCAAAATTTGAAATTGTTTTAGACTATTTGAACTTTCAGTGTAAACTTCATTTGTCTCAGGATTTGTTTTCTATTCTTATTTTGGTAATAAGCCTCTTTCTAGTATAGATGACTCCCCCTCCCATCCCACCGGCAACTGAGCCAGATAATATCCATAATTACCATCAGTTTTCAGGGCCGACAAGCCTCTTGTTGGCTATCTATTCATATTTGACTCTAAAAGCAGGAAAAATTAACTACACAGACCTCTAGGCAAGTAATCAATTGGCATGTGAGACAGCTCAGCCTTACCTTTATCTTCTTTCTGATGGTCACCCAACCATCTTATCTATAGGTTAAGAACTATGTTGTTGTTACGGTTTAGTCATTAAGTCATGTCTGACTCTTTGCATCTCCGTGGTCTGTAGCCCTCAAGGCTCCTCTGCCAATGGGATTCCCCAGGCAAGAATGCCGGAGTGGGCTATTTCCTTCTCCAGGGGATCTTCCCAATCCAGGGATCCAACCGGCATCTCCTGCATTGGCAGGCAGATTCTTTACCACTGAGCCACCAGGGAAGCCTAAGAACTCTGAAGAGTGGTAAAGAGATTAATACACAAACTCCATCAAGGGATGCATGCTATGAGGAAAATGTGTTTTGTAAGAAACAGATTTTTGTCTTTAGATAAAAAAATACATAACTTAAATTTGGAGAAAATTATTAACTTGAAAATGGCATATGATTTTTAAAAGGAAAAGAAAAAGATTTTGAAAGCTTTCCTCTAGATGAAGCAGGTGTTAGTAGTGATAGTGTTTTGCATAGGCATATGAGTGCCTTTCTTCATAGTGTCTTTCTGCTTACTCTTAGAGGTAGTACTTTTGGTTTTCATTTTTGTTTATTTACCTTCAACTCTGTTACAGGTATTCTATTATCAGTGTTCATGAAGAGCTGTTGTGAAAAATCTGGGGCTTATTAAGAACTTTAAAATCAATTAGTTTCTTAGAAAATGAAGGCAAGCAATGATAACAAAGCCATATTGACCTCTTTACCTCTCAAGCCAAATCTTCCTTTCTTTCCTAAGATGATTGTCACTATTATTAAATAAAACTTTGAAAAGAGAAATATTTTATGTAACCAAATTTTTTCCTTGTTAAAACTTTCCTTCCTAACAGTCATCAAAGAACACTCTGCTGCAAATAAATAATAATTTTAATGTGTTATATATTTTTCATTCTTTATTAAGCATTTTTAAGGGGTTCTAAGACTTTTTATCTTCTTAGTCTTTATTAAAGTTGCTTTTTTTCTTATGCTTTTCATATACTCTGTGTCTTCCTGTAATGCAAGTGTTACTTTGTCTAACCTTTTAACTTAAAAACCAATAGTAATGTTTAATTGTTTATGCATTTTAAAACCTACTTAGTAAAGGTATAAGACCATTAAAAAAAAAAACTGGTGATGTGACATATTACTTGAATTATTGTCATTTCTAAATTTCTTTGAAAATGCCGTTGAAAAGTTTCAAAATTCAATTCCTTTGAACTAATGTCTTAAACATTTTCAAGACTTATGAGTGGATTTAACCTTGTTTTACCATAATTAAAATAGTATGAAATAGTATTGTGTTTGCAGTAGGGAGTATAAGAGGTGGTTTCTTCTTACTAATGTCCATTTAATACGTAAACACTTTTTTTGTGTTTTGTTTTCTTGTTTGTTTGTTTGTTTTTTAACAGATTCCCTTCAAGCCCAGCTTATCAACATGGGTGTTATTCCTACCTTAGTTAAATTACTGGGCATCCACTGCCAAAATGCAGCTCTTACAGAAATGTGTCTTGTTGCGTTTGGCAATTTAGCAGAACTTGGTAAGTCCCAGACATGAACCAAAATGTAATTATTCATAACTGATTAATATACTTAGAATACATTTTTCTTTAGATGTTAACCTGGAAATCCATTTAGATTCTTCTAGTTTATTTTTTTTGAAACGTCACCGATACATTGTTTCAGTGCTAAAGTGTAGATCCTATTACATTTTAGGATTATATTGTTTATAATTGGAGCTAAGAAATATATGTGTTTTTGCTCACTAAAGATATAGCTTAAAGATAAAATAGAAAATAAATGAATGCAGTCTAGTTTAGGATTGGGGGCAGAAAAGGAATGTGCAGCCCTTTTTAAGTCTTTGATTCCTAGTTTATGTGCACACAATATTATTCTGTATTCTGTATTCACAATTATAGGATGAATCCAGTTTTAAAGTTTGCATGCTTATAAACATTATAGATTAAACAGAATGAGATTTTCCCCCTTTTTGTTTGGCTTCACAATCTTTTATAAATAAACTTGTCTGCTTAAAATATTAGTATTTGGGGAGGCGGATAGAAATGTTAGAATAAAAATCTGTACTTTTACTCCCTTTTGGAAACCAACTAAAACTACAGTGAAGAGTTTTTTTTGTTTTTTTGGGTTTTTTTTTAATGCAAAACAATTAAGGAAAGGGGAGGGAAAACAAACAAAAGGGATAATACAAAAACTTTGTAGAACCTGGAAAGAAAAGAAGCAGTAACTCACTTAGCAAAACTTTGAAATTTGAATCCTGAATTGGAAAGCCAAGAACTAACCAGTTTGTTCTTTGGTATCTTCAAAAGGCTCAGGATTTAGTGGCATCAAGAGTTTCTTCTGTCCCTTCCCACTCAACTGGCCTTCCCATCTAAGCACAAGACTGTGTTTACTCTGTAGAGAGACTCAGAGGATATGGACTTAAAGCTACTTATGTTGGAGTTCTTGTACACAGAGCCTTCAGATCTACAGGGAATCTTAGGAGGCCACTCATAGATCCTAATCAGTTTTTAAATCTCAGTTCTTACTGAGTAGCAGACAACTAGAAAAGTGAGGCCCGCCTTTAACATGGGAAATAATGAAATAAAGTAACTTGGAGAAAGTAGAAACTATGCAGGGTGGGGCGGGGGGGAGGACTCTAATATGCTCAAGTAGGAAAATACTGTAAGCATGAAAATTATGACAGGACGCTATTTTTAAAGAAAAAGGAACAGAGCAAGAAAGCTAAAACAGCTGAAATGAAAGACAATAAAATGAATAGAGAAATATTTACAGAAGTAAAGCAAAAAGCAAGGGTATGGAAAATAGAGGATCAGTCCAAGAGTTTTAGAAAGAGATAAGTAGGAAAAAATTGCTGAATAAACCCAAGTGTCACAGAACTCAAATAAATATTTCTCCAGATTGGAAGAATCTTATCAAATGACAGCCTAGTGGATGAAATTTGGTCCCCAGACCACGGCACATCAATGTGAAATTTTAGAATAATGGGGACAAAGGGAACATTTTATAGAATTCCAGAGAGAGAGAGAGAGAGAGGAAGGAAAAAAGTTACATAGAAAAAAGGTTGTGAATCAGTAGACATCAGATGTATCAAACAACACTGGTAACCAAAAGAAAATGGAATGTTGTTGCCTTTAAGATTTGAGGAAATATTATTTCCAGTATAGAATTCTATATGCAAATCATCAAGTCAAGTGTGAGGTAACAGTAGGGACAGTGTTAAACATGAACATCTCAGAAAACTGGTATCCTTTATATCTTTCCTAGAAGCTTCTGGAAGGTGTGTTGCAATGAAACAAGGGATATAAATAATAAGACTACATAGGAATCAGGAGACAGGAGATTCAACAGGAAAATAGAAGTTTCTAGTAGTATAGTGACATGACAGCCCCAAATTTCCTGTTTTCAAAGAGCAGCCAGTCCAGATTGGGGAAACTTACACGAGATGAAATTAATTGAGCACCTAAAGAGAACGTGCTTATTAAGAAAAAAATCAGACAACTGATGGAAAGTTTGGAGTTGAATTAATAATAAGTACATTGAAAGCTAATTAAATGAGAAAAAAAAAAACTAATTCCAAGGAAATAGAAGTAACCCCAGGCCAAATGAAACAGTATATTATTGAGACACTAATTATTTCAAACCAAAATTACAGTATAATTACATTGTAAAGATGTAGGTTATTGTGGAGACATGAAAAGGAGAAAGCTAGTGCTTCATCTTTCATAGTGAAAGGTCAATCAAAAATACCTAAAACTAAAAGCAAAAATTGTCAATACAAAATGTTATTTAAAGATTTGTAGGTAAATACCAGTGAATTAGCTAAAAGAGCTTTATGTGCTTGTTTTTGAAGAAGAAATGGGAAAGGGAGACTGGATTCTGCTGGTAATATAAGTATTAGAATTAACTCTTTAAATTCGTATATAATTTTGTTAAAAAATAAATGCTTAAGGGGGGACTTCCCTGGCTGTCCAATAGTTAAGACTTCACCTTCTGATGCAGAGGGTGCGGGCTTAGTTCCTGGCTGGGAAGCTGAGACCCCTCATGCCTCACAGCCAAAACAAAACAAAACAAAACAGGAGTAGTATTGTAACAAATTCAATAGAGACTTTTTAAAAAATGGTCCACATTAAAAAAAAAAAAAAAACAACTTTAAAAAATAAACCTTTAGGAAAAAATCCTTCTTGCTGAAAGTCTGTTAAGGATCTGTGGCATTTAAATCAAATATAATGTCCAAATCACAGATCATGCTGTCTTTTCTCTGTATCCACCTACAGGATATGATCAGGTTTTCTTCGTGAATTCCTGTATTAATCATGGTGCATTGTTCCCTGTGCTGGCAAATGGACTGAATTACTTAACGGTGATTTGGTTTCAGTTTAATAAGTGGAAAAACAAACTATGGATTGGAAAAAAGTGCTACAACTTTTTAAAAAAGAGTTAAGAGTACATAACTAGATAAATGATGTCTATTTCATCTATGATTTTATGTTTCGTTTATTTGAAGAATTGTGAGAAACAGAAGAGCAACCACAAATGTTGAGGAGTTAAATCATTCCTGTTTAAATCAAACTAACTTTTTAGGGTAAGGTGTTATGTTTGTAAAATTTGATTTCTGAGGGTTTAGGTAGCTTATTAGAAAAGACACTCCACCCTTGCTCTTTTTTTGTAGCGCTAAGGAATCTTAGAAGTCTTGGAGTGGAGTCTCATCATTTTGGCATAGATCTGGTACATGTGCCAAAAGCAGGGTAACAGTAGAGTAAATCAAAACTTGTAAGCAATATAAATATTTGTTCTCCATTTTCTTTTAAAGTTGAATTTGTAATATTTTTTATTTGATATTGGCAGAGATTTACCAGAAACGAGAGAATAGAATGTAACTCTTGCATTTGTTTACTTGTTTTTTCCAACATTCAAAATCAACACATTTCTTTTGAACACTTGCTCTGTACTAGGCACCACACTGTATACTGTGTTCGTGGTAGTCATGCTCTCAGGCAGCTTAGATTTTAGTAGGTGATGTGGAAACTTATTTCTAAGATGAACTTATAAATAAGCATGTAATTGTAAGTAACAATAATTGCTAGTATGAGGACATAATTGAATGAGGTAAGGAAGGAATTTAAATTACAGATGTACATTCTAGGTGGGAAGGAACATTTCAGACAGTTAAAATCTCTAAATATTTATCTTCTTCAAACTGTGCTTTACCTTTCTCAGAAAGCTGCTGGGGGATGCCTCCACTGAAACTAAAAAACTGAATGTGAATGAACATAGATAATAGAGTATCTAATACAGGAAGGAGAAGAAGATATCCATCAAGATGATGAAAAAGAAATTCCAGGATGTTGGTGTGCCCAGCCAACATGGAGAGCAAGCAATCTCAACTAGATTGGTTGATTCTCTGAGAGAAACTTTTAGATAAATTGATAGGATATCTGACGCAGCAAAAGAACTGAGAATCAGAAAGGAAACAGAATGGATTCTGGTTGTATTTTGGAGGTAGATTGATAGCTTTTGGTTATTCTTTGGATACACTGAGTGAGAACAAATGAGCAGAGACCCCCCAGGTTTCTGCCTGTGTGGCAGGTGGGTAGGTGGCATGTTTATTCACTAAATTAAGGAAGTCTGGAGAAAGAACAGAGATATCAGAATATCAAAAGTCTACATTAGGCATGGTGTTTGAATGCTAGAAAGATATTCAAATGGAGATGTCAAATGGCCATTTAAATAGCCTGGAGTTAAGAAGAGGGCTAGAGATATGATTGTATAAGCATCAACATATATGTGGTATTTTTATGCTTTGGAAAAAAATTAGATTGCTTGGGGTGAGAGTAAGGATCAAGGTAAGAAAGCCGAAGATGAAGTCTTAAGGAACTTGAATTTATACAGGTCTGGTGGAAAGGAGGAGCACGCGAAGGAGACTGCAGAATGTAGAGGCGGGCCAAAACTGGTCTGAGGTGGGTTTAGGTATGCCTGTGAGTTGAGGAAGTAGAGACAGTGCATGTAGGCAGTGCTGTCAAGACACTTGTTTGTGAAATTCAACAGACTGGATGGTAGCTTCATGAAAGTGGAGTAAAGGGATGGTATTTGGTTTTAATATTGCTTTTTTTGTGAGAAATATTAGAGCATATTTAAATGCTGAGGATGAGGCTCTAGAGTGAAAGGTCGGAGGTGGTGAAGAGACAAGAAAGAAGGCATGTCAGGGACAGTGTGAAAGTATACTGCTCTAATGGTATAAAGACAAGTCACCTTTAATTCAGCCATGTGAAATGCAATCTGTTATGAGTAATTTTTCTTCTTTGGCTAAAAGCCTTGAAACTATGAATTTATAACGGTAATTTTACCATTGCTATGGTTACCTATATGTTATGCTAGCAAACATTTTTTTTATAGCCTTGAATATAATTGGGTCAGAACATCTTAAAGCTTTAGACATTTTTCCTCTACAGAGGCATTAAAAAAAAAAAAAAAAAAAGGACTGTTTCTGTATTTGAAGAGTGTTTGCATTTATCAGTAATGATACAAAATGACCAAGCATTGAAAGTAATAGAAAAAAATTTCTGTGCTTAATTTTGTTTTTTTACTTTAAATTTTCCTCTTATTTTTTACAGAGTCAAGTAAAGAACAGTTTGCCAGCACAAACATTGCTGAAGAGCTGGTGAAACTCTTCAAGAAACAAATAGAACATGATAAGAGGGAAATGGTTTTTGAAGTTCTTGCTCCATTGGCAGAAAATGGTGAGAAAATAAATGCACATCTTAATTTCTGATCATGTAGGCTTTTTCCATTTTTTCTAATATTATTTAATTGCCAGCTATTTAACTCAAATTCCTTTCTTTTATTAATGATGTGATACAAGTTTTATTTTGGATATCTCTAACTTCAGCCACATTATCTATCTCATAAGTATACATATATTGGCCAAAACTATTTTCCAAATTTCTTTGATTTTAAAATCTTGGGAAAAGTGGTTCTGTAGGTTACAAAACCATAACTGGTTCTTATGCCAGTCTGGAAAATGCAGCTGAGAGGCTCTACTCCACTTACATACCCTTGCAGGGCAAAGGCCATAAAAGTTGGAGCACCCAGCCTACCAACGGTGTGGACACTGAGGATGAGGCTCTAGCGTGAGAGGTTGGAGGTGGTGAAGAGGCAAGAGGGAATGAGGAGGGCCTTTAAAAGAGGCATGTCAGGGACAGTGTGAAGTATACCACATTAATGTATAAAGTAATCTTTATACCAGTTAGGCAAAAAATCTTAAGGGATACACTCTAGGAATAAGAGGGAACCAGAGGAAACAAACCATCCCATAATAATTTTTCAAATACATTGTCTAGCACATAATCAGAGAGGACGTGAGGAGACAAGACATTGTAAGCAAGAATCAGCACAAAGAACAGGCAACAAATATCCAGATACTGGAATTATTAGACATTGACTCAAAACAGGTATGCTTATTATGTTCAAAGAGTTAAAAACAAAGTTGAAAATTTTAGATAGAAACTAGAAACTATAAAAAGCAGAATAGCTGATTTGAAAAGGAAATAATTGGAAATTCCTGAATTGAGAAATACAACAAAAATTAACCTAATAGATGAGTTTGATGGCAGATTAAATATAGTTAAATTAGAGAACCAGTGAACTGGAAGACAGAATAGAAGGAAATCCAGAATGCAATCCAGAGAAAGAAAAGGACCAATGTACATAAAAGAGAATAAGAGGGAAAGGGACTCATATACATTTTTTGGAGTCCCAGAAAGAAGGGAGATGGAAAGGTAGGAGTTTGAAGAGATTTTGGCAGAGCACTTGTCAAAAATTATGAAAGATATCAAGGATTTAAGAACCCCAGTAATTTTAAAACATTCAAAGAAATATACATCTAGATATGTCATATTGAAATTGAAAAATATATATATATATATATAAGGACAGAATTTTAAAATTAGCCAGGAGAAAAATAGATTACCTTAAAAGAGGCAAAAGTTTGACCGCTAACTTCTTGACAGTCGCAAAGAAAGCCAGATGACAGACATGTTCTGTGTGCTGAAAGAAAATAAATACAACCTAAAATTCTAATCCCAGCGTAACTACCTATCAGAACTGAAAGCAAATGAAGATGTTTTCAGATTAGAAACTGTGAAAGTTCACCACCAACATATTCTCACTAAAAGGAAATTGTAAAGGATTTTTGTAGATAAAAGGAAAATGCTGCTGCTTCTGCTAAGTCACTTCAGTCATGTCTGACTCTGTGCGACCCCATAGACGGCAGCCCACCAGGCTCCGCCATCCCTGGGATTCTCCAGGCAAGAACACTGGAGTGGGTTGCCATTTCCTTCTCCAATGCAGCAAAGTGAAAAGTGAAAGTGAAGTCGCTCAGTCATGTCCGACTCTTAGCAACCCCATGGACTGCAGCCTACCAGGCTCCTCCATCCATGGGATTTTCCAGGCAACAGTACTGGAGTGGGGTGCCACTGCCTTCTCCAAAAGGAAAATGATTCCCCCCAAAAAAGTAAACTGAGTCCAGAAAGAAGGTTATAGGTGCAGGGGAGGAAAAAGAAGCAAAAAAAAAAAAAAAGGCAGTAAATATGTATGTAAATCTCATGAATGTTGAATATACAAAAGATTAAAAATAATTCATTGTGAAATTTAAAGTGTGTGTGTATATATATATGTATATATATTTTATATACCACAAAATGGAGGAGGCAGGAGGTGAAGGGGACGACAGAGGATGAGATGGTTGGATGGCATCACCGACTTAATGGACATTAAGTTTGAGCAAGAGTTTGAGCAAGCTCTGGGAATTGGTGATGGACAGGGACGCAAAGAGTCAGACACGACTGAGCAACTGAACTGAACCACAAAATGAGTGTATAAATCTGGAGGGACATAAAAGTGAAGAGTTCCAAGACACTTGTATTATCTGGAAGAAACTACTATTAGATTCTGATTAATAATTCCAAATTTTAAGGTGAACTAGAATAATTTTTAAAACCAAATGCAACTAATGGAAAGGTTTATGGAAATAATTTTTTTAAATACAGCATCAACTAACAGAAGAACAGAGAGCAAAGGGAACATGGAACAGGAGGTAAAAATAGGGATGAAAAAATATACTAGATTTATGACACAGTATTTTGGTAATTACATTAAATGTATGTGCCGTAAATGCTTTAGTTAAAATTATGACCAACTGTTAACTGAATTTTTAAAAACCAACTAAACAAGCAATACTTCTTAAGTATGGGGAGATTTAAAAGACTGAAAAAATACACCATTCAAAGTTGAAAAAGGCTGAGATAGTCATATTATCAGTACTATCAGGTAAAATAGACATTACTGTTAAAAAAACTTGCTAGAGATAAAGGTGACGTTATCATGATGAAAGATCCAGTTCACTTGGAAGCTATATAAATACATATTATCCCAAAAGATTAAAAGCAAAAGTATTCAGAACTATGAGGACAACTACATATCCACAAATATCATAGGGCAAATAGACTTCTAAAAAATAATAGTATAGAAAATGTGGACAACATGATTATGAAAATTGATTTAATGGACATACTTGGAACCCTGCACCTTGCTTCAGAACCCTTGCAAGTACATATGAAACATTTAAAATGTGTATACTTCTCATGGAAAAAATTTTAACAAAGGATTGCCATTTTAGAGTATGTCAGAGTTTTTTTTTCCCCCTAATAATGAAAAATTAGAATGAAAACACTATCTCAAATCTTTTATGATGCATGTAAAGCCATACTTAAAGCGATCTTTTTTTTTGCTTTAAAAGTATATAATGGAAAATGAAAAAAGCCAAAATCAATAAGCTCAGTTTTAATCTCAGGAATTAGTGAAGAAAAACATAAATGAAACCCAGAGAAAGTAGAAGGAAGGAAACACAAAGAACTGAAATTAAGGAGCTAGAAAATATGTAACACAATATAAGCATATACTGGCCAATGTTGAGTCTGAAAAGATGTCATAGAATTGGTAAATCCCTAGTAAGATTAATCAGGAAAAAAAAAGAGGGAAGGTACAAATAACTAGAATCAAGAAAATAGATCTCACTACAGATATTACAGATACTAGAAGAATGTTATAAAAATTTGATGCCCATACATTTTCAAGTATGGATGACACAAGAATAGAAAAGTCAAGTAATCTTACCTTAAATTCTTTTAAGGAATAGGAAACGCAAATATACTCACTAATGTATTTTGTGAAGCTAATAAAATACCATCAAAAACCATAGTAGAATAAAAATTAAAGGCCAGTCTCACCATGAACACAGATCCAAATTCCCATAAACTTTTAGCAAACAATTTCCAATAATATATTTAAAAATCATCATACTAAATTGGATTTATTCTGGAAATGTAGTTTATTATTCCAAATGCAATCATATATTTAATCACATTAAAACTTAATAGGAAAATCATATGATCTTCAGTTCAGTTGCTCAGTCGTGTCTGACTCTTTGTGACCCCATGGATTGCAGCACACCAGGTCCCCCTGTCCATCACCAACTCCCGGAGTTTACCCAAACTCATGTCCATTGAGTCGGTGATACCATCCAACCATCTCATCCTCTGTCATCCCCTTCTCCTCTCATCTTCAGTCTTTCCCCGCATTAGGGTCTTTTCACATAAGTCAGCTCTTCACATCAGGTGGCCAAAGTATTAGAGTTTCAGCTTCAACATCAGTCCTTCCAGTGAATATTCAGGACTGATATCCTTTAGGATGGACTGGTTGGATCTCCTTGCAGTTCAAGGGACTCTCAAGTCTTATCCAATACTACAGTTTAAAAGCATCAATTCTTCAACACTCAGCTTTCTTTATAGTTCAACTCTCACATCTGTACATAGCCTTGACTAGACGGACCTTTGTTGGCAAAGTAATGTCTTTGCTTTTTATATGCTGTCTAGGTTGGTCATAACCTTCCTTCCAAGGAGTAAGCGTCTTTTAATTTCATGGCTGCAATCACCATCTACAGTGATTTTGGAGCCCCAAACAATAAAGTCTGCCACTTTTTCCCCATCTATTTGCCATGAAGTGATGGGACCAGATGCCATGATCTTCATTTTCTGAATGTTGAGCTTTAAGCCAACTTTTTCACTCTCCTCTTTCACTTTCATCAAGAGGCTTTTGAGTTCCTCTTCACTTTCTGCCGTAAGGGTGGTGTCATCTGCATATCTGAGGTTATTGATATTTCTCCCAGCAATCTTGATTCCAGCTTGTGCTTCTTCCAGACCAGCAGTTCTCATGATGTACTCTGCATAAAAGTTAAATAAGCAGGGTGACAACATACAGCCTTGGCGTACTCCTTTTCCTATTTAGAACCAGTCTTTTGTTCCATGTCCAGTTCTAACTGTTGCTTCCTGACCTGCATACAGATTTCTCAAGAGGCAGGTCAAGTGGTCTGGTATTCCCATCTCTTTCAGAATTTTCCACAGTTTATTGGGATCCACACAGTCAAAGACTTTGGCATAGTCAATAAAGCAGAAATAGATATTTTCTTGAACTTTCTTGCTTTTTTGATGATCCAGCGGATGGTGGCAATTTGATCTCTGGTTCCTCTGCCTTTTCTAAAACCAGCTTGAACATCTGGAAGTTCACAGTTCATGTATTGTTTAAGCCTGGCTTGGAGAATTTTGAGCATTACTTTACTAGTATGTGAGATGAGTGCAATTGTATGATCTTATCATCCAGAAAAATCATTTCATAAGATTAAGCATCCGTATATGGTTTTTAAAAACTTCAGAAACCGTTACTAGAAGAGAGTGAAGAGAATATATAACCCTAATTCTATAGAAAACATCACACTCAGTGGTAAAACAAAAAGCATTCCTTCTAAAGTTGGGAATGAGAAGGATCATCCCCATTTTTATTTCTTATTGTATTGTAGAAACTATCCAGTGCTATAGAGTAAAAAGGAAAGAAAAGATATTGGAAGGAAATAAGCTATCATTTTTCATAGATGATATGATTACATCCAGAATACAAAAGAATAGGTTAATCTTGAAAATTAGAATTTGGTTTGCTAGCCAAAACAAAGAAAAACATCTGAAAACCCAAAGCATTGTATTTTTACATACCAGCAAAAACAGAAAATACATTTTAAAAATACATTGTTTACTATAGTATAAAAAACAAAATATTTAAGGGAATTCCTTGGTATTCCAATGATTAGGACTCTGTGCTTTCACTGCTGGGGGCCCTGAATTTGATCCCTGGTCTGGGAGCTAAGATCCTGCAAGCTGAGTGGCTTTAAAAAAAAAAGAAAGAAGTACTTCAGAATAGATTAATAAAAGATGTCTAAGATCTCTGGCAGAAAAGTGTAGAAAATCATTAAGAGAAACTAAGATCTAAATAAACAGAAAGCTATATGTATTCTGTAATGATGTTATATCGCCCCATACTGATCTGAAGACTTAACTGCAGTTCTTATCAAAATCCCAAAGACCAGGAATAGTCAAGATAATGTGAAGGAGATCAAGTGAGCAGAACTGGTTTTACTTCATAACAATAAAATATTGTTTACTTCATAACAATCAGAATGAAACAAGTTAAACTCTATTATATTTAAAAGGCAATGTAGTATTATTTCAAAGATGGACAGGAAGACCGGTGGAACAGGATAACCCAGAAACAAACGGATGCATTAGTAGATGTCTGTTTTACTAAGAAAAAAAGGTACCACTATGGAGCTATATGGAAAGGACAGTTTGTTAAATAAATGGTGCTGCTAAGTCGCTTCAGTTGTGTCCGACCCTGTGCGACCCCATAGACGTCAGCCCACCAGGCTCCCCCATCCCTGGGATTCTCCAGGTAAGAACACTGGAGTGGGTTGCCATTTCCTTCTCCAATGCATGAAAGTTAGAAGTGAAAGTGAAGTCGCTCAGTCATGTCCGACTCTTAGCAACCCCATGGACTGCATCCTTCCAGGCTCCTCTGTCCATGGGATTTTCCAGGCAAAAGTACTGAAGTGGGGTGCCATTGCCTTCTCTGTTAAATGGTGCTAGAAATGTACAAAATACAATTGGAGACACACATACAATCCCGCTTTTTACTATTTTAAAAATTCATTTCAGATACATTATTGAACGTAAAAGTTGAAATAAGAAAGTTTGTCTTAAAACATGAGATAGGAGAATATCATCACAGGCTTGCATACAGAAAATTTTCTTATGTCACAAAAAGCTTAACTAAAAGGAAAAAATGATAAATTTGGTTATTTTAAAAATAAAAATTTGAGAAAAGCATGACAGTAGATGAGCTGATATTTACAACACATGTAACCAGCAGAGGGCTGATGTGTACAAAATGTAGAAAAACACGCCCAAATCATTAAGAAACATGTAGAAAATTCAGTGGTGAAAATGTGCAAATGATTTAAGAAAGCCCTTGACAAAAGATAAAATCCAAGTAGCTAATGAACACATGAAAATATGCTCAACTCATTAAAAATTAGGGAATGCAATATAAAACCACAATAAAATACCACTCTGTACTCACTGGGAAAAATGGTATTACCAAGTGTTGATGAAGTGTGGAACAGTGGAAACTCATTAAATGCTGATGGGACTATAAATTGGTACAATTTGGAGAACAGTATCTATGGAGTTAGAGATGCGTGTTCCCAGTGATCCAGAAATTCTGCTGTTAGGTGTATACCCAGAACGTGTTCGTGTACACCAGGAGCCATTCCGGGAATGTCCATAACAGCATTGTTGATAATAATGAAATATTTAAACAACTTGCATCCACTAACAGTAGAATAACATGGAATATCCATATTATGGAAAAATACACAGTTACAGAAAGGAATGAAGATGAGATCAGATCAGATCAGTGGCTCAGTCATGTCAGACTTTTTGCGACCCCATGAATCGCAGCACACCAGGCCTCCCTGTCCATCACCAACTCCCAGAGTTCACTGAGACTCACGCCCATCGAGTCAGTGATGCCATCCAGCCATCTCATCCTCTGTCATCCCCTTCTCCTCTTGCCCCCAATCCCTCCCAGCATCAGAGTCTTTTCCAATGAGTCAACTCATCGCATGAGGTGGCCAAAGTACTGGAGTTTCAGCTTTAGCATCATTCCTTCCAAAGAACACCCAGGACTGATCTCCTTCAGAATGGACTGGTTGGATCTCCTTGCAGTCCAAGGGACTCTCAAGAGTCTTCTCCAACACCACAGTTCAAAAGCATCAATTCTTCAGTGCTCAGCCTTCTTCACAGTCCAACTCTCACATCCATACATGACCACAGAAAAAACCATAGCCTTGACTAGACGGACCTTTGTTGGCAAAGTAATGTCTCTGCTTTTGAATATGCTATCTAGGTTGGTCATAACTTTCCTTCCAAGGAGTAAGCGTCTATTAATTTCATGGCTGCAGTCACCATCTGTAGTGATTTTGGAGCCCCCAAAAATAAAGTCTGAAACTGTTTCCACTGTTTCCCCATCTATTTCCCGTGAAGTAATGGGACCGGATGCCATGATCTTCGTTTTCTGAATGTTGAGCTTTAAGCCAACTTTTTCACTCTCCACTTTCACTTTCATCAAGAGGCTCTTTAGTTCCTCTTCACTTTCTGACATAAGGGTGGTGTCATCTGCATATCTGAGGTTATTGATATTTCTCCCGGCAATCTTGATTCCAGCTTGTGCTTCTCATGATGTACTCTGCATATAAGTTAAATAAACAGGGTGACAATATACAGCCTTGACGTACTCCTTTTCCTATTTGTTCCTGAAAAGGAGTACATCAAGGCTGTATATTGGAACCAGTCTGTTGTTCCATGTCCAGTTCTAACTGTTGCTTCCTGACCTGCATACAGATTTCTCAAGAGGCAGATCAGGTGGTCTGGTATTCCCATCTCTTTCAGAATTTTCCACAGTTTATTGGGATCCACACAGTCAAAGGCTTTGGCATAGTCAATAAAGCAGAAATAAATGTTTTTATGGAACTCTTTTGCTTTTTCCATGATCCAGCAGTGTTGGCAGTTTGATCTCTGGTTCCTCTGCCTTTTCTAAAACCAGCTTGAACATCTGAAAGTTCACGGTTCACATATTGCTGAAGCCTGGCTTGGAGAATTTTGAGCCATTACTTTACTAGCATGTGAGATGAATGCAATTATGTGGTAGTTTGAGCATTCTTTGGCATTGCCTTTCTTTGGGATTGGAATGAAAACTGACCTTTTCTAGTCCTGTGGCTACTGCTGAGTTTTCCAAATTTGCTGGCATATTGAGTGCAGCACTTTCACAGCATCATCTTTCAGGATTTGGAATAGCTCAACTGGAATTCCATCACCTCCACTAGCTTTGTTCATAGTGATGCTTTCTAAGGCCCACTTGACTTCACACTCCAGGATGTCTGGCTCTAGGCCAGTGATCACACCATCATGATTATCTGGGTCGTGAAAATCTTTTTTGTACAGTTCTTCTGTGTATTCTTGCCATCTCTTCTTAATATCTTCTGCTTCTGTTAGGTCCATACCATTTCTGTCCTTTATCGAGCCCATCTTTGCATGAAATGTTCCTTTGGTATCTCTGATTTTCTTGAAGAGATCCCTAGTCTTTCCCATTCTGTTGTTTTCCTCTATTTCTTTGCATTGATCGCTGAAGAAGGCTTTCTTATCTCTTCTTGCTATTCTTTGGAACTCTGCATTCAGATGTTTATATCTTTCCTTTTCTCCTTTGCTTTTTGCTTCTCTTCTTTTCACAGCTATTTGTAAGACCTCCCCAGACAGCCATTTTGCTTTTTCGCATTTCTTTTCCATGGGGATGGTCTTGATCCCTGTCTTCTGTACAGTGTCACGAACCTCATTCCATAGTTCATCAGGCACTCTATCTATCAGATCTCGGCCCTTAAATCTATTTCTCACTTCCACTGTATAATCATAAGGGATTTGACTTAGGTCGTACCTGAATGGTCTAGTGGTTTTCCCTACTCTCTTCAATTTAAGTCTGAATTTGGCAATAAGGAGTTCATGGTCTGAGCCACAGTCAGCTCCTGGTCTTGTTTTTGCTGATGGTATAGAGCTTCTCCATCTTTGGCTGCAAAGAATATAATCAGTCTGATTTTGGAGTTGACCATCTGGTGATGTCCATGTATAGAGTCTTCTCTTGTGTTGTTGGAAGAGGGTGTTTGCTATGACCAGTGCATTTTCTTGGCAAAACTCTATTAGTCTTTGCTGTGCTTCATTCCATATTCCAAGGCCAAATTTGCCTATTACTCCAGGTGTTTCTTGACTCCTACTTTTGCATTCCAGTCCCCTATAATGAAAAGGACATCTTTTTTGGGTGTTAGTTCTAAAAGGTCTTGTAGGTCTTCATAGAACCATTCAGTTTCAGCTTCTTCAGCATTACTGGTTGGGGCATAGACTTGGATCACTGCGATATTGAATGGTTTGCTTTGGAAACGAACAGAGATCATTCTGTCATTTTTGAGATTGCATCCAAGTACTGCATTTCGGACTCTTTTGTTGACCATGGTGGCTACTCCATTTCTTCTAAGGGATTCTTGCCCGCAGTAGTAGATATAATGGTCATCTGAGTTAAATTCACCCATTCCAGTCCATTTCAGTTCGCTGATTCCTAGAATATCGACATTCACTTTTGCCATCTCTTCTTTGACCACTTCCAATTTGCCTTGATTCATGAACCTGACATTCCAGGTTCCTATGCAGTATTGCTCTTTACAGCATCAGACCATCACCAGTCACATCCACAGCTGGGTATTCTTTTTGCTTTGGCTCCATCCCTTCATTCTTTCTGGAGTTATTTCTCCACTGATCTCCAGTAGCATATTGGGCACCTACTGACCTGGGGAGTTTCTCTTTCAGTATCCTTTCATTTTGCCTTTTCATACTGTTCATGGGGTCCTCAAGGCAAGAATACTGAAGTGGTTTGCCGTTCCTTTCTCCAGTGGACCACATTCTGTCAGATCTCTCCACCATGACCCACCCATCTTGGATTGCCCTACGGGCAATAGTGTAGATGAGCCCTATAAATATATTAAAAAGCCAGCACTGAAAAATATATGATTCCATTTATGTGAAGTTTAAAAAAAAGCTAAAATTAAGCTATAGTTTTTTAGGAATGATTATTTGGTGAAACTGTAAAAGTATGGATAAGTATGGGTATGTATGGATATGGTTACCTTTAAAAATCAGGGTAGGGATTTGAAAGGGATGGATATGTGACAGGAAAAAGTCACAGGGGTTTCTCAGGTTCTTGGTAATGGATTTATTGATTTAGGTGATAGTTCTGTGGTTATTTAATGTATTTAATAATAATAGTTGATCAAGTGTAACGTAAGGACTTCCTTGATAGCTCAGTTGGTAAGAATCCACCTGCAATGCAGAAGAAGACCCTGGTTCGATTCCTGGGTTGGAAAGATCCGCTGCAGAAGGGATAGGCTACCCACTCCAGTATTCTTGGGCTTCCCTTGTGGCTCAGTTGGTAAAGAATCCACCTGCAATGTGGGAGACCTGGGTTTGATCCCTGGGTTGGGAAGATCCCCTGGAGAAGGGAAAGGCTACCCACTCCAGTATTCTGGCCTAGAGAATTCCGTGGACTGTATAGTCCATGGGGTCACAAAGAGTCAGACATAGCTGAGCAACTTTCACACTTAAGCATAACATATATTTATGCACTTTGTTGAATTTGTGGGATTTTTCCACCACTTAGAAAAGATTTTTAAATATACATTCATACAGATATACGCATGCATATATATATAAACCATGATACATAAATGGTAGTGATATAAGTAGATGTCCTTGGGCAGAATGGTACTGTAAAAGTGTGCTAGGCTGTCTTCTTTGGCAGCATGCCTTGCTAATCCTTTTTAATAAGGCATTTTAAGCATCCCATATATATATGTGATTACAGTTAAACTGTAAGAAGAAAGATCTCATAGTTTAACCTTAGCACATGTTATGTTTTCTGCCTTCCTTAGATCTTATGGGAGAAATTTATTTTTCATCTCATTTGGTGGTTTGGCCAAATAGGAAATTTTCATTGCGACCTTCAGGTAGTTTTATGCCAGAGAACGACCTGTAATCTTCCTTGTAGTATTTCATAATAACTGTTTTTATTTATTTGTTTTGTTCTCCACTATCTTCACTTGTGTTTTATAACTGTGAAGTGGACTGAATGGTAACTTTGAACATTTGTGTCTGGACTGTCCTTAGCATATCATCCTTGGTTTTCTTTGTATGCAAAGGAGAGTGATTCCAACATTTAAACTGGGATTTCTATAATTCAAGGTTTTTTGTATTTTTTAAGGCTTTTTCGTCATGGCTTTCAGTTCTAGTCACCACATATTTCTAGTTCTGTCATTCTGTAACCAAGGAAACGCCCTACTTTCAGCATGGCACAGCGCAAGTATACCTTTAAAAAAAATATTCCAGTTTGAATATTCTGTGTATTCTGAAATAATATGCCAAAGAAGATCAGTGGTCCTAGTGATAGGGAAAAAAGGGCCAAATTTTTATACATTAAAATGGTCTGAAAGAAAAAGTCTTAAGTTTGGGGAAAAAAAAAAGGTGTGTTTCTCCCAAATAACAAGCTTACACTATAGATATAGCCCTTGCTATAGATATATGCATATACAGCTTAGAGAAACTGAAGACTAAAACAAAATCCAACTAAAAAATAAAATTTAAGTTTGAAAATATATGTGTAGCTAATGTATTTCTAAGGTCAGTTGTTATCTTAAGCAGTATCAAATATACCCAAAATATTTAAGTAGACCAATTTAGGTTAAAACACAAGGATGAATGAAGTATATACAATATCTGCTGAATTGGGGGAGTCAGATATGAATGTGAATGTAAAATCTTCAGTGAAATATGTTCTATAATGAAAGAATATTTAAGATACTAGGAGTATAAACAATGTTGATTCCATAGACAAATACAGTTTGCTATGAAGATAGTGTTTTAAAATACAATTGGGATGTAAAATCTGTCTAAAATTCCTTAGTTATCCATCAAAAAATTTCAAAGTTATTTTTCTTTCCACTTTTATTATGAAAATTTAAGAACCTATTCAAACATATGGCAACTATAATATAATGAACTACGTTCCCATCACTTGAGGAAGCTTCAAATTAATGAAGACCTGAAGCTCTTTTTTAAAACATGACTTTTCAAAGTTCAGAAAGTTACAAATTAACTGCCCTAGAAAAATAACAATGTACAAATATGAATTCAAATATGCATACTTTGTGATATACTTTGAAATTTACTAATACCTCTTTTTCAGTATCTTGGTATTCAAACTCCATTAGTGGATATATTTTAACTATATCATCTGTGTATGTTTTATTTTAAACAGTGTGGGATATTTTATAGTGTTGCCTTTTAAATGTGAGTATAATCTCTAGAATAACAGTAGATATTACTTGCCTTCAGAGCTGAGAATCAATTTGTTTAGGTGCTGCCAAACATTGTAAAAAGTGACATAATATCAAATGGAAAGATGAAATAAAGCTCTTGTGTATTTAAGCTGCACTGTCTGATACTTCCTTTTGAAACTCATATCTTCAGAGGAGTATTATCTAAATCATGTACTTTCTTGGTGTCTTATAATTCTTAACAATAAATTGCTTATACCAGAACTCTTATTTTATCTTAAATTTTGGTTATTTTGTTCACATTATTCTTTAGATGCTATTAAACTACAGCTCGTTGAATCAGGCCTGGTAGAATGTCTACTGGAGATTGTTCAGCAGAAAGTGGATAGTGACAAAGAGGAGGATATCGCTGAGCTCAAAACCGCTTCGGATCTAATGGTTTTATTACTTCTTGGAGGTGAGTTGTAATTTATGCCAATAAAAGAACATGACTGTCAGATTTTTAAAAATTTATTGTCTCTTTTATAAATACTTCATTAGGCATTTTCTCTTATTTTCCTGTCACATTTAATCTTGTTGATGTAATGATTTTGAAACACATCATAAAGAGAACTAGAGATAATGAACCTGGACAGGAGGAGTCTTTACTATCTTACAAACAGTATTTAAAGAGCTGTCTTTAGAAGAGACAGCTATGATGCTAAAGGTCTAAAAGCTAGGTGGCTACTTGGGATTTAGAATAGAAAAATTCTAAACCCTTTTGTCCAGTCTCTACTAAAAGTTTATTACAAAAAGAGCTATTACTTCTCCCTTTATGAATTGTGGATTGTGAAGTATATGATTTCCCAGTTGGGTATTCAGCTAAGAATATGGATGTGTCACTCCTAAGTATTTCCCTTGAATCTGCTTCATTTATCTCTAGATGAATCCATGCAGAAATTGTTTGAAGGAGGAAAAGGTAATGTGTTTCAAAGGGTACTATCTTGGATTCCATCAAATAACCACCAGCTACAGCTTGCTGGAGCATTGGCAATTGCAAATTTTGCCAGAAATGGTAAGCATATTTGTTCATTCTTATTAAATCAGACTTTCTATATTTTAGAATTATGCTTTGCCATAACATGTACTAAACCTAGAACCGTTCAGAAGCATATACAGAATCTGTGTGTACTACTACCTTAATTTTTCCAAAACCTGAAATACTAATAGTGACTTGCCCAACAAATTACATGTTTTATGCACTTCAACTAAGAGCTGATAGTTTAAAGATAATGAACAGTGACTTTGAAGTCCTTCTTTTTGAATACTCTACACTTCAGAGATGAATAAACTTTAGTCCTGTGCTAATATACTTCTGATCTAGGAGGATATGCTCTTTGGATTTAGATTTAATCTTGGATTTAATAATCTGAGTATTCATTATTGTGCCTCAGTTTATACTCTAATGTGTAGAAAACTTAAGTGTGGGTGATCTACTGGTTTAGGCTGGAATAATACTTCAGAAGCACCAAGCCTTCATGTGTATTTCTGAAGTCTGATACTTCTGCTGTTCATTCTAGAAACTTATTCTTATACTGTGTCTAGGAAATACGAGTTACTTTTATTTTTAATTTGATTTTATTTGAGTATTAACTCTTGTTATAGCATGTTTTAATAATGACTTATTCCATTTTTCCTTCTGTCTTTTTGGGGACCATCATCAGCTCCTTAATAATGAAAATAAGACTTGCAAAATATTGATAATTCATGAAGCTAAATGGGGGTTAAATAGTAATTCATTATAATATTCTGTTTTATAAATGTTTCAGAAATTCTTCTTTAAAAATAATTTAAATATCAACCATGATAACAAAATGTAGAGTACTGTTACTGTAACATTGGCAGAACACTGGCATACTTCATTATAAATGGAAACAACTGGGGGACACGATAAGCACGTGGTTTCTACCTACTCATCTTCTGACATACTGTCAGGATCTCAGCTAGAGATTTTTGGGGCCAATTTTTAAAATGTTATCTATTTTAAGAATCTTAGAATCAGACTTCTCACTCAGTAAACAAACAAAAATCTCATAAATCTGATGTGAGAAAGAGATGGAATTCTTTTTATTTTTCTGTAGCTTCATTTTCCTTAATGTAGATAATGGGCTGGCATGAGTATTACAAAATATTTATAAATATTTGTAAAGAAGGGAAAAAATGTTTTCTGTTGCTATTTAGATGGAAATTGTATCCATATGGTAGACAATGGAATTGTAGAAAAACTTATGGATTTATTGGACAGACATGTAGAAGATGGAAACGTAACTGTTCAGCATGCAGCACTAAGTGCCCTCAGAAACCTAGCCATCCCAGGTAAGTCTTAAGAATGGGAGCCAACTGTGTGAGAGAAAACCTGTTGTTTTGGAAAGATATTTACTTTATGTGGTTTGTGGACCTACCCTGACCAAGAAAAGAAAAATTCATAGTCTTCAGATTGCTTACATTTTTCTTACTCATAAATGGAGATTATATGTTAAAGAAGTTTTTTGAGACTACACAATACACAAGCACAATCTTCCTTTTTCAGATTCAAATAGTCTATTACGTTTTGTGAACTCCCAGATTTTCATCATACTGTATAGTTAAGATTTTTAAAGCATCTTCAGTTAAGGTAAGATAATGGTATCAATTCATAGAATCCCCTAAAAATGACTTTTAAGAATTTTTTTCCCTACAAGCAGATGTGAAATGTTTTCCTTTTGAACTTTTTGTATTGGGCTATCGCCAATTAGCAATGTTCTGCTGGTTTCAGGTGAACAGGAAAGGGACTCAGCCATACATATACATGTAGCCATTCTTCCCCAAAGCCCGCTCACACCCAAGCTGCCACATAACATTGAGCAGAGTTCCATGTGCTGTACAGTAGGTCCTTGTTGGTTATCCATTTTAAATATAGCAGTGGGTACAGACATACAGTTTTTTTTTTTAACTAGGCTTAATGTGCCTTTTTGGATTACTAGTCTTTCAAAATAACATTATCATGGGAAATAATACAGGATATAGTTAAAACTATCCTGTTATTCTACTTTCTAATGGTAAATTTCTGGTTAGGTAAAAATAGTGTAACATGAAAATGCAATCTATATAAAATAAATTTGTTTCATGTAGCAGATTAAGATTGCTTATTAATGTCTTTAATATCTGTATTAACACACCTGGGTCAAGGATACAGACATTAAAAAGAGACATTTATTAAAGTTGAGGAATCATGCTTTTTGTAAATATGAAGGCAACATTGTCAGATTTCCTTTACAAATTATTAGTTTTTTAAATTAGATTTTAAAAGCCAGTAAATGTGATTTTGTATGTTGTGCTTCTGTAGACAGAGGATATTTATCCCCCAGACCTCTCATTACCAATCCCATTCTTAAAGTTAATAGAAAAGTAATACGACTGTTTTTAGGTAGAAGAATGTAACATGGAGCCTTAAAGCTAATAAGACACTCAAAATTATATTGAATGATTATCATCAAAAATGCTAACATAATTTTAACCAGTCTCTCTCTCCCTCCCTCCCCCCCCCCCTCTAGTTGTAAATAAAGCAAAGATGTTATCAGCTGGAGTCACGGAGGCAGTTTTGAAATTCCTTAAATCTGAAATGCCCCCGGTTCAGTTCAAACTCTTGGGAACATTAAGAATGTTAATAGATGCACAAGGTAAGAGAAATTCTTGCCTAAGGTGTATGTTTTGTATGAAAAAAGGCCTGTTTTTAGCTTTCAGAATGTAATCTTAGAGATAAGTAGCAAATAAAAGGCAAAAGAGATTGGTTTTAGATCCCCATTAATTAATTTCCATGGTTGTTATAATTGACTTTAAATGGAAATTATATTGCACTTCTCTTCATTTGTAGGTATAATCTAGGTTTTAGATTGATTTATTAACAGTTCTCGGAGGAATTTTTATGTTTTGGCATTTTCTATACTGATTTTACTTTGTCTTCAAAATCATTGTTTCAATACAGACAGTCAAAAAATTTTTAAATTTGTTTTACAAACAGGGAGATCATGTTTCTGTTTACAGAAACAATAATGAAAACTAATCCTTGGAATGAGTTAAATTCTAAACTTTTTGTATATTGATTCCTTAGAGTACTGCTGAAAACTCTTTGGTACAGTTTTCCAGAGTACTAACAGACTACCAGGCTGAGCCAAAAGAGTATAAAGTTATTTCATTTTTATATAAAAGTCCATAACTCTTTATAAAAAATCTCAATAATCCATTAGATACAGAGTATTTTGTAGTTCTTATTTAACAAAATTGTTGTGTTCTGGTTTTTAGACCTGTAATTTTCCTTTACACTCTAAAATCTTTAACTAGCTGTTTTAGTTGATGGCCTATTAGTGATTCATTCCTTTGTGGTTTGCCTTCTTTCCTATAGCAGAAGCTGCTGAACAACTGGGAAAAAATGTTAAATTAGTGGAACGTTTGGTGGAGTGGTGTGAAGCCAAAGATCATGCTGGTGTGATGGGAGAGTCAAACAGACTGCTCTCTGCCCTCATACGACACAGTAAATCAAAAGTAAGTCTGAGGAAACCATTCATTTATTTATGAAACAGATTAAAAGAAGATGGCAAGAAAAAAATCTTAAAGGTACCCCTTGTCTTGAGTAAATCTCCTTCATATAAATAATTGACTTCACGACAGTAGCCATTCCAGCTGGTTGGTCACAGGAATGTTCCTCCCCATCACATGCTATCTCTTGGTATCTTTCCCTGGAGCAAAAACAGCTGGTAACTTGGCCCTTCCTACCACCTGTCTCACCTAGAGCAGCCTGAAAGCCCATCCATTTCATTGACACCAGTACAGGACCAAGTGTATTGTTGACGAGATGGAAAGTTTTGAGAAAGAATAGCAAAATGAACTCCTGTGGTCCTCCTTTTACCTCTTGTCCATCATAACTGTGCTCTGTCGGGCCCAGAGACAGTCACCAAAGGGGAAGAGAAGTGGGCATTAAGATGAACTATGTGCCAGCTTGATTCTGTAGAGAATTAAGGCGCTCCCAAAGGATTTTAAGCAGCAGGGTGCCATTATTTGGTTTTCCTAGAAAGATGACTCTCCAGCTTATTTACTAGGAGCAAGGAAAACAAAGCTATTTCTAAAATATACATGAGTGATGATGAAGGGCCGAACTAAGGATTTGGGTTGAGTAATTTGAAATTGGTGATATTCAACCATTTTGACACAAAGAAATAAATAGCATATAGTTCAGCCTAATAGAAGCAGTGAGGATGGAAAAGAAGAGAAGGATTTGAGAACGATGTGGGTGGTAGAATTGATAGAATTCAACATTGGGGTCAAAGGAGGAGGAGGTTTTAGAGATAATTCCATGTTTGGGGCTTAGGACCAGGTGGGGTCATCATGTCATTCATCAAAATGAGACTGTGGGAAGAACTGACATTCCAACTAACTTGCTTATTCCCAAATCACTCTTCTGTCCTTTTTGGAGTCTTTACCCTAATTCTTTGCTCCATTCCATGAGGTCTCTTACCAGTGGTTTCGTTTAGGCAAACCATAATTCTGTTAACTAGATTAAATCAGACAGACATGTTTTGGCATCTGAATCTGGAACTCTCAAATAAATTCCTGTTACATGTGGCGGTTAGGCCAACAAAGACTTGAGTTTGAAGGCAACAAAACCCTAAGTGAGATGAAGACAAAAGTGAGTACTGGAAATAAGTGTAGCCATTTCTTTTCGTCTAGCCTTTGCTGTATACTTTTATGTGTGCTTTTCATGTAATAATTTTGTATAACAAAAACCTGTGAGATATACACTTACATTATCTCAAGTGAAATCTCTGAGATGCAGAGAGCTTTTGTAATTTGCTGAAAGTCAGTAAGATTTATTGAGTCTGGAGACCACTGCCACTGGGAAGGACAGAGTTGTAGTTACGATGAGAAATGAGGGAGACAGAATTTTGGTTTAAGTTCTCCTCAAGTCCTGTTGTATGTAATCTTTGTCAGATACAGCAAAGGTTTTAAGACTACATAGATACATGCATACATACATACATAAAAAGCTTCATCACCTGGTTCATCTGAAAAGCAGCCACCTGGTATTATATTAATAATAAAAATTTGAAAGGAGGAACTTTTCATTATTATTATTCCAAGATTTATTCTGTTTTGTTGATCTCATGGTAGGTGAACATTTGGTCAGTGGCGCTTTTGTTTGTTAGCTTCTGGAACTCTCTTCCTTGATATGAACTGCAGTGGTCTTTTTTGCTTAGGTAATTTAAGTTGTCATCTTTTGATGAATTTATTTAAAGCTAAAAGCCTTTTCCTTCTCTTCTGTGAAGAAAAAAAATTATGGTTAAATGTAATGATTCATAGGGACACTGTCAGAAAACCACTCAACAGTGAATTGACTGATTGTAATGCAGTTTATGTTTAAAATTAAAGTTTATAATTTCATGATACTTATTTATTGTAGGATGTAATTAAAACCATTGTACAAAGTGGTGGCATCAAGCATCTAGTTACCATGGCAACTAGTGAACATGTAATAATGCAGAATGAAGCCCTTGTTGCTTTGGCACTAATAGCAGCTTTAGAATTGGGTAAGTACCCCAGTGACAAACTTATTTTCTCCTATTTTTCTCTTGGATGAAAGGAAGCACAGGAGTGGAATAGAAGTCAGACAAAACCTTTGACTAGAAGCATTTTGCCAGTGTGTCTACACTATATCTGAGTATATGGAAATCATGCTCTATAGATTGTCACCATAGATGTCCCTTAGGGTTGTCCTTCTGGTAACATTTGTAAGGCAATGCTTTAATGTTAGTTTGACTCTTAAATGATATCTCAA
The DNA here is from genome assembly GCF_003369695.1 of Bos indicus x Bos taurus. Lineage (NCBI taxonomy): Eukaryota > Metazoa > Chordata > Mammalia > Artiodactyla > Bovidae > Bos > Bos indicus x Bos taurus. Next base: position 26,367,720 of record NC_040081.1, on the reverse strand, counting down.
ATTTTAGGCACTTAGGGAATTTCAGCAGGCTTCATGGAAAAATGAAACAATATTTAGAATACAGTAGCAAGCTTAGAGTTTGCTACTCTTCCAGCCACTGAGATTCTCTTCTGTCTGTGCTGCTGATTCTGTCTCTTGCTGGTCTCCTGTCGCCATGGTTTCTGTTGCTTTATAGCATCACCTTCGTTCTAAATTCCCACCTTTTATGTCACTCTTCTGTGTATGTACACTCAGAATCCCCCCAAAGCAGAGTCTGAATGCTTCAGTTAGTCTCTTCGTGGCAGTATCCCTGTTACTCAGAATTCTTCAGGAAAAGCCCACTCATAGACAAATAGTTTATGGGAGGCAACTTTGTGTCAGGAACCCAGCTCTGATACATAGTCAGCTGGAGACAATGGAAGTCACATGGCCTGAGGTAAGACCTGAAGCTGCCTTACACGAAGGAGGCCTGTAGACTTGGTAGACATGTCCTGTTCCGTTCAGAAATACTCTGGTAAATACTGTTAACTGATCACTTCAGTTCTAAGTGATGACTTATGTCCATAACTCTCACTGTGGGGAATTCTCACTCTCACCAACCATTATCCCAGGAAGGAGAAGCCAAAAGATAAAAATGGTATATCTTCCTCTAGTGTCAGATTTACTCAGATTTCAGGTATGAGAGATTTGAATTTTTTGTCCTCTTAACAGGTTATAAACTTTAAAACCATATATAATTTTTTTTTTAAAAATCATAGGATGTAAAAGTTTCTTGAATTTTAAAGCTAGAAAAGACTTCAAGCTTCCCAGGTGGCCCAGTGGTAAAGAATCCACCTGCCAAAGGAGGAGATGCAGGAGATGTGGGTTCCATCCCTGGGTTGGGAAGATCCCCTGGAGGAGGACATGGCAACCCGCTCCAGTATTCTAGCCTGGAAAATTCCACAGACAGAGGAGCCTGGGGGCTACGGTCCATGGGGTCGCAAAGAGTCAGACACTACTAAGCACGCACACACAAGACTTCAGGAAGATGATGTCACTTTGGTCACTTCAGTTAAAGATGCTGTGGAGGTCAGTTTGAGTCCTCACCTAGCCTATGATTTCCTCCATGGGTAGGGGAGATTACTTCATCAGAAACTATGAGGAAGAGGTGAGAATTGAGAAGGACACTGAATGCCAAACAGAGTTCACGACTTGATTTTGTAAAATGGCTTACAGTGATGAAGCTATTTTAGAAGATCCTTGACCTACCAACCTGGGATGAATCTGGTCTTGTGCCCTTCATAACTAGTATCTTCTAAATAGGCTTTAATTTTGCCTTCTCAATAACTCAGGCATTTGCCTGAGTCAGGTTACCTTACCATAGAACTATATAAAATAATACATAATCACATTTGTTATCATTATCACCTAGTGTTTCCTAGGCTCCTTGAGCCTAAGATTTAAAAATAAGGCCATACTACCTTTTTAATATACAACACACTTTGAAAACCATATTTTTCCAAACCTGTATCCTTTCAGGTTTGTAGATACTATGAAGTAATTATAAAATTTTTGTATGATAATAGTATTAAAGCAACATTTTAAAGAGTCCTTTTTTTTGTTTTTGGTAATTGTAAATTCACATGCAGTTAAAAGAAATAATAAAGATGCATTTACAGTTTGCCCAGTTTTGCCCAGTGGTAACATTTTGCAAACCTAGTATAACATCCCAACCCCTGATAAAATTTACCTATAGTTCAGACTTCCCCAGTTTTACTTGTACTCAATTTCTGTTAAATTCAGTTTCATCACCCGTGTAGGTGTATCTGAACAGTTCTAACTCCACAAGGATCCTCCATTCATAACAACACCCACCTGCCTCCTACCCTCCTAATCCCTGGAAACCACTAACCGACCCTTCATTTCTAAATTTTTTTTTCATTTCAGAAATGTATGAATGGAATCATATAGTATATGACCTTTTGAAATTGGCTTTTTTTCATCAGCGTAATTTCCTAAAGAGTCATTGATTTGTGTGTCTATAGTTTATTCCTTCTCATTACTGAATAGTATTTTATGATTTGTATGTACCACGACTTGTTTAACCATTCACCTATTGAAGGACATATGGGCTGATTCTACTTTGGGACTTTTAAAAATAATGCTGCAAAGAACATTCATGTATAGGATTTTATGTGAACACAAATTTTCATTTTTCTGGATAAATGCCTAGGAGTTATAACTGCTAGGTTGTATGGTAACTCTGCCAGCACTGTATAACTGACCTAGTTTTCTCTTTACCCTCACCAATATTTAATATTATCCCTAATTTTTAAAATTTTAGTCAATCTGAGCAATATGTCGTGATACCTCATGTAGTTTTAATTTCCACTTTTCTAAAGACTACCGATGTTGAACATCTTTATGTACTTTTCCATCTTATATATTCCTTGGTGAAATGCCTGTGTCTTTTGCTTATTTTCTAATCTTTTTTTAAACTATTGAGGATTTTAAACTTTTAAGGATTATTTGTGTCCTGAAAGTCCTGTCGTTTTACATTTAAGTCTGGGATCTTTTTTAGTTAATACCTGTATAAAATGTGAAGCTTGGGTCAGGGTTTTTTTTTTTTTTCCCTGCCTATGGATCTGCTTGCCCCAGCACCTTTTGTTGAAAAGGCTGTCTTTCCTCCTCTGAATTGATTTTGTCAGAAATCAGTGGAGCATACTCCTGTGGGTCTGCTTCCAGGATCTTCTTTCAGTTCCTTTGTCCTGTGTATCTGTCTCTCCACCAACACCACACTGTCTTGATAACTGTACCTATGCAGTGATCCTCATATCAAGTAGAGGAATTCCTCCCATTTTATTCTTTATCAAGACTGTTTACCTCTTTTAGGACCTGTGGTTTCCCACACAGATTTTAGTATAAGCTTACCTGTTTTCTCTAGAAAATCCTATTGGGATTTTGATAGGAATTGCAGGGTACCGTTCTCTTAAAGATACATTCTAGACTACATATAGAGGAAATTATGTGACTATAGGATTTGCTCCAAAATACCTTGGGGTGGGTGAGAATAGGTGGACAAGAAGAGAGATAGAGGATACACAATTGGCCGTGATAATTTTTTTTTAATTTTTTTTTTAACACCAAAAACATTTTGTATTGGGGTATAACTGATTAACAAAGTTGTGATAGTCTCAGGTGAACAGGGAGGGGACTCAGCCATACATATACGTGTATTCATTGTCCCCCAAATCCCTCTCATATCCAGGCTGGCACATAACATTGAGCAGAGTTCCATGTGCCTTAGAATAGGTCCTTATTGGTTATCCATTTTAAATATTGCAGTGTGTACATGACCTTCTCAAAGTTCTTAACTATCCCTTCCCCCTGGCAACCATGAGTTTGTTTTCTAAGTCTGTGAGTCTCTTTCTGTTTTGTAAGTAAATTCATTTGTATCATTTCGTTTTAGGTTCCACATAAAGGGATGTCATAGGACATTTCTCCTTCTCTGTCTGACTTACTTCATTCAGTATGGCACTCTCTAGGTCCATCCATGTTGCTACAAATGGCCTTATTTCTTTCCTTTTAATGGCAGGGTAATATTCCGTTGTGTGTGTGTATATATACACACCACATCTTCTTTATCCATTCCTCTGTTGATGGACATTTAGGTTGTTTCCATGTCTTGGCTATTGTAAACAGTGCTGCAAAGAACGTTGGGGGGCATGTGTGTCTTTTTGGGCCATGCTTTTGTCTGGATATATGCCCAGGAGTGGGATTGCAGGGTCATAGGGTAGTTTTATTTTTAGTTTTTTAAGGAACCTCCATACTGTTCTCCATAGTGGCTCTACCGATTTACATTCCCACCAACAGTCCGGGAGGGTTCCCTGCTCTCCCCACCCTCTCCAGCATTTGTTGTTTGTGGATTTTTTGATGGCAGCCATTCTGACAGGTGTGAGGTGATATCTCACTGTAGTTTTGATTCCCATTTCTCTAATAACTAGCGATGTTGAACATCTTTTCATGTGCCTATTTGGTCATGATAATTTTTGAAGATGGTGACAGTACATAGTGTATCATACCATCTTTTCTGCTTATCAGTTCCTTTCAGAAGGTTTAACATGTTCATTTTCTAAAAGGTGAAGCAGTTTTTAGCCAGACTGTACCAGGTTTATACCCAATGAATATAACTGTTCCTTTAATTATTTCGTGTTCCAGGTACTGCTGAGAAAGACCTAGAAAGTGCTCAACTTGTACAGATCTTGCACAGGCTGCTAGCAGATGAGAGAAGTGCTCCTGAAATCAAATACAATTCCATGGTCCTGATCTGTGCTCTCATGGGATCTGGTATGTGTTTCCTCTGTTATTTGGTATTCATCAACATGTGGTTGACATTAAATATAAAATAATAGTAAATGGTGCCTTTGTGTTTTAAAAGCATTAAAAATTTATGGAAGATATAGGGTTACTTTTACATTGCATATACTTTCAAAAGATATTATTTTATATAAAGAACAAGTTCTGATTTTGTGTACCATGATATTAGCTAAGGAATTTGTTCAAGAATTTGGCATATCTTGGTAAATATTTCATGGACACTGGAGAAGAGCGTGCATCCTGCTGGTATCGAGTGGTGAGTGTTATAAATGTCAGTAAGATCCTTTTGCTTGGCAGTGGTGTTTCTATTGATATACTCTTGCTGATTTTCTACTACTTCTGTCAATTATTGAGAGATGTTGAAGTTTCCAACTGTAAATGTTGATCTGTCTTTATCTCCCTTCAGTTCTATCAGGTTTTGCTTCATATATTTTGCAGCTCTCTTGGTAGGTGCATACACCTTTAGGATCACTGTGCCTTCCTAGAGAATTTACCTTTTCATCAGTGTGTAACATTTCTCCCTGTCTCTGGTCGTAGTCTTTGCTCTGAAGTCTGTGTGATATTAATATAGCTACTCCTGCTTTCTTTTGAATAACATCCACTTGGTTCTTTTCTACCCTTTTAGACTCAGTCTGCTGTATCTTGTATTTGAAGTGTAGGCAGCGTGTTGTTAGGTCATGTGTTTTAATCCACTCTGTCATCCGCTGCCTCCCCCCTTTTTTTTTTAAATGCTTAAGGATTACATAATTTCATCCAGAGTTGGTTGTCAGTATCATCACTACCATTTATTAGACAAGGAAGCCAAGTCTGTGAAGGAAGGAAGCACCCCATTGCAGTGGTGCTGGGTGAGGAGTAGTAAATGTAAATAGTCCTGTCTGGTTAGCAGCTTTCAAGGTGATGGTAACAGCCAAGGTGGTGGGCAGTAGATGGGGGTGAGTATCAGGAAAGCCTTTCTGGAATTGAGCCTTGACAGGCAGGTTTAGTTTTCTAGATAGACTTTTTTGTGCATACACCAAGGATGGATCTGTCTCTTGGGATAGGCTCAGCTCATCCCGGTACAAAACCAGAATGGTGGTTTACCCCTTTATAATGAGAAGTATGACTGCCACTGATCTTGGAACACTGCAAATGCACGTCTGGTGCATTGACTCCTTCAGGGCAGACAGACATCAAGGGTTGCTTGATGAGCTTTGATCAGAACAAGGAGAGTTAAATGAGGGGACTGTACAATGGCATCAGGTCAAGGTGGCTTTCTCTGCAGCTGTGTCAGCTATGCTAAAGGAACTGGGATCATGGACTCCCTTGGCTTGAGCCTCCATCTCTTTGGATGTTGCTGACATGACTCTGTCTACATTGCCCATGGTAGTGTTTTCTGTTGTGTTCTGCTATACTGACTGCTGCTAAGTCGCTTCAGTCGTGTCCAACTGTGCGACCCCGTAGACGGCAGCCCACCAGGCTCCCCTGTCCCTGGGATTCTCCAGGCAAGAACACTGGAGTGGGTTGTCATTTCCTTCTCCAATGCATGAAAGTGAAAAGTGAAAGTGAAGTCGCTCAGTCGTGTCCAACCCTCAGCGACCCCATGGACTGCAGCCTACCAGGCTCCTCCATCCATGGGATTTTCCAGGCAAGAGTGCTGGAGTGGGGTGCCATTGCCTTCTCCAGCTATATAACACCCCAGTATTCCTCTGCCTTGAGATAATTGCAGATATTTTCCACAAATTCTGCTTGGGCAACCCCTCAGATGTTAAAATTTTCCTTGAAAAGAGTGTATCCATTCTCAATTTGACCAGTAAATAAATGGTCAAGATGCTCTTGTGTTAAGTCTTTAGTTAGTTAGGGAGTATTGTCTTTGGGTATTTTCTGAATTTTCTATTTTTATTCTGCTAGACAAAAATAGAAATACTATTTGCTCTACTGGTAAGTTTGTGTTTTTTTTGTAATATGAAATCCAAATTGGAGAACAGTGAGGGGAAAAAGCATGTTTGCTTAATCAGTAAGCAAAAATCATTTACTGTTTCTTTGGATTTTTTATTACTGTAGTTTTTAATATTTAAACAACAAATCAAAAAATTCACTCATTTCTCCGACCCCCAATCCCTGCCCCTTGTAACCACCAATCTGTTCTCCGTATCTAATGAACTTGGTATTTAGATTCCACATATAAGAGAGATCATGTGGTATTTATCTTTCTTTGTCTCTTCTTTATCTTTCTTTCACTTAGAATAGTCCCTCAAGGTCCAGCTGTATCGTCATAAATGGCCAGATTTTATTCTTTTTCATGGCTGAATAGTATTCCATTGTACAAACACACCATCATTTCTGTACTCGTTCATGTATCCTTGGACACTCACATTGCTGCTGTATCTTGGTTTTTGTAAATAATGCTGCAGTAAGCACAGAGGTGCCGGTGCATGCTGCTGCTGAGTCACTTCAGTCGTGTCCGACTCTGTGCGACCCCATAGATGGCAGCCCACCAGGCTCCACCGTCCCTGGGGTTCTCCAGGCAAGAACACTGGAGTGGGTTGCCATTTCCTTCTCCAGTGCATGAAAGTGAAAAGTGAAATCGCTCAGTCATGTCCGACCCTCAGCGACCCCATGGACTAAAGCCTTCTAGCCTCCTCCATCCATGGGACATTGTTCTAAGTTGTTACAATTTTTGTTTTCAAGCATCAAACATAACCCAGAAAAAGCTTGAGGAAAGGAAAGCTATTGTATTTATCTGTGTCTTGGCTCTATCTGTTCTTTCTGATGTTCCAAGGTTGCTTTTTTAAAAAAACATTCTCTTCTTGTTTAAAGAATTTCCTTTAGCCATTATTTTAGGTTAGGTCTGCTTGTAACAAATTCTCATTTCCTTTATTATTCCTCACTTATTCATTTTCTTTGAGAGTATCTTGATTTCCTCTTCATTTCTAAAAAATATTTTCTCTGTATAGAATTCTAGGTTGACAGTTGTTTTCTTTCAAAACTTGAAAATGTTGTGCCACTTTCTTCTGGCCTCCGTGGTTTCTTATGAGAAATCCACCATCTCCGGATTTGTTTTTCTCTTGTAGGTAAGGTGTCATTTCTGACCTAAGAGTTTCTTTTGTTAATAGTTTTCAAAAGTGTGACTATACTTTTCCTTGGCATGAATTTCTTTGGGATTATCCTATGTAAGGTTTGTTCAGCTTCTTGAATCTATAGGCTTTTTGTCTTTTGCTCAATTTGCAAAGTTCTTAATCATATTTCTTCAGGTACTTTTTAAGTCCCACCCTATTCCTCTTGTCCTTCAAGGCCTCTCATGGCACAAATGTGAGCTGTTGAGTTATATCCCTCAAGGCTCTGAAGTTTTGTTCATTTTTTCCCAGCTTATCACCTCTCTTTTGTTCAGATTGGGTAATTTGTATTGCTTTGTCTTAAAGTTCACTGATTATTTTTTCTGTCTTTTCCATTCTGTTCTTGAGCCTGTCAAGCTTTTTATTGCAGCCACTGTGGAAAAGAGTACAGTGTCTCTCCAAAAAAATTAAACAGAATTATTATATGACCTAGCAATTCTACTGGAGAAGGAAATGGCAACCCACTCCAGTATTCTTGCCTAGAGAATCCCAGGGATGGGGGAGCCTGGTGGGCTGCCATCTATGGGGTCGCACAGAGTCGGACACGACTGAAGTGACTTAGCAGTAGCAGCAATCCTACTTCTGTGTATATATGCAATATACATAGACATTACATGTATATAGTTCTGAGTTCCAAAAATTTCTGTTCTTTATATCTTCTGTTTCCTAGCTGATATCATTTGTTTCAAGCATGTTCATGATTGTTCATTTTTTAATGTAAAATATACATGTAATTTGGCATTTGAACCATTGTAAGTGTAGAGTCCAGTGGATTAAGTTCATTCACATCTGTGTGCAGTCATCTCTATCATTCTTCTCCAGGCCTTTTTCTTCTTTCCAAACTGAAACTCCATACACTTTAAACAATAACTCCCTAGTCACCCCTCTCCCCAGCTTTTGGCAACCACAGTTTTATTTTCTGTCTTTATGAATTTGACTACTCTTTGTACCCTGTGTAAGTGGAACCATACAATATTTTTTGTTTTGTGTCTGGCTTATTTTCCCTTAGCATGATATTTTCACGGCTCATATATGTGTAGCGTGTCAGAACTCCATTCTTTAAGGCAGAAGAACGTTCCATTGTTTGCATATATCACACTTTGTTTATCCATTCACCCAGTCAATGGACATTTGGATTATTTTCACCTTTTGGCTGTTGTAATGCCACTCTGAACACAGGTGCACAAATATGAGCCCCTTCTTTCAGTTAGTTTGCATATATATACAGAAGGGGAATTTCTAGGCCATACAGCAATTCTGTGTTTAATTTTTTGAGGAAACACTGTCCTCTTTCCCACAGTGGCTGCACCATCTTTGCATTCCTATCAGAAGTGCACATAGGTCCCAGGTTATACATCCTCACTGATACGGTCTTTTGTCTTGACCATCCTGACGGGTGTCAGGTAGGAACGTACTGTGATTTTGATTTGCTTTTCCCTATTGATTAGTGATGTTGGGGATCTTTAGTTGTTCATTGGCCATTTGTATACCTTATCTTCTTGGTGAAATGTTTATTCAAATCCTTTACCTATTTTTTATTTGGGTTGTTTCTTGTTGGTTAAGTTCTTTATATGTTCTGTATATTAAATCCTTATTGGACATATGATTCACACATATTTTCACCTATTTCAAGAGTTGCCTTTTCACTGTTGTATCCTTTGACACCCAGTTTTTTTTTTTTTTTTTGATGAAGTCCAGTTTCTCTTTTTCCTTTTGTTGCCTAGGTTTTTAAGTTTCTTTAGAGTTTTAGCTCTTATGTTCAGGTCTTTGATCTATTATGACTTAATTTTTGTATTGTGATGTAAGATAGGTTTGTTTTATATGGCCCTTATTATGTTGAGGTCTGTTCCCTCTATGCCCACTTTCTGGAGAGTTTTTATCATAAATAGGTCTTGAATTTTGTCAAAAGCTTCTTCATCTAGTGAGATGATCATATGGTTTTTATCCTTTAATTTGTTGTGTTGCATCCCTGGGATAAATCCCACTTGATCATGATGTATGATCTTTTTAATGTATTGAGTTTTTGTTCTTTAATTTTTATTAAAATATAGTTGACATACAATATTAGCTTCAGGTATACAACATAGCAATTCAACATTTATACATATTATGAATGGATCACCACTATAAGTCTAATTGGGCTTGACTTATAGTGATGATCAGGAAATTGGGCTTCCCTGGTGGCTCAGATGGTAAAGCGTCTGCCTGCAATGCGGGAGGCCTGGGTTCAATCCCTGGGTCGGGAAGATCCCCTGGAGAAGGAAATGGCAACCCACTCCAGTACACTTGCCTGGAAAATTCCATGGATGGAGGAGCCTGGTAGGCTACAGTCCATGGGGTCGCAAAGAGTCGGACACGACTGAGTGACTTCACTTTTCATAAGTCTAATAAACCACCTGTCACCATACAAAATTAATGCAGTATCATTGACTGTATTCCCTATGGTGTACATTACATACCCCTGACTTGAAAAAAAATTTTTTTATATATTGGAGTATAATAATGATTAACAATGTTGTGACAGTTTCAGGTGAACCTTTTACTATATTGTTGGATTTGGTTTGCTAATATTTTGTTGAGGATTTGTGTGTCTGTGATCATCAGTGATACTGGCCTGTAAATTTCTTTTTTGTGTGTGATATCTTTGGTTTTGGTATCAGGCATGATGGCTTCATAGAATGTTTGAGAGTGTTCCTTCCTCTGATTTTTTGGCCTAGTTTAAGAAAGATAGGTGTTAACTTTTCTCTAAATACTTGATAGAATTCACCTGTGAAGCCATCTGGTCGTAGACCTTTGTTGGGAGGTTTTTAATCACATTTTCCATTTCATTACTTGTGACTATAGCAGGAAGAAATGGAAAAATATAAACAGACCAGTCTTGGGAGACTGTACCTTTCTAAGAATTTGTCCATTTCTTCTAGGTTGTCCATTTTATTGGTATACAGTTTCTTGTAGTAGTCTCATGATCCTTTGTATTTCTGTGGTGTCTATTATAACCTCTTTTTCATTTTAAATTTTATTGATTTGAGCCTTCTCCATTTTTCTTGACAAGTCTGGCTAAAGGTTTATCAATTTTTATCTTTTCAAAGAACCAGCTTCATTGATCCTTTCTGTTTTCTTCATCTCTGTCACATTTATTTCTGCTCTGATAAGTATGATTTCTTTCTTTCCACTAACTTTGGGTTTTTGTTAGTTTTTCTTTCTCTAGTTGCATTAGATGCGAATACATTGAGATTTTTCTTGTTTCCTGAGGTAAGATTGTATTGCAGTAAACTTCCATCTTAGAATGATTTTGCTGTGTCCCATAGGTTTTGGATTATTGTGCTTTTGTTTTCATTTGTCTCTAGGTATTTCTTTTTTTAATTTCCTCTTTGATTTCTTCAGTGAGTTAGTGGTTGTTTAATAGCATATTATTTAGCTTCCACATGTGTATGTTTTACAGTTTTTCCGATCTCATTGCATTGTATCAGAAAAGATACTTGATATGACGTCACGATTCTTGAATCTACCACGGCTCACTGTGTGGCCAACGTGCGGTCAGTCCTGGAGCATGTTCGACGTGCACTTGCAAGTGTTATCTGCTGCTTTTGGATGGAATGCTCTACAAATATCAATTATTTTAAAATCTATTCTGAGTATTGCTACTCCAGCTGGTGTTATACCTCAGTTTTATCAAAGTAAACACACCAGTTTGAGGAATGCTAATTACATAAAACTTATTGGCCTTCAGAGGAATATCCTGTATTTTACTGTAATTAATTGAAGTTAAATAGAGCAAGAGAAAGAAGAAGATAGGAAATCTGAAAAGGAGTCTACTGTCACAGAAATTTGTTGAAAAGAGGTGAGGTGTAACTTTCTAAATTGGAGGATAACTGCTTTATAGTGTTGTGTGGGTTTCTGCTGTGCAGCGACATGAATCACTTGTAAGTATGCATGTTTCCCCTCCCTCTGGAGAGGTAAAACCTTTTAATTTGCCACAAAATTTAAAACAGATCTATTTTGATAACTCAGCATCCTTTACCCAAGCATTCTGGGTATATGCTTTGGGTAGTGTGTATCGTACGATTAGAGCAATCTAATAGAAGCGTACCTGTTGTCCTGTTTTTGTCTTCCAGAATCTCTGCACAAGGAAGTGCAGGATTTGGCCTTTCTAGACGTGGTGTCTAAACTTCGCAGTCATGAGAACAAAAGCGTGGCTCAGCAGGCCTCTCTCACAGAGCAGAGACTGGCTGTGGAAAGCTGAGAACTGCCCCTCGCCGACACTCCTCTCCTCTCCCCTTTGTCCTCCATCCTTCTCCACACCACTTGTGCATGCGTGTAACGTTCCAATGCCAACCGAAGAACTGCTGTAGGTACCTGCCCAATAAGATTTCTAAACCCATAGTTAGTGTGAACATGAATTTGTCAAGAACAAGTCTCCACCCATCACCGTTTTCTTGTATTCCTGTTGCTTGAGCTACATTAAGTAGAATGTGCATGTTGTAGTCCTGTGATGGCGTAAACGCGGTACTACACAGTGACTTGCTCCTCACCCTTGCTAAACTACATACGAATGTAAATTAGAAACAAGCGAGAACGCAGCAGGATCTGATTAGCTCATGAAAGATGGGATTGAATAATAAAAATAGCTCCATTTATTGGTGCTTGGAAAGCACAGTGACCAAAAAACCTGTATGGCTGCTTATTCGTTAGTCTTACCTACTAATGTCAAATCCATGGTACCTAGAGTTAAATAAAGTCCAACACTCTCACTCTTTACCCTATGGTTTCTTCTTCTTTCTTTGTAGTCTGTTGAAACTGCCACAAACTTGGCAAGACTTCCTGAGGTTTTTTAATTTCATATTTACTTGGCCATCATCAGTAGCCTGATGCTGAAAACATTTGTAGTTTTCAACATAAAACTAAGGGGTTGAAAAATATTACACTAATACAGCCTGTATTTTAGATTTTGGTATATGTACAGTTTCACCTCAGAATTTCTTCCATCAGTTAATATTGTCCAGCACATGTCTTTAAAAATCACTTGGCATTTGTTTTCAACTGAGAAATTTGAGTAGAGCTCATTGGAGAATGGATTTTGTTTTGTTTTTTATCATCCAGCTTGAGAGCCAGAAGTTTCCTCAGTCTTAGCCCTTTTAAATTTTATATGAGACATATGCAGGACATACAGGAAAAGTTTCAGAAATGATTGTCTAAAGAAAGGAAGCAGGTTATAAAAGCCATAGCAGCCAGTCCAGTTCATTCTGCAGATGGCCTCATTCTAGTAGGTGTTAGCATTTCCCACCTCTGCTTTTCACAGAGAGCTTCAGTAGATCTTAAAGCCTAATGGAAAAGTGGCAGTGCCAAGCCTCAAGAGATGAGAAGACCCCCTTGGCAAAATGTGGTATACTCTTCACCACCACCACCACCACACGGGTTTTTAGAGCTTTGAAACTCAATCTTTGTAAAGTAATCAGAACACCCCAGTGACATACCTGCCTTCTCCGTATGCTCAAGTTTGACGAATACTGGCTGAAAGGTAAGGTGGGCTCCTTGCTCTCCAACATTGATGCTGCACACCTCTCGGGGGTGCTCGAAGGTGGACTTCTGACTCTGAAATAGCTGTCATTCAAGAACGTTAAAACTCCAGTGGAGGTGAAAGAACCTTTTCACTGACTGTTCCCTTTGATGTCCAAGAAAAGGACGATTATTGTGAGTGCTTATGCTACATTTACTCTAAGAATGGTCTTGTTCATTGTCTCCTCCTGGGCTGGACAGTGGACTGTATTTTAGGTTTTGAAAGATATCTGTAATGTTGCATAATAGGCTGTCCATATTAATAACTAAATAAATAGTATATCAAACTGTAATGGCATCATTTGGTTTATTTGTGTATTGTACTTCTGTTTCCAGCTCCTGGACTAGCACCTGCTGATCTCTGGGGCTCAGTAGGTATTCACTGAGTGACTCCCTACTGCCATGAAACTTCCAGAGTGCCTGAACTATTTCTAGATATATAGAGAAATTGAGATGTAGGTATCTGTCTGACTTCAAGGAATTTTTTTTTTCTTTTTTGATAGTAGGCTGTCTCTACTGAAGAGCATTATACAGAAAACCTCAGAACAAAAGCATCCAAAAATCATGGATTTGAGAAAAGACACTAAATGGGCCAGCTGCCAGCAATCAAGTTGCTGATATGCTAGGAACTCTCATCTTTGGCAAAATGAAATGAAATTCAAATCACCAGTTGTTCTACAAAGACCAGAAGCTGCGCCCTTAGGATGACAGGGCTCCACTGAACTCAGGATGTGCTGCTGTGCGGTGGGCGGGAGCCCACAGACCATACCATCCCTCTCCCACTACTTAGTTTTAGAGACCACCTTTACATTAGTTTGCTACTCGTAAGAGTGCATTCTGATGGAAAGATGGGCGGCGCCACACAACAAAGCTTTTGTTACCAGTTTGTGCCAGGACTAGAGCACAGATGAAAAGCAAACAGGCCAAAAATTAGAGGGGAGATGTCTGAGTGAAACGCACTGGAATGTCCTCCCTTCCTCCCTCCCGGTCCTGTTAGCTCCTTGGAATCTTGCTAACCACCCCACCCAGAGCGAACCCATACTGTGCTCAAAGCAAAATTGATTAAATACTGGCCCACAACCCTGTATTTTCCTTGATGAAACATGCTTTGAGCATACTCTCTGATAACAGTGGAGATGTGGAACAAAGTTTTTCAGTTCTAAAACAATTTCCTCTTGGGTGCAACAGGATATAAGGATTAGTGTGAATTGTTCTGGAAAACCCTGCATGTGAACATTTGAAAAAGAAATACTCTTTGGTATCATCAGAGGGCTTATTATCTAACTCTGCTGAACATAAAGGGTGAAGCTGTCTATTACTTAGGTGAGCATTATCCTTCGTATCCAACTGTTACTAGAATCAGTACGCTTAAAAGACACTGCTTGATGTGAGGAAGCCGTACATTGGAATTATACAAGTGTCTGTTAAAAAAGCACTTAGTGATAATTTGGGGTGAATCTTCATGGCTATAGCCAGGAAAATTGGGGTTTTCCCCACAGATATGGTCTATTAGTTTATGTATTTATATGCCATATAGCTTCATAGATAGGTTTTTGGTTTTTTTTTAATTTTTATTTTATTTTTAAACTTTACAATATTGTATTAGTTTTGCCAAATATTGAAATGAATCTGCCACAGGTATACCTGTGTTCCCCATCCTGAACCCTCCTCTCCCCCCATACCCTCCCTGTGGGTCATCCCAGTGCACCAGCCCCAAGCATCCAGTATCGTGCATCGAACCTAGACTGGCGACTCATTTCATACATGATATTATACATGTTTCAATGCCATTCTCCCAAATCTCCCCACCCTCTCCCTCTCCCACAGAGTCCATAAGACTGATCTATACATCAGTGTCTCTTTTGCTGTCTCGTACACAGGGTTATTGTTACCATCTTTCTAAATTCCATATATATGCGTTAGTATACTGTATTGGTGTTTTTCATAGATAGGTTTTAAAGCTGTGTCTAAAATGTTGAAATAGCTATTTTAAAAGTGTGGTAAGTGGAAGGAGTAAGGTCTCTGAATACTCTCTCTCCTGTAGTGACATCCTGGTTCTGTTACGTACTGGCTGTGTGACCATCACCACATTACTTAAACTCTCTGGACCTGTTTTCTTATCGTGTTTAATAATCTCTACTTTCTAGAATTTTTCTGATAATTGAAACGTTTAAAGAGGTTGACATTGAGGCTGGAGGGAACTATAACATATCATGGCCTAAACTATACTCCCCACCTTGCCCCCGCAGGATTCCTGGCTACAGGAATTCAAAGAACAAGAGCCAAACAGGAGAACTAGTTCTAGATAGAGAAATTGAGATTTCAATATTTGTCTGACTTGAGAGAATTTCTTTTGATATTAGGTTCTGTCTCATTAATTGTGTGTCTTATTAGTTTCTGGAGAAGGAAATGGCAACCCACTCCTGTATTCTTGCCTGGGAAATCCCATAGACAGAGGAGCCTGGCGGGCTACTGTCCATGGGGTCACAAAAGAAATATGACTTAGCAACTAAAAAAATTCATAGTTTCAGGAGCACCCAGTTCTCCTCAATGTGGAATGCATAACCCCTTACCTCCTTCCTGAAACAAAGATGGCCAGGTGGGCAGAGCAGGCCTTGAGCATGGCTCTCCACTGTAGTGTTTTCTCTTCCTGTCTCAGACTTCTTCATCTGTGAAGTGGGAATCACAGTACTAGCTCAGTGATATTAGCTTCTATTAGCAGAATTACTAAATCAATATAAACAAAGCTGTAGTACTATGAGTTTTTTCTCAATATAGAAACAAAACAATGCCCTTTCCCCATTTTCAGTGCTGCCAATTGTTTATATATACAATATACCTTTTTAATATACATACTTCATGTTTTTCTTATATATAATTGCTGTGTGCTTTGCATAACGGTTTATGTTAGCTGTGCCCCGAATCCTCTGGTAGAAGCCACCCATTTACCATTATGCTTCTTGACTAGACAAAGTCCCTGTTTCAGGGGTAAGATATTACTAGTTTCTTATTTACTGTAAATGGTCAGCTACAGTATCTGAAAGAAAAAGTGAACTTTGCATGGAATTTATGCTCCAAAGTTCAATCGTTCAATTTATTTATTCTTTCTCAGTTGACTTTTTAAAGTTAATTATTTCCTTATCCTTACTCTGTTCCCAGAAAAACAAACAAACCCTTTCACCAAATTGAGCTTTTCAGCATGGCCATAGAGGTTGTAATCTAACAACATTTCAAAAAAATGGGCAATATGCATCTGTCTGCTATTTATAACACTAGAGAGACACTTAATATGACAACGACTCATTTATATACTGGAACCAATTATAATTGGACCAACTTAAGCCAGGGAGGAACCAATGGCTGGGTTCTCCTGCCATTTGTTTCCCGAGTCCCTGGCTTTTCTATGGCCTGATGTCAGATTTGTCCACAGAGAGATGGAGAGCCTCCCACTTCCTAAGCAAACTGGAGGATCAGGGTGTTGTCATGAGCCATGCGCTCTTCTTCCAAGTGACTTAAATGAAATGGTTTCTCTCATCCCATAATTATTAATGCAGCTTTCAGGGAGTAAAAATGGAGCAAGTTGGATGGCTGAATCATGGAAACAGGGGTTCAAGGGAGAAGTGATTTAATTCAAACACCATATACAACATAAAAATCAAACTTGCCTTTATCCTTCACCCCCAACTTCAGAGCACATTCTTGGAATTTATCCATGACTCAGAGATGTGTGGTTTTGCTGGTAGGCATGTGTGCAATCTTATATTAATCTGCTTAACACTATAAAGGTAAAACCACATTCAGTGGTGTGTGAAATTTTATAGTGTTCAGTTGGTTTTGGTCACACATATAGAGAATTTTCTGTTTCAGGATTCAGTTTTAAAAAAATTAGTTGGAATTTTTAATCTTCATCAAGGAAGTTGAAAACTTAATCCTGTCATACTTTGAAGCTGCTTAGTGTCAAATTTGGGATTTTTTCTTAAATAATTCAAAAAGATATTTTTTAGATTTCTGTTATCTTGAGATAAAACATTTTAAAGCTTTAAGCCAGATTTCCAGTATATAAATTTTAAATCCAACCACAGATCTTCTAAAATATAGGAATACTATATTATATCAGTTCAGTTCAGTTCAGTCGCTCAGTCGTGTCCGACTCTTTGCAACCCCATGAATCGAAGCATGCCAGGCCTCCCTGTCCATCACCAACTCCCAGAATTCACCCAAACTCACATCCATTGAGTCGGTGATGCCATCCAGCCATCTCATCCTCTGTCGTCCCCTTTTCCTCCTGCCCCCAATCCCTCCCAGCATCAGAGTCTTTTCCAATGAGTCAACTCTTCGCATGAGGTGGCCAAAGTACTGGAGTTTCAGCTTTAGCATCATTCCTTCCAAAGAAATCCCAGGGCTGATCTCCTTCAGAATGGACTGGTTGGATCTCCTTGCAGTCCAAGGGACTCTCAAGAGTCTTCTCCAACACCACAGTTCAAAAGCATCAATTCTTTGGTGCTCAGCTTTCTTCACAGTCCAACTCTCACATCCATACATGACCACAGGAAAAACCATAGCCTTGACTAGACAGACCTTTGTTGGCAAAGTAATGTCTCTGCTTTTGAATATGCTATCTAGGTTGGTCATAACTTCCTTCCAAGGAGTAAGCGTCTTTTAATTTCATGGCTGCAGTCACCATCTGCAGTGATTTTGGAGCCCCCAAAAATAAAGTCTGACACTGTTTCCACTGTTTCCCCATTTACTTGCCATGAAGTGATGGGACCAGATGCCATGATCTTAGTTTTCTGAATGTTGAGCTTTAAGCCAACTTTTTCACTCTCCTCTTTTCACTTTCATCAAGAGGCTTTTGAGTTCCTCTTCACTCTCTGCTATAAGGGTGGTGTCATCTGCATATCTGAGGTTATTGATATTTCTCCCGGCAATCTTGATTCCAGCTTGTGCTTCCTCCAGCCCAGCGTTTCTCATGATGTACTCTGCATAGAAGTAAGCAGGGTGATAATATACAGCCTTGACATACTCCTTTTCCTATTTGGAACCATTCATGTCCAGTTCTAACTTGCTTCCTGACCTGCATACAGGTTTCTCAAGAGGCAGATCAGGTGGTCTGGTATTCCCATCTCTTTCAGAATTTACCACAGTTTATTGTGATCCACACAGTCAAAGGCTTTGGTATAGTCAATAAAGCAGAAATAGATGTTTTTCTGGAACTTTCTTGCTTTTTCGATGATCCAGCGGATGTTGGCAATTTGATCTCTAGCATTCCTCAAAAAAATAAAAATAAAAGTAGAACTACACTATGATCCAGCAGTCCCCCTTCTGAGTATCTACCCAAAGAAAACAAAAACACTAATTTGAAAAGATACATGCATCCCTATGTTTAAGATACAGAAGCCATCTAAGTGTCTATCAATAGATGAATGGATGAGGAAGATGCAGTGGTGTACACAGTCGTACCTCAATATCCACGGAGGACTGGTTCCAGGACCTGCCTTGAATACCCAATTCCACAGAGGCTCAAGTACCATGGATCCATGGTCCCACGTCTGTGGAATCAACCGACCTTGAAGAGTGTAGTGCCATAGCTTATACTGAAAAGACCCACATATAACTGGACCCATGCAGTTGAAACCGTGTTTAAGGTTTGACTATAATTTACAATGAGATATTAAAAGAGTGAAATGTTAGCATATGCAACACCATAGATGGATCTAGATGGTATTTACGCCAAGTGAAGTAAGTCAGACAAATGCCATATGATTTCACTTACTGTGAAATTTAACAAAAAACAGAACCACACACAGAGAAAAAACTGGTGGTTGCCACCGGGAGAGGGGCGTGTGGTTGTGCGAAATAAGCGAAGGGGATTAAGAACTACAGATTTCCAGTTACAACGTCACAGAGATGTGATACAATATTCTTGAAAATAGTGAATATTGTAATAACTTTGTATGATTACTAGACGCACCATGGTGATTATTTCATAATGTGTTAAAATACCAAACCACTGTTGGTACACCTGAAGGTAACATAGTGCACATCAACTATGCTTCAACTTTTTAACCATCTAATTTTCAAGTACAGGTGACAGATATTACTTACTATTGCAGTAGTTCTTCTGTCATTTATTGATTCCCAGGAATCCTAAAGGAAAGAAACTCTAGCTGTACCCTCAGATTACTGTCAAAAACAAACTCCTATATGAATACTCACTCTGAATCTTATAGCCATATCTACTTTAACATAGGCCTCCCTTCTCCCCAGATGGTGGGACTGGGGGCAGGGCAGGGGGTGGTTTTTAATGGACTGTATTACAAAGGATGGAGCCAAGCCTGCTGAGACGCTGTCCTCGGGGTGTTCATACCTCAGATGAAAAACCCCTGCTCTTAGAGCACATTTTACAGTGCCCTCCCACAGTCACCATCACCCCACCACCAGGACCGGAGAAGGTCAGCTGCCTCTGACCTTGACTACATCTGGACGTCACAACCTGAATTGCCGGGCCCTTACTCTAAATTGCAGGCGTTGTCTGGTGCAGTCTCGGAAGGATGTCCTGACGTGCTCTCCACAGCAGTGGCCCTGTGTGTGTGCGTGTATTTTATGTAGTCGAGGTGTTATGCCACATGTAGCTCTCTTTTTTTCCACTTACACAATAAGCATTTTTCCACATTACTAAGAACTCTGTTTCATAACCTCATTTTTAATAGCTGCATGTTCTTCAACTATATGGATGTACCATAATTTACTTTTACTCTAATTTACATAAGATATAAGCCATTTTCTTATATCTGGACATTAAAGATGTATTTCGAGTTTAGAAAAACAAACCCCAAGTGCTAAATTGTGAACATTTACAGATGCTCAACTAAAAACTCTCTGACCTGTCGGTCCCTCTGCCTTCTGCCCCTCATCCTAAGTTAGAAGCCATGTTCCTTTTTCTCTTCAAGGGTCCTCAGTTTCCCAGTGCAGCCTCTCTGCACTCTTCTGACCCACTTGCACTTCTGTCACCTTTTGGACACTCTTGGCTCCCGCCCAGCCCTTCCTAGTCTCCTAAGGAATCCCCCCACAAACGTCGGAAAGAAGTGAAAGTCATTCAGTCGTGTCTGACTCTCTGACCCCGTGGACTTCTCCATGGCCAGGATACTGGAGTGGGTAGCCGTTCCCTTCTCCAGGGGACCTTCTAAACCCAGGGATGGAACCCAGGTCTCCCGCATGGCAGGCGGATTCTTTAGCAGCTGAGTCACCAGGGAAGCCCCCCACACGGGGGAGTGGGGTCACAAAGGTGGGGTGACTGCACCTCCCCCTCCTGACATCCAGGCCTTAAATCAGTTCCACCCACTCATCCTTCAGCAGCACCACTTACCTGATACTAGAGAGGGCACGGAACACACCTCCCAGTACCCGCTGGAGCTATAGCTAATGAAGTCCAATTGCCTCTCAACACTGCCATCCACCACTCCCAACACAGACCTCTTACCATAGCCTGTGAACCGCCATTCTGATTGGTTCCCGGTGATGAACACTCTCCAGGCACCACTCACAAGGAGAGGAGGGAGAGCGGTAGAGGGCCTCCTTTCCCACAGGAATCCTCATTTCATCCTCCCGAGGCATCTGTGACCCGGCTGACCCATTTCTTCCTCAAAGATGGCAGACTGTGGGCCCTCACATCTTTGTCTGGTCCACATGGTATTTTGAAAAAATAAGAAAATGAACAGCTGTAAACATGGAAAATCTGGATGAATCTGCACACCCACACTAATCCAGTTAACTGACTTTCCTTTTAAAATGGGGAGAGCTGGCAATCAGCCATTCTGTGTTCCAGGAGGGCCGCGGGTGACTGTGACCCTGTGCCTCTGGACAGAGCATGCATCTCCAGCCTGTTCAAGTCCCCCACACCTGCCCCAGCTCCCCTCAACGCCACAGCCCCTGGAAGCCCATGTGGCTTGACCCTGTGGAGACCTCATGTGCCATCTGTCCGCTTCCAGACCAGGAGTAAGGGGTGGGGATTTTTAGGGAAAGAAAAGCAGTGCCAAGGGAAAGGCCTTGTCAAACACAGATCCAGATACTTGACCCAAGGGCGTTTTTATGACCTGTGCAAACTTGCATTGTTTTTAGCACCTCAGAAAAAAGACTTGACATTCTGAAGGCCAGTGACAGCTGCAGTCTGTCAAGTGTCAGGAATATGGAGACCCAGACAGCTGTTAGCCGTGCCCACACGTGTACCCACGCCATCCTGCTGACAGGAGGGTGCTGCTGCTGACCTGTGCTCTCACATGGCTAGCAGCACCCAGAGGGGACTGCAGGAATTTAGAACATCCTTTCTCAGCTGGATCAGGAATGCAGCCCTTCTCCTGAGGCCCAAAGTACCCTCCCCACCTCCTTTACCCCGTGATTAAGGGGCTCTTATGTAATGGGGAATCCGCTAGCCAAGCAATTACTCTCTCTTCTTAGAGAAGTGCAGAATTCTAATAACCTGCCAAACTCCCGGGATAACCTGATCAACCACAATTTCCTGTGGGTTCAATCCCTGAGTCAGGAAGATCCCCCAGAGGAGGGCACGACAACCCACTCCAGTATTCTTGCCTGGAGAATCCCATGGACAGAGGTGCCTGGTGGGCTACAATCCATAGGGTCGCAGAGAGTCGGACACGACTGAAGCAACTTAGCAAGAGTCAACCCTTCAGAAATAAGTCTCTTCATTTAAAAAGGCACATACAATTCAAAGTTTCAATCCACTCTCAGCCAAAACACCGATGAAGAGAAACAGCCTGCTGCTAAATGTTTCACGGGCATCATGCACAAAAGGAGAGCATGTTCCCTGTTTCCCTGGAGTTGAGGAGTCCCGAGCCAGGTAAGTCTCCACGCCTCTGACCACCAGGAGTCACAGACAGAACAGGAGCTAAAGTGCGGCACTAGCGCACACATGGTTGTCAAACCTTGCAAAACTTCTCTAGAGGTGACTAGCCCAGGATCAAAAAATGCCAGGGTTCCCCACCTCCCTGCCATGACTGAATATAATATCAATATTGAATATGAAAATAATATCAATAGGAGATACAAAACTGCCTTCAGTTTCTGAGAAGATGAAGCGGAACATGGAAGAAAAAGAAGAAACCAATCAAGACTCAAAATCAGCGACAGGAACAGTGGACCTAAGCAAAGGCTGATGTTGGTAGAACCAATAAATAAATAATATAGATTCTTCTGGTGGCTCAGACGGTAAAGAATCCGCCTGCAATGAGGGAGACCTGGGTTCGATCCCTGGGTTGGGAAGATCCCCTGGAGGAGGGCATGGCCACCCACTCCAGTATTTTTGCATTGAAAATCCCATGGACGGAGGAGCCTGGCAGGTTACAGCCCATGGGGTTGCAAAGAGTAGGACACGACTGAGCGACTAAGCGTAGCACAGCAGATGCAAAGTATTATATATATAAGAACTGAATCACCTGGCTGTATACCTGAAATTAACACAACATTGTAAATCAACTATACTCCAATAAAATAAATTTTTAAAAAATACAAAGACAAGAAAAAGGACATTTTGTCTTTGGGGCAGATATTGCAAGTGATTTACCCAACATCCAGCTACCCCTTCTGCCCTATTTACAGAACCCCAATTTTATTCAGGGGGACAATGTACCAAGGTTAAAACACTCCAGTTCCCCAGCTTTCCAAGTGGGCATTACCCTTCTATAGAAGTTCATGGGGAGGGTATCCCTTAGTGAATTAGGCAAAAACCTGCTAGAAGGCCTTTGGCCCTTCGCCTTTTTTTCTTTCTTTTCCCTCCCTCAAACCTTGACATGGGTCCCAGAAGTACAGCAGCCCTCTTGCAACTGTGAGGTACAATCATGAGAATGCAAGCCTTCACATTAAGGACAGTGGAGCAGAAAGGTGGAAACAGCCTAGATCCCTGGTAGCACTAATGAACCAAAAGACCCGCTATGTACTGAGGAACCTCAGACAACACAGGAGACACACTTGCCTGCTTCAACCCCTACAGCGAGGTTTTCAGTTATTTGGATCAGGATGAAATATTGATGCACATGGCTAGTCACTAAAGCATCAAGGCCTTCCTAGAACAACTTGTTGTGCTTACTGGCCATGGCCACAGAAGTCAGTGGATTGAAACAGTGGGGGCTACACACTCTAACCCTCAAAGTTCAAAAAATCCCCAAACAGCCTGATTTGCTGACCTAGCAGCCTGCCTCACTACAGAGATTTACTGAGCACATACTGTGTTGCACTCTGGATATCTTAGATAGATATGGGCCACTGAGGGAGGAGAAGAGGGATATTTACCTGACTGTCATAGTAAAGCAAGCAAGTAAGGATGCTAGCCGCTGTATAAATAGAATCATGGGGTTCTGCAGAGATGACTCAGCTCTGGGCCTCCTGGGGCAGAAGGCACCTGTAAAAGCAGAGAAGAAGCAAGAGACAGGGAAGGAAATATAGAGCAGAGCAGACAGAAGAGGGCCTGAGACATTTTAACTTGTTATTACGTAGTGGAAAACTAAAGTTTAAACAGAAGATTAGCAGATTGCTTTATGGTTTGATCTAGAACCAGAACTATTGCTAATGGAAGACAGAAAGACTAATAGAGATCTGCAGGTAATTGTGCTGCGTTCCCAGTGTTGGGAGACAATTCTTCATGGGTGTCTTGCATTTCTATACTTCTGTGAAGAGCTTTCGTCTCAATCTCTTCAAGGATGTTCACCTAGCATACTTGTAAGAGAGACAGTGCCTCCCGCTGGAGGCAGGAGCAGATTTTTGTACCATGCGGAATAATAGAGAGACTTTGAGCCCAGGGGAAAGTTGGTCAGGATTGCTTGCAGACCCCTTATAAAGTTGGGGGACTCCTGGGACTTCTGTGGCAGTGCAGTAGTTAGGACTTAGTGCTTTCACTGTGGTAGGCCCAGGTTCAGTCTCTGGTTGGGCAACTAAGATCCTGCAAGATGTGTGGCATGGCCAAAAAAAAAGGGGGCGGGGGGATTCCTGAGCTCTGTGGACAGGTACTCTCTACCCAGAAACAAAGATCTGTTTATCCTCCTTTGACTTGCTCAAAGCCACAGCCTGGTCGGGTGCTAGGGACAGAGGTTCCCAATTCCATGGAAGAGAGATGTCATCAAGTAAGTTCGAATGTGGTGAGTTCTCCCAGACAGGATGCTGCAAGACTGCATCTTGGCGGGCTTAACAGAGTTCTGAGGGGACCTCCCTGAGAAAGCTGATTTAAGTGAGGTCTGGGGGAGAAGAGCAGGTCGACCCTTTTCATCTTTGCAACGTCTCCGTGATGTAGGCATGATTATCTCCATCTTATGAGGCAGGCACTGAGGACTGGAGAGAGAAGCCACACCCACACTGGCATCAGTGGCCAATGCTCTGGGTCCAACCAGCACACAGTCTGTGACTTTCTTATTTTGCTACACATGGACTAAAGCAACTTAAAGAGCTTTTCACTGAGTACAGACCATATGATATCCATCAGGCTCAGCAAGTGACCAGCTAGGGTCGCCATAGAGACTGAGTCATTAAGGCACATGTTCCACTGTCCAGTCCAACTCCAGTTCTTTCCACAACAGAGTCAATAAAAGAATCAACATCTCCTCCAGGCTTTGCTCTGCCCTGCGGGTGGGAGGAATGAGCCCCGCCTTACTCTTTGTTCTTATTTTAATACCTTCTGCTCTCTCCTTCTCTTGCTCTAGAATTCAGTATTAACAGAATGTTTCATATACATAAGGCTCAAAATGTGCATTTTCAGCTTGAGAAACAGAACATGAAATTGCCCGAGAAAGATGCCCGACCTCTACCAGGAAGAGAACATTTATATCACCAGAGACGTGGAATCAATGCCAAAATGGACCTATACAGACACATCTACTAAGATGACCTTCCCTTAATTTCCCCCCACTTAGTTGCTGGTCACTGGCCCCCAACACACTGCCCCAGCCCAGGCCCCTCTGTCTTGTCATCCCCACAAATTATTGCTCTTTGTGTAACAAGGTATTTAAGCTTTTGATCCTAATAACTCCTGGTCTTCATTTTCCTTTTGAAGACTGCCATATACATATAAAACAATAAGTTTGTATGTTTTTTTCCTTGTTAAAAAAAAAAAATGTGTGCTGAGAGTCCCCATTACCAATTATTCTAGGAAGCAGACTAAAGAAAGCATCAGCAGAAATTAAATTAAAATAAATTAGAATGTGAAGCCAGAGTCCTGAGATGATCTTTCCTAAAATGGCCTGACAGACCCTTGAGAGTCGTTCTGTCGTTCAAGCTTTCACACTCCAGGCATGTGACAGGGGAGGGCATGGAGCTCCGCACTAGAGACGCCTTGTGGAGTTGAGCATCTCCATCATGACAGGTCTGGGTTGCGGTGTAACTGGCATTCTAATTCATAAGGTAAACAAAAATGTTAATCTGGAGCAGAAGACATTAATTTTTCCTCTTTCTATTTGCTTACAAATCTTGACTGAAACAATTTTCGCTTTAAAATTTAAATGTCTGTGGTAAAGTATTCATTTGGTGCCACAAATGAGATGCTTTTAAAGCCTTTGATCTAGTCATTCCACGCTATTAGGACTCAGTCACTCAGTCGTGTTCTACTCTTTGCAACCCCATGGGCTGTAGCCCACCAGGCTCCTCTGTCCATGGGATTCTCTAGGCAAGAATACTGGAGTAAGTTGCCATGCCATCCTCCAGGGGATCTTCCCAATCCAGGGATCAAACCCTGGTCCTCCACACTGCAGGCAGATTCTTTACCTTCTGAGCCACCAGGGTATCTATGTGCAATGTATAAGAAATGTATAAGAAAGTTCACTGTACTGTTATTTAATGGGGAAGAGTCTAAATTTCTAATAGTGATGGGTAGATTAATTCAATTATAGTTTATCTGCATCAGGAGTTCTCAAACTTTTTGGTCTGAGGATCCCTTTAAATGGCGTAAGCCCCTGAAGAGTTTTTGTGTCTGTGGGTTATTTCCATGAATATTTAATATTAGATATTAAAAGGGAGAAATAGTTAAAAACAAAAATACACACATATTCCATTAGCTGTCAGAGTGATATCATATCATCACGTAGTCTCTGAAAAATGACACTGTATACTCAGAAAGAAGGTACCAAAAAGGGAAATGATGTCCTATTATACTATGAAAAAATTTTGAGCTTGTGGACTTGAGAGGGTCTTGGGAAGCTCCCAAATTCTCTCCACCATGTCTTGTGGACCCTTGATTGATACAATAGACTAGTATATCAGTTCAGTCACTCAGTTGTGTCCGACTCTTTGCGACCCCATGAATCGCAGCACACCAGGCCTCCTTGTCCATCACCAACTCCCAGAGTTCACCCAAACTCATGTCCATGGAGTTGGTGATGCCATCCAGCCATCTCATCCTCTGTCGTCCCCTTGTCCTCTTGCCCCCAATCCCTCTCAGCATCAGGGTCTTTTCCAATGAGTCAACTCTTCGCATGAGGTGGCCAAAGTACTAGAGTTTCAGCTTTAGCATCAGTCCTTCCAAAGAAATCCCAGGGCTAATCTCCTTTAGGATGGACTGGTTGGATCTCCTTGCAGTCCAAAGGACTCTCAAGAGTCTTCTCCAACACCACAGTGCAAAAGCATCAATTCTTCGGTGCTTAGCTTTCTTCACAGTCCAACTTTCACGTCCATACATGACCACTGGAAAAACCATAGCCTTGACTAGATGGACCTTTGTTGGCAAAGTAATGTCTCTGCTTTTGAATATGTTATCTAGGTTGGACATAACTTTCCTTCCGAGGAGTAAGCATCTTTTAATTTCATGGCTGCAGTCACCATCTGCAGTGATTTTTGGAGCCCAAAAAAATAAAGTCTGACACTGTTTCCACTGTTTCCCCATCTATTTCCCATGAAGTGATGGGACCAGATGCCATGATCTTCATTTTCTGAATGTTGAGCTTTAAGCCAACTTTTTCACTCTCCTCTTTCACTTTCATCAAGAGGCTTTTTAGTTCAGTATATATAGTAAATTTAAAATGTTATTGTATAAAATATTCAGATACTGAAAATGCTGTTTTTTAAAAAGATTAAAGAACAGTATAAACCATATTAGACAATTTAAAACAAAACATGAGAGTAATGGAAAGACACACACAGTAACATGGCTCTAGATGGTGTCTACCAGCATAGACCTCTAGGTGATGAAAATACAGCTTATTTCTTTTTCTGTTTTCTTGTGTTTTCTACATTATTTTGTAATCAAAATAAAATGTATGTAACAAAGATATGCATATTGCCCATGTATAATCACCCTTTATTTTCCTACCCAGATCTGAAAATTTCAGCTTAGTAAAGATTGAGGGCGGGAGGAGAAGGGGACGACAGAGGATGAGATGGTTGGATGGCATCACCAACTCGACGGACATGAGTTTGGGTGGACTCCAGGAGTTGGTGATGGACAGGGGGGCCTGGCGTGCTGCAATTCATGGGGTCGCAGAGAGTCGGACACAACTGAGCGGCTGAACTGAACTTTTAGGAAAGATCTCGACCAGAAATATCAATATGACAGTGGTTTTGCACAGCTCTACATGAGGCAAACCTCTAGACTGTCCTTGCCTCTCCAAGCGTGTTCTACAAAGGACATCCACGTCCCCTGGGAGCCTGCAGAGCCTCAGATTCTCTAGTCCCACTCCAGACCAGCTAAATCAGACCCAGATAATTTAGTTTTACTTTTTTTTCTTGTTGTTATTTTTTTGGTCACATTGCACAGCTTGTGGGATGTCAGTTCCCCAATCAGGGACTGAACCCAGGCCATGAGAATGAAAGCACAGAATCCTATCCACTAGGCCACCAGAGAACTCCCAAATCCAGATACTTTAGACCTGAGTAAATTAAGACCCAGGTGATATATGTGTATAAAGTTTGAGATGCCCTAGTGGCATGTTCAAACCACCTGGAAGCTTTAAAACAGGGATGGGGAGGGGCTGCACGCGGGTTTGTTTAAAGGTCTTGGGTGATCTTAACAGTAACTAGAGCTGAGAACTACCATGGAACACACAAACTCCAACCTCTGCCAGCTTCAGGGCCATGTCCCCTACTGCCACACGGCGAGCTCCATGCCAGCCCCCAGGTCATAGAAATTCAGAGGATGGTGGAACTAGATGGAGGAAAAAGGTGGATTTCAGAACACTTCCCACGGCCTGCAGAGCTCTAAGACTGTTTGACTTGCCAGTTTGCAAAGTTATGGTCACTTCTTTAGAAGGCCTGGGGTATTACCAAAAAACTCACTATTGCCTTCTACAAAATGCTTTGATAGACAAGTCTGAGTTTTTAAACAGATTTTTAAATTTTGAATCAGATGGCAGGGGGGTTGTAACTGCAGACACTGTCCAGCTTTACCCAAAATTCTACTTTGCATCAGTTACCTCCTCATTCAAACCCATCTCCACAATTACCTACCCAAGTCATTCAGCAAGTTTTTGAGTGCCCAGCATGGGCCAGAGACTGGCCACAATTCCTGGATTCTCCGTACCTGAACTTCTCGGGGCTTACCCACGCTTCTCCCTCTTCTCGAAGCGCCAGGACCTCCCCATATCCCTAGCAGCACTCACCTCCTCATTCCTGCCCTGGAGTCTCTTCCTTCGCTCTCCCTCAGGGGCCTGGGTCAGGCCTCTCTTCTTCCGCTGGGCCTGCTTGTGTTCCTCCCGTCTCAGCAGCACCACCTAGGGAAGCTCTTGGTGAAGTCTGCATTTTCCACAAGTGGGGTTTTATTCTTTCAGTTTACATTTCCTCAAAAATGCATGCAGAGTGCTCACAGCAAAGTGCCTGGAACACAGTAAACTCTCAGTGAAAGTCACCTTTTACTTCAAGGCTTGGAACAGCACACACACCTGGGAGCTGGCTTGCAGCGGGGGTTGGTGGATTAGTGGGCTGATTCGGTCACAAAGTAACAAGACTAAAGAAAGCACCATCGTGGACAACAGCTGTTTTATTTATAAGACTTTAATCCATCTCACAAGGTGCATTCAAGATGGTTTACTTCAAAGAAATACATACAGCAGTATGACCACTTTTAATCATCATGTAATAAAACATTGCTTATGTCTTAAATGTCCCACAAAACACATCAAAGCAATTTTCAAAGAGCTTAAAGCAGATACAGAGAGCAAGTCCCAAGTCAGGTATGTCCATTCAAATAATAAGAGCCACATACATATTCTATACATTTCCATCCTGAAAGCCAGCAATAGGTGTTTAGACTCTACTAGTTTCCTAGAAACTACGAAGCAAAATGCCACAAAGTAGATGGCTTAAACCATGGAGATTTATTGTCTCGTAACGCTGGAGGCTAAAAGTCCAAAGTTAAGGTGTTGGCATGACTGGTTCCTTCTGCAAGCTCTGGGGAAGAATCAATTCCACGCCTCTCTCCTGGTTTCTGGTGACTTGTCACCCGTCTTTGGCATTTCTTGCCTTATAGATGCATCGCCCAATCTCTGCCTTCATGTTCACATGGCATTCTCCTGTGTGCATCTGTGTCCACATTCCCCATTTATATAAAGATAATAACCTACCGGAGTAGGAACCCACCCAGTATGACCTTATCTTCATTACATCTCCCGCACGCTATTTCCAAATGAAGGCCACACTCTGAGGTCCTGAAGGTTTAGGGCTTCACATGAATTTTTGGAAGACATGGTTCAATCTGTAACAAACTCCTAAAACACAAGGTACAGTCGGGAACACTCCACCAGACTTCACAGCCCTTAAAAACAGGGTTGCAGAGTCTCAGATCAAAGTGAACTCCACGTGGTGATCCACAGGGGTGCCTTCAGAGGAAACAGTCATACAAGGAATGTCTAATCCTTGTTTCAGGAGTTTTGTTTGTTGTTTGTTTTGAAGAGGAACTGAGATGCAGATCAGGACCCTGGGGCCCACAGAACCCCCCTGAGTGCCAGTGGAGGGTAGGGGAAAGTATAAAGGTTCAGCACACCTCTCCTCCTTGGTGGGCATTTGGACAGAGGCAGTGCCTCCTGCCTGCAGATTAGCATTTTCAGACCATCGCCACCCCGTCTATAAACTCCAAGTCTAGGCAACAGGGCAGGGCCCAGCTTCAACCTGTACACATTGCTGCAGTGCACTGGAAAGTTTCAGCAGCAGTATCAGGACTTAGATGGTGAAGGGAGCTTAACACCTGCTCCCTGACTTTCCAAAATAAGCTCTGTCATTTTCACGAATGTCAAAGGAATAAAACACCTTCCCACTCTCAGCAAGCAACATATGGCTGTACACCCTCAAGTTCTTCCAAAGAGCTAGTGCCTCTGAGCTAGTGCGGTCACTCTTCCAACTTGTCAGGAGTGCTTTTACATGATCGCCACTAGAGGGCAGGCTATTAAAACGTTCCTTTCGAACTAGAGGTTCTGCAAAAGCAAAAGCTAGCATGAGCTGACGAGCTGCACATTTAAAAGGCAGCTTTCTAGCTGGCCCTCTTGCACATGAACTGCAGCTACAGTCAGTGAAGAGCAACAGCATGCAAACGGCTACCTTGTATGCTACAGTTTTCTTTTTGGAGTAGCTTCACAGAGCAAAGCCCAGGAACTAAGCTGCTCTTCCTTCAGCTTTTCTACTGTTGGGAGTTCCTGGAAGTGAAGGGGTAAATTGCATGGTCAGGACAGGTCCTGAGGAGTTTGGTTTGGGTTAAAGGAAATCAGGATGGACTCACTCGGGCATCCCTCCCCTTGGAGGCCAAACTTACACAAGAACTACTCAGCATGAAAATCCCCCAAACGAAGCTGTATTCAATTAACTATTCAATTAACTGTATAAGCTGTATCCCTTAACTAAGTCTTGAAAACTATAATGTTATAAACTCTTTTGTTGCAAACTCTTCCAAAAAGAAAGGCTCAAGTCTACAGATGGCTTTGGTCCCTAAGCAGTCTGGCTTCCCTTCTCTGAGCCCTACCCCTAACCAGATACACCTGCCTCATCTGTTGTCACGCCTAGACTTTATCATGTCACCACAATAAGGCCAAGATAGAGTATTTCCAAACACTGCATTTTCCTTCTCATTCAAAGCTTAGGCTTCCTCCTCCTGAGAAGGCATCACAAAGAAACAGCCCCCTGGCCTCCCTGGAGAGAGCTGGCCACCAACCCTGTTGGCCAGTGTTTATGGAGGGGTTCCCAGTCCTTCCTTGGAGGTCTCCGCAGGATCTCCCTAGAGGAGGAGGGCTTTGTGGAATAAATGACAAAAGAGCTGGGGAAGTCCCTGGGCCCGGGGTTCTCATTGTTTAGCCCACCAGCTTCCCAGGGCGACGGTCCAAGCCCGCCAGAAACAGGAAACTGTAGAATTAGTGCATCCCTGCCTGCTCTCCCCCTACCCCAACCCCCGCCAACCAACACGCACAGGGCCCAGAGGAGGAAGCGGGCTGCATAAGAAGAAAAAGCCAAGCAACACTTTTCAGCATCCCCTTGAGAAAAGGGTGGCAGGGACCTGGAGCAGGAAGAAAGCTGAAAGAGAAGGAGAGGTTTATTCTTTGTGAGGAAAAAAAAAAGGAGAAAGAACAAGGAAAGGCACTTTTTTTTCAAGTGCTTCATGACATGAAAGTCTACTTTTGAATTCCTGCATTCATTAAAAAAAACTGTATATTTGTAAATCACAGAAGGGAATGCTATTTGTGGGCAACTGGTTAAACGAGAGAGATAAAGACAAATCCAATAATCATCCTCCAACGTCTATCTGCCAAACTTGGAAGAAACTTCCTGTAAGTTCTAAGCTTTGTAGACAAAGCATCTTTTTTTACTTCTGAGCTGTGACATTTCTCCTTTGTTGGCCCAGAGTTTGTTCTGAACAAAGAGGTCCAATTACCTCACATGTACACATAATCTCTACAGCACAGCTAAGAAAACTCAACAAATGTGAATTGGTTATCTCCAGTTACCCCTGATAAATTTCCTTATAGCCATAATAACAAAATAACATTGTCTCAAATATCCAGACAAGTGAGCTACACTGTTTCTCAAACAAGTACGGGAACACAATGTCATGGTCTGAGAATACTGTATGAACCTTCAATTTTTATTGTCTTTGAAAAAAGTCTTTAGTAGTTTGCAAGACAGAAGCCTTCTGCAGAGATAGTTCACAATGAAAGGACATTTATCAATACACTGGTATTTTAATCTTAAAAACTCAGGTGGGTTTTTAAGAATCCTGCTCTAAGGGACTGCTAGAAATTATTTTCCCATAAAAAGCTTGTGAATGTTATTAAGATTTACCTAAGTCTATGGGTTCTAAATCTTATTGTGTGTTAAAATTGCATGGGAGTTTCTTAAAAAAAATATAAGCTCCGACTCCCACTCCAGGATTGCTAGGGGCAAAGCCTGATCTGTATTCTGCATGGTCCCCAGGTGATGGTGATCACAGACAGTGATTTCGGAGACAGATTTCCTACATCCTCAGTTCTGCCCCATCTCTCATTAGTCTGCGTCCAGCAGCACAAAGGACCTTTCCTTCCCCAGACACAAAATGTTCCCTCTCTCTCTTTTCCCTCTGAGAGAACCTGGTCAGAGGGGTGCCTTGACAAGTATCTTTCCCAGACACGGAGCAACAGTTCACCTGGAAACTTGTCAAAAATGCACATTCTCAAGCTCCACCCAAGACCCACTAAATGAGAAATTCTGGGGATGTGGCAAACCCACTAATCTGTGTGCTAACAAGCTTTCCAGGAGATTCCAATGCATGCTAACGTCTGATCACCACCGGATTAGAGAATTTCACAACCACAAGAAAGAATGAAGACAGATAGAACTTGATGTAAGGTAGAACCAAGTTTATTAATGACAGCCTTTATTACAACCACTCTCAAGTGTAAAAAAAAAAAAAAAAAAAAAAGGGAGTGATTAATTAAAATTTAGAACTCAGACTTGCTGTTTGGCCTTTTACTGGATGTGCCAAAGGGTGGGAAGCGTGCCTGATTCTGAATCAGCTGGTCAGGTGGAATTCACTGGAGAATGAATGAGGTAACAAACAAGAGTGCCAACCAGAGGGCTCAAGTCTTCTCCAGGTTGGAATGACAATCAATATGGAATGACAACAGTGGTGGGGACAGAAATGAAATAAAATCATCTCACAGCCAGAATACGGAATGAACATCTCTTAACTACACTGAGACACAAAAACACACATGCAGAGTCATACACACCTTAACTCTGGAGACTAGATTTTCAAAGAATTTTTGTCCTTTCTCTGAGCAGACGGACACGTTCATCAGCCACAGCAATGCAACGTGGAGCCACAAATGGAAAAGCTTGCTAAGTTTCCACATGCTATGCTAGCTGGCTGCCCAATTCTGTGTGGGCAAATGTGTCATCACTGTGAAACATGCCTGCGGTTTTCCCACAGACTAAGATCTGCTCCCCGGGGTAGGTGACATTCTGGTAGACACCAGTTAGGATTAAACTCTGGGGGCAAAACTTGTCTCCCCCATCCCCCGCCACCTGGAGTGGGGACAGGGCAAGAGGCAGTTTCTACAAGTGTTTCCCGCCTTATCGCAGAACTCTCGGCCAATCAGCACTCCCCCTTGATCGGCCAATCAGCACTCCCCCTTGATCGGCCAATCAGCACTCCCCCTTGAGACGTCTGTTTGTGCTTTGTTACCATCCTGTTGGTGAGTCGGTACTGAAGACAGAAGCAGCTCTGGTCTTGCACTCTGGTTTCGTTTTTGTTGTTTCATAAAAACAAACGAAAACCAGAAGGAAAAAACCATCAGAAGCTTTTGACTCTGTCAACACCATTTCAGAACTGGGTTTAATTCCATTCCAAGAGAAAGGGGAAGCCTGCAGAAGAGGCCATGACGATCGATCGACATGGTTCACAGACTGAGTCCACAGATGCCCCTGTGACGCCCACCTGGTCCCTTCCCAGACGGGGGTTGGCGTTGGGGGGGGAAGGGGGGACACACCACTTAAGGCTGCGGACCCACAAAATAAATGCTGACAGAAGAACGTTTATAAAGGCTTGTAGGAAAGCAGCATGAAAAGGAGCTGGTGGATTCAGATTCACAGGTCATGCAGAGAGATTATATAAAAAATTAATATTTGAGCTGAGTAAAAAAAAAAAATCTAAACTTTAAGAGAAACTGTATCATAGCTTTTGCTTCTGGAAGACGAAAAAAGAGGGGGGTGGCCCACCACAAAACAAAACCCTGAAGTATTCCAGAGTTTCCAAAAAACCCAAAAACTAATTTGGTGGACTGCAGTATTCACTACCTCTTCATTAACCTCATTTTCTCCTTGGATTTCATTGATAAATAAAGCTCAGGCCTACTTACAGAAAAGATTTGTCCTGCTAGAATTCAGCATCATGAAATGTTCCAAAGCCCCTGCTCAGCACGCAAGGAATACACAACTTCTATGAGGACACACTCCAGGAGAGACCAGATGAGGCCACCCAAGCTCCTTGTCGAATGCGGTCACAAAATGGGAACCCAAAGGCAAGCTGTTTTCTTCCTGGGATGATGGTTGTTAACAGTTCCTTGAAATGTAGGGATGCTAAAAACACACCCCTCCCAGGTAAGGGGCTGAGTTTCAGAAACGACACACTTCCTCAGGCTGTAGCCCAGAAGACAGCCTTCCCATCACTGAAGCAGGGACAAGACTCTTCCACAAACTTAGTACATCTGGCTCCCCCACCCTCCCTTCTTTTTTTTTTTTTTTTCATTTGGTAAGTATCCAACCTTCCAGAAATTCATGGCTACAGTAGAGATTCATGGCGCAAAGACTTTCATACTGGTTATTTTTTAATTCTGTCAGTGAGCAGCATTTCCCAGTTTTACCTCCCCCACCAAAACTAAGTTCTTGGCAGCTCCATCAGTTGGGATTGCGGGATGCCTCTGAGATCAGAGTCCGTGCAGCATGGGTATCAGGTGGGCGCACTGGAGGGTCAGGAAGGCTGGGTCTGTCCAGTGTCTGGAAGTGGCTGTGGCAGGCGCTCTACCAGCTAGCCCTGACAGCCTCTATATCACTCACCAGGTTCTGGGCCAGGCAGATCCCGAAGATCTGAGAAAGGGAGGAAAGGCATCAAGTGGAGGAAGGTTTAGGCTTTTTCTTTTGGCTACTGAATCCCACCTTTTAAAAAATCTTTGATTTTCAAAATTGAGATAGAATTCACATCCCATAGAATTCATCCTTTTAAAGTGTATAATGTAGTGATTCTCAGTACATTCATGAGAATGTGCGACCATCACCACACTATCTGAATGCAGAATATTTTCATTACCCCCAGAGAAATTCTGTACCCCAGGACAGTCACCCCACCATCCCCCTCATCCTGGCAGTCCTAGAAATCACTAAGCTATTTTCTGTCTCTGTGGATTTGCTTATTTTGGATATATAAATAGAATCATATAATATATGGCCTTTGTGTTGGTCTGCTCTCATGGAGTGAGATGTCTTCAAAATTCATCCACGTTGCAACAGTAGTTTGATTCTTTTCATGGCTGAATAATATTCCATTATATGGATAAACTTCGTTTTGTTTATGAATGATGGACATGTGGATGGTTTCCACTTTGGGGCTATTGCAAATAATGCTGATATGAACATCGATGTACAAGTTTTTGGGTAAACATGCTTTCAGTACTTTGGGGCACATACCTAGGAGCAGAATTGCTGAGTCATACGGTTACTCTAATTTTCTCATGAACTAGCAAATTGTTTTCCAAAGAGACGGTGTCCATTTCATTCCCTTTAGTGATGTTTGAGGGTTGCAATTTCTCTATATCCTAACCAGTTCTTATTAATGTCTGTCTGTAGAAGGCAATGGCACCCAACTCCAGTACTCTTGCCTGGAGAGTCCCATGGACGGAGGAGCCTGGTGGGCTGCAGTCCATGGGGTCGCAAAGAGTCGGACAGGACTGTGCAACTTCACTTTCACTTTTCACTTTCATGCATCGGAGAAGGAAATGGCAACCCACTCCAGTGTTCTTGCCTGGAGAATCCCAGGGATGGTGGAGCCTGGTGGGCTGCTGTCTATGGGGTCGCACAGAGTTGGACACGACTGAAGCGACTTAGCAGCGGCAGTATGTGTGAAGTGGTATCTCACTGTGGTTCTGAATTTCTCTAATAATTAATGATGTCATTACAAAGAGCTAATGTGTATCTTCTTCAGACTAATGTCTATTCAAACCCTTTGCCCACCTTTAAATTGGGTTTGTCTTTTTTTTATAGTTGAGTTGTTCTTTATATATTCTATACACAGGACCCTGATCAGATGTACTGATATGCAAATTTTTTCTCCCATTTTGTGGGCTTTCTTTTCACTTTCTTAATTGTGTCATTTTCAGCACAAAAGTTTTTAATTTTGATGAAGTCCAATTTATCCACTCTTTTTGGTTGCTTGTGCTTTTAGCATCATATCTAAGAAAATACTTGTCTAATTCAAGATCACAAAGATTTACACCTATACTTTCATCTAAAACTTTTATAGCTTTACCTTTTACATTTAGGTATTTGATCAGTTCTGAATTAATTTTTATATGTGATTAGGGATCCAAATGCAGTCTTTTGTATAAATAGTTAGCCCAGCACCATTTGCTGAAAAGACCATTCTTTCCCCATTTTGAATGGTCTTGGTTCCCTGGTCAAAAAAAGTCAGCTGACCATAGACTAGAGGTTTTTTTTGAACTTTCAGTTCCATTCCACTAAACTATATGTCCAACCATACACCAGTATACACTATCTTGATTACCGTAGCTCTGTTGTAACTTTTGAATTGGGAAGTATGAATTCTCCAATCTTGTGCTTTTTAAAGTGTGTTTTGTTATTCTGGGGCCCTTGAATTTCCATATGAATTGTAGGATCAGCTTGTCCCTTTCTGCAAATAGGTCAGTTGTCATTTTGGTAGGCTGCACTGAATCTTGTAGATCAATTTGGAGAGTATTGCCACCTTAACAATATTAAATATTCCAATCTGTGACAATGGATGACTCTCCATTTATTCAGGTCTTCTTTAATTTCTTTCGATCATTGTACCTTATTTGTGGCCCTCTCTGTTGAAAGTATCTTATCTCCACAAAAAGAAAAGCCCAGTTCTTGGGGCTTCCCAGGAGGAAAAGTGGGTGCTCCCTTCCCTTCCCAGCACTTTGGAAAGATGATCCAGAGAGAGAAAGGAGCACCGAGTGTCTGAGAAACTCCAAAAAGCCTTAGCCTGGCCACTTGGGCAAGGCTCTCCATCTGACCATTCCTGTCTGATCAGCTGTCACAATGCCACATCACTAACCCCATGGAAACGCTGGAAAGCCAGTAGGCAACTAGTGACCCCAGCAATGTTTCCATCTTGAAAAGGAAGAAAGGTTCCCTAAAGTCTTCCAGGATAGTAGCATCTAAAATCAGAGCCTT
Organism: Bos indicus x Bos taurus; assembly: GCF_003369695.1. Lineage (NCBI taxonomy): Eukaryota > Metazoa > Chordata > Mammalia > Artiodactyla > Bovidae > Bos > Bos indicus x Bos taurus. The sequence goes on along the minus strand of NC_040081.1, from coordinate 26,330,374 downwards.
AACAAAATACAAACCAAATAGAGTTGAGGTCTGCTCCCCAGCCCTCCAAGGTGTCTTAACAACTGTGACGTGCAGGGACTAAGCAAAGCATCTGTCCTGGTGAGGGCTCTCCCAGGGCACCATCTCCCATGACAGCCATCTTACCTGTAGCAAGGCAATGCCTATGAAAATACCAGCCACAATGGTTAAGTTGTCCTGCAACCACTTCTCAAACTGGGGCACACAGCCTTTCGTGTAGATTACAATCTGCTGATCGACTTCCTTCACAGGGAAAAGGAGAGCACAGCGTCACTATGCAAATTCAAAAGCTCCTCCAACACCCTTCGTGCTAAGCGACAAGATGGGATTCCACTTACTGGTTTTTGCCTGGCATCATAGCCACACTGAGTGTTGATGACATCTTCCTGGTGGAGAAAAGAAACAGAAAACTGAAACTCACTCTTGTCAGACAGAAAGTCCATCCACGGTCAGCAGAAGATCCCTGCTAAATGTTGGTCATAAAATGTTTATTTGGGCACACAGATGTCCCAGGCACTGTGTAAACACTTTCACACAAAATTCCATAGAATTATTATAACAATCCTCAGGAGGTATTAAATATTCCTTCCTTTCCAAATGAGGAAAACTGAGACTCAGGAACTATCAGAGAGACTAGCAATTCCATTATGTGCGAGTCTCTGAATTCAAAGTTGATAACCTCAAGAAGCTAATGGGTTTAAGGAACTGGAGACAGACAAAAACCACAGTTAAGTTTCTTCTAATGACTTTCATAATGATTATCTCCATTTATGCTCTTCAGTGGGGAATTCTATCTTTGAATCTATATACTACTAAACTGGGCTTCTCTGGTGGCTCAGACAGTAAAGAATCTACCTGCAATGCAGAAGACCGAGGGTTGATCCATGGGTCAGGAAGATTCCCTGGAGAAGGGAATGTCAACTCACTCCATTTTTCCAGGCTATTCTTGCCTGGAAAATTCCATGGACAGCTTAGTGGCCTACAGTCCATGGGGTCACAAGTGTCGGACATGACCAAGTGTCTAAGATACAATACACAGTGTATTGTTTAAATGGTCTTTCCACAAGAACAAGTAATTTTGATAATTAAAAGCAACACCCTGACCACACGTGTGTGGATAGGCACCCTGACATCTCACAGGCCTGAGAAGAGACGTGGGTTCTGCTGTTTCAGGTTTGTTTATGTTTCTCGCCTGCAGGGCATGCGGTGGATTTTACTAGCTTAGCATTTATGGAATGAGACATCTCGTCCCAAAGGATCTGCAATTGAAAGGGGAGGGGGGCATCTTCCGAGAATCTTCAGAATCCTGCTGGAATATTCACTCAGGGCAGAGGCAGGAGACAGACAGAACACAGCTGTGTCTGCTGCCTGGGCGGGCGGGCACCCTGGGCTCTGTGCTGGGCGCTCTCTTGCCTCCCAGCCCACCCAGGGGAAAGGAGAAGTGAGCTGGTGAGGAAGGCTGGCTTTCCAGGGGAGGGTCCAGAGCACAGTCCTCACAGATTCTCAGTCTCCTTCAGACAAAGAGAACAGCCCAGGCTGAGCCTGGGTAAGTTCTCCTTTGCTACCTGAGACCATTGTCCCCTTCTCTCTTTTTTCATTTTTTAAATTGAAGGATAGTTTATTTTACAATATTATATTAGCTTCAGGGGCATAGCGTAATGATTCAGTGTTTTTACAGATGAACAATGGCCCCTTTTAAAGAGCCCTGCACCACCCACCTTGCAGGGGAGAAGCAGCCACTGAACTAACTCATCAGCACCCACATGGCCCTGTCCCTTGTAGGGAAGGGCGGGTCTGGGGGAAGACATGGGGTGGCTGACCAGTCAGAGAGAGGCTGAGGAGCAAGGAAAGGCCAAGGGCACCTTCCCTCTCACATGTACTGTTCTAACCCTCAATTCCAGCTTTTATATACAGATGGGGAGCTGCACTTGAAGCCATACTGTGTATCAGATTTCTCTGATGGCTCAGACAAAAGAATCTGCCTGCAATGAGGGAGGTCTGGGCTCGAGCCCTGGGTCAGGAAGATCTCCTGGAGAAGGGAATGGCAACCCACTCCAGTATTCTTGCCTGGAGAATTTCATGGACCGAGGAGCCTGGTGGGCTACAGTCCATGGGGTCGCAGAGTCTGACTAGACTGAGACACATTCAGTATACCAGACAAATAATTTGACTCAAAATACAATCAAACCCACAGTAAAGAGGGTGGCTTGTGGACAGGTTTTATAATTTTTCCTAACATACAAGCTGCAGTGACTGTCACCATTCTGGCCAAGAGTGTGGTCAGCCACAGTCTTCCTGCAGTGGTCTCATCCTAGCTTGTCTCAGACTCTTCTTCTATTCCTAGGACTGCTTCAGAGCTGAGTCAGCAAGAAAAGGGTTACTAACCCCAAGCAACACAGTGCTTCCATACAAGCCCGTCCTTCTCACGAGGAAGGAATACAGGCGATATGGGCAGCTGCCAGAGTTTAGGCTCAGCCCCATCACTCGCCAGCAGTGCGAGCCTGGGAAAGCTACTTAAACTCCATGGGCCTTGATTTCACCTGAAAAGGGAAGACAATGGTAGTATCTGCCAGCGGGAAGGTCCCAAAGTGAAATGAGCCAATATGCACACAGGCTTAGAACAGGAACCAGCATGAACCACTAAATTAATGTTGACTCGAATACAACTGAGCAACTAACATACATACATACATACATACATACATACATATATATATATATATATGATTACTCCTATTGAGATGATCTGAGCTCTAACCCCCCACCCCCTGCAAGAGGAGCTACAATTAGGAATAGGTGGGTAAGAAGAGGTTTCCAGAAAAAAAAAGAACCTGCTCATCCCACACACACTGTCAGTGTGATGCACAGCCAGCGGGTTTCTGGCAGTCACTTACCGCGGGGTCTTTAGTACAGCAGGAGAAGGGCACGCCGCATCGCTCTCGACTTGCATTGGAATCTGTGCAATTGAAGTAAATATTTAGGTTCCAATCATCAGCTCCAAAAGCCCCACAGCACTGCCACTAGAGCAAACAGGAGAGAATTAGAACATCTCAACTTGGAGGCGACCAGGTGCCCAGGCTCCACCTGCCAGAATGACCCACACCCAGCTTCTGCCAGCTCTAACCTTCTCTCTGGCCCAGAATTTTACTTTTAAACCAAGATGAACCTAAAGGGCCACTGTAAAAGCTTCTGAGTTAAGGCTGAAGGTGTGTAGTAAGCCTGTGCTGGTGATGGACAAAAAAGCCATAAGACCCGTGGTGGGAGGTGGAGGACGGGCAGGGGAGGATTGTACCAGCAGGGCCCAGTCAGAGCAAAGTCTGTTTGGTTCAAGTACATGAAGGAACACTTTAGAAGGACAGCAAGACAGCAAGCAGCAGCAGTGTCTGAAGGAGGCAACTGGGGTCATGGTAGGAGATCCATGGGTTTACTTCTTTTTTAAATTTCCATCTCTACACAGTTTTTATCTATTTTACTGAGATAGAATTGACATACAATAAAATGCACATATTTAAGGTGTATAACCTGGTACGTTTTCACATACTTATACATCATAAAAGCATCATTGCAAGCAAGATAGTGAACATATCTGTTACCACCCCCCAAGTTTGAAAGGCATACTTTTTATTCTGCATCTGTTTCTATTCTGAATTTTTAAAAACAAGAGCATGGATTTAGATTTTCAACCTAAAAACTGCAATCAGTTAAAATATAATAAAACAAGCTGTTAAATTCAGTGAGTCTTCAGGCTAGATTCCAGGGTGGCTTCATCATAAGTCCCTTTGACACTCCCCCATGCTGGCCCAGTCCAACTTCTCTGAGTTAAATAAACATCAAGCCTTGACCATTGTAAGGGTTTCAAGATCAATAGCTACTTCAAAGTATTAAAATCCAAGAGAGAAAAGTGAAATCACATGAAATAACAGAATTCCAATATAAAGCAGACAGCATCTCAAGAGAACGTGTATCCGCATGTTCTTCCAGCTCATCAGATCCTCCAAAGGCTTGGCTTGTACATCTCCAGTTGGCCTACAAAGCTCCATCAGATCTGTCATGCAAACTAGTCAGCAATAATACTTGGCAAGGTGTGAGCTTGCATCCATTATGACCCAACAAAACAGTCAAGTCTGCTGAGGAAATGAATCAGGGCTTAATTTCACACCTGAGGGACAGCAGGCTCCAGGACAGTCATTGCATCTTAGAACAAAACCAGCACAATTCAGCTCACTTCTGAGTGCCTATCAGGGCAGGGGGCCTCCCCTATGGCAAGCGCTGACGCAGCCCTCTCCTGCTCACTCTGGAAAACCAGCCAACCAAGAGAAAGCCACTGGTCCACTGAGTTTCTGTCTGGCCTCCAGTTCTGCCACATACATGACACATTCATGAATGTCATGGATTCAGCTGTTCAGTTCTGCTCCCCCTATCTATCTTCTCCGTGCATGCAGATAAAGGCTGTCAGTTTGTAGGGCCATAACACCTGAAGCCTAATATACACCCATGTACCTCTTATTAGTGTCAGAATGTCCCCATGAGTTAAATAGCAGCTACTATTATTTCCATTTTACTCTTAGGGAAACAGCCCAAGGGTGCTTTGCTGATGAGATTTTGGCACTTGCTGTGTGTCTTCTGGTCCCCAGTTGATACCATGTTGCATTTTGAGTGGAACAGGGCATCTGCTACCTCATTTGCATCGCAGAGGCCACTGTCTCACAGACATGTTGAGAAACTGGAATGGGAGGTAGCTCTACTCTATAGATTATTTACTTGTGAGAAGTCACCGAGGCTCAGAAGTTTCTCAGTTTTCAGTTTCAGGTATTCGGATAGGCATAATTTTAGGAACTTGGTGGATAAATATTCTATTGCTAAGTACATTATTATGAGCTATGAAGCATGGAGAATGACCAGGAAGGGGACCAAGAATAGAAAAAAATCCACATTTAACCTACCCCCTCCAGTGCAAAAAAAGAGGGTAAACCTATAGCAAAACAAGAGACTTCAAATGTTGACAGGAGTGAGCACCCTTGATGATAACCTCTTTGCCTAAGAATTTTCTTCTTTGTTCTTAGTAGAAACTGAGATAAGTGAAAAATCAGACATTTCCCATTAGAATACAAATCATGTAAGTTATACAACAAGTTAGAAAACAAGCGAACAAATGAAAAAAACATGCAGAAGAGTCAGAGGTAGGTTGCAACTGGCAGATGCAGAAGCCAGGAGGAACATTCATTGGGTTCATCCTTCCAAGAAGGCTTTCAACCTGAAAATAAGCCAAATTTAAACTTACATATTCCTGGGTGAAGTCTATGAGGTTCTGCAAATCTATGTCATCCCTGTATGCTCTGATGTTGTTGTTTATAAAGAAATACAGCTGGTCTTTGATCCAGTCTTTGAAAACAAATGCCAGAACCCCAGCAGTGAGCTCCAGGAAGAAAATAATTCCCAGGAACACAGAAAACTAAAACAAAAGACACACAGAAAACAGTTATAAGTGCTATTTTTGGTCATATATACTTAAATGGTTTCTTCTAAAAAGGTTTGTAATTATATTGGGTTATTACCCATGCCCAAAGCAGATAACCTTCAATTTCTTAAGATTCATTAATAGAGTATTACACTCCAAAAAAGAATTTTTAAAAATCATTTCATAATCACATTGTAGGGGCTCTGGTGTTCCATTTTGGTAATTAACCAACAAAGCCCATAAGCAAACATGGATAACAGGAACTTCTCATTAGACCCACATTAACGCCTAATGAGTTTCTCCAGATTAATGCACTTGTCAGACGCTTGAACAATGACCTGCCCCTACCTCTGGTAAGCTTTTGTATGTTGAAAGATAAATTATCCCAATTTTTTATGACTGTCTGTCATTTGCTACTGTGGCCTTGATTCTGGATGCAATCTATTCCTTTTCTGGATTCAGGACACCATGTTTTAATTCCCCTTTGCACCTGCCACACAGAGTAAGAGAGCAGATGTGTGCACCTTAGACAAAGAGGTCAAAGAGGAAGTTGGTGGGGAGCGGGGGGGTGGGGAGGAGGTAAGCTGTGACACGAACAAAATTTCCCATCATGAAAATAAAATGAAACCACTGGTTTGAGCACTGTCTTGGGAACGCGAGCCGTGCCAGCCTTCCCTGGTGAAGCACCAGGCTCGTGATATTTTAAACAACATCAACACGCAGCCGGAGGAAGACTTCCGGCTGACGTAGACAATGAGAGTTTAAGAGGAAGGCTGGAGACCACAGGATACACGGTCATTGCCCATAAATCTGGAGAAATTTCCCTTTCATCTAAAACGCCCAGAAGTGCCTCATCTTAGTCATATCTACATCCCGCTCACGCCCATGCTTCTTTCCGCCTCCTCCCACCCCCACATTCTCACCCTTTACGAACTATTTCATTCAAACGGATTATGAGAAATGAAGCTGTAAAGGACCAGAGGGTAAACTTCTGGTGACAAGGAAAGAGAGAGTGACACTGGGGCCACCCGTCCTGCTGGGCTCCTGCCACTGAGTGGCTGAGGGGCAAGGGCGCGAAAGCTGCTGCTGGGTCTACATTCAGCGAGCAGACAGCAAGGCGCTCAGGAGAGGAAAACACGCTGGCGAGGGGTGCAAAGGAAGTGTCGTAATTTGCTTACAAAAATTAAAAAAAAAAAAAAAGCTTTTTTTAATTCAACAAACATGTACTGAATGGCCCGGGAGAGCGCAGGCCCTGGCCTGGGTGGGCCTTGCAGAGTCAAGGGCAGGTAGGAGCACAGCCCTGCCCCCACAGAGCCCACAGTCTTCTGTGACTGGGGTTGGGGGTCGCAGAGGACCATGGGGCCAGGTCTTTCCACATTAGACAGTGTTTATCCAAAATGCTGGGAGGAGGGGAACGAGGGAGGGGAAGGAGGGGAAGGAGGGGAAGGAGGGGAGGGAGGGGAGGGAGGGGAGGGAAGGGAGGAAGGGAGGGAGGGGAGGGAGGGGAGGGAGGGGAGGGAGGGGAGGGAGGGGAGGGAAGGGTTGGAAGGAAGAAGGGCCTGCCAAAGTCCAGGACCCCATGGTTTAGGCCACAATTCTAGACCTTCTAGCTCAGCCCCTCAGGTTCCACAGAGCTCCTGGCTATCGGTCCTTGGTGAGTTCACCACAAAAGGAATCTAAACAGCTCTTAACAGTCACCAGTACTACCAAGAATTTCAAAGTAAGCTTTCCTCAATCTAGAAAAAAGAGAGGGAAAAAATCCTACCACTTTTTCACATACTGCCTACCCCACCACATAAAACGACTCCCTCCTTCATCAGGGAGCACTCTACACACGTCAGTATAACAGATAACACACTATAGGAGTGAGAAAAACCATAGCCGGTTCCCAGGTGTGTACACGCAAACCAGAGGCCGTGCAAAGGTATTAGTTAGATGTCCGTCCTTGCCTCCATCATAGAGGCAAGTTCACGTTCCAGTCACTCTGATATGTTTTCTCATAATGAATCATAACGTACATAATCAGAAATTGAGTCCAAATAAAATTCTTCTCAAGTATTTGGCAGAAATCTGCCTCCCTCGGATGCCGTGAGCTAATTTCCCCCATTTCCTATGGGACAGAGATTGACACACAGGCTTCACCTCAGGGCCTCAGTCAACCAGGAAGCTCATTCCCAGCCCCTGGGTTTCCCTCAGCAGCTCTCTTAGCCTTCTGGCATCCGACCTTTGAGGCTGTTTGGAGCCGTGTTGACATTTACTTCCTACTTCTGTCACAGCTCCTGCTCAAAGCATATTCTAGGCCAGTTTTGATTGTACTAAGTGGAGAGAGAGGGCATTTAAAATATTCTCCAAGTCTCAAAAAAAAAAAGAAACAACACTATTCTCTTCATTTTCAATGTGGGACTTCGTAAATTAAGATGCTAATCTAGAGAAATGTATGTATTTCTGTCTGTTCAGTTAACTCTGGTATCTTCAACTACAAAAATCATCAGATCTACTAAAGATACTACCCTTATAAACCAAACCACATGCCAGTAAATCACATTAAAGGGGAAAAGGAGACTAACACTGATAAAATAGTGGCCAGTAGTATGATCTGAGACCACTGAGGCTATAGAGAAGCTGAGTGAGGTGAGCTCAAACATTTAGAAATATCTCATGTCAAGAAGACTGCTGGGTTGGTAGGTCACAATCAGGGACAAAGCTCTCCTTAGGACTCCAGAGGTCAAGACTAGGTGAGGAATAAAGTGTGTGTGTGTGTAAAACTATTTACAACATGTGGTTGTGCTGTGATTAGTTGCTCAGTTCATGTCCGACTCTCTGTGACCCCATGGATTGTAGCCCGCCAGGTCCTTCTGTCCACAGGGATTCTCCAGGCAAGAATACTAGAGTGTGTTGCCATTTTCTTCTCCAGGGGATCTTCCCAACCCAGGGATTGAACCCAGCTCTCTCGCATTCCTGGAACAGTCTTTACTTGCAACACAGACGTACATATAAAGAAAAGGGAACCAAGCACTCATTAAATTGTACACAGGACCAAGCAATCCTTGGTTTTCCCTGTTAGCATGAGTTATATGAACTTTCAAGTTAAACAGCCTCCAGAACCTTGTCTGAGGCAGAGGTGCTCAAATTCAAAAAGAGTTAGTATCGGGTGGTGGTGGAGAAGACTCTTGAGAGTCCCTTGGACTGCAAGGAGATCCAACCAGTCCATTCTGAAGGAGATCAGCCCTGGGATTTCTTTGGAAGGAATGATGCTGAAGCTGAAACTCCAGTACTTTGGCCACCTCATGTGAAGAGTTGACTCATTGGAAAAGACTCTGATGCTGGGAGGGATTGGGGGCAGGAGGAGAAGGGGACAACAGAGGATGAGATGGCTGGATGGCATCACTGACTCGATGGACGTGAGTCTGAGTGAACTCCGGGAGTTGGTGATGGACAGGGAGGCCTGGCGTGCTGCGATTCATGGGGTCGCAACGAGTCGGACACGACTAAGTGACTGAACTGACTGACTGACTGACTGATGGATGGTGAAACTGAGTCTGCTTTTCTTAGGGAAATTCAAGAAAAGATGCCAGAGGAGACATGGTGAAAGTGCTAAGATGGGAATCCCATGCAGCATGGCTGTCGGGACCAGCTCTAGTCGATGCTCTTGTTTGAGGTGCACATGTCCCTAGACAACGCTGCATCAGCAGAGGGAGAGGAGCCGCCCAGGGACAGCGGCTGTAACACTAATGCAGATCTCTCCAAGTCACGGTCTTCCCTCACCATGGAAAGGTGGGTTTGTCTTTTTTCTTTAATTCATTTTTCTGTTCTTGGAGAGGGAAGTGGATGCTGTTGTGCCATAAGACAGACACCTACCAGAATGCCAAGCTCCGGACAGGCAGGCACACTCCTGACCACTGACTACACCTACCAAACTGACTTCAGAGACACACAGGGAAGCACATGCCGTTTTGATCTCCTGCGGAAGAAATCTCCAAAGGAAGAGGCTTTTCCTTTTCATTCTTGACTTTTAATACTTACCCACCCCTGAGTCAAACTCCTCCAAAAATATTCATGCTAACAGATCACACCAGATATCCTGCAAGCGATCTAAAAATTACGCTGGTCACACAAAGGTGACCTTTGCACCAGCAGAGAACATAGGAAATGCATGTTTACTGTTTCTCTATAGTCACCAGGGCCTTCTGTTTAACAGACTTAATCTGGACAAGTCACAGCCACTGTGCTTATGTCTGGCTTCTCTGAACCAACTACCTGAAAGCCAGTCAGCTTTCTACTGACTATGTACTTAAAAGAGGGGGCAAAAATCACCCAAAAGAAGAAAACTAGATACATATACAGACCTACTTTAGTTCTAAAGCTATTTTCAGGGCTGGACTGCAAACTTGTGATATCCATGTACAAAACCCCCATGGGTGGTGCTGATGTTATTGAGGAGGCATGGGTAGAGGGGCTTTCCAGGTGGGGCTAGTGATAAAGAACCCACCTGCCAATGCAAGAGACGTAAGAGACATGGGTTCAACCCCTGGGTCTAGAAAATCCCCTGCAGAAGGGCATGGCAACCCACTCACAGTATTCTTGCCTGGAGAATCCGATGGACAGAGGAGCCTGGTGGGCTACAGTCCATAGGGTTGCAAGGAGTCAGATATAGCTTAGTAACTTAGCACGCAGGCACATGGGTAGAGGAGGGTGGTGGTGGGCATCTAAAGTGCTCTCCTAAAAGAGAAACATTACTCAGGCCACAGTCTGGCCAGTGCCTTTGGTTGCGGCTCACTCCTGCCTCGAAAGGGTGTCCTCCTGATGTGAGATGAGGCTCTGGCTCTCGGTGTGTAAGTGGAGTATGGTACTTACAAACTTGAGAAGGAAAGTGTTTTCCCGCAGAGCTCCAATGCACCCAGCAAATCCCAGGATGAACATCACTCCTCCCACCACGAGGAAGAGCCAAACGGGGTCAAAGCCGCCGAGATCGGTGATGGAAGAGATGTTGGACAGAACTCCCTGTTGGACAGAGCAGACAACAGGGCATTGGGAGGCAGGGTCAGTTTTCCAGCATGAACAGATGATCACTGGGGTCTCTTCCTGCCCCACCCCAGGAAAACCTTCACAGGTGATCTGATCACGTCACATCACGTCAAGAAACACTATAAAATAGAGAAAAGAAAAGAAAAAGAGAAGAAAACCTACTTTCTTTCCAAGGGCTAGATGGGTTCATATTTTTAGTAAAACTATATAAAACGAAGACATGATCCCAAGAAACTGTCACTAGACCCTGTACGGAAAAGATATGGTTGTTACCTTGGCTTTCCGTATCTCCAAATACAAGTGGTCTTGAGTGAAAAACAGATGTGTAGGAAAAACACCTTTCAACACCCAAAAGGAGTCATCCTTACAGCCCCGGGGCATGCAGATGCCAGACCAGGGCCAGCTCCGAGCCCTTGGCATTTCTCAGGAAATAAGGGTAGAGCTGCAATCTTAAAGCCAACATGGCAGACAGCCCCAGCCCCAAGACCCTAAAAGTTTTCCAGAGAAAAACTCACCTCAGGCCTACCCTTGAACTGTCAGGAGACCCCATCAAGCTCATATCCCCAAAGCCCACTTGGGTGAATTGTACCGATGGGCTGCCCATGTTGAGTTACTAGGGTATTTTTTTACTCCCCTTTTTTTAAGGACTGGGATTTAAATGACTTACAAATCAGAGGTTATTCCCCGGCTTGCAACCTGTTTATTCTCCTGCCAAAAGAACCCAGAGTAATTTCATCTCTCCACAAATAATACCACTTCTTTACTGAAATCTTTTTTTAAGTGTGATAGCACATCAAATACCACCCAGAATCTATGTTAGAAATTATATGAGAATTTTTTCTCTATAATGGAAGGTATATATTTAATATTCATTCTTACACAGGCCAGCTACTGTTATTTTGAAACCGTGGAAATCTGTGAGTCTTAAATATCCAATATCATCAATATTTTTTTTTATCTTATTAAGTTTGTTTTGAGCTCTCAAAATACCCCCAGAGTACCATGGTATAGTTTGCTATAAAACCTTTAAAATTAAACAATTTGTTTTCAAAGCATTCCCAACAACCTGGAAGAATAGGAAGCAATCATCTCCTTTTATACTTGAGGAAAATGGAAACAGCGAGGTCTGGTGGCTTGCTGAAGGTCTCACAGCTATTGATTTTTTAGAACCAGAACAGAATACCTACTTCAATAATCCTTGTCTACCAAATGGAGGCTATGTATTTGCTTCCCAGCACTTCTCAGTCAGCACTAATCAACACTGGAGTTTAGGGTTTTTATGTTTTAACCCATTTTAAAGTTGCAGCAATGTTGAACAAGAGACTTTGTTTGTAAGGTTTTTGTTTCTTGTGGGGGGCGGGGGTAGGCAGGGATAACCTTAAGGACAATAATAGAATGTTAATAATAGTACACATGAGGCATAAAGGATCCTTACAATGTTCAATTAAACCTTATGAAAAAGGCCAGAGTTTAAATAAAGTCACAAATGAAGGGCTGAGAGAGTATTAAACACTTAGGAATGTAGGGTGTATTCACTAATGTCTGGGGTGACATCATACAAGGCAGCCACACCCTTCATGAAACTGCATAGACCAATGGCTGGATCCAATCTTGTGTTTCTTAGAGTTCCAAGTTCTGAACTATGAATACTGTACAGGGAAAAAGGAAAACACAGAAATACCATAACCAATTCTCCACCTACACAAACGATGCTGAGGGGGGAAAAAAAAAATTGCAAGAGGAGTCAGACAAAATCTAAGTGACAGTAAGTGGTGAGGGTCGCGCAATGGGGAGAAATCAACCTCTCCCCTCAGAATGCCTATGAACGTAAGTGTTAATACTTCAGGTCCTGATGTTTCAGACCCACTCAGCCAGGAGAGGAGAGGGCTTTTGGGCTATGTGATAACATTCTTATACTTTATAAAGTCAACTTTAATTATGGGAGACATCGATTCAATTTATCTGGCACCAAGGCTGGAACAGACAGGAAGAGATGTCAGTTCCAGCATAAAGTGACCTTTCTAATGCCAGCAGGTCTCTAGTGATGGGTTGGAGAAGGCTGCTTGAGAAACCAGGGCTTCCCTTCATGGGGCTGCTTCCCCTCACGTGGGAATCAAAGCTGTGAACCTCCATCAGCAGGGCTCCAGGAGGGATTCTCAAGTGAAGGGGAAATAGGGACTTACTGACCTTTAGGTTCCTTCCAACTTTAAGACCATTCTATGATTTCATCCATGTTTAATGGGCTTGTTGTTTGTGATTCACACCAGAGTCTGAGCAAAGATCAGATTGTTCCCAAACACTCTTCGGTGATCCATGGCTGTACACAAAGAGCTCCATGGATAACAAGGACAGTTATCTGGGGAATTCAGCAAAACAAGGAACCCAACACACACATATATACACACACACACCTGGGCCTGAAATACCAAGACATTCCCTCCCTTAAAGGCAAAAAAAAGTGCGATTCCAGCTGTCAGTGGATTCCTGGGGCACTGTCCTCTCTGGGTTTAACTTGGAATATGAGAATTTGGCTTCTCAGACAAACTCATTTTCATACTTTTAGATTCCCCAGCCTGCAGGGGCAGTTTTAATTGAGAGGCCTTCAACTGTTTCCATGGAAACAACAATCATTTGGGGCCCGAGCTGGACTGCAGATCCTACTCATTTAATCCTACATTGTGGCAAAAGACAGGGCTGGAGCCAGATACTGAGAGCTCGGAGGAAATAAAATTCTGCAAAGGACAGAAAAGACGACCAAGAACTTTATTTTTAATGAATTCCAGGTAGTTATCTGTTGGAAACCAACTCAAATCTTAAAACACAAAGTGTGGCAGTCAATGCCTGGTCTTCTTTTTCTTAGGATTAGGATGGCTTACCTGATTGGAGATAGAAAAAAAGACTTTTTCACCTGTGCAATGCCTCCAAATAGTCACTAAAGAGCAGTCTTACTGCTTCTAACTACACAGAGCAACCAAAGAGGAGCTGAACATAATCGAGGCAACAAGACTGTGGATTACAAAAATGATGGGCAGCTGACAGTTCAGCCTTCTGCTGTCTCAAAGATGGGGTCTTTCCCTGGACTTTTTGATTGTGTTAAGCTCAATTTGACAAATGAGTAAGAAGTGCTAGAACATGCCAGCTGAAGAGTAATTATAATTAAAGCTTGTATAGTTAACAAGATGCCGGAAGGAAAAAAAAAAAAAATCTAAGATTACAGTTAAGTCAGCCAAGGGATTTAAAATAGACACTCAGATTCGTGGTAAATCCTCAGGAATGTGCAAGCCCGCCGGCAGCAGACACCTAGGCTTCTAGGAACCTAGAAGAGGGCACCGCCCTGTTCTTCTGGGAACAGGGCCCCCTCCTCCTTGTAAAGGTCCACTCTCCCCAAACCCACTCCATGAGCTACTCAGAGTTCTCACATAACCCCACCCACCTGGGTGAGAGTCAGAAAGCCTGAAATTCCCCTTCCTCAACCCCAGGATTTAGAATAAATATCTGTCTCTAGAGTCTGAAGCTATAAAAGGTTCAACTCTGGAGCCCCATGCTGTGTGTTTCACTTTGTAGAGAAAGTCAGTCTGCAGCGAGCAGCGAGTAACGAGAGTAGGGAGAGAAATCCTGCTGATATTAGATCCTGGCCTGACCATGAGTTCTGCAAGTCACTCAGGAGCCTTAGACTCCATGACTGCGTAAACGGGTTCTATGTGGAGCCGATTTGCACCTGAAGAGTTCCACACAACAAAACAAAGCGCTGGATACACTGGGCTTTATCGCTGCACGTATGGGTACATACACAGACACACACACACACAAGCACAACCAAAACTAAAGCCCTCTGGAGACAGCAGCATGGAAACATATACACTAACACGTGTAAAATAGATAGCCAGTGGGAATTTGCTGTATGACGCAGGGAACTCAAACTGGGGCTTTGTGACCACCCAGAGGGGTGGCATGGGGTAGGAGGTGGGAGGTTCAAGAGGGAGGGGACATAGGTACACTTATGGCTGGCTAGTTCAAGTTGACATTTGGCAGAAACCAACACAGTATTGTAATTATCCTTCAATTTAAAAAAAAAAAAGGAAAAAAAGAAATAAAATGTATCCATTTGAGTTTTTATTTAAAACAACAAAAACTAAAGCTCCCAATTTACACTGGGAAAAAAGTGTTGGGGGTGGGCTGGGAAACAGACGGGAAGTGGGATGGGAAGGTGAAGAGACAAGTGTTAGATTTAACGATACCTTTCCTCAGCTAGTTGATATTTCCAGTCCACACAGCGACTGAGTCAGTGTAAATAGTCTCATTCATGTTGACTCACTATCAACTCAGCATCATTTATGAAACAAGCAGTTATGGAAGGAACTTTTAGGTTTTGTCTATGTCACTGACAATCCGGACATGATTTTAGCTCTAGTTCTCCATATTGACTTGAATGTTCCGTCCTTGGGTTTAAATTAACAACTTTTTAAAACTCAAACTTATTGAAAAAAATAAACATACAAAATGTCAACTGGCTGCCCTCCTTTGCACCCCAAACTACTGCTGATGTGAGAACACACACAGCCTGTATGTACCCCACTAGGAAGTCCTCCTCTTCCTCCTGCGTGTATCCTGCAGCAAAGCCCTGGGAGTCAAAGACGTCAAGGGCACTAGATTTTGCGTGTAAGCTCAGAAAATATCCTCTGAAGTAGAATCTAATTGGAATAAGGATAAATGGATGAGAAGCAGAGTAGTTGTCCGCATGTACTTATTCCTTTAGTCAATTGTGATGGTTGATGTGAAGGTGAAAATCTGAATAGCAACAGCAAAGACAGAAAAGGAAAGAGGCAGAATGAGAGAGAAAGCCAGAGACCAAGACTGCAAGTCACAAGAAGAATATATTCAAATACCACAGTCTCAAGACTATAGGCGGATCTCCTATACACATATTCTTTGTTAATACATTGCATGCATGCTAAGTCACTTCAGTCATGTCAGACTCTTTGCAAACCCATGGATTCTCTGTCCATGGGATTCTCCAGGCAAGAATACTGGAGTGTGGTGCAAACTCCTCCTCCAGGCAATCTTGCCAACCCAGGGATTGAACCCCTCTCTCTTACGCCTCCTGCATTGGTAGGTGGGTTCTATACCACTGGCACCACCTGGGAAACCTGTTCATATATTAAGATTATATTAAGAAAAATTAGTATAAATAAGCATTCATAAGAATTCTTCATATTCATAATATCTGCGTGAAAGTGAAAGTGAACATCACTCTGTTGTGTCTGACTCTTTGCAGCCCCGTGGACTATACAGTCCATGGAATTCTCCAGACCAGAATACTGGAGTGGGTAGCCTTTCCCTTCTCCAGGGGATCTTCCCAACCCAGGAATCAAACAAACCCAGGTCTCCCACATTGTAGGCGGATTCTTTACCAGCTGAGCCACAAGGGAAGCCCAAGAATACTGGAGTGGGTAGCCTATCCCTTCTCCAGCGGATCTTCCCTATCCAGGAATCGAACCAGGGTTTCCTGCATTGCTGGCAGATTCTTTACCAACTGAGCTATCAGGGAAGCCCGTACTATCTATACCTGTATCTGTATTCTTGTGACTCTCAGTCATCTCCAAGTCTATAGCTGTTGCTGCAGCGGGCAGCAGAAGCAAAAACAAATTGACCATAGCAAAGTGCTGCTATAAAGACAAAATGAACAGCAGTCAATTTAAAAAGTTGAAACAAATACTTTCAGCAAATTAGCCAGTCCACAAATTGGCTATAAGACAACTAGGTCTTGGCATATGAATCTGGAGTTTTTAAGTGATGATTCACCAGTGAAAATAGGAGATTTCCACTATCCCCGAAGTACTAGATGGTATCTCGCAGAACTAAGCAAGGAGACCAATAGGTGTCTAAGAAATAAGATACATTAATGGAACACAGCTGAGGCAATATCATTATAACAGAAGTTTAGAGAGTCAACAAACAAGAAAGGTACTGATGTGCATCTGTCACCATACAAGGGAGACTGAAATTCCAGCCACTCAGACAAACCTGCTCTAGGGTGTGGCAGAGAGCATTCCAGTCTCCTTCTGCACGAACCATCCTGTCCTCAAGCTCCCTGGCTCACCTGCAATTTCCCTTGGAATCCAGAAAAGGGGTAGTATATAGACAAGAGCTGGGTTCGATCCCTGGGTTGGGAAGATCCCCTGGAGAAGGAAATGGCAACCCACTCCAGAATTCTGGCCTGGAAAATTCCATGGACTGTATAGTCCATGGGATCACAGAGTCAGACACGACTGAGCTACTTTCACTTCAGACAAGAGCTACGACAAACCTAGACAGTGTGTTAAAAAGCAAAGACGTCACTTTGCCAACAAAGGTCTGTAGAGTCAAGGCTATGTCCTTTCCAGTAGTCATGTATGGATGTGAGAGTTCGACCATAAAGAAGGCTGAGCACCAAAGAATTGATGCTTTTGAACTGTGGTGCTGGAGAATACTCTTGAGAGTCCCTTGGACAACAAGGAGATCAAACCAGTCAATCCTAAAGGAAATCAGTCCTGCATATTCATTGGAAGGACCGATGCTGAAGCTAAAGCTCTAACACTTTGGCCACCTGATGTGAAGAACTGACTCCTTGGAAAAGACCCTGATGCTGGGAAAGACTGAAGAAGAAGAGGGCCTCAGAGGATGAGATGGCTGGATGGCATCACTGATGCAATGGACATGAACTTGGGCAAACTCCAGGAGATGGTGAGGGACAGGGAATCCTGACGTGCTGCAGCCCATGGGGTCACAAACAGTTGGACACGACTTGGCAACTGAACAACAGACAAGGGTTAACTGTAAGACAGACAGACAGAGAGGATGCTGCAGTATAGACTACGTTGTCTTGACTTTCAGTTGCACTACTTACACCAGAGTGATCTTGGTTAAGGTACCAAACCTGCCTAAACCTCAATTTCCACATCTGTGAAATGGTACCTTACATCATAAGGTTACTATGAGGATGTAGAAAATAATCCAAGTAAATTGAAATATTAGGCTACGTCTTTGGCAAATAACAAGAATTCAATCAAAGTTGATCAGCATCATCATTTCATCATTACTAGACCAAGAGGACGACAGCGGATGCTATAGAACAGAGTCCCTGGCTCACGGCCTGTTAGGAACCGGGGCCACACAGCAAGAAGCAAGCAAGCCAAGCCTGCTGTGCCACTCCCCCGTCACTGCACTACCGCCTAAACCATACCGTCCCCCCGGCCCCAGCCCATCCCGTGGAAAAACTGTCTTCCCCGAAACCGGTCCCTGGTGCCCAAAATGTCGGGGACCGCTGCTATAGCAGCACGCTGGAGGGGCCTCTAACCAACAGCTTTGGAGAGAAATCTATTTTGCTCTGGCACTTGGCCTGCGGGACCCTCTTCCAAGAAAGCCACGCCCACGTAGGATGATGTCTTACGGAGGTGGGAGGAACTGACCTGCCAATCAACCTTCTTTCTCCAGAAATGGGAAGTCACCTGAAAGGCACTCAGAGTAAAGGCAGAAGGGAGAGAGAGGTCAGGAGTAAGCAGAAGCCACGAGCGGGTGGGAGCCAAGAGTACAAAGAAGTGGTGAAGCAGAGGAGAGAGCAGAGAGAAGCAGCCAGGCGCAGGTCGGCCGCCACGTGGCCGAGATTACACACCTCAACCAGGCCAGGGGCCCGGCTGCTGCTTAGAAACCCGACCAGGCACTCTGGTCACCAGGGAGTCACGGGTCCTGGATTACTTTCCACTTACTAAACCACGTCCCGTTCTCGGTGAGGTCTCATCCTTCAGTGGTCTGAGAGGCCTGGTAAGTCTCAGTGTGCGTGTGCTCAGCCACTGCAGCACAGCTGTCTGACTCTGTGCAACTCCATGGACTGTAGCCCATCAGGCTCCTCCGTCCAGGGGATTCTTCAGGCAAGGATACTGGAGTGAGTTGCCGTGTCCTCCTCCAAGGGAACTTCCCTGCCCAGGGATCGAACTCCTCTCTCTCACATCTCCTGCCTTGGCAGGCGGGTTCTTTACCATTAGCACCACCTGAGAAGACCCTGGTATGTCTCAGTCAGGATGTGAAAAACCAGCCCATCTTCCCTCCAGCTTCCATCTACTCATCAGCACCTCCTGCATTCAATAATCTCTGGAATTTAAGTCATTTCTTTCCAGGGTTCTGCCATCAAGGACTATGTTCTGAGTTACTGTTTCTTCCTGTAAGAGGTTTCTACACACGTGCAGATATGAACATGCAAGCGAAGCTCCAGGAGGGTTTCAAACCCATAAACCTCAGGAGTATCTGTGGTTTTCCCCAGCAGCACAGAGCGACCTCTGTGTGCCACCTGGCAAGCTTCACTTTCTTTTCTCTCAACTCACATGGCAAAAAAAAAAAAAAGCAAAAATAGCATCAATAAGCCCCCAAGGTCTGGGACTCTTCTGCTTTGGCATATACGAGCACATTCCTTCCAGCGGCTGGATGAGAAACAGAGACAAGCCTATGGAATGTGCAGGCACAGCCAGGCCAGATGGGCCCCTTTGAGATTTATGATCCTGCGTCCCACCTCACCCACCCTCTCTACACTACACTGGGTGAAACGGGCACCAGTTTTCCTAGAGTAAGAGGGGGAGCAGCATTTCCCTACTTGAGAAAGAATGCCAAGACAGGACAGTTTCAAGAAAATGAGCTACTTGGAGGGGGTGGCCCTGGAAAGCTGGTGACAATGACCACAGGAAGTCCAAGCTGGGCCACAGGGCCACCTGCCCCCAACAAGTCATCAGAGATCCTCTACAGATGTTACAGGACAAAGTTGCTCTGCACACCCCAGAACCCCCATCTGTCTAAGGAACTGCTGCAGAATCCAGGGAGAGGATGTAGAGAGACAGGAGCTTGCTGGGACCTGAGCAGTTCAGAGAGATGTAAGGGCGCAGGGCAGCATAACTCACAGCCTGGCAAAGAGACACGAGGTTAAAGGAAGACCAGACGCTTTCAAGACATGTGGTTTCCCGTATTTTTCTTGTCAGAAAAGGTCATGGTGAGATTCAAGTAATCCTTTCTTGAAGATAAAAAATGGCCATGACCTGCTTTTGTGGTGAGGAAGAAGAAGAGAGACAGCTGTCTCTCAGGGCTCCAGAAAATCCTGCAACCGAGCCTCTGATGGGGAGGCCAGCCATGTGGTGCCCTCGCTGGTACCGCGCTCAGGCCAGGAAACCACCACCACCACCACCTGGGTGGAGCAACTGCCTCTTCGAACAAGGAAACACAGCCACCTGCGAAAGTGTCATTTTTCAAAAACCCAGCATGTTCCGAGCCACTCTCCGGGTATTTTGTGTCCATGTGCAGAAGATGAGAAACATATCCAGAATATTCCTAAGTAAAAAGTTTAAACTGAAATATGTAATAGAGACTCTGATCACAGTGTCCCTGCAACTAAAGCCAAAAAAAAAAAAAAAACCCAAACAAAGTCTAATGTAGTGGTAGGTGATCACTGTATCCTAGAGCTTCAGAGATGCACAACTCATTCAGTTCCTGAGCAAACAGTTTCCTGGGAATCACCTGAGAGGTGCCAGATACTGTGCAAGTCATGGATATTCAGAGTGAACGTATGGGGACACCCTCAGGAGCTAGTCTAGAGGGGGGACAGGTTAGTAGGAGGGTTCTGGGAAGAGGTATTAGTGTGTGTTACATGAGTGTACACAGGAGGGGCAGAAGGTCATGTCAGCAAGGGCAGAGACAAGGTGGACCTGGCCCACCGCGGGGTGCACATGTGACTGTCACAAGTGGTGAGAGGAGACAGAGGCTGGCGGAGCATGGCTGGGTTTGAAGGCATTCTGAGCAGAGGAGGCTCACGTGTGAATTCAGAAAGCTCACGCTATGGGCTAAGGAAGCTGTTGGGGGTCCTGTGGTGATGCTGAATTGTGGGATGAAGGCCATGTTAAGAGCTACACGACTGAGCACTGACTGCCAGGCTCAGAGCTACCTGGATAATTTCCCCCTCACAGTTAACTTTCCAGGTATGACTATTTTCCATGGCAGGACACAGACCCAGAGATGGAGTAACTTGCCAGGCAACCCAGGTGAGAAAGTGGCAGAGCGGGGGTTTGAGCCCAGAGCAGTGTTCCAACCACAATGCCCTACTGTCTAAAGAGAAAAAGCAGCAGTGGGCAAGACTGTTCTTGTTTCCAGTGTAACATCATATGTGCGTGCATGCGTGTTAAGTCATTCAGTCGCGTCCAACTCCTTGCAACACTATGGACTATACAGCCCATCAGGCTCCTCTGTCCATGGGTTCTCCGGGCATGAATACTGGAGTGGGTTGCCATGCCCTTCTCCAGGGGATCTTCCTGACCAGGGATCAAACCCAAGTCTCTTATGTCTCCTGCATTGGCAGGCAGGTTCTTTACCACTAGCACCACCTGGGAAACATATACCTGTCTCTAAAATGTTAAGAAAAATATGATAGTCTTACCTCAGACTTTACTGATCACAATCTGAAAACCCAAGTGAATAGGAGATGACCTCCTACTGTGTGCGCATGCACACATACACACACACACACACACCACGAAGCAAAGAACTTCCTTCTCTTGCACACCTCAGTGAAATCAAGGGGGTGAGGGGCTGGGTTATGGTATGAGACTTCTCAGCAGTTGCTGTGTTGTGTGACTCCACTTCCTAGATAAGGGAGCAGATTTCTTTTCATCCAAAAGAAAGGAACTACCTAGTAAGGAAGTTTCAAGAGGATCCCTGAGGAAGCTCGGAGACACCAGGTCTGGGCAGGGGTACTGGGTGGCCACCTAGAACAGGGATGCCCACCCAGAGGAAGGGAACTGCAAGGCAGAGGGACCTTGGGAAAACTTCAAAAGGGCCAAGGCACCATCCCCTTTACCACCTGCCAGGCTCAGAGAGCAAAGCTGCACCCACATTTCTGCCCTGGCAGGAAGTGGGAGAGAAACCTCTGGGGGATTGGGGAGGGGGGACAGGAGGAAGCAGGGGGCAAAGGCCCTTCCTCTCTCCAGGGGCCCAAGGTTGACTGTGCCAGGCAAGGCAAACATTTTAAAGCAAAGTGAGGTTTGGGGTTTCAATTTTTATCCAGCCCTGTCTAATAACTGGGCTTCCCTGGTGGCTCACATGGTAAAGAATCTGCCTATAGTGCAGAAGACCTGGGTTCAATCCCTGGGTCAGGAAGATTCCCTGGAGAAGGAAATGGCAACCCGCTCCAGTATTCTTACCTGGAGAATTCCATGAACAGAGGTGGGCACCAGTCCATGGGGTTGCAAAGAGTCAGACATGACTGACTACTATTTTCATTTCTAATAACTGGGCCTGGACTGGTGCCTAAAATGAGAATGCATGTATGCTAAGTCACTTCAGTTATGTCCAACTCTGTGCAACCCTGTGGACTGTAGTCACCAGGCTCCTCTGTCCATGGGATTTCTCCAGGCAAGAATATTGGAGTGGGATGTCATTTCTTCCTCCAGGGCATCTTCCTGGCCCAGGGTAGGACTGCGGTATCTGAGGGTGGACAA
This sequence comes from Bos indicus x Bos taurus, assembly GCF_003369695.1. Taxonomy (NCBI): domain Eukaryota; kingdom Metazoa; phylum Chordata; class Mammalia; order Artiodactyla; family Bovidae; genus Bos; species Bos indicus x Bos taurus. The sequence goes on along the minus strand of NC_040081.1, from coordinate 26,308,366 downwards.
CAAAGACACTCAATTTTTGATCCACCTGAATTTTCATTCCTGATAAATTTCTCTGCAAAAAAGTTTACCGGGACATACAAAAAGAGAAAAATTAAGTTTTTTTTCCCCTAACATACATCATGCCTTTGCTGAGCATACTGTTTACAACACCTCAGAGCATAGGCTGACTTTCTAGATACTCAACAAAAGCTGTTCAGTTTGCAGATTTTCAACTGCAACAGAGAACCTGTGGGGATCACATGGACAATTGAGAAAGAGATGCAAACTTACATTTCAGTCCACGAAATGAAGCCTTCAAAAGTATTCTCGGCATCTCAGAAATGTCTCCTTCAAGTACTTTTTCAGGGGAGGCAAGCATTTTTCTCTTTAAGTTACCTGGGTAACCGCATCCACCTACCACTTCCCTCTGGCTACCTTGACCACCACCGTTATGAATTGCTTGAATCACTGAATCTCCTTGTCTAGCTTTTCCTTCCTGGGAAAAATCGGGAAAGTTCTTCCAGGTTGAGCCTATTGTACAATCGTGACAGGCAGCAACCGGAGGGTTCTGAAGTGAAGACTGGCATTACAGACAGTGGTCAGGGGGAAGGCCTCCAGCAAAAAGACTCACCCTTATCCCCAGGACAGCCAGGGAGAAAAGTGATAAAGACTAGAGAGCTCCTCTCATGGCCATCCCACCTGCCAGGGCCAGCACTGTGCCCCAGCTCATGGGGTCTGCCACAATGTATACAGTTCTCCCGCACATTCTCATTCACGTGGTCACGAGCACCCGGATCCGACCATGCTAGACCTGAGCATAATAAACTGAAGAAGACAGGCTCCTGCCCTCAAAGAGCTTCCAGGTCAGACAAGCCAGGCCAGGTTTGCCCTCCACGAAGAGGGCTGGTGCTGTGTGAGCGGTGGCAGGAGGCACAGGAGAAACCAAGAGTTCACACTGAGGACCAGGGAAGCGCACTTTTCCCACTTGGAAAAGCCGAGTCTCCCCCTTGCCCCCAACAGTGTAGCCCCACTTACGACTGTCAGTGATCTATCACCCAGCCTCGTGCCCCTACCTAAGAATTAAGTCAAAAGCATTACCATGGGAATTCCCTGGCAGTCCAGTGGTTAGGACTCCTCGCTCCCATTGCCGAGGGCCCAGGGTTCAATCTAGGTTGGGGAACTCAAATTGCATAAAATCCCACACAAAGCAGGGAAAGGGTATAAACACTGGGCAAAACGGAAAAGGGAAGATATCCCCAATTCTTCCCTAAGTCAAGACAGACATACACAGATTACCGCTTATACACCAGAAATAATTTTTTTTCCCCCTGGATGTTAGAAATCTGCTGTTTCTACACTGAATGAACCCCTTACCATATCAGATACCAGAAACCACATATCACTTTACTTCCTTTTAGGCTATAAGAACTGATAATATGCTTACTAGAGGTCTGAATGATAGAGCCAGGGTTGAAAAGAACGCTTTCATCTTCCCTTTGCACATTCATTCTCCCACAAGCAATGTTTCTTGAATGGTATTACATGTCAGTTAATATTCTAAGCGCTAGAGTGTAGTAGTAAACAGAAGTCCCTGTTTAGGGGGAAAAAAAAAATCCGTTTGAGTGGTAAGTCCTTTGACAACACAGAATGAGGGGAAAGCACACGGAAGGGACTGGGACTAACGTGAGAAGTGGCTGCTTCAAACAGGCCAGGGAGGCCCACAGACGAAGGGGCCCTGGAGCAGAGACCAGAAAGCAGAGGAAAGCAGCTGTGTGGGACCTCTACAGAAGAACACACCTCTCAGGGGCCGAGTGGCACGAAGACCCTGGGGTGGTGGGTCCATCCGAGACGGCGGAGGAACTCAAGACGATGAGCTGGGGCTGGAGCGCATCAGGGGCGGGCGCAGCGTGGGAAAGAAGGACCAGAAAGTAACAGTACTGTACTCAGCTTTGAGTGAGACGGTAAATGCACTGGAGGGCTTGAAGTAGAGACGCGACAGGATTCTGCCTTATGCTTGAATCACTCTGGGCAGTCCAGTGGTTAGAAGTCCACGCTTTCACTGCTAGGGACCCAGGTTCAAACCCTGGTCAAGGAACTAAGATCTCGTAAGCTGTGAGTGCGGCCAAAAATAGAAAAAGTAATAATAAAAATAAATAAATAAATAAAAGAATCACTTTGGCTGCTGTTTGGAGACGGCCAGGGCTGGGAGTGGAGGCACGAGAGCAGAGGCTGGGGAACAGTGGAGACGTCTGCACTAACAGAGGCAAAAGGCTGCAGCTTAGACTAGTGTGTAGAAGTGGAGGTGGTTGGAAGAAATCATATTCTCAGTGCAGTTTCAAAACAGAGCTGACAGTGTTTGCCGACAGACTGAATGTGGTATGAGAAGAAAAGACAAGGGTGTCAAGAACACCCAAACAAGTGAAGAGGACCGAGCCGCTATCTCCTGCAACTGGGAAGAGAAGGTGTGAGGGGAGAAATCGGCAGTGTTTCTCTGGGCTATGAAGCTCCAGAAGCCTGATGGGCCTTTCAGCAGAGATGCTGGGCATGAGACTGGGGTTCAGAAGAGGGCAGGACCACAGATGTAAATTTGGAAGTCATCAGTGATCAATGATGCTTGAGGCCCTGAGCCTGAATGAGAATTCCCAGAGCCTGAGTGAAGAGAAACAAGGGGCTTCTCCAGAATTCAGAAGTTCAAGAGGCAGCTGGACTTTGCAAACAAGTATGAGAAGGCACTGCTAATGAGGTATGAAACTCAAGAATGTGATGGATCTTGGAAGCCAAGTAGCAAAGTGTTCCTAGAAGAGAAGAATGATTAAACATGCCTCAGTCCTCACTTGACTGATCAAGGTTTCTGGGTACCTGGGCAAGAAAATGATGTTCAATGAGAAAGTGCCAGCAAGGTTCATATGAGTCCTAGGCTAGTTATTCAGAGAAAAGACAAGATGCAGAAAGACAGTCTGATACAATGACAAGTAGATGGATTAGAGACTCCTTGACTAATGACACCCAAGGGCACACACAAGTCAATGATGTCAACCCCAAAGGAAATTTCCAGTGACATGTCACTGGGTTCTGTCCTCGGCCTGCTCAATATGTCACTACCTTCTATCAGTGATAGCTATACTTGACTGCAATCAGAATAATACAGGAAGCTTGTAAAACAGAGCCTCCTGGTGTCCACACCCCAGACCTACTGAATCCGAATTTGCCAGGTAGCACTGGAGCAAGGAGTTAAAGGAAGGTCTGAGTTAAAAGGAGGACTTGAGTGAGGACGTTGATCAAAAGTACGGCTAAAACCAAGCTGAGCGGAGTGGGGAATGTGCTGGTTGACAGAGCACTGAGCTTCCAGCTTCAGAGCAATCTCTGCAGGTAGGCAGGTAGAACAGACTTGGGGCAATCTGGACTCTTGCATCTGCCTCTGAAAATCAGCCAGATGTGAGATGGAGGGAGGAAACCCAGCTGGACCTGGACCAACCTGAGAGCACTCAGTGATACACTGTGTGACCTCAGTGGTACTGAGCAGACAGGAGAGAGGGGACGCGATCCAGCCCTACCCTCTACAGCCCCTAAAACATCCTCTCCCTGGAGAAGAGAACCCATAGGGACGGCAGAGGAGTGAGATCAAGATGGCAGAGGGATCCCCCACCTCCACCAGAGCCTGGAAATTCACAAGGAAACACACCAAGGACTAAATACGGAGAAGGGCTTACAATGGGCCCCAATGGGGCAGACCTACATTCCATGAATGAAAACCAGTAGGACATGATTCTAATTTGGCAGGAGGAAGGTCTTTCTAATAGTAAGAGGAACCCAGAGAAAAGTGGTGAGTGCTTTGCCCAAGGAATTGTTCAACTTCTGTACTCTCCAAATTAGCACAAATTGCAATGTATTACTTTATTTATAGATCCCGTGGAGGAGGAAATGGCAACTCACTCCAGTATTCTTGCCTGGAGAATCCCATGGACAGAGGAGCCTAGCAGGCCTCAGTTCGTGGGGTCGCAAGCATCAGACATGACTGAAGTGTAGTTTATGTATATAAGCACGCGCGTCCTAGAACAAACTAGCATTCAGAGTTTATGTATATAATCATGCCTGTCCTAGAACATGAATTTCCTGAGGAATTACATGCCCAGAATCCAGCGCAAGCCATGCCCCACGCTGTGTGCTCAATAATGTTCTTTGAATGGATGAGGTGATTACTGCCGGACGCTGCCAAGCTTGTAGTGGCGGTAATTCATGCAACGTGACTGTTAACGTTCCTTCTAAAACCACAGATCCTATGATTTCTGAAAAACTGCACATAAACCAGTTTCCCCTGGAGACACATTCATCCTTTGCATCTTGACGGTGATCTGGAAGCTAGATTAAATGTATTACTTAATTATTAAGTCTAATATTCCATTGTAATATTAGTCCTAAATCTCAGCCTGGTATTTTTAATGATTTTTGCCTCCAATGTTTCTGTGCTCCACATAAAAATGTGCAAAACCCCACCTATTAAAGAAATCTGATCCTTCCAGCCGTGACCCAGTTTGGGGATTTACCCTCTGGGCCTCTTTTCAAGTAAATGTCACCACATCTCCGTTGGGGGGATTTACTGACGCACAGGCTGGTGTGACCCGCCCTGCAGGTGCACGCGGCCGTCACCCTCGGCCGCCTGCGGTTCACCTCAGAACATCACCCCAGCAGTGGCCTGGTCTAGCTTAGAACTTATCCCCAAGGGCTTCAGCGGAGCAGCCTCTGCAGCTACCAAGTCAATCAATGAACATCACACCCTCCTTAAGAGACCCCAGAACACAGCCGATTCTCAGTCCACAGATCAGAGCCTGGAATGCTCCAAAAATCTGAGGCAGCTCCCAAAGCCCCCATTCTGTGCTGGTGCCCATGAAGGGCATCCAAGGAAGGGAACCATGTCCCAGAAAGCATGTACCTTACACCAGGCCCAGTGTGGGGAGCCACCCCACTTCATCCTCACAGCAACCCTACAGCTGACACGAGTGTCCTTTGCATAAACCAGGGAAGGGTACCCAGAGTCGCTAAACACTTGCCCAAAGTCACACTGACAGCAAAGGAAGGAGTCAGTACTGAATGCTGGTCTTTCAGCCCCAGAGCTGTGCTTTTTTTTTTCCCCTCATGGCAACCAGAGTGATCTTAAAAGCCAGATTAGGACACTCCCTTAATGGCCTGGTAACTTCCTCTCATTCAGCCTCTACCGGCCCCTGCCCCTCCTGGCTCTGCCTGCCTCTCTGGCCACCTGCCTTACATCTAGCTCCCCCTTTCTACTGGCCTCTTCCTGCTCCTCAGAATCGCTATGTGCCTGACTCAGGGCCACTGGACTTGCCATTCCCTCTGCCTAGAATGCTACTCCCCCAATGCTCTGCAGACCCCTCTTTACTTCATCCAGGTCTCTGCTCCAGCACCCTCTTGTCAGGGAGACCGTTCCCAAGTGCTCTATCTAAAAGAGATCCCTTTTGGGGCTTCCTTGGTGGCTCAACGGTAAAGAATCCACCTGCCAAAACAAGAGATACAGGTTTGATCCCTGGTCCAGGAAGATTCCACATGCCTCAGAGCAACTAAATCCACGCACCCCAACTACTGAGGCTGCGCTCTAAAGCCCAGGCGCCGTAACTACGAAGCCCACGAGCTGCAACTTCTGCAGCCCATGCACCCTAGAGCCTGTGCTCCACAAGAGAAGCCATGGCACTGCAACTGGAGAGTGGCCCCCGCTCACTACAGCTAGAGAAAAGCCCGCACAGCGACAAAGACGTAACACAGCCAAAAATAAATTAATAAAAAGTAAGAGAGACCTCTTCCCCACCACTCTTTAAGTAGCCCTTACTCTGTACCTTGCATTTCTCAGCACTCATCCACACCTGCACACATGTTCCTGGCTAGTTAACTGCTTACTGCTGGTGCCCCCACTAAAAACAAGCCCTACGGGACAGGGACTCAGCATCATTTGCTGCTGCATCCTCACCCCCAACTCAGGGCCCAAACATACGGCCAGTATGCACCATACTGAGCTGTTACATGTCCTTTGTCCTCCGCTACCTCCGCGTAGTCCCAGCTCACAGAGTTCTGCTACACAGTAGCTGGGCAACCCTGGCCAAGTAACTCCAGCTCTGCAGAGAAGCCTTCCCTTTGCTGATACCAGCCCTGAAAAAGGAGGGAACTGCTATTTCATCCCTCCCTAGAGACCACATCCGGAGAAGGCAATGGCACCCCACTCCAGTACTCTTGCCTGGAAAATCCCATGGACGGAGGAGCCTGGTAGGCTGCAGTCCATGGGGTCGCTGGGAGTCGGACACGACTGAGCAACTTCACTTTCACTTTTCACTTTCATGCATTGGAGAAGGAAATGGCAACCCACTCCAGCATTCTTGCCTGGAGAATCCCAGGGACAGGGGAGCCTGGTGGGCTGCTGTCCATGGGGTCGCACAGAGTCAGACACAACTAAAGCAACTTAGCAGCAGCAGCAGCAGAGACCACATCATCCCCTTGCTCTGATGTTTGTATGATACTGTCAGTTTTAGAATTTTGTGATTTAATCAAAGAAGAGACATTGGGGCGACTGATGAGACAAAAGGATAATTATATTTCACAAAGAGAAAAACCTTCAAAACAACATATTGTCTGTTTATTGCTAGAACAGATAATTAGTTCATATAATGCCCTCCAGCATCTTTTCAGAGCAGATAGAAATGGACTGATTAAAGGAGAGTTATACAAAGCTATATGATCTGGCCCTGAACCAAACAGAGGGCTTCTAAAAGTGGAATTTCTGAGATTCCACCAGTACAAACCTCCAGGCTTATAAAGGGATCGACACAGAAGCTGATCATAATCCAAAAGAAGGTCAGTTATTCAACAGAAAAGTTTCTGGAGATAAAATTCTGTTTTGGGAACTTAATTTGTTTCCCTTGATGTACAGTCACCACCCTTCCTCATAAGGTTGCTGGAAGGTGGTTCATTTTCCATAAACATTTCACAATCTGTACAAGTATTCTGAAAATAAACAGATGGCGGTTCAATTTCAAAACTCGGGATTTACTTTGAGTTTTACTGGATACAATCTATCTAAACATTGTTTTACTTGTGGAAATACCTTCTTACAGCTGAAGGGCTTTTGTTTGCTGGACTTCCTTAGTTCTTCTCTCCTTTCCTAATACACAGACCACTTCAAAGGAATGCCTGACTTCAGGCCTTGGTCAAGTTCAGAGGGTGAAATGTCAATGTGATAAGAGAATGGTCTTCTGGGAAAATTTCAGCTAAACGTCTTAGTTTACAACTTTTAACCAATCCATGCACGCCCTCACTCTCATAGGTGGGAGATGATAAAGCTTTACTGTGTAGCCAAATACCAGAACAGATAAAATGCTGCCAATGATCTCATGTCCAAAGAAGGAAGGAAAAAAGAGTATTTATTTTTGAATTCCACTGCTTGGCGTCAGAAGGAGAAGCTGCAGAAAAAAACTTCAAAGGTATGGATAGGAAGGGAAGTGGAGGAATGGACACAGGGCAGTGTTGTCGTGAGGGTGTTGTTTACATAATAAACCACCCAGAACATTGTGTCTTCATATAGCCTTCTCCATAGATCCAGATTTATTTCTTTACTGTGTGATATTTGATGACACAGTTTGGATATTCCTTAACATTTCCAATCAGCACACAAGTGTTCACACTCTTAGCAACACTGATAAGTTTATCTGATTTTCAAACATGAATTGTATCTAGTTTCTTCCATACGTACCACATGCTAACAGCTTAGCATATAATGTTCACACTCAAATATAATCTTCACGGCTTGAATAATCTTCCAAAGGGTTTTTTAAAAAATAAAAGAGAAAAAAAGGCTCCAGGTGCTTATTTAGTATTGTTAGTATTATTTATATGCATTACTGAAATTCTTGTGCCAGAGTGTTCCCATGTTCCATGGGAACATGTCTCTCCGGCTAACTGATAAAATTCCAATAACACATTCTGTGTTATACATGTGTGTTGTTACTTCTGTAATTATTTTTGTGCAATGATCAATTTAGGCTCCATTCTTCAATCTTTGAACTGTGACATTATTTTTCAGGGGTACTTTTTCATTAAAGAGCCATGTTTCCATACACTTGGCAGTCATCAAAGAGGAAAAAGAGACAACATATAACGTGCAGCTTCTTACAAACAAAATGTGTGATTTTAATGATGTTTTACTTACTTTTTCATTCCACGCCCAGAGTCCGATTCCAAGAAATGCTATTCCCAAAAACTGAAAGAAAGCGAGAAAGTGATGTAAGTATGAGAGTAAATGCCATATTTTCACTAGTACAAAGTTTCAATCACTTTTCTTTTGGTTACTTTATCTGCTGAGAAAGTTTTCTCTAAAATCTAACAGTCTTCAACAGGAAAAGAAATACCACCATCCCCTTGATAAAATTATTACCACATTAAGAACAGCACTTGCTTAGAAGTCATTCAGATTATAAAGAATAATAATTAGGTAAAATCTTGAATAAAATTAAAGTCATCAATAATGTCTGATGCTGCCTTTCTGGACTGGAGAGGAAGCAGTGAGTACGCCATAAACCTAAGCATGATGTTCACTAGAAAATGGATAACTAGGGGCATGAATTTAGCAGAGTTGGAGATTTTCTCCTTGCCATCATGCCATTAAGAATGGGCTGCAGCAGGGAGGGCCTGCAGAAACCCCCAGTATCCCTCAGTCAACTCTTTATCACCCCTTCTAAAGGGAACAGGACCCTTATCAAGTCCAGGATGACCCAAAGAAAACACCTGGAATCTTTGTCAGAAACTTATAATACTTACATTGTAGTTGAAAGGGCTTCCATGACTTGGCCTAAACTCAGTGCTATAACTTCAAGCATAACACAGAGCACACAAATAACATGCAAGGTTGAACTAAAAATACACAGACTCAGCCATCCATCAGCTGCATTGAGTATGGGGCTAGAGAGGGGAGCAACAGTAACCAGGAGGATAGTCCATTTGAATCAGTTCTCACAGCATTCCATCTCCTTTAAGAGACACGTTTTTTCCAGCACACTTTAACATCTCTGAAATTGGGATGTGTCTTAAAAATGATGGTATCTCAGTTTAATTGCTTTTTTTCCCGCCTTGACTGTACCTCAAATAATAGTGTGTCTTATAACCAGAGTTCCACAGGTTTGGAAACACGTGGCACACGGTTCAGAGCTCAGTGATCAGGACTGGCTGTAACTGGCCACAAGGAAAGACACATCTTAGTCCTCATCTTTATTATCCACAGCAACTCTGAGTTTCCTCTCCAAACAGTGAGGTGAAAAGAGGGTGGGCAGGTTGAGACTGAGGGCCGTGGCGCATGCTGTTTATTTTACTAACATCTTGATCAAGTTAAACGTCAGGGAAGCTGTCCACTGAGAGGGAGCCGTGGAGAAGATGAGAGTAAGGGTGGTTACTCTCTCCAGTTTCAGGGAAATCTGAGAAGGGTCCACCTGGCGAGGTCTTTGCCATTCGCAGCGGGGAGCTACAGACACTTTGTAGGCAATGACTAACAAATCCAAAAAGGGGCTGGGAAAACAGCAGGAGCAGAGGGAAAAGAGCGAACGGGAAATAATAGAGGAGTGACTGCTTGGAAAAGGTGGTGGTGTTTTTACAAGCAGAACTTCCCAAGCCCTGGACAATTATCTGACACTGCAGTGACACAGCACTTGATGCACTCTGAGTTCCTACACAGAAAAGCTCGGCACTGTGGCCTCGATGGAGCAAAACCGAAGGACCCCTTTCTTCCAAGCTACCCTTGGTCACGGAAGTCTGAGAACATTTAGAAAAATGTATTTTCAGCATGCCAACAAAAAACCAGTATGCTTAGCCTCTCTACTGCCCTGACCAGAATGTTATTTCACTTTACAGTTCCTATCGGAAGCCACAAATGCACCAGCCTCTCAAATGACTCAAAATGTTTCTGGGTCTCTACAGTACAAAAATAATGCCACTCAGCATGTCACTCTCATTTTCACAGGTCCCAGACCAGTGGGGTAACAGAGACGACTGCACACACGGGAGACCATTAGACCTACATCCTTATTGACATCAAACTCAGCCCAGGGAAGTCTGAGACTTTCTCATGTTAAAGCCCTTTGCGGACAAAGGCAGGTCACTCCCCTGATGCACTGAATCACAGTGTCACCCCGAGCAATGGTGGGATGCTGTGACAGAGGACACCATGGCCTGCTGTCCGTCTTGCTGAGGAGGGCAGACAGGTCATCGCTGAGGTCCCCTGCCTCACTGCTAACATTTCCTTCTCTTTATTACGTGTCAGGCACTGTGCTGGTGCCTTCTGTATGCCATGTCTCTCTTAAGCATCGCAACTATTTATTCTGAAGGAGGCATTATTATTAACTCCATTTTGAGAAAGATTAATGTGCTCAGAGGCACACAGCTTCTGAGTGGAGAAGCAGAGATTTGGACCAACATGAATGTAACAGCAACATTCGTGTTCTTACCAGTAGTGATAAGTCCCCATTTTCCTCTGTGGGACAGAAAGTTGATACATTCAGATTAGAAGTATATGGGATATGATGAGGATATCATATGTACCCGCCCAAGGAAGCAATGGGAAGTTGAGAGGGTAAAAAGAGATGAGAACTTTGCCTTCACATAAAGAACAGGCTATAGAACAGACATTCCCCAGGCTGGTGACAGCAACGGAGTAACATAGAAAACAAATTCCGTGGTGGGTCAACTTTCTCCTCTTTGAATAATCTTTTTCTTGGGAACACAGAGATTATTTGTCACTTTGAAAAATCTTTTTCTTTCCCAAATCATATAAACAGATTGGAAACAACATTTTTGACAAAGAAAAGAGAAAAAAAAATCAGGATCTGAAGAAGACTGAAAGACAATTTCCTTTACAATTTTGCTCCAATATTTCCTGCCTTAACTGTGACCTCCCAAACAAGGTTTGAGGATTTGGAGAAAGACATCGAATCTGAAATCCAGGAAAGCACTCAATTGCTAAGCGAGTGGTGCGGGGCCGGGACCTCAGCCCGTACATAGCTCTACGGCTCCATCATCAGCCAACATCCTCCCAATGACTCTCAGCCCATATGCTTTCTTTTAAAATCAAGTTGTTCCAGCTCCAACAATTAAACAGAGAAGAGCCAAAAAACAGACACAGGCACACAGCACTTGAAGCACACCGAGTTTCCCCCTTCCCACCTCCAGAAGAAAAGGCGACCATAAACCCCCAAATTGACCTTGTTCTGAAACCCAAAGGCCACTTTACAGGGAACAAATGAGAACATTAAAGTCAATTCTTTATTCCTTTGAAACAGAAACGAGACCAGATCTGAGGCATCCTCCCATGTGGCAATGTATGCAAACACACAGGCAAATGTTTGTCTATCCAACTTTGATGTTTTAAAATGAATATTAATTTTGCCAACATTTGCCAAATGCTAATTATGAACTAAGCACCATACTAAGTACTGTGTTTTATATGAATGAGTTAAAACAGCAGTGCCTAACACAGCAGGCTCCCAGCCACCGGGCACTTGAAACATGGTTAGTTCAAAGTGAGATGTGCTAGGAGGTGTAAAATATACTCTGGATTTAAAAGACTTAACATTCTGAAGAATGTAAAAGTTCTCATTAACAGCTGCGTATTTATTTTTAATTGGAGTATAGATGATTTACAGTGTTGTCTTAGTTTCAGGCATACAGTACTGTGATTCAGTAATACATATATATCAATATATCTATTCTTTTTCAGATTCTTTTCCATTATAAGTTATTTAAGATGTTGTAGTTCCCTGTGTTACATGATACATCCTTGTTATCTATTTTAAGTATGTAGTACGTATCTATTAATCTCAAATTCCTAATTTATTCACCCCCACCTTTCCTTTCTTGTAATCATAAGTTTGTTTTCTACTTCTGTGAGTCTCTGTTTTGTATGTGAGTTTATCTGTATCATTTCTTTAGATTCCACATAAAAGTGATATCACGTGACATTTGTCTGACTTACTTCACTCAGTACGACAGTCTCTAGGCCCATCCATGTTGCTGCAGATGGCATTATTTCATTCTTTTTTATGACTTTTTTTTACAGCTGTTTTATTTTTGATTACACATTGAAATGATAATACTTCAGCTATATTGGGTTAAATATTTTAAAAATTAATTTCACTTATTTTACTGTTTACTGAAGTAGTTGATTTATAAGATCATATGAGTTTCAGGTATACCACATAGTGATTCAATATTTTCATAGATTATACTCAGTTTAAAGTTACAAAATCATGGCTATATTTCCCTGTGCTGTATAATGTATCCATGAAGATTACTTAATAGATTTTTAAAAAAATACAGCTAGTGGAACATTTAATTTAAATTATATATGTGGCTTGCACTATATTACTATTGGACAATGCTGTTCTAAAGTATACCACGATAATACCATGCAGTAGAAATATTATCCCCATTTCATAGATAAGGAAATGGAGACTTAGACACATGGAGTACGTCTCCCAAGATTACACAGGGGCCTGAGCTGGGCTGCTCAGGCAACTTGACTCCTCGGTCCAAGCTCCAGACTATTATAGTACTATACTTTGCTGAGGTGCATAAAACGTCTGTTCAGCCAAAGGATGGAGAATTATACTGAAACTCATGTTTTAAGACTCAAAAGTACTTCTTTAATTTCTAGGTATTCAAAGCAAAGCATGTTTTCCTGACTAGGAATGAGAACAGCACGTGGGTAGAAACAGAGAGGAGCGTGTGGATGGAAGCCCACCAGGCTTTGCAGAACAACAGCCAGCAGAGCTGATCCTCAAGAAAAGCTGGAGAGGACAGTGGCCCTGTGATGTGACTAGGACGATGGGGCTTCTCTGCCAGGAAGGTCACACCTGCCCCCTTTCCTCTTCCTCCATCTGTTGTTTTTGTCCTTGCTGAGCTCCCAACATATCAGAAATGGACCAATGTTCCATTATGCTACTTGGTACAACAACGGATGCTTCGAGAAGCCATTCACTCATCTATCTACAACCTTCAACAAACATTTTTCAAGTTCCTGCTTTGTGCTAGGCACTGCTTTTATCTTGTGATAAATGTAGGTAAGAAAACAGACATAGTCCCTGTTTCCAGAGATCTTAAAGTCTAGATAGAAAGATACATCTTTACCAAATAATGTGTAAAAGACAAAATCACCCTTGACGGTGCTCTAAAGGAAAAGAACATAAGACCAATACAAATGATAAGAGGGACATGTGACCTAGAATAGTAGTCCAGAAAGTGCGTATATGCTCACTCGTGTCTGGCTCTTCATGATCCCAGATGGCAGCCCCCCAGGCTCCTCTGTCCATGGAATTTTCCAGGTAAGAATACTGGAGTGGGTTGCCATTTCCTCCTCCAGGGGATCTTCCCAACCCAGGGACTGAACCCACATCTCCTGCACTGGCAGGTGGATTCTTTACTGCTGAACCACCTGGGAAGCCAGTCCAGGAAGGCTTCCCTAAGTAAGCGACGTAGGAACTGAGGTCTGCAAGATGAGAAGACATTAACTGGGAAAGAAAAGAAGGCAGAGTGATTCAGGTAGAGGGAAGAGAATGTGCAAAGGCCCTGGGGTGAGAGAAGCACAGCAAGTAAAGGGTCTACAGGTGACTGGTATGACAGGTGCACAAACAATGGGGGAAGCAGGGAGGTATGGCAGGTGTGCAATGAGAGATGAGTAGGACCAGCCTACTCAGGGTCTCGTACGTCACCTTAAGGAATCCAGTCATCACCCTAAGAGTGACAGGAAGACATTCAGGGCTGTATGTACGTACTTGGCTGAGATGGGGTGAGAAAGCAGGTTTTTATCAGATTTGGTCTTTGGGAAAATGACCCAAGTTGCAGAAAAGATGAGTTGAGAGTTCAGAGTAGATGCACAGCAGCTAGGAGGAGCGAGCTTTGGTCATGCAGATAAGACCCAACTGCATCCTGGACTGAAATGTACTGAAGAAGCACATGGAATCGAGAGCATTTAGAAATAAAACTGATATCTTCAGAGATGCCTGGATATGGTCACAGGATGGCGTGGGGTTAAGGCTGAAGGAGAGGGAAGTATAATATTAAGGATAATGCCTGTGTTTCTGACATCTTTTAAATGGAGACTATGGGTCCTCTAAATCCATCTTATGTCCTCTCTGACAGAAATAACACTCAGGTGTCAATTTCATAACTAGCTTGAGATGTAGCAGCATTTCTGAAGGACAGTTTTCTTTCATGGATATTTTGGCTGCTCTCTGAATTCTCTTTGAAGCAAGTTTCAGCTTGCATACTTTTAAAAAATAAATTATTTAAAACCTGTATACATGTCCACCACCTCCTACAACTTTTACTCACAAAAGGAAGCAGTTATGCATATCTGTATGTTAAAGTTCACAGGCAATTCTTTTTTATCCCCCCACAGGCAGTTCTTAAATGGACATTTTTGATCCTCTTTGCTTAAAAAACAACAACAATGACATCTGTCTGGCACCCTATGAACAGACTCGAAATAACAATGCAGCAAGGTAAACACAGTAGGGGAAAATAAAAATCAGGTCAATTTTCTCACCTAACTGGAACCTGGAAAATATCATCCTAAATAACAATGGAAAGAACTTTTATTCCTTAATCATTCTGATGACGTTGTTTTTAAAAATCATAAGCTGTGCCTGAATAAACAGGAGAGATGCATTTTAAAACCTTTGGCACAGAAGAGAGGAAAGGGAAAGAAGAGGTGTATTTTCCTGAAGTACGTGTATGTTTTATGAAGATGTTTTTCTGACACCTAAGTCTGACCCAGACTCCAGGTCTGGCGGGGTGGATGAGCGGAGCAGTCCACACAAGTGTGTTAAATACTTCTGTTAACAAAATCTATATTGTCTCTATCAAACATGGGCTGATGCAGGAATAAAACGCCTCTGGGCAGAATTCTTGCCATGTCAGAAGAGTATAAACACGGGTTAGTGGAAAATTCAATACGCACAAAGGCAATCCCAATTTTGCCACTGGGTCCCCATGTCCCAGTTTGTACAAAGTGTCCAGAATCCTTATGATAAGATGGCATGGCAGATAAAGTACAGACTTGTAAACAGGATATTTCCCATCTGAGCCAGGGTCAACCTCTCACTTCACTTCGCCCTCGTGGCCTCCTCATGCAGCCCGAACACACGCAGCCGGAAGAAGCGCAGCTCTGGCTGGGCTTGTGGTTTCGTGACCTCGGAAAGGCTCCTTGTTTGTTCAGCACACATTTACTGAGCATCTGCTATGAGCCAGGTAGCCCTCTAGGGGCCCTGGATAATTATCACTGGGAAGCGAAACAGACAAATGTGCCTGCTCTTGCAGCTGACATTCTCATCAGGCCATGTGGGGAACGAAAGACACTAAAAAGAAGCATATGTGAGTTAGATCACGTACAGCTGTAGAAGACGAGAGACACTGCGGGAAAAGAGAGCAGCATGGGGGAGTGAGGTGTGGTCCAGGGAGGGGTGAGCTGCTGTGACGCTGAAATGGGGCGGACAGAGCAAGTCTCCACCAAGAGAGTCACGTAAGCAAAGACACGGGGGACGTGAAGGAGCTGGCTGGTAGGTGTCAGGGAACCGAGTTCCAGGCAAAGCAGCAGCCTGGCTAAGGGCCTAAGCTAAGGTGTCCAGGTTTAATGGAGGAACAGGGGCCACACTGGTTGGTTTCTGAAGGCCGTGGCGGTGACTGGTTTCTCCTGGAGACAGAAGGAACCACGGGAGGGTGTCCTGATTTCCCAGAGCCCCCTGGTCCTAATATGTCAAACAGAGATACTAAGGGCCCCTGAGGAAAGAGAGCAACTTCAGGGTCAATGTGACAGCGTAAGGACTGGGTGACTCAGAACTCGACTGACATGCCTGGAATAGTTGGCACTTCCTACGTGTCTGTTCCCTCCCCATCCTCAGTCCCTTCTCAGCTGCAGCAGCCTCTCCCCAGACCTCGGCCAGGTCAGGATGACTCCTGCTCCCTCTGGGTGCAGTCTTGCCTCCTCCAAGGATGAGGAAGCATCCTCGTTCAGGGACCAGCGGCCCCTCTCTTCTCAGCTGCTGCACCTCTCACACGTGGACCCTTACCTGACATTTACACACACAGGGCTGAAAAGTTGCCACATGGCCCGAGGTCAGACTCTGGGAGTGATGGGGGCTGTATTAACTGGACGGCATGTGCTATTTAAGGGGCAGGAACACCTGCCTCCAATGAATCATCTCCTTCCCCTGCGCAGGCGGGAGGCTCCTTCCAGGAACAGCGTCTACAAGTACCCCTGCGCGTTTACAAGAAACACACTCCAGTCAGGATACCGAGACCGAGTTTAACCTCGAGTCTTTCCTCTTTCTTGTCTCGTCAGTCTCGTTCTTGAATACTGAGAGTCACTGGCGTCAGAACTTCAAAACCTGCTAATTCTGAAACCCCACATTATAGTAAGTTTCTCCCCATCAGGGCTTCTCAGTGCATTGTCCTTCCCCCTAACCTTATCACTCTTCACTTTTACCTTATACCCTTCATGATTTGTTTTGGTTCCTTTATATCCATTCTTAAAAACGGAATCTTTGGGGAAGAATGTGGAATATAAATTATAACCAATATCGGGACTTTTCTGGCAGTCCAGAAGTTGGGACTTTGCCTTCCAATGCAGAGGGTATAGGTTCAAAAGCTGGTCAGGAGGTTAAGACCCTATATGTCCCATGGCCGAAAAACCAAAACATAAAACAGAAGTAACATCCAAAAAAAGACTTTCAAAAAGGTCTACATTAAAAAAAAAATCTAAAATAATTATAAGTAATATTGACTGGGGCAACATCTCCATCTACACCCCCGTTTTATGAAAACTGGCCACCCCCCTCAAGGGTGGGCCCCTGCAGTCATGTATGCAAAGGAGAGCCCAGCCCCTCTCCACCCTCTGTAGATTGAACAGCAGACTGCAGTAGGCCTGCATCTCAGAAAGAGCCATTTATTCAATACGAGACCAGAGTCTCTCTTGCCCAGAAATCGAGTGTTGGACATGGTGATTTTTATCAGCTTCAGTCTCCCTTAGGCTGGAAGAGACCGGGCTGCCTTGGAGAGAGCATGCAGATACAGAAACAGAAAAGGGGGACTTCTGTTCCTGCCCACTCTCCACTCCTCATCCCCAGCACCCCGGCCACACGTCCTGATCCTGAGTTCCACACGATGCCCCTGGGTCCCTACTGTACATCTCCTCCTCCCATCCTGACTCAAGTTACTTTGGGAGCTTCCTGTTACTTGCTACCAAGAGGGTCGTAAGACAGAAGTAAGAGACCAGTTTCCCTCGCACTTAGTCTTGTGACAAGCTTGCTATAAACAGTTAAGTGTGTGGGACAGGCATGAGCACGATGGGGCTCCAGAGACTAACAATGATGTGGTGGAGGGTGCTTTTCCCAATAGCTGAGGGCAGACTCTGGTGGCTCTGAACTACCGGGAAAGCTGTTGTGACCTAATGTGAGAAGCTACACGTGATTCAGCCATGTTCTCCCTCAGAGAAAGGGCTGCCTTCTGCTTGCTGATTGAATTTTGGAAGCAGAATGACACAGCCAGAACCCCAGAAACGTTTCCCAGGCAGAGACGTGGTTCCCAAGCATTATAGATCTGTGTTTTCTCCTCCTGTTTTCCCAGAGAGGAGGGCAGGGCTCTCTCTGCCTTTGAACTCCACCAGGAGACAGCCAGAGCACCTCTTGAAGAAATGTCTACAATCCAGGGACATTCTCATTCACAAATTCCTTTGTTAAGAGTTTGGAGCTTAACATTTTGGCAAAAACTAGTGCAATTTCAGTTTCTCAGTAATCCGAGATGGGAAGGGAGAGAAAGGCAGGGAGGGCCTGCAGGCCGTATAGCCCATATTCCTCTTGGAACTCTCTCAGGCAATGCACACACACAGAAAGGAACATAGGGGATCGTGCAGTTCTGGATGGAATCACGGAGGCTGCAAGTTTACAGACCACTGATCTTTGTATCAGTCAAAGCCAGGCTTATACTGCCTGGATACTCCATCTATACTTCTCTGATAAGATAAAAACCAAGGCTAAGAAGAGACCACACAGATGTTCTGAAAGCTGAGGAGGACTGAAGGACTCAAGAATTTCATATGACAAGTATGAGCAGTAAGCTATCTGCAGACAAACATCAGCCTTGTGGAAATAAGCTCCTGTTTGCATTAAACAGCCAAGCAGTGCAGCTCCAGCGAACGGCAGCTTCAAAAGTTTAAGACTCTCACATGTACACTGTTTTTATATTGAAACATCGTAAAGTTTTAAAGAAACATCTGAGGCAAGGCTTAATGGTAAATGCAGAGAAAAATTAAAATAGGATTACTCTTTTTTAAAAGCACAAGTAGGACTATGTATTTCAATTCCCTCAATAAATACATAGTTTCTATATACACCGGGCACTATGCTAGAGGCCAGGGACAGGAAGGTCACAAGCATAACAGTTGGTCTCTTAAAGAGCTAGCTGTCGAGGGGCGGAAAGTGGGAACAGGTAAATAAAACCAAGACTCAAGCACAGGGAATGGCGTGGCACCTGCCCGGAGATGCAGAGCCACAGAAACAGAGGGGAGGCCCTGGGCTCCCTGCGGGGTGGGGTGGGGGCAGGGGGTCAGAGGAAGCTTCCTAGGAAGTGACAGGAAAGGAGAAAGGAAGTGTCTCCTGCAGAGGAAGCAGTGCGTGCAAAAGGAACAAAGCCTGAAACAGCCTCTCAGGAAACCAGAAACGCTGCCTGGGCTGGAGCGGAGACATCAGGCCAGGCCCTGGGCCAGCAGCGACTCCCATTG
Source organism: Bos indicus x Bos taurus (assembly GCF_003369695.1). Taxonomy (NCBI): domain Eukaryota; kingdom Metazoa; phylum Chordata; class Mammalia; order Artiodactyla; family Bovidae; genus Bos; species Bos indicus x Bos taurus. The sequence continues at coordinate 26,289,573 of NC_040081.1, read as the reverse complement.
TGGGTCCTGCTCCACAGACTAATGGAAAAATGCAGATTCTCAGGGGGTCCCAGGCCTACCTCCTCAGCAACTCTGGGGATGGGGCCCTACAAGCCCTGTCTTAACCAGCACTCCAGCTAACTGTGGTACCCGGTGAAGGCTGACATTGCTAAGTAGGCTGTGTGTGTCCTGGGGACCAAGGCACCACCAAGCTACTTGAAGCCAACCAAGGATTTTTGATGAGATGGTGACAAGATCAGACTGCATTTTGGAAAAATCATTCCAGTACAGTACAGAGAATAAAAAGAAGGGACGTGAGACTGCGGGTGAGATGAGTAAGGAGGTTCCTGCAGTAATTCTGCTGAAAGTGACACGAGCCTAGAAAGGCAGAGGCAGTGGCAGTAAGATGAAGACAGAAGATGAAGGAGGAGATTCTGCAGGACATGGTGACAGGAAGCATGGGGTATAAGGTCAAGATCACGGTTTTCTCAACAAGAACGCTTCGTTTCCACCCTAAATACGTGACAATATGGGCAAGTCACTCAATCTCTCTATTCCTCAGTTTCCAAATCCATAAAATGAGGATACTGATTTCCACGAAAACACTGCTCCATGGAAGCAGAGATTCTTCCAGCTCCTTCTGTACCCCCTAAACTTAGAACAATGTGTGATTCACAGTAGGTCTTAAATAAACATTTGTTGAATGAATGAGTGAATTAGTGGTGGGAGATGAGGAAGAAAGAGGAATCTATGAAAATTCCCAGGATTTTAGCTGAAGCAACTTAATAGCCTACTGTCCTTCTCAAAGTTAGGAATGTGAGTGAGGGAGAAGATTTTAGGAGAAACATACATTTGTGAAATCAGTTTCAGACACGTTACCACTCAGATGGACTCAGATATGCAAGTTAAGGTGTCCTGGCATAGTCACATGAGGGCCAGGAGGCCAGAGTGCACACTCAGGTGAGAAATCCAGCTCCATCACTTACAGTGTGACCTCGGACAAACAGCTGACCCTCTCAGTTCTCTATTTCTTCCTCTCCAAATGTGGAGACAGCAGTATCCGTCTCAAAGAGCCAATGAGGGAGACTGGAAGCAATAATGCACGTAATGTGCTTTGAAAAGGGCCTGGCACGCAGGACATGCTCAATGAGTAATTGTTCCTGTGGTTATTGTTAAGGCCACGTAAAGAGTCTGTAGAGAAGAGGGCCGCGGTATCATCCCAGAGGACAGTGAGATTCATGGTGAAGTGCACAGAGGGAATTGGAGGGGGGATCACAGAGGTAGACAGAGGGGTGGCAGGAGACCAAGAGAGACAGCTGCCCCCAAAAGCAAAGATAAAAAGTCTGCCACTTGTGATTAAATGTTGAAGTGAAGAGTCAGTCATGTCCAACTCTTGTGACCCCATGGACTGTAGCCCGCCAGGCTCCTCTGTCCATGGGATTCTCTGGGCAAGAGTACTGGAGTGGGTTGCCATTTCCTTCTCCAGGGGATCTTCCCAACCCAGGGATCAAACCCAGGTCTCCTGCATTGCAGGTGGATTCTTTTCCATCTGAGCCACTAGGAAGCAGAATAGGTCTGCTCTGCTAAGCAAAAGAGCTGACACAGTGGAGACTGCTTGTGTTCAACAAAACTGGAAATAAAGCGTAGAACAACAAGAAAACATTCAACACAATCACTTCCCTTATTTCAGACTCGTCCCTGGCCTTGGAGGCCCTGGGCACCACCACCAGACATTCCCAGCAGGATGCCTGAGCAAGACCCAAGATGAGCTGAGAGAGACAGCGGCCACCACAAAGGAACTTGGGACTGGCCTGGGCTCACCTCCGTAATGGCCTCTGCCTTTGTAAAATACAAAAGGGAAAGAGTTAGGCAATGGGTCTCAAAGACCAACAGACTGGGTGTCAGGAAACCCCAGGTTTCATACTAGCGTGTGAATTTGGGCAAGTCACTGGACAACCGTCTCCTCAAGTATAGATGGAGAATAACAACTCCTGCTCTAGATACACAGGACTGCAGTGACCAACACGAGGGAAGGGAAGACGTTTTGAAAAGGATACCGGATATAATTAAAATATCACATTTCACCCATCTGATAAAATTACAGTGAGACACATGCTGTTGCCACTGGCTGTGTCGTCGGAACATATGCAGCCCTTAAACGTCAGTGCACAGGAGCTGTTCATGGGATCTGTGCTTATTTGGGGTCTGTTTCCAGAATATTTTATGTTGGCAGATCATTTTCTTGAGTTTCTGCACTCCTTATGAATCGATTGGCATTACAAGTGAGTCATTTGTGACAGACTATCTTTTCAAGAGACGTGTATAGCAGACAGCCTTAGAAGACGGAGACAGTGTTCCCAGAAACGTTGCAAAGGCTGCAGCAGACTTGCAACCCATTATAAAAGTTTTGAGTTCCCTAAATTCAGGGCTCCCAGCCTATAACACAGCTCATTATGTGCACAGGTGTCAGCTAGCCTGCTCTGCATCACCCTGTGGAAACCAGGGCTCAGGGAAAGAGTGAAGAATGTTGATACACTGGCTACTAATATTGTGTCCTGTATCTCTGACCCAGGGGTCTGGCATCTCTGCCAGCATCTATGACACTGAGGTAGGTAACTTGCTAGCTGGCGGGTAGCATACAACCTCAGCTCCCTCACAGCTCTTGACATTTAGTAGTACTGTTTTACAGGAGGGCTGGTGTTCCCCTCACCCAACAGACTGTTCCCTGGTGCCCAAGGCTTGCCCTGGTCTGCCATGTTGGAAGTCAGCTCAGTCAGAGCTGAGGAGGCAGAGGAGCTATTAACTCAGAGTTATTTCTGGTATTCTTTTTTTAAAAAAAAAAGCTAATACAAATACTCCCTATGCCTGTGTATCTGTGTGTTTTAAATTTTTGTTATACCTTTTAAGGGCTTCCCAGGAGGCACAGAGGTAAAGAATCTACCTGCAGTGCAGAAAACACAAGAGATGCAGGTTTGATCCCTCAGTCGGGAAGATCCCCTGGAGAAGGAAATGGCAACGCACTCCAGTATTCTTGTCTGGAAAATTCCATGGACAGAGCAGCCTGGTGGGCTACAGTCCAGGGGATTGCAAAGAGTCAGACACAATTGAGCACACAAATAGCAGAGCATGCTTTTTAAAAAAAAAATGTTTGCTTATTCCATAAAATATCCTTTCTTTGGAATTTCCTGGCAGTCCAGTGGTTAGGACTCAGCACTTCCGCTGCCAGGGCCCTGGGTTCAATCCCTAGTCGAGGAACTAAGATACCAGAAGCCTTGAGGCACAGAAAAAAAAAAAACAAACAAACAATCAAATACACACATACATATATATCCTTTCTTTTCAGAGAAATATAGTGACATTTACACATTTTCTGGGGGGAAAAGTGACTCCCTTACTGAATGAATTTTTTTTGCTATAGTCAATGTATAATTCTTTCATTTAAAAATGTTCTCATTTAACTGTAAGTATTAAAAATTCTTCTAAAAAATAACTGCATATTTCAGGTGAATTTTAGTAATCATGTGTCTTAGTTAGAAATAATTATTAAAGAACACTAGGGGCATGTAACTCCAATTTTCCAGGCATTATAGATACAATGAGCAGAATGGTGGTACCTACGCTCTCCGCCTCCATCACCCACTCATCACCCACTTGCACAGCCTCCTCCCAGCTCACTTAGGCAAAACCACTACAGGAAACCATATTCAGAGTATACTGACCTCTTGTTAGAATTCAGGATGTATAAAATGCAATCTTATTGATAACATCAGTAACAAAGGCATCCATTAAGTCACCTTTGAGAACCACTAGTTCATATTAAACAGGACTCGAATTTTCTCCCAGTGGGCCTTTGAAATGCTAAGTTCTAAGAGAAACCTGCTACACCCTAGAATTGCCATGTAGCCTTAATAGCTATCACAGATGTTGTAATTTTGATCCAATTAAATATGCACAAAAAAGAGTAATAGTACGTACCTTCATTTCAAGCTCTTTTTACATTTCCACGTACATGTTTTAAATGCCCTTAATGTTTTTACTGGATTGACAGCATCTTTCTGATGCTTTATATTTGATCACAATCTAAGACATCTTGAGAGATGAATGTAGAATACATAGAGCACACCCAGGAGATACAAATCCATTGATTATCATGTGAAAGGAGGCCTGGAGGCAATTAGGCCTTTGCCGTGGATGACAAATAAGCCCCACATAAAATGTTCTATACACTGAGGCGTCTTTGATAGGTCCTACTGGCTCAATGACTCACAAAGGATGGGGAGAGAGAACATCTGAAAACAAAGGGCAGGCTGCCGGCACCATTTAGCTATTTATTCTGTATGTTCAGCTCAGTTTTTCCCCTTTCCAACTTTTCATGAAACCATAAAAAGAAATGGAATGGATTCTTTTCAACCAGGAACATCAGCACTGCATACTAAGGAGGAAAGTATTGGCTTAACACAGGGCCCATATAAACCACTAAATATCAACCCAGTCTCTCTAGTTAGGTATTTCTAATAGGGGAAGTGGGTTTTGACAAATCACTCTTTTATATGTTCTTTCATAGAAGAGTTTATCACACAGACTCTCGGAAATCAATTTACATACAGGACAAGCTGTAGCTGAACCATTCACAGCTTCAGGATGGAAGACTGCATTCTCAACAGGCACTGCCTTGGAAACTATCCGTGTATGTGCACTCTGGAATTTTCCTTTTCTGTTGGAATTGTCTGGAACCATTTCAAGATGAACAACAGCGTAAGTGATGTGTGAATAAGCTGTACCTATTTCCTCTCATTTAAAGATGCCCACAATTTTTTTGTTCTCTGAGCCAAAGCTGCAAGACATTAAAATGATTTGAAGACATAAAACAATGTGCTATAGATAACATGCTTCTAAAAGGATTTATTAATCCAGATGAATGCAAAAAATGAATATGGAAATAGGAATACTTTTTAAAGACTAAGACCACATTTTCCTCAAGTTAAAAGGGATAGTATAAAGGGACCAGATGAGCCATGAATAGTAACACAATCAAATGAGCATGGCCTTTGATGACAAACCATCGTTCAAATCTGGGCCCTGGCCAAGATAGATGTGACCCTGGACAAGTTGACAGCTCTCAGTTTTCTCACCCATAAATGGTGGTAGTAACAGCATCCTCACAGGACTGATGTGAGAAGATCAGAGTTAAGGGAAGTGTTCTGTGTATAGTATGCACCCAATGAACAAATTATTATTGCAATTAAAAATGTTATGGAAAAAGTCTCTTCCTTAAAGGTCATATAGGCTCACAACAAAAAGCAATGATCATGTCATCTGTGTGTTAGGTCAATCTAGCAGATTTTTTACTGGAACTGAAATGTATATATTGTGGGGGGAAAAAAAAGATTATGAAGAAGATTTTAAACCTTCCTTCCCCACCCCCACCCCCACCGTTTTTCAAGAAGCTTCTTCTCATTCTCAATACAAGATTTCATTTAAAGCTGGTTAACCAGAGAGGGTTGCCATGGGAAAGTAAACCGCTGACAGTACACATTAGGTTCACACTAATTTATAAAGGTAGCATAACGCTTATGAAAAATAAGCTGGCTGGACGCCCATGGTTTGCCCTTGAGTCTCAGCCAACAAGGAAGTTTCATGCAATGTGATTAGTGAATGAGGAGACCCTGGGTGATTAATTAGTGCTCGCATCAATCCCATCAGACAGGCTTTCAGCCAGTAATGTAAAATAAGCCACCCGATTCTAACTTTCTCATCTCCATACTGACTTCCGTGTGAACATGACTTTGTCAAGCACTATAAATATTGAAGGAAGATTTCCTCCAAATCTCTTTTAAGACAAATCCCGCTTCCTCTGACATATATCTTAGCTCTGATAAATGGCAGACTGGATGGGGAAGAATCAAAATAAGGAAGCTTCTGTGAAAATTCTCTGAGTGCTGAATTTAACTAAGCTCACTTCATAAGTCCCTACAAGTGCCTGGTGCTCAAACGAGAAAAACGTGCCTATGGATGAACAGATTTACTGTAAAAACCTAAGGGTCCGTCAGCCTCTTAAAAAACAAAGTTATTATAAAAACTGTGCGTCAGTAACTTCTACTAGATGCTTTTTATGCAGTTAGCAGTGTGTTACTTCCCTTTTCACTGCTTCGTTGGATGTTAAGTAATTTGTTTTTAATCTATAATTCCCTAGATATTTCTGCTGTGTCCATTTCACTGTGGAAAGATGTCACCATGTCTAGATCTGCTGGTTTATATTGCTGCACAAACAGTTCTCTGCTATCTATTATTATTTCAGACAAGCTTCTTAAATTAGATTTAAAAGAGAAAAATAACTTTCCTGAATTAAATCAGTCCCTTTAAATGAGGTCGACCTTTGGGTAGATAATCTGTGTAAACATAAAATGGGTCCTGCATGCCTCTAAATCTCATCATTAGTCAGGATCTCAAAACTGGGCTCCAAACATGAGATAATGGTGCATGGCTAAGATATAAATACTCTATTACGGTTTATATAATATTTTTTTATGGTAGATGAAAGGGTCTACATCAATAATACTACGTATGCTGCTGCTGCTAAGTAGCTTTAGTCGTGTCCGACTCTGCATGACCCCACAGACGGCAGCCCACCAGGCTCCCCCGTCCCTGGGATTCTCCAGGCAAGAACAATGGAGTGGGTTACCATTTCCTTCTCCAATGCATGAAAGTGAAAAGTGAAAGTGAAGTTGCTCAGTCGTGTCCGACTCTCAGCGACCCCACAGACTGCAGCCCACCAGGCTCCTCCGTCCCCTCAATATAGGATCTAGAGAACAGTGTATCTACACATGGAAACATCTAAAAATGTCTTATGTCATAAAATGCAGGTCTCATAGGCTAAAATCATTATCTGTTCCATGCTGCAAAGGCCTGAGGTTTAAAGATACCAGGCTGTGCTTAATCAGAGAGGAGGCTGTTACTGATCTTTGCTCACACACTGCTAGGGCTGAAAGGCACCTCAGATCTAGCAAAGTCATGTCAGGAAACAGGAAATTGAGAATCTCCATTTAGAAGCTGGAACCCTGATGCCAACCTGTATCATTCTTTTCCAGAGACACAGGAATCCAAGGCAGTAGTCATGGCAAGAAGCTTCTGCTGCTCCCGAGTCCACCCCAAATGGCTTTCGAATGTCACCAAAGCAGCCAAAAGACTGAAGCAGCCAAGACACCAGGCAATTTCTTAACAAACACCTTGGAGTCTGAACCTCAGAGCAACGGGCAGGACTCCTGCTACACACAGGCTGATAAATGACCACAGGGACCAAGCATTTGCCATCTAGTCACAGAGATAAGTCAATAATTAACCTAAAAACCACTTTGCAGTAAATTTCATAAATGAGATTGAGAAAAAAACGGTAAGTTCAGAGAAGGCCACCAGCTGCCAAGATGAGGGAAGATTACATGGTGGGGAGGGGGGAGATGGGTATCATGGGAGGGTGAGACTGTCAAGAAATGGAGATGAGTCTTCCTAATCTGAGAGTTTTCAACCAGCAAGTTTGAAAACCTGCTGATATCAGTTTAGCAGGTCAGACCAGCATGTTCTATAGGGAACAGAATGTATTTCATGTGGCAAGATGAAGTACTGCTTCATGAAACTTCTGTTTCATATGTAAAATGTACTTCTTATTGAGGGTCTTGGTCAAAATGTTTGAAAGTTTTATGGAAAATGAAGAGTGAAAGTGTCTGTCTGGCTGGAAAATAACTTGGTAATGAGGTCACTGTAGGCCAGACTATAGAGGGTCTAGAACATACTATCAAAGAATATAGATTTTATATTTTAAAGGCAAAGAGGTCATTATAGGTTTTTAGCTTTTCACTTTATTTTTAGGTTTTGCCAACATGTACTATGCTTAGTATCTCACATACACGATCTCACTTAATTTCAACAACCCTCCTTTGAAGTGGGTATTATCATCTCCATTTCAGAGGAAGAAAGTGAGAATCAGACAGATTATATAACCAGCCCATAAAATGAAGCCAGGTCTTTTGACTTCAAAGCTCATAATATTTAAAAAGAAACAAAACAAAACTATGAAATGATCAGAGCCTGGCTTTAGGCATATTAATCTTGTACCTTCAAACAGCTAAACTGAATAGACTTTAGACAATTATTATTAGTGGGGTTTCTTTTGATCGTTCAGTTTCAGAATTTAAGATCAATTTAAATACACTCCAAATCTTAGGGGGGGAAAAAATCACACCAAAATCAACAGTTAAAACTGCACTTTCTTAATAACCCTAAAAAGATTTGAGTGAAGGTTCTTATTTCTCAACTGCTACATCAGTATACCTTTTATTTCATCCTGCAGTAATTAAGTTGGTGAGTGTTATCACTTGACAAACTCTTTGAGGAAAATACAAAAATAGGTCCAAATGCAGAAGTCGGCCGAAAGCAGAAATACTGACATAAAATAAGTAACCCACTGCGTTCCTCAGACTCCCTCACTCTGGCCTCTATTCTTACACTCAGATGCTCTATCTGATCCTACCTCCGGGGACAACCGTGAGGACTCAGACTGTCATCTGTAAAGAGCGCAGAGCCCAGGGAAAGAAAGGCTGGAGAAAGTCTGGATATCGTCACGGGAGTGGGGGTGGACGCGTGTGTGCCGAGAACCTGCCAACGGTCAACTTCCTAACCCAAAAATGTGACAAAGAAGTAACAGTTGATAGAACAATGGTCTGTCTCATTTAACAGGGGGAGAAGAGAAATGGCTGTATCTGATGAGTATAATATGGAAGGCAGGAGTATATTGAGTGGCAAAAGAGAAAAAATATGCTTCCCTTTTTCTGCTAAAAACCACACACAAGAATTAAAACACACACACACACACACACACACAAGAATCGAAAAAGCCCTCCACACAGTCAGAATAACCCAGTCGCCCAATGCCCAGAGAAACCAGGACAGTAAAAGTACTGCCCTGGCCAGTGTGTGAGCTGGACAGAGAATGTGTACAGAGGGTCCAGGAGACCAGAAGAGCCAGCTGAGCACAGGACTCTGCCCTGCACACCCTGAATGAGCTAGCTAATGTTTCTTGACTGAAGTATGGACCTTCTTTAAAAGAAAAAATTTCTGACTCTCAGTATTGACTTAATTTACTTTTATTAAGATATTCCTTAAGCGTGCAGAATCAGAAAACTTGTATAAAGTCCCGAATACATTTGGAAATCAACTCCAAGCACTACCAAACTAACAGAACTCACACTAGCTACAATAATTAAATGTAACAGATGATGTTTTTCGCTGCCACTAAAACATTGATGCAGCATCCTGCCTGGTTCCAGCTTTAATCTGTTCTGGTGTTTTGACTTGCATAAATGTTTACCTAGACAACACTTGTTTATGAAAGAATGTTGAATAAAATAGCAAAAAACCCAGAGGGCAGATTGGGATAATCAGACCTCATATTTAACCCAAAGCCAGCCAATTACTATAATGAGGCATCATGATAACTCCGCAAAGCTCTCCTATTCACTTCAGAGGTAGCATGCGTGTGCATGTATGTGTCTGTGTGTGCATGTGCTAAGTCGCTTCAGTCGTGTCTGACTCTTTCTGACCTATGGACTGTAGCCTGCCAGGCTCCTCTGTTGGTGGGATTCTCCAGGCAAGAATACTGGAGTGGGTTGCCATGCCCTCCTCCAGAAGATCTTCCCGACCCAGGGTTTGAACCCAAGTCTCTTACGTCTCCTGTGTTGGCAGGCAGGTTCTTCACCACTAGCGCCAGCTGGGAAGTCCTTCAGAGGTAGCACTGCAACGGTATTGAGATTTGCATTTTTCCTGCTTTACTGAGATATAATTGTACACTTTAAACAGACTTTTTACTCAACAATGTGATATTCTGATACTTTGTGAAATGATTACAATCAAGCTCATTAACACAGCCATCACCTCAAAGGGTTACCTTTTTATGTATCTGTATGTTAACAACACTTAAGATCTACTCTCAGCAAATTTCATACATACTATAGAGTATCATTCAGAGAAGGCAATGGCACCCCACTCCAGTACTCTTGCTTGGAAAATCCCATGGATGGAGGAGCCTAGTAGGCTGCAGTTCATGGGGTCACTGAGAGTCGGATACGACTGAGCGACTTCCCTTTCACTTTTCACTTTCATGCATTGGAGAAGGAAATGGCAACCCACTCCAATGTTCTTGCCTGGAGAATCCCAGGGAAGAGGGAGCTTGGGGGACTGCCGTCTATGGGGTCACACAGAGTCGGACACGACTGAAGTGACTTAGCAGTAGCAGCATAGAGTATCATTAACTACAGTTGCATTACTGTACATTAGATCTGCAGGACTTAGTCACCCCGAATAACTGAAACTTTGTACCCTTTACCAACATTTCCTCTCCTCCACTCCCTTAAGCCCCCGGCGACCACCACCATTCTACTGTTTTTCAGTTTGACTTTTCAGATTCCACATATAAATGAGATTATGTATTAACTGGATATCTAATCCAATCACTTCTAGAGTGAGAAACAGGCATTTTTTTTTTTCCACTGTGTATTTACCAGCTATGCTCACTACCAATGAACTACAGTGCAAGGTGCACAAGCCAGGCTGGTCCTGCCCAGCCTCCCACAGGGCATGGGAGGATGGTGCTGACTGCTGCCAGTTCAGAGTGACCACAGTACAGACTGCTTCTCATTGATCTTATTGCATCTTTGCAATTATCCCAGGGCAAAATGTACTTTATCTACATTTAACAGGTGAGGAGACAGTTGAATTAAGTGACTCACCCACTGTCACCACGGTCAGATTGGCAGTGGTGAAGCCAGGATGTGAAACCAGGAAGCCTTCCTTGGACACCAGACCCCAAGCTCTAAACCGCAAAAGTTTCCTGACCACTGCAATCACCACGTGGCCCCCATTCACACACTGAGAATACACAGAGGCAGGTGCAGCCCTTGCCTCCAAGCATTATCTTATAATGTGGTTGAGCACATGATCCAGAAGATGCTAACATCTTTAACTGTCCACTAGATATCTTTATTTGGTGGTTCTGCATTCAACCAAGAGAGGTGTGCCCTCAAAGACCAGAGACTTGCCCTGCAAACTGGTAGGGTCTATATTAGGATTTGAAATGATTACTTCTGATGAGTAAGAAACTGCCAGATGTGGGAGTGAATGTAAAAATCATATGCCCGATATAAATAGAAACAAGAGCTAACAGTTACTTGAATCCCTGAAATGGCCCTGGTACAGGTGAGCACTTTCTCTGGACGATCCCACTGACATTTCACAACAACTTCTGAGGTGAACACCATTACCACCTTCACTGTGCAAGTGTAGAACCTGAAGACATATGTGGCCTGGCCTGGAGCAGGGAGCCAGGCATCCCACTCCAGAGGCTGAACCCCATCCACATTACCACTGGAGAAGAACTGGGACTTCTGCAACCAGCTTCCCCTGGAACCTGCCTGTCCTGTTTGGTCAAGAGAGATCATTCTGTCAGAAGAACACAGATTTATGATAAATCAGAACCTTCTGGCTTTGAGTCCAAACACTAGTAGGACCCTAAGGAGTGGTGCAATTAAAGATGAAGAGTCTGAGAATGTTCCAGCAAAGAGGTCCACACTGCCGTGGAAACACAAAGCTCAGCTTTGGTCAGAAAACTAGAGTGTGGTTGGTTCCTGCAGTCTCTCGCACTGACTGCCTGGTGGGAAAAGGACTGCTGGAGACTGCCGCCAGCCTCAGGCATGGGCTCGGGTTCACCCAGCCATCCCCTCACTCTTTAGGGTGTGTGCTGCCAGAGGCTGACGAGGCCAGAGACCGGGACAGAAGACAGGTCCAAGGCAGACAGGGCTCATAAGCACACCCCATGACACAGCCTCAGATGCCCGGGGACGGAAGTCCCTTTGACTATTAAGACACAGTGACAACAGCTTCCTCATGTTGGTCACCAGTGTGTGCCAGGAACTACAGACCATATAGTAAGAATTCTCACCGCCCCGTGAAGTAGACAGTGCTAGCCTCCACCCACCACACAGCCGAGGAGACTGAAGTTCAGAAAGCAGACAGCCTTAGGAAGCAGCTTAAGGCCAGGGCCCCCTAAGCTCACAGCTGTTCCCACCTTCCCAGCTCTGCTCCTCTCTACCTGTGTCCCACTACAGGAGTGGGGGCAAGGAGACTGGGTGGAGGTTGGGCCTAGGGAGAAGAAGAGGGGAGTCAAACTGAGAAAGAGATACTGAGAGCCAACCGAGTCCAGTCCTTTCATTTATAGTAAACTAAAGACGTTCTTTGAAGAAGGCGATGGTACCCCACTCCAGTACTCTCACCTGGAAAATCCCAGGGACGGGGGAGCCTGGTGGGCTGCTGTTTATGGGGTCACACAGAATCGGACACAACTGAAGCGACTTAGCACAGCACAAAGAGGTTATTAGATTCACACAGGATTACACGTTTATATTTTCAACCAGGATTACTAAACCCTCACTACGTACCAGCAATGACCCTAGTGCCTCCCAGCACATGACCTAATCCAATCCTCACCGTGATTCCCTTGGGCAGGTGCCCCATTTTACAGATAAGGACACTAAGGTGCAAATGAGGTTATATAACTGATTTTAGATCTTTCTGCTGCCAAACCCTGTGTTCCCCACAAAGTCCTTGTCAGCCACCCAGGGTTGGCCAATGAACGAGCCAACATTCGCGTCTGCAACACAGCCTCTCCCTGCCGGGAGTCTGTGAGGACCCCGCACGCGACAAGCCTAGCCGTGGCTCCCATCTGCAGCCACGTCCCCCGGCATCCTGTCATCAGGCCCTGGCTCCATCTTCCCTGTGACTCTGTTATTACACACAGCACTGCTCCCCAGGGAGAGGTGTCAGGGTCTGCCTTCTCACATGCTCCAGGCAGGGTTCTAGCTGAATGCAGGACAAGATGGGGTGTGTGGCCGCCTGCAAGGGGCTCAGCTCAACGCCCGACAGAGAATCTTCTAAAGCGTAAGCAGCAACAGGAGAAAACATGCCCATGGGAAGTCTCAGGTTCCTCAGACTCTCTGATGGGGACCACATCTGAATCTGTCATGGGACACACAGAGCTCAGGCCTGAAACGGAGGATGTGTAAAGGGCTCCAGAGCCAGGTCATGAAGTTGCTCCATTTTCAAAACAATGCCTCTGGGCACTTCAGCTCCCAGGGTCCAGCCCAGGAGCAGCGGTAGCTACTCTGTGGCTGTCCTGCCTGCTGTCCACCCAGGGCCACCAACAGGTCTGGCCTGAGAGGAAGAAACCCAGGAGTCGCCTCTGGCTGAGGCATGTAGGGTAGGGGGGTCACACCAGTTTGCTGTTTTAGCTCCTAGTCTGCCAAAGGGTCCCCAAATGGGCGGGGAGGGAGCCATGGACCACTGTGCTGACCAGAGGCCGGGTCTGGGTATCTCCTCACCTCCCAACCTCTAGGATTCACAGCTGTATGACTGGCGTAAGACGCAACCCAAAGCAGCAGACGAGCAGTCCTAGACACTAGGCTCGAGCCACCCTGGGGAAACTAACTCGGTTTCCCTGCTGTTACTTTGTCCGCACACACTACCATTCAGTGAAGTATTAGCTTCTCTTGAACACATAACCTAGGAATTCCTTCAAAATTCATATTTTGTTACACTTGTATCAGTTTATTTTGAAATTTTTATTAACATGTCCTGTGACTGCCTAAGCAGGTATTTATTCAAATGTATTCCATTGTGCTATTTTTTTTTGTGCCAATTTTTACTTGCAAATTTCCTTTGACTATAAAAGAATTCATTTAAATGTACTCGTATTACAGTTTGCTTTTGTAATACCACGATTCACCAAAACACTATACAGGTATGTGCGTTTCTTTTTAACACTCTGCATGTGTGATTTTAAAATGTCACATCTATAAGTGTGTACTACCTACTGCGTACCCGTGAGTTTCCTGTATTATCTGTGTGACTTAATAGCTGGGGGAAGGGGTTATAGAACATTATTGCCTATCCAGATGTTACAATTTCCTATTAAATCTCAGTACACTGTTTTTCATAAACAAAATTCTTTCCCCTAAAAAACTTTTAAGTCACTTTCTATACATTTATGACTGAAGTGCCTACATATTTCTCTCCAAATAATTATTTGTAAAAATTGGAATATCTCTTACAAATCTCTGCTTCTTATACTGTATCCAAAACAGGAGAGTGAATGGGGTCCAGGGGCCAAGACTCTCTCCACGTTTCAGCCTGGACAGAATCCTAAAGTCCTCATCCCATCTCCGAGGCAGCAGGACTCTTCAGTTTCCCAACACACGAACGACCTCAGGATCAAGGCTTGCCCAGATCCTTCCATTCATGCCGCTCCCATCACTCCCCTCTCCCCAGACTACACACAGCTCAGTGCTGCAGACTCAGAATAAAAGCAGCAAGTGTCTCAAGGATGGGAGTGCCCTCAACAGTTCATCGGTGCCTTCATCCCTCTACACTGTGTTCCCTTCGGATGTTCTTTTCCCCAGTAATCTTTTCTACTTTGTAATACTCTTTAGGGAAATAGAAAGACCAGTGAGTAAAAACATACGTAATTTATTCTAACAAAATTTTAATTGACAAACAGTTGTATGCAGCCTCGTTTGGTGTGCAGCCTCGTGGTGGCCTCTGGTGATCCCCACCGGCTGGTATTCACAGCCTCAGCTAGTCCATCCTACGACATCATACCTGGGCTGGTTATGTGACTGACAAAACTCAACACAGGTGATGGAAGGCCATTTCTAAGATAAGCTTATAAGCGATTCTGGCTTCTATCCTGGTCACTCCCCAGTGCAAGCTTCTTTCTCCCAGATCAACTTGGTGCAGAGAGGAGCCAACACCATGAGCAGCCCAAGGGAAAGGAGTGGCAAGAACTGAAGCTTCCTGCCAGCACACACCTGAGTGAGTCTGAAAACAGCCGCACCGGCCCCAGTCAAACCTCCAGATGACTGCACTCCACGAGAGAACTGAGCCACTGAGCCAGCTAAGCCACTCTCAGAATCCTGACTCTCCAATAATATGAAATAAGACTTAGTCACTCTAAGCTGCTAAGCTTTGGGTAATTTGTTATATAGCAAAAGATAACCAGTATGCATAGGTTTTCATATTCTTCCTTGAGCTTTCTTCAGTTCTCCAAGTTTCCATGTTAAACATGAACTATTTTTGTAAACATAAATCTAAAGTAATGCTTTAAAAAGCTTCATCCTGTAAAAGATTATATGTGAGCATGACTTCCTGGCCAAAGATGGAGTCGGCGAAGGTGGTGAGTTCCCTTTGTAATTCATCCCTTATTCCTGGACTGGAAGCTACCCAGCACAGGCCTGCTGGAGATGCTACAGAACAGGTGTGAGCACGAGCAGTGGCGACCTGAAGGAGACTCCCTCCACCTTAAGATTTGACTAGCGCCCAGACACTGCTAACTGGCCTTCCTTCCCCCTTCAAGCAGACTCAAAAATATCCAAGGTGCAATTTCACTCACAAAATATCATCAAGCCCATAATGAGGTATCACCTCACACCCATCAGAATGGCTACCAGCAAAAAGACAAGAAATAACAAGTATTGACAAGGATGTGGAGAAAAGGGAACGCTCATGCACTGTTGGTGGGAATGTACTTTGGTGCAGTCACTAGGAGAACAGCATGAAGCTTCCTCAAAAACTAAAGCTAGAACTACCATATGTCCCAGCAATTCCACTTTGGGGCATTTTTTCTGAAGAAAACAAAAACACTAATTCAAAAAGATATATATATATATACACACACACATCCCTGTGTTCACTGCAGCGTTATTTTCAACAGCCAAGACATGGAAGCAACCATCAGTAGATGTAGTTACAGAATATGTAGCGAGTGTGCGTTTGCTTGTGTATATATATAAAATTTAGTATTACACAGCTATAATAAAGAATGAAATCTTCCCATCTGTGACAACATAGATGGATCTCAAGGGTATTATGCTTAGTTAAATAAGGCAGACAGACAAATACCATATGATTTCACTTATATGTGGAATCTAAAAACAAAACAAATGAACAAACATAACAAAACAGAGTCATAGAAACAGAGGAAAAACAGGTGGTTGTCAGAAGGGTTGGGGTGGGGGAGATGAGTAGAATTGGTGAGGCAGATGAAGAAGAACAAATTTCAAGTTACAGAGTAAGTGAGTCACGGGGGTGAAGGTACAGCAAGGGGAATAAGTCAGCAGTGTTGTAAGAGCTTTGTATGATGACAGATGATAACGAGCCTTATCATGGTGATCATCGTGAAACATATAGAAATATCACATCACTGTGATATGCCCCAAGAACTAACAGCGTTAAAAGTTGATTATAGTTCAATTTTTGAAAGTTCAATAACAGAGAAAAAGCCTTAAAACCATTTTACAATGCATGTGTGTATCAACTCATCATACTGTACACCTTAAATGTATACAATTGTTCTTTATACAGGAATTAATTGTATATAAATTATATATAAATTGCTCTTTATATCCCAATTTAAAATATATATATAAAGATTATTACTCAAATACTATGACCAATTGCTTTCATTGTTACTGAGGACTGCAGAAGGATATACACACTGATCTTAGCCAAACAGCCGAGAAGCAATTCAGAAGGATATAGATTGAAATTAAAGAGACATTTAGGAGTAGCTTTTATAAGAAATTCTTGCCAAGAGAACCTGTTGTCACATAACTGCCCTGCCCCATGAGGGGCATCACAAAGACCCTGGGCCTCAGCTTTATCAGGAAGAGGTCCACACCCAGCTTCCACTCCCTTCTGGTGGTGTGATTCTGGATAACGAATTTACCTCTCTGAGGCTCAGCTCTCTCAAGGGGCGAGAGAATCATCTGCCTTGGCGATGCTCAGCTGGCCTCATTCTTTCCTTTTCTAGACAGGATGGATAAAACTGCATCACTAGACCCTTTCCAGCCCTAAGAGTCTCTGGTAAAAGCTCTGCACTGGCTTGAGACAGATGTGACTAAGGTGTCCCTATCTACCAACCTTCCTCCTCCCTTGGCAGGCTCTGACTCATTTCCTGAATGTTTCTCTCAGGAAGGCATGCATCCCTTTCTCCTGGGAGAAAATGTGGAGCAAGCCAGGAAGCTTAATTTCACAAAGAACCTGTCACTAACTAGTTGGATCCTTGTAAAGCAAGTCATCTCACCCTTTTGGGCCTTGGTTACCCAGTCGGGATATGCAGGCAACGGGATAAGTGATTATGTAGGTCATTTCTACCTCTAGAAGCCTAGATTCTAATTTTAGGACACTGTGGAGAATGTTTTGGAAGGCTTTGTGTGTTATGACGGGGTTTCTGTTTAAGGGACAAATATCTCTACACAGCTGCACTCTTGCTCACCTTCCCTGCACTTAATTGACCTCCATGTAAAATGTTCTCATTCCTTTTCCAAAACGAAATGACTAAGGCAGGTTGAAAGCTGGCAGTTAGAAGGCTACTCTTAGGCAAATCTCACAGCCTCTCTGTGCATCATTCTCCTCATCTGGAATAAAGAAACAACAGGGCCTTACCCAATGGGGTTCTGGGAAGAGTAAATGAGTCAGTCCACGTGAAGAGCTCAGAACACACGGCGACTCCCACACGAGTGTCAGTCACCGGTGGCCAGAGCGCCAACACACCTGCTCACATTTGCTCCCACCGACAGAGCTGTGTGCTCATGCCAGGTGAACTGGGCTTCCGTTCTGTGCCAATTGCATTTGCTTCGCATTTATACCCTCCAAGCACCATGTAAAAGCGGTTAACTATGAACGTCAAAAATGAGTCATTTCTCTAAAAACAAAATTAAATACCTTGTAAAGGCTCAGTGAAGGCAAATCATGAAAAATTCTGCTGGTGAATTAGATGTGCAAGAGAGAATTCTTAAAGACTGGAAAAAGTCTAGAAGAATCCTGAACGTAGATTACCTTTGCAAGGAATGCTAAACCCTAGGTCTGCCTTAAAGAAATATAAATGGGAGATGTAGGTAATAGATTATGGCTGAGTTTATATAACAGACACTACAGTCTGAGGATCCTTCTTCTAGGAAAAGGCCTTGAACCAACATCAGAAAATTTTTGGTACTCCAAATTTTATACCAAGTGACAGAGCACTGGGAAAATATTATCAGGGTCACCATGTGTAAATTAATAGCTAGGAAAAAAATCAAAATGCTAATCAACATGCTGCTTATAAATTTTCTCATTTAAAATAAAACATGTCAAATATGTGTCAGCTTTTCTGTATCCTCATCGTTTTAATCAACTCTCCAAGTTAACTAGTGACCGGTTCTTCTGAGTTTGACAACAGGGCAGCAACTGTGTGTGTGAATGTGTTTTCACACAAGTGGACGTGCCAGGAGTTACAAAGCTCCCAGTAGATAATACATCCAGGTCACATCTGTTACTTGTCTGATATTTAATATACTTATGTTTTACATACACTTATGTATAAACTTACACATAAAAACTTTGTGACTTTAAAAAGAGTTTTTAAATGTTTTTACGGAACTTCCTAATTTTGCCCCGAAAGTAACACTTTGGGAATAAGTAAATTCATGTATTTGTGTACATCTGTACTTCTCAACATTTGGCTTATCTATCCTACACAGTCATAAAATATTAGAGCACAATATTGAGCTTTAAAAATAAAGGAATGCAAATAATTGCAAAAGAATTTGAATAGACATCCCTCCAAAGAAGATGTACAAATGGCCAATAAGAGCATGGAAAGATGTTCCACATCACTAATCATTGGGGAAATGTAGATCAAAACTACAATGAGATACCATCTCACACCCAAAAGGGTGGCTATTATCAAAAAAACAGAAAATGACAAGTGCTGACAAGGATATGAAGCAATCTGAACCCTTTTGCACTGCTGGTGGGAATGCAAAATGGTACAGCTGCTGCAGAAAGCAGGATGGAGGTTCCTCAAAAAAAAAATAATGTGTTACCATACAACCCAACAATTCCATTTCTGGATATATACCCAAAAGGACTGAAAGCAGGGTCTCAAAGATATATTTGTACAGTAATATTGATTGATCGCAACATTATTCACAATAGCTAAAACATAGAAGCAACCCAAGTGTCTATCGATGGATAAATGGCTAAGCAAAACGTAGTATACGCATACAATGAGCACTAAGCAGCCTTAAAAAGGAAGGAAATTCTCTAATACGCTACATCATGGGTGAACCTTGAAAACATTATGCTAAGTGAAGCAAGCCAGTTGCAAAAAGATAAATACTGCATGATTCCAATTATAAGAGGTACTTAAAAAAGTCAAAATGATCGAGACACAAAGTTCAATGGTGGCTATCAGGGGCTAGAGGGAGGGGAGAATGGAAAGTTATCGTTTAACAGGCACACAGTTTTAGTTTTACAAGATGCAAAGCTTGAAGGGAATGGATGGTGGTGATGGCTCCATAACAGTCTAAATATATCACTGAACTGGGCACTTAAATGGTTAAGATGGTAAAGTTTACGTGTATTTTAACACAATAAAAAATAAACGAGTGCCTACCTTATTTCTAATTTAATTAGTGGGCTAAATGTATCTGCCCATGGCAGATGAAAGGCTCTGGGCTATGACCTCAACTTCACTGGCTCCAGACCCACAATTCTCTTACACAACCTGGCAGACACAGTTTACCATCTGGAGCCCCAGTGTCCACAGTGCCCAATGTCTCTGGCCCCATCTGTGTCTGTGTGTGCGTGTGTGTGTGTGTGTGTGTATGTATGTGTATGCATTCATGCATGCAGGTACAGACACTAAATCAGGGGCTGTCCAACAACTCAGAGGCCCAGCCTCACAGAGTCTGGCAAACAGTGATCCTCACTCACAGCCAGGGCTGAAAAGGGTATGGCAAACACAATCTGACCCTCAGACTGGCCAGATCACAAAATTAAAGGGGGCGACCACTGGGGAAAGGGGGTGTCACATATCTGTATTTGCTTGTTTACCATGAGAGCAACAAGTGCTAAAAGCTTGGGAAAGCATATGAGAGAGGGAGGCATAAAATAAGACAGACAGACATGATAACTTCTAAGCAGCAACAAAGAAGACTGGATGGCTGGGAAAGACTTTTTTTTTTAAGCAGTAATCAAAAAAGAAGGGATGGCTCATCTTCCTACATAGCTGTACTATAACAAGTGGAAATAAAAGGTAGTTTGGAATGAGAAGTAAGTGATAACACTACTCTCAGCTGGATTAGTCAAACACAATATCTTATGCAAAAAGTCCTACATTCCAAGAAGGAGTGGTAGAGGTGCAGAGTGCACACCTGTTGTGATTTCCCCACGCAGCAGCCCTGCCCTGTTATTCCTGTGTGGTTTGAGTGGGGCAGGCAGGTACTACTGCCCACCTTGACTCAGTGATTGAGGTGTCAGAAGTCAGAGGGGTGGCCAGAGTCCATCCTTTAATAGAGCAAGGCGAGTTTAGCATGCAGCCATTGCTGTGCATCATTACTTTGCACGGTTACTAGGCAACTAGGGTCCTGCTCAACCATTGGTCAGCATCACAATGGACCCCACCCACAAGCTACCAACTGTCTATGGGTGACCATTAGTGGTCCTGCTCAGCCAGTGGGCAGTGCCACAGTGGGCCCCACCCATAAACAACCAACTATCAATGAGAGGACCATTAGTGAGGCAATTCAGCCATTGGTCATCAGGGGAGGAGTGAGGTAAGAGGTGAATCCTGGCCTTCTGCCCAAGGCTCTCCAGCTCACCTGGCCTTAGGCCAGTGGGTAAACTTGGTGGGGGGGGAGGGCAGGGAACAGGATGGAGGACTGGGTCCCTTAGGGCCCCAAAGCTCTTGCCAAGGTCACCCACTGATTGGGCCTGGACCTTGAGGCGGCAGTGAACATCTCCCCCATCCCTGTCTCTGTAACTTTGCAGCAGCAGCCATCTGCCTAGATCACAGTCTGAGAGACCTGGTCCCCAATGTTTGGGAGACCTGAGGAGTTGAGTCCTGGGTGCCTGGTTCCCTGAGCGATGACAATTGGGCAGGGTCTGGGGATCTGAGGGACCTGCTGAGATCTGTCTCCTCTTAGTCCAGATAAGGACCTTGTAGGGTAAAGCTGTGTCTTGGGATCTTGCCCTTCCTTGTCAGAACAGACAGTAACATTCGTTTGGTAGAGAGTTACAAGAGCATTGTTACTTGATCATGACTCAACTTCAAGAACAATCAATCTGACACCAAAAAGTCTGCAACAACTCACCATGCTCCTCCCTCACTTTTCCTGTAAAAGGGCCTTGCTGAAAGCTTTCAGGGAGTTTGGGGTTCTTAAGGCATGAGCCACTCATCTTGCATGGCCCTGTAATAAACCTTTCTCTGTTCCAAACTCTGATGTTTTAGTATCGTTTGGCCTCACTGTGCTTCGGGCTCATGGACTTGCGTTTTCAAGTAACAATCCAAGTCAAGGCCCATCAGAGTAGCACTAAGTCAAAACCACAAAGGAGACTTTCTCTTTTTGCTACCGAGATATATAAAACCAGAGCAGCTGGTGGCTGTTTCTGCCACTGCTTGGGGCAAGCGTGCCTGAAAATGAAGCCAACAGGGAAAGGCAGAGCAAGAGAGGGAGAGAAAGACACTTCTGACATTGTCACAACAGCTGGATACGGCCAACACCGAAAGCAATACACCTAGACTTTTCCGTTATGTGAATCGATAATTTCCTGTTTTCGCTGAAGCCAGTTTGATTGGGGTTTCTGTTACTTGTAATTGAAAGCAGCCCTGACTCATTCAAGGTGTAAATGGTTGCAATATATTGTTTCCATTTAACTATGTGGCTTATAACCCACACTTTGGAACATAGGGTTTATCCCTACACCTAAGCCACACACTCTAAATGGGCTCAATATAAATTATTCCAAAGGGAAGAAGGAAAATGCATGCCAACTAAGAGTCCATGTAAATGCTGAACTAGAATATTGACAACATTCACAGCAAACATTTGTTAAACATTACTACGTGCTTATGCTAAATTTTTTCTTATTATCTCTCTTTTAAATATACAGAAACCAACTCAGGTTAAGAAACTTACCCAACAACAAAGACAAATGGTAATGTCATAAAGCCAAGAACGAACCGAACACTCTAACTGGAACATTCTCACTTAACTGTTATGCCTACTGCCTCTAAGAGATCACAAGTGCTACTGCCAATACACAAGTTGGTTCTGCTGTGCCACACAGAGACTCAACTGCTCGGTGGTGCCCTGAGATACACCATAGCACCTCCCTGGGAAAGGTAGCTTTCCAAGTACAGGTAGCAAACTATTATTAGTGAGTCATGAAATTGATTCAATGAGAGGAGATCAGCAGTATTTCCCTCCATGGCATAGAAAATAGTGTTAGAGCACAGTGTATAAGAGTAAATATTACTTTCTGAAACCTTTTTAGATATATCTACACACACATTTATCAACTCTGAATATTTATTGGAAGGACTGCTGCCAAAGCTCCAATACTTCAGCCACCTGATGTGAAGAGCCAACTCACTGGAAAAGACCCTGATGCTGGGAAACATTGAGGGCAAGAGGAGAAGGAGCCAGCAGAGGATGAGATGGTTAGATAGCATCACTGACTCAATGGACATGAAACGGAGTAAACTCTAAGAGATAGTGGAGGACAGGGGAGCTTGGCATGCTACAAGTCCATGGAGTAGCAAAGAGTCGGATCTGACTTAGTGACTGAACAACAACAATACTATGCACATTTATACAGGTACGTACTGGATCATGCTGTAAAATATACCTTGTTATATTATACTATAGGTCATTGTCAAAAGAGTTTTAAGCCATTAATTAGCAAAAGGCTCTGTGCATGCTGGCTGTAAAGTCACTGACACCAGGACTCACAGGGTCCGGGTGGGGACAGAGGGAGACATGAAAACCAAATGGCCTCAAGAGTTGAGGAAAACAAGCCAACCCACATGGCACTACATTGCCACAGGGAACTCCTTCACCCGAATCCACTGGACTGTCTGGGAGAACTTTCATTCCTTCACAAAATATGAGAGTCTGAATCCTTCCACCAGACTCTCAATATCTGATGTTTATGTAGTCATTCAAAACTGAAAAGACTGACGTCAGTGATGTGAACACAGAATGCCCTGTATGTGAGCTAGGAAGGCTCGCACCTGGCTCCAGGCAGCCCCACAAGACACAAGGCCGAAGCTGAGACTCACTGGGCCAGCTTGAGTCTGGAGGGAAAAACCAAAATGGACAAGTGTAACAGCAGCCCTGAGTGGGTGAAGTGAAACCTGAGGCTCACCCCTCCTTCTTTCTCACAAAGAAATGCCGAGGGGATTCGCCACTGATGTTAACTGCCACCCAGGCCTCCCTCCTCAACCCGCCAAAGGATGCTTCTCATGTTTTTATTAATCTCTTGTCATAAACAGCTTGTGAGAGCATGTGTGCTAAGTGCCTTCAGACGTGTCTGACTCTCTGTGACCCCCTGGACCATAGCTCACCAGGCTCCTCTGTCCATGGGATTCTCCAGGCAAGAATACTGGAGTGGGTTTCAATGCCCTCCTGCAAGGGATCTTCCCAATCCAGGGATGGAACCTGGGTCTCCCACAATGCAGGTGGATTCTTTACCATCTGAACCATCAGGGAAGCCCTATGAGAGCAAAGTAATGCATTTTATCACTTTCCCTTTACCTCCTAACGAGGAGAGGCGGCCTGTACCTGCTCCAGAGCCCTGAGCCAAAATCAGCTGGCAGCACATTCCCTGTCATGAACCATGGCACTGCAGCACTGAGGAGGCCCATTTTATTACAGGTTCATCCATAATATATTTCACTTGAACCTTGTACAGACTGAACTTATTAACACAAGTGAACAGTCCATCCTAAAGCCTGAAGTCCTTTAGAGTCTCCATTCCTTTAAGTTCTCCTCCACACAAGACATTGCTTAACCTCGGTAAAGTCAGCAACTATCAGTGTAAGATATTTTCAATCCTGGGTCCTGAACTTTCTGTGGGTTAGGGATCCCCCTTTAAGGATCTACTAAAAGCTATGCACGCTCTCTCAAGGAAGTTGCACACAGGTACAGATGTGTGCACACATAAAAACTTGCTAGATTTTAGAGGGTTCACAGACTCTGTGGGAGAGGGAGAGGGTGGGGAGATTTGGGAGAATGCATTGAAACATGTATAATATCATGTATGAAACGAGTCGCCAATCCAGGTTCGATACACAATACTGGATGCTTGGGGCTGGTGCACTGGGACGACCCAGAGGGAGGGTATGGGGAGGGAGGAGGGAGGAGGGTTCAGGATGGGGAACACAGGTATACCTGTGGCGGATTCATTTCGATATTTGGCAAAACTAATACAATATTGTATAGTTTAAAAATAAAATAAAATTTAAAAAAATAGAGGGTTCACAGACACCCAAAAAGTCCTCCATACCCTCTCAGAAATCATATGAACCTCAGGTTACTATTCTCAGTCCAAATCTGTTGCTTTTTACAGTATTAAATACATTTGTAGGGAAAATTCTTCTACATCCTTGTGGCAAAATAATAATAATAATAATCTGCCCACTTAGGGAGTTAAGTGATTTAAGTTTGATTTCTCTCAAACACCAAAAACCAAAACTAAACAATGATTTCAACATTTCCTACTGAATTCTACTTAAGTCTATTTCAGAGACTGATAATCAGTGAAGGATTTGGGGTCAGTTATTTAGGACCTGCTTAGTGCTGAAAGGAAATTTTAAAACAGTAGAAGTTTGTTTTTCATCTGAACAAAACCAGTGCAATGAAGCAATGGTGGAAAAAGAAGTCCACGTACGGTTATATGCTAAGTCACATGGCATCCAGCGAAAGGTTTGAGGGGAACTAGACTTTACTCTTTACTGCTATCAGACAGCCAGGGGTTTTTCTTCCTGCTTAGAGTCTGTTTCTTCTCTTCTAGTTACATCATCCTGATCTTCGTTGGGGCAACACACTGGGTGAGATGGGAGGGATGTGATCCAACACTGGTAATCACAGCATTCCACCTGCCTTACCACAATGATTGGTTTGAAAATAGCAAGCGATCAAAGCTAGTTCAGGGAGACTCAATACCGGGACTTCTACTCAAGCATTTGGCAAGAGAAACTCTCATTTGCTTGGGTTTTTAAACTAGTGGGAAAGATGCCAGGAGCTGCTGGTGGCCATCTTGAAACCATATGGGGGTAGCCTGATGGAGAATGGAATCAACCCAAGAGAAAATGAAGCCAAGAAATGGACGGATCCCTTATGACGTGGTCTGTTCATTGGATGCAGCTGTGGCTGAAGCACTTTTCAAGCATATGCGCTAATAAACTCCAAACTCATGAAGTACCCTGGAGAAGTAAATGGCAACCCACTCCAGTATTCTTGCCTGGAGAATCCCATGGACAGAGGAGCATGGCAGACTGCAGTCCATGGGGTCACAAAGAATTGGACACAACTGAGCAACTAACACTTTCACAGATCACCACAGTAAGCTGAGCTTCTAGACTTCTGCATCCTTCACTCCAGTGGCTCAGATGGTAAAGACTCTGCCCATAATGTAGAAGACCTGAGATCGATCCCTGGGTCAGAAAGATCCCCTGGAGAAGGAAATGGCAACCCACTCCAGTATTCTTGCCTGGAGAATCCCATGGACAGTGGAGCCTAGAGGGCTACAGTCCATGGGGTCACAAAGAGTCAGACATGACTGAGCAACTAACACTTTCATGGATCACCACAGTAAGTTCAGCTTCTAGACTTCTCCATCCCTTCCCTATAACTGGTTTACCTCTCAAGAACTACCCAGAATTTAAGTTTGTCATGTAAGATGGAAGATTTCAAACAATGAATGACTCGTTTATTGTTACTTGATGCCACTACAAGGATAGTCAACAGCACAATGGTCTTTATACAAGCATGTATTTTCAATATTTAATTTAATATGCATTTATATTTAAAACTTTTTTTAATGGGTTAACACTTTAAAACGTTTTAGTAAGCAAAACATATTGCTAGATAACACTGCCAGTATAAAATTATCTGATTTGTTGTCCAAAGTAATAAGAGTAAATTAAGTAAAGCTGAAACAATGTAATAGTATTTTAAGACCAACCAAAATCTCCAAGAGGAACAACAACAACAACAAACCCCAAGGCGAAAACACTCAAATTTATCTGGAAATGAAAACAATGCATTAAGTAGTAGATAGTTTGAAAACTGTTATCTCTAGGTGGTGGTATTACAGAAAAGGAAAATGAAAAGAATCTTGTCTCTCCCAAATTGGCCATCTAAATCACACTGCCTTGATATTGGGGCGGGGGGGTGCGGGGGAGGGAAGGTGGGGAGGGAATTGAGCTTTTAAAAATAAAAGACAGGATAATGATACAGAGTGAAAATAATAATATGCTTCTGCTTCAAAATGTCATAAGAATGGGTTCACTTCATTAAAAAAATTTATTTATATGCTTTTACTAAAAGAACCTTTAATGGTGAAATAGGCATTTGTACATTTTTAGGGATGTCTTCAGAAAGTTTCTTGGAATCACCAGATCAGGGGCTCAAAATAACTAACCACCAGTTTGGACAAGACCACACCAAACCAAATTTCACACATCAGCCAGTTTTTCTCCAAAAGTCTCCCAAAGAAAATGTTGAAAGCATTTTCAGTGATGTGTTAAATGCTAACAGGGTCTTACAATCAACAAGTTTTTCTCAAAGTGTAACTTCAATTCCATTTTATACTTGATCCCTTCAAAAGTAAAATTTTCTTTACATTATAAAAAGAAACATCTTATCCCAAATCCCTAACTTCTTAGCTGTGTTTTTAAAAATTTGAAACTCATCTTGATTTGAAACATGAGCCTATTGATTTCAAAAACCCTGCTATGATTTAGGGTTGTGTCTCATACTTTGTGTTTGTAGCACAAACCATTATAGGGAAAGCTTATTAAAAGTTCTCATCTCACATTACAAATCCATAATCTAACATACTAGTTATATTCATTTAGTGACTGAACGGATGTTCCGTAAGTACCATTGTACACAATAACCATTAAAATTCACTGTGGAATCATCACTTTAAAATCTTCATCTTGAACACATGACTATTTGAAATTACTGCATTATCGTTATTTCTAGCTTAAATTCAGTTAGATGCCCCTGCAGGCTTTTTACGTAAGATTATAAATATAATGAAGCAACAATCCCTCAAAATTCCATTACCACAGAAAATATAAACTCTGTTAACATACATAAATTCCCAATGAAAACAAACATTTCAGCTTGGACCCAAAGGGCAGATTCACAAATACTTTTGAGCAAGAATCCTCTGATAGAATAATGCTAGCTTTCTAAAAAGACTTGGAAAACATATAGCTAGCTACCAAATCATTCCATGTCCATGTTCATGGTGAAGGCAGGTGGGGGTGGGGTGTAAATGTGGCACTATGATGTGTTTCCCTGGTGGCTCAGATGGTAAAGAATCCGCCTGCAATGCAGGAGACCCGGGTTCAATCCCTGGGTGAGGAAGATACCCTGGAGATAGGAATTGCAACCCACTCCAGTACTCCTGCCTCGAGAATCCCATGGACAGAGGAGTCTGGCGGGCTACAGTCCACAGGGTCACAAAGAGTCAGACATGACTGAGCAACTAACACTTTCACTCTCATCATGAAATCCCACAGAAAAATACCCTGGGTGCTGCTAAAAGCATTTAGGCATTGGGTTGTTATAAAAGAAACAGCCTGAGAAAACTACAAGTTTAAATCAAACCAAAACCCTGACACTTAATTGGACGATACACACAAGTAACAACAGGGATGAACTATAGTCCCAAACGATGCTTCCCAATGGTCCCAGTGGAAATGGTTGGTTTTTCAAT
Organism: Bos indicus x Bos taurus; assembly: GCF_003369695.1. NCBI lineage: Eukaryota > Metazoa > Chordata > Mammalia > Artiodactyla > Bovidae > Bos > Bos indicus x Bos taurus. Next base: position 26,261,718 of record NC_040081.1, on the reverse strand, counting down.
CTGCGTGCTGGTTACAGTTATATTCAATTTGTGAAAACTCATCACTACAATCACTTTTCTGTAGACACATCATACTTCATGATCCGTGAGGATCTCCACGTCCTCCTTCCTACCACCTCTCCAACTTCACTTCTCACCACTCACTCCAGTAAGAGGTCTGTTTTCAACTCCTTGACCACACCACAGAATTTCCCATTTCAACCCTTGTGCTAATTAACTCTCTTCCTTTTCCTTTACAGAGATGCGTTATTTCATGACCTAGGGGTTCATTTCAAATGACATCTCCTCAGAGAAGTCTTTTTTGGCCCACCGTTGCTAGTCTTGACTCCATTAGCTGTTTGCTTCCCCCTTCACCTCACCACATCCTGAAATTCTCTCTCTTGATTGTATTTGTAGCTGTTTTGTCAGCTGTTTCCCCTACTAGAATGTATGCTTCACAAGAACGGAGATCATACATGCCATTTCCTCTTGTGTTTCCCCCACAGAGCACCTCGCACATAGGTGTTCAAAAACAAGTTGGCTGAATGAATAAATGGGACCGCACATCAAAATTTTTCCAAGTATTATGCTAAAAGGTAGATTTAAAAATAAGTAGATAAAAATTAAGAATTAGCTTGAAATTAAATAGAATACAAACTATGTTTAAAGACTGCTTTCACATATCTTGCTTTACTCACCACCATCATCAGTATCAACACAATGCTGATGATCAAACAATAAGCTAACAGCTTCTCAGTAGTCTAACCCACCCTTTTTAAATTAAAAAAGATCTACCACACTGTTAGGATGTTACTAGGGGAAAGAAGCAACTCTATAAATTCATTTTTTTCCTTCCTGTAAAAAGATTGGAAAAACACTTCAGGCACTTGCACACACACACACACACACACACACACCCACCCAGTGGAGAATGGTTCTCCAGCACTGAACTGGTATTTCCACCTACAACTCAACCCACTGGGGACTTCATAATCCTTACACACAACCTTGGCCTGAGATACAGACATTTTATGCCAAAACTGTGGGTGGGAAAGCCAATTCTTTTCTTCCTGCAGAAGGATATACAGACAATTATTACACAACTTTAGGATGACCCATGCCTTCCTGTCTCAGGAAGCTCCCAGAGGTTCCCTAATTGCCTCTTATTCACCAGGGCAGTGGGTCTCCAACTTCTCCAATGATGGTGCACCTAACAGCCATGCGGCCCACTGAGGAACAACATGAAATACTGAAATACTTTGCTGCTGCTGATGAACCAGGAGCAATTTTTCTGGCAGAAGAGGCAGAATATGAATGCCATGTAAAACCACAGCCTAAACTCATGTGTTCAACAAAATTAATAGACAGTTATTGAAGTCATTGGCTGTCTGAGTTTTTCTGTTCATATTCTTTCACAACTTATTCATGTCTACCAATATTTAACAGGTATGTGGAGGCTGACGCCAAATGCTTAAGCTAACAAGATAAAAACTTGACACTGAAAAACTATTTCTATTAACCCATTTCTTCTTCTATGAATAGCAGTAGGGCATTTCTTTTTTAGAAATAAAATTGCTGGGTTGAAAGAGCATCTGTGAATCACTACCTTAAGAGAAATCATCTCTTAAAGTCCAAATATTATCATTGTTTCATTCTTTGCTAAAGAAAATATTATTCATCTTTATATGTATATGTATATATATGTATATATGTATGTATGTATATATAGGCTTCCTGGGTGGTGCTAGTGGTAAAGAACCCACCTGCCAATACAGCAGATGCAGGAGACGTGGGTTTAATCCCTGGGTCGGGAAGATAATATTAAACATTTTACAATTTTTTTTTTCATCTTTAATAGCTACATTAAGATAATGAAATATACTTATAAAATATACATATATATACACACACACACACTTCTATGTTAGAAAGAAATTTCCAATTCTCACCAAGTTCATACTTATCAAAAAGTGAAATGGCTATTCTAAAATAGTTAAAAATTACACCAATATTTTGAAAGAACTAAGAAGCAAAATGATCCCCACAATGACATCATATTAAAATGTGCATAAATGTCAAATATGAAGTAATATGAAAGTTGATTACACAGAAAAATCTCTAATTATATTCTCTTACTGGGGATAACTAAAGTCAAAGCAATTAATAGACACAAAAGGCCGTCTTTGATGGAAATGCCCTTAAAACACATAAAGATGTTGAAACAGTAAGTTTTGTCATCATGGCCTTCTTCTAAACAGTCCACACTTGACAGTAACATATGCACAAACATGTCTGTGGGTTCCAAACGTGACACCAACGCAACTGAAGCAGAAGAAAATGCACAAACAGGATTAAATCTTGACACAGAAAAGGAGAGAGGGCAGCATCTGGAACTTCTGGCATGCTACTGAGAACACACACTGGCAGTGACACAAATCCTCTGATCCAGGCTGGGTGGCTTCAATCTGGGAAACCTATCCTTCCCTCTTAGTTAGAATAAAGTGTTTATCAAAACAAGTTTGTAGGTACCTATGATGAGTTCAACAGTAACCATTCTACCACCCAAGTAGTTTTCAAAGCCACACACTTAGAAATACATTTAAGAACCCCAAATAATATGTGTGATAATATATGCATATTTAAGAATTCCAAATAACATATGTAGACTCCAAAGTAAAGTATGGTACAAACTCTCCCCACAATGGTACAACCCTATTCCTTAAGTACGGGTTTTATACAGTGACTTCTTTCCAATAAGAATAGAGGGGAATGCAGGGGGTGAAGAGTAACTTTACAGTGGAGAGACACGACAACCCTTTCACCAGCCAAGTGCCAAGGCCACATCCACAGTGGGAAGTCACGCTGATACCAGTAGGTACCACTGATACGACAACAGCACTTTACTTCTGTGATCTTCCCTCAAAAACTGTAACCCTAGTGGAATCGTAAGAAAAACATCAGATAAATCCTACAAAATACCCTAAGAGCTTTGAGAAGCAACTCAAGACCATCAAGGTCATCAAAATCAAAGTCTAAGAAACGTTCACAGACAAGAGGAGCCAAAGAAATCATGATGATTAATTGTAACGTGGTCTCCTGGGATGAGATCTTGGCAAAAAAAAAAAAGACATAAGGTAAAAACTAAGGAAATCTGAATAAAATGTGGACTTTAGTTAATAACAATGCATTGATATCCGTTCATTAACTGTAACCAATGTATGAGAGTAGCACTTAAGATGTTAATAATGAGAAGCTGGGTGTGGAACAAAGGGAACTAACTCTTTATAAAATACTACCTTTGCATTTTTTTTTTTCGTAAACCTAAAACTCTAAAAACTTAAGGTTCGTTTTTAAAACGGATTGAGCTTGATGTTTCAGTTTCCTTATACCCACAGACAAGACTGAAATATGCTGATGAAAGCTCTGCCGACCTGTTAAAGGTTGTTTTCATTGTTGTACAGAAGGCCGCTGTTCTAGGTTGAATAAGAACATGAGATTCTAACAAAATCATCCCAAGAAGGAAGACAAACATGAGCTCCTTGGACATTCCTGGGGGTCCAGTGGTTAAGACTCCACACTGTCAGTGCAGGGGGCACGGGTTCAGTCCCTGGCTGGGGAACTAGGATCCCATATGCCACACAACAGGGCCTTAAAAAAAAAAATAAGATGACCTTGTTATTATGTACTTCCCTCTCAGGAAGCAGTGGTATCTCTTATATTGTTAAATTTAGCAGGCATCTCCCAACTTCCTGCACAAAGTAGCTGCAGGGCTGCCAGCTCCACAAAGCTATTATGGAGAAGAATCAAATGTGGGTGTGTGTTGCAGATGTTCTGTGCCAAAATCTCTTGGCAAGCTTAGTAACGTCAAGGTAAAATAGGCTCCTTTGTGGGTGAACATCTTCGAGGCTCTAATCCAACGTGCAGTGAAAAGGATGGTATTTTTTGCATCATCTTCTAACCTTCTTCAACCAGAAAACTTTGAAGGGATGGAGGTGGGGAGGGGGCATCCCCTGAGAGTAGGTGTCATGGTCTAATTTTGGAAAACATAGCTCTGAAGGCAGTGTTACCAGAGCTCTTAATACAGTTCCTATAAAAGCCTCCTCTGGCAAGCTGTGCCTCCCACTATGGCACCCAGGACTTGCAGGATTCTTAGCTTCCTGACACTGTCCATCTACCCATCCCATAGAGTTAACAACTAGGTATTATTTTTATTTATTTAGGCAGATAGACTTCTATCTTGTGTTTAGTCTGGTCCGACTCTTTGCAGCCCCATGGACTGTAGCCTGCTAGGCTTCTTTGCCCGTAGGATTTTCTAAGCAAGGATATTGGAGCCATTTCCTACTCCAGAGGATCTTCCCAACCCAGGGATCAAACTGGGGTCTCCTGCATTGGTAGGCTAATTCTTTACCACTAGTGCCACCTGGGAAGCCCAGATTTCTATCTAACTTTTTCACTTCTCTATCTAAGTTTATAGTTAAAAAGTTGGGGTGGGAGGGTTTAACATGTGCTTTTATCTGGGAGAAAGAAAAGCTTACAAAGAGTATATTTTCTCATTGCTATGCACCCCACATATATGATTACTGACTTTAATTTGGAAGGAAGAGTTATAGGACTTTGGGAATATTTCTTCATAAATTGTGGATCAGTCACTGCAGATAAGAACAGGAACTTTTTCAGTCAAGAATCAGGACACAGGGGTCCTTCTGAGCTGATCCTCTGAGGACTGAACAGCCAAACAGCTGGGATCATCAGTACATGGTGAAAAACCTAACATTTTTTTTTTCGCTCAAATTTATTCATTCTTCTTTAATTTCACTAAACAGAATTTTTTTTAAATTTTAATTGGAAGCTAATTACTTTACAATATTGTGGCAGTTTTTGCCATACATTCACATAAATCAGCCATGGGTGTACATGTGTTCCCCATCCTGAACCCCCCTCCAACCTCTCTCCCCATCCTATCCCTCAGGGTCATCCCAGTGTACCGGCCCTGAGCACCCTGCTTCATACATTGAACCTGGACTGGCGATCTGTTTCACATATGATAATATACATGTTTCAATGCTATTCTCACCTTCTGCCACAGAGTCCAAAAGTAGAATTAAAAAAAAAAACCCAAATACGTATGTAGATGGAAGGTTTGGCATGGCACTCCAAAATATTAATTAGATTTGATTTAATGAATACTGAAAGAAATCATCTCCCTTCCTAGCCATTCTAACCATGGTTATAATGTAGCAGTTATACAGTATTATGTCTGTCCTTGAATGTGGCTGAGGAAGGGTTTTATTTACCCAAACTTTGTAGCCAGTTAAGTCCATGAATAGAACACAGGAATCAGCCTTAGAATCCCCTTTAGGATTGAGGCTATTTTATTGATCACTCAAGTATCAGTTTTAGAAACACAGCAGTTTGGAAAAAAAAAAAAGACTAATAAAAATAAAAAGTATGTTTTTCTCAGAGAACTGAGCATAATCAACTTAAAAGAAAAATAAGCTTCTCTAAAATATTTTTCTACTAGAATACTATTCTATAACTATGTAATATTAAAAAGCCACTGAAACATTAAAAGCATGTCAAATTCTACTGGAGTATAAGACTAAAAAACTAAAAAGCTCAAAAAAAGTCTTCAAAAAGTTATTTTTAATGAAAACTAGCAATTAAAATTTATGTTTTGCATTGCCCCAGGATCTCAATCTCCTGGCTGACAAAGTCAGCCCACACTGAACACAGAACTGAGCTTATTAAGCAGAAAGTTTTTTAAAAAGTTGCAGAAAGAGTACCAGTGCACTGCTGCCAGCGCACAGGCCCGGCGGGGGCTTTTAAAGTGGGTCAACTTGAGAGGTCTCTACCAACTCAGCTTTGAGGCTGCTGATTAACATATGCAGGCTATTCCAAAATGGCTTTCAAACTGCCACCCGCCCCGCCCCGCCACCAATCATGTGAACTCTCCAGAAGGCAGTCTTTGAATTCTGATGTTTAGTTTCAGCTTTTTCTAGCTTCTGCCTTAGCCTTCTGTGTTTAGGATCACCCGTCCACGTGTATCCAGCTTCATGGGCAAGCTGATCTGATGCAATAGACCAGAGTCTTGAGAGAATGCAAGATTTGTCAGACCATCATTTATTTAGACAACAAATAGAAAACTTTCATTCCTTTTCTTTAGCCACAGGACAGAAGCAAGACCCAGAGTTCCTGCTTACCCTTTGCTAGGTCTCTGTATTCTGAAAGAGAAGGGAATATCAGACCACCTGACCTGCCTCTTGAGAAACCTGTATGCGAGTCAGGAAGCAACAGTTAGAACTGGACATGGAACAACAGACTGGTTCCAAATAGGAAAAGGAGTACATCAAGGCTGTATATTGTCACCCTGTTTATTTAACTTATATGCAGAGTACATCATGAGAAATGCTGGGCTGGAAGAAGCACAGCTGGAATCAAGATTGCCGGGAGAAATATCAATAACCTCAGATATGCAGATGACACCACCCTTATGGCAGAAAGTGAAGAGGAACTAAAAAGCCTCTTGATGAAAGTGAAAGAGGAGAGTGAAAAAGTTGGCTTAAAGCTCAACATTCAGAAAACTAAGATCATGGCATCTGGTCCCATCACTTCATGGCAAATAGATGGGGAAACAGTGGAAACAGTGTCAGACTTCACTTTTTTGGGCTCCAAAATCACTGCAGATGGTGATTGCAGCCATGAAATTAAAAGACACTTACTCCTTGGAAGGAAAGTTATGACCAACCTAGATAGCATATTCAAAAGCAGAGACATTACTTTGCCAACAAAGGTCCGTCTAGTCAAGGCTATGGTTTTTCCTGTGGTCATGTATGGATGTGAGAGTTGGACTGTGAAGAAAGCTGACCACCGAAGAATTGATGCTTTTGAACTGTGGTGTTGGAGAAGACTCTTGAGAGGCCCTTGGACTGCAAGGAGATCCAACCAGTCCATTCTGAAGGAGATCAGTCCTGGGATTTCTTTGGAAGGAATGATGCTGAAGCTGAAACTCCAGTACTTTGGCCACCTCATGCGAAGAGTTGACTCATTGGAAAAGACTCTGATGCTGGGAGGGATTGGGGGCAGGAGGAGAAGGGGACGGCAGAGCATGAGATGGCTGGATGGCATCACCGACTCGATGGACATGAGTTTGGGTAAACTCCGGGTGTTGGTGATGGACAGGGAGGCCTGGCGTGCTGCGATTCATCGGGTCGCAAAGAGTCGGACACGAATGAGCGACTGAACTGAACCGAACTGTATGTTTTCTTATTCAGTCTCCCAGGACCCCAAGGAGTAGGTCCTGGAAATATCCCCACTTAACTAACAATGACACAGAATCAGCAGGGGGAAGTAACTTCCTCTAAGAATGTCAGAGCAGAATTCTAACCCATGTCTCTTTGCCCCAAACCTCTATTCTTTCTGGCTGGGGTGTCCCCTTCCCCTAGTACCAAGCAGCAGCCCACAGATGGAAACAGCTCTTCAAGAATTCAGACAGCATCAGTAAAAACAGTAAGACCGTGTGTCTTCTACACTCTCTACAACAAAAGGGCATCACTGTTTTGGTAAAATGTCTAACAGCCTAGAATCTCCCAAGTGTCTCAAATTTGAGAATTGTATAGGATAAGTTTAAATACAACGCAAATGGCTAAACATGAGCAGATATTCAAAATGTGTGGCTGGTATTAATGGTCTAATGAGGCAATGTTATACTGAAAGGGGGCAGAATTTATATCTATCCTTATTTATTCCTGTCCTTATCCAAAAAGGAAAGAGAATTTATAAATATAAATTAAAATAGGGTAATATATAAATTGCTGAATAGGAGTTCACAAGAGCCTTTAAGACTTTATACATGCTAAATTATATACACACTATTTTCTTGAACACTTTTAAAGCAGTTTTTCACTATCCTTAGATACTGATTTTGCTTGAATTACTTTCATAACAACTAGTTGGAAATACTTCAAAACGTTGTAACTAGCTCCAAAAACTTTTCTGCATTTGCTGAAACTTTAACCACACACAAGCCACAGCTATATTCCTTAGCCTTAGTATCTTGGTACAGAATTGGAACATTCAGGCACTCTTCAAATTGAGCCCGAATTTTCACAATTGGTAGGAAGTAAAAATTTGAGTCAACCAACTGTTACAGCTTACAGAAAACCAACCAGCACTTTCAGTTATTTTTTTCTTCAAAGTAAAATGAATTGACTATATTGAGCTGTTTCTGTGCTTCCCTCTCTTGAGATGTGACTTCCCTGAAGAATTTCCACCAACATACAACCATCCTTTCAAAGCCATTCCCTTAAAAATTAATGTTAATCTTTTTATAATTCAAAACATTTGAGGTGGAAAAAAGCAATTTTTCTAAATAGAAGCATACTTCTGCTTGTCCCCAAGTCGATTCTAAATTCTAATCAGATTCAGTCCAAATGCCACTTAATGACTATGTGTTCCACCCAGATAACAAGACATGCTGCTAACTTACCATTTGGTGACAAATGCCTCTTTATTCAAGTGTCCTCCAACTGGTGGTATTATTAGCAATGAAGAGACTGACTTAGAGGCAGACTTTTTCAAAGGCTAGAGCAGAGCACAGATTTTCATCCAAGTTTTTTTCTCATGATCTGCACAGTATTTCACTTCAATTGCCATGAGTTTCTAAAATTAAATAATATATTTACCACAGGGAGATTTTTTTCCTAAGCATGCTGTTAATGATTTTTTTTCACTCCACAAATATAAATACTTGTAAATGCTTAGCACAAGGTGAAAGAGATACTGAGTAAACGATATGCTCTAGGAGGACAGGGGCTTCAATACTTTGTTCAGTATGTGTCATCAAGGCATGTCCAGCAAAAGGCAGTATCACTATATAATTCTGAAATGCGAATGTCTTCAAGGAGTTCATAATCCTTGAAGTGTCAGGCACTATTCTAGGTTCTGCAGATACAGCTGTGAGCCAACACACTTTGTGCCCTCAAGGCCCTTATACTTTTAGGGGGTGACATGGGGAAGACAAATATTAAAACTACATGTAATATGTATTATATATAACAATAACAAATTGTATATAAATGTAAACGATAAATTATATGTATGGTATGCTCAGATGCTCAGTCCTGTGTGACTCTTTGCAACCCCATGGACTGCAGCCCATTCAGGCTTTTCTGTCCAATGGATTCTCCTGGCAATAATACTGGAGTGGGTTGCCGTGCCCTCCTCCAGGGGATCTTCCCAACTCAGGGATGGAACCTGAATCTCTTATGTCCCTTGCATTGGCAGGCGGATTCTTTACCATTAGCACCACCTGGGAAGCCCATATGTGGGTTTCCCAGGTGATGTTAATGGTAAGGAATATTTTATACAACACACACACACATATATACAATGTATACATATACACATACTACATATATATATAATGTATACATATACACATACCACATATATATAATGTATACATATACACAAACTATATATATATATTTATACATATGTGTGTATGTATAAATCTAGTGTGCTTGACAGAGGCTCTACAGGGAAGAAAAAAAACAGTGAAGAAGCCGGGGAGCCTCTCTAGACCAGATGGCCTTACACTTGGAAGATCTTTCAGATGAGAATTAGATTTAAAAGAAATGAGGGGGCAAGTCTCGCAAATATTGGGGGTTAAAACATGTTCTAGACAGAGAGAAGAAACTCATGCAGGCAACTAATGATAACCCAGTTTGTGACCAGCATAGTGAGAGGTGTGGCTGGGATTGCCAGATGTCTACCAAAACCCCATCTCTTCTTCCAGGGCACCCAGTGAGACCACAAGTCTCAGCTGTTCTTGCTTCAGCTGAGAACTTGTGACCTGTCTTTGTCAAGGGGGTGTGAGAGTAATGGTACGTGTCACTCCGGGGCAAGGCTGTCAGAGCAGGCCTGGCTACGCCATGCCTGCTTTTCCCTTCTGCGAGTTACAGTACGGTGACACCAGCACAGCCACGTGGAAGGGGCTGGCCTCCTGCATCGGGACAGCCATCTGCTGAGCAAGCACGAACAAAATGCCGTCTCCTCTTACGCTGCGTGTTCCTTGAAGACTGGGACCAGTCTTTCTCATCCTCATAGCCCTAAAACCCAGCATGACTTCTAGTGAATGGCAGGTTCCCAGCACTAACTGGACAAACACTACTGAAATAGTGGGGGGGAGGGGGGGAAGTTCTGTGAAAAGGTAACTAAGGAGAAGAATCTGAAAGGGTTCACAATAAGGACATTTTAAAGGACAGAGTGGGTGACTTACAAGGGGTGGGTGGGGTGTAGGGGTAGATATTCTGAGCAGAGGAAAGAGCCTGAGCAAAGAGAGGAAGAAAATATAGGATACATTTGAAGGACATGACCCAAAAGGTGCCCACACTTGTATACCTTTCATTCAATAAGCAATTGTTAAGCAACTATTGTGTGCTGGGCACTATCGAAGATGCTAGAAGCACAAAGCCTGGTGAGGCTAGGCTCTGCTTGAGAGGAATCTTGAAGGACAGGATGCAAAGATGTCATAAAAAGGAATGGGGACTCTACTGGAGATGGTGAGGCCGTGGCAGATCGTGAAGCTGCAGCAGGACTCTCTGGGCAGACTGGCCACAGTGGGCACCCCAGAGAAGGGGAGGAGCAGAGGTTTCCCTGGCACAGAGTGTTCACAGAACTGCAAACAGCTCAGCCCTCTAGAAAGTAAGTTCCAGGAGAACGCGCCCTGTATTCTTCACTGCGGAATGTCCAGTGCCTGGAACACAGCCTGCCCTGAGCAGATCAGGAGATTTGGGGGAAAAGGGTTAAGTTTACAAACAAGGCTGGAGGGGGAGGGGACTGGATAAGAGAAGGAATCAGAAAACCCTGAGGGTGACAAGATCAGATCTAACTGTCTGGTTGAAAGGTGCAGGAAGGGGTGTGCCACCAGAAGAGACCCTTAGGAGATGACTCCAAGGGCCTGGGCTCCAGATGAGAGGAGATGGAAATCGAAATAAGGGGTGTGTTTGTGCGGGGGGTGGGCAGAATGAAGATCACAGGATTCAGGAATTATATGGGGAGGACTCAAGGCTTGTGATGGTTTTATACACACACACACACACACACACACACAGAGTCTAAGATGACTCCTATATTTAAGGAAAAGCAAGCTGGGAGAAAACAACAGTAATCTGATTTTGCATATATTACATTTGAGATGCTCCAGGGTTTTTTTGAAAGGAAATGTCCAAAAGGCAGCTGGGCATGCAGGTGTCATGTTCCAGGAAAAAATTTGGTCTGGGTTCAGAAACGGAAGAACCAGCAGCATCCAGGTCACGGGAGTGAAAGAAATTGCTCAAACGTGGCCACCGTGTACTGCTGCACCAGTTATGCACTGCACAACTCCCGAAGCATCAGCTGCCCCAGGTCACTGCAGTTTTGTACAGATAACACAGCACTTTTTTGGTAGATAACTACCATGCATTATCTGGAGAGAAGAGCATCATTTTCTATCTCATCAGTTATTGTGTAGATGAGCAACAGGTTTTCCAAGCAAAAGAGCTGCTCCTAAACAAGCAGAGGCAAGAGGAAGAAAAAGGGAGAAGGCAGGTGGGGGAGAAATGGGACAAAGCAACTCCACTTCAAAACTGATCTATAAAAATCTCCTATATCCTCTACACTGAAGACTGCAACAATTGTATTAACCCTTAAAGCTTCCATGGTCTCACCGGGTTCTGTTACCACAGGCAATAACAGGAGCTTACTGAAAGCAATCCTCGCCCTGCTTGCTCACTCCTGAGATCTCAGTTTGGGTCTTCCTTCAGCTCACAGGTTCCAGGGCTGCATTTTCTTTGTAAAATGGTAGTAACAATGATAAAGAAAACACTGCTACACCTATACACTTCCCTACACATGATTAACAATTCTTCCCTGGCCTAGAATTTTTAAAAAATCACTTCGAGGCATTTGAAAATGATGGCTCAGAGGTTAAAGCGTCTGCCTGCAATGCGGGAGACCCGAGTTCGATCCCTGGGTCGGGAAGATCCCCGGGAGAAGGAAATGGTAACCCACTCCAGTATTCTTGCCTGGAGAATCCCATGGACGGAGAAGCCTGGTAGGCTACAGTCCACGGGGTCACAAAGAGTCGGACATGACTGAGCAATTTCACCTTCACCTTCCTTTCCAAAACTAGGAATTAACATAAGTAACTGAAAATCTGGAATGGCACAGGATGCTGCTGAGTTTCTACAGCAAGATGCACTGAGTCAAACCAGCGGTTCTGAAGTGGGGTGATCTGGTTTCTGCCCCATGGGCTTCCCTGGTGGCTCAGACAGTAAAGAATCCACCTGCAATGCAGGAGACCTAGGTTAGATCCCTGGGTTGAGGAGATCCCCTGGAGTAGGGAATGGCTATCCACTTCAGCATTCTTGCCTGGAAAATTCCATGGACTTAGGAGCCTGGCAGACTACAATCCATGGGGTCACAAAGAGACAGACATGACCGAGCGACTAACACACACACAGTTACGTGAGACGTTTAACCGTATCAAGACATTTTTGGTTGTCATGACAGGAAAATGGAGTGGGGTTAGTTCTACTGGCTGCTGGTGCGTCAAGGCCAGGGATGCTGCTAAACACCTCACAATGCACAGGCCAGCTCCCGTCACAAAGAATTAGCTGACTCAAAATATCAGTAGAGTCAAGGTTGGAAAAGACTCTGTTAAACTATAAGCTTCTTGAGGCCTAGGTACCTGTGATGTCCAATAAGTACCCGTGATGCCCAAAAGTGTTTGATAAGACAAAGTAAAATGGAAGACAGTTGTTGCACTATATTGAAGAAATAGGCAACAATTTCACCTATTTTTTTTCTCCTGCTATTATTGCCTTCCATTTAGGCTCCCAATTCAGATTACAAAAAAGCTGACAAAAAGTGTTAGAAACCTAAATGATATACACAAGTGCTTTCTGATAAAGCAAATTCTATAAATTTCTGTCAAATTCTTATAAATAATGGTCCATTATAAAATACAAACACCTCTTCACCATTGTTTTCCACACTGAGAAATGCAATTCTGACAGTTAATTTAGATTAATTAAAAAACCAGAGAGTAAAATAAAAGTAGAAGCTAAATATGTGATCCAAGTTAATGTCACTCAGAGTCGTTTTATCCCATTACTAATCACTGCTTCCCACGCCTAACCTCAATAGCCATTCATTTGTTTTCCCCAAATTTAAATGGAAGTGAACCACAGTCACAGATTGTCCAATGAGACATCTGATTTATGTTCCACTATTTGCTTGGGTCTTGACATTGAAATTGACTGTGTTCCTAATTTTTAAGGTTCTATTTTAATTTCCATTGTAACTAAATGAGAAAGAACAAAAGCTTTTTCTTTAAAAAAAAAAAAAAAAAGAAAGAAAGAAACTTAGATAATCATGCTCCTGCCTTACTGGAAAGGGAGAAAGGATATCACTACCCAAACCAGCACCCTTTAGTAACTGAAGCCTTTTTGTCCCTCCAAGGTCCAGACAATGGCTCCCTTAAGCATCAGATGCCCGGGGAGTGCTACAACTGCTGAATGGATTTTCATGGAACATAAATCACTCTCCCACTACCTGCCACTTACAAACCTGCTTCTCATGAACCTTGGACCCTGTGCAACATGGCTCACCGTGTCCTCTGTGACAGCTAGGAATAAGGCAACTGTTTGCCTGAGCAGATAAAGGGCACTTCCCCCTTTTGACTCTTAGGGGGTGTTTCCTCTCCTTGTGCAGTGACATTTTTTAAATTAAAATCACAGGAACATCCAATTTCCCCATGCCAATTAAATCTTAAAATATCTAAATATTTGCATGGTTTATATAACTGTTGAGCATTTTAATAGGATTTTAGCAACATATTTATCTGATTATTTCCTAATATATCTCCATGTGGATCAGATCTGCTCTTGTAATTCTGCATGAGAACTTTCAAGCAATTTTTCTTTCCATTTGGCTGGGGGTTTGAGGGGGCTGGGGAGGGGTGGTTCTTACAGGACTGCAGAGAATACAGACACATAGCAGACCTCACATTTAGTGGTCGAGAAATTTTTCCCCATATGGATTTCCAGATTTACTTAATCCTCTTGAAACAGAGTTGCTGAGAATCATGATGAAATATTCTGTTGTTGGTGTGACATCATTCATATACATCTAATTCCATTGCTCTGCATTAAATTCAGCCTGCTTTAAAGTAGGCAAGTTATATACTTCCCAGAGGGGTTGAAGTTGCCTGCTTTTTCGTGGCCCTTATCACAAACAGCTGAGGACTCCAGGGGGCTGTTTGAAAGTCACCTAAGCAACATCTCCACTGAGTAAAACATAGCTGCCAATGGCCAGCTTGCTGTGTTCGTTCCTTTTCCACTGGCCCAGAGCACAAGCCTCTCACCCGCATGCCCGACTCAGACATAAGCAGATGCCACTGCAGTGAAGTGGTCCAAACACACACACACACACACACACACACACACACACACACACCTTCTCTGAGCCAGGTTATGCCAAAGGCTCTGCAGGCATGAAATCATGAAGCAATTTAATACAAGCTTGGATAAAAAGCCAAGTGAGCAATTTAGAAGTCGAAAGGAAACACAGGGGAAAGTTCTTTGGCTTTTTTTGAGAAGTGGAGGAAAGAGGCAGAGAGCATCTTGGATCCATTTGGATGGGAAACGAGAGGAGAGGTGGGGCAGCAGCTGTCTGCTCAGCCTGTTTGGGGAAAATGGTGCAGAACAGTTTTCCCTACTCTGGCTCCTGAGATTACAAGCGCTTAGCATCCCAAACCTGTAATTCTAAACTCTTTCTAGGGTCAGAAGCATGTGACATTTAATGGAACTAAAGAAGAACAAGAGTTACGTGTGCTGGTTGTGCTGAAAACAAAGCAAAAAGCCTTAACACTTTTCTGAAGGTGGTTGGAAATCAGGCTTTGACTTGGCATGGAAAATCCTCGGGGGGTTGGGGTTTGTTGAAGCATCAGCCCAGACAAGTCTCAAAGGGAAAAACGTCTATTAATGCAAAGACCTTTACATCAGAGAAAGGTGGCGGTAGGGAGGTATGCTGACAACATTGAGAACAATACCGACGGCTGGAGCCAAGACATGTGATCCCAATGTCAGGCCTCAGCCCAGCTGGAGCAGCCATGGGAAAGAAAGATGCCATACAGAGGAGAAGCCGGGGGCCAGCGCTGAGTGAAGTGGGTGACAAATTGGTGCTAAGGCACCACAAGCGGCAGGCTTGTTTTCTCCGGCTCTGAGGATGTAAGCTGTGAGAGGCTTTCACCCTGGAAGCCTGGATGCTGGGGAGGGCCGGCAGGCGACAAGAGACACAGTCAGGCTTCGCTGAGGCTGCGGGAGGCCGTCCCCGCCAGCACAGCAAGGAAGACATGGTGCACACATCGAGGCCAGCCTGCAAGACAGGTGGGTGCAGGGCCCTGGGCAGAGGCAGAGCCCCCAGGGCAGGAGATCCAAAATCCGACACAGCACATCCG